>NC_034184.2:48787859-49482085 GCF_002021735.2 Oncorhynchus kisutch | reverse complement strand
TATATTCAGAAAGTATTCAGACCCCTTGACATTTTCCAAATGTTGTTCCCTTAGCCTTATTCTAAAATGTATTCAAATGTTTTCTTTCCTTCATCAATCTACACACAATACCCATAATGACAAAGAAAAAACAGTTTTTTTAAAAATGTTTGCCTTTTAAGGAAATATCACATTTACATATGTATTCAGACCATTTACTTAGTACTTTGTTGAAGCACCTTTGGCAGTGTTTACAGCCTTGAGTCTTCTTAAGTATGACACTACAAACTTGTTACACCTACAGTTGAAGTCAGAAGTTTACTTAAGTTGGAATCATTAAAACTAATTTCTCAACCACTCCACACATTTCTTGTTAACACAAACTATAGTTTTGGCAAGTCTGTTAGGACATCTACTTAATTTTTTTCAACAATTGTTTTACAGAAAGATTATTTCACATATAATTGTCACGTTCTGACCATAGTTATTTTGTGTTTTCCTTGTTTTAGTGTTGGTCAGGATGTGAGCTGGGTGGGCATTCTATGTTTTGTGTGTCTAGGTTGTTTTTCTGTGTTCGGAATAGAATGGTTCTCAATCAGAGGCAGGTGTCGTTAGTTGTCTCTGATTGAGAATCATACTCAGGTAGCCTGGGTTTCACTGTGTTTTTGTGGGTGATTGTTTCCGTGTCTGTGTTATACACCACACGGTACTGTTTTCGATTTTGCTTATTCATGTTACATTAATTGTTTTTGTATGGAGTGTTCAGTTTATGTGTTTAAATAAACAGCCATGGACACTTACCACGCCGCATATTGGTCCTCCAATTCTTCTCGCCTCTCCTCTCCAGAAGAAGAGGAGGAAAACTATTACAATAATTCAC
Organism: Oncorhynchus kisutch; assembly: GCF_002021735.2. Classification (NCBI taxonomy): domain Eukaryota; kingdom Metazoa; phylum Chordata; class Actinopteri; order Salmoniformes; family Salmonidae; genus Oncorhynchus; species Oncorhynchus kisutch. Next base: position 49,481,226 of record NC_034184.2, on the reverse strand, counting down.
TGTATAACAAATCCAGTGGGTCAGAAGTTTACATACATTAAGTTGACTGTGCCTTTAAACAGCTTGGAAAATTCCAGAAAATGATGTCATGGCTTTAGAAGCTTCTGATAGGCTAATTGACATAATTTTAGTCAATTGGAGGTGTACCTGTGGATGTATTCCAAGGCCTACCTTCTAACTCAGTGCCTCTTTGCTTGACATCATGGGAAAATCCAAAGAAATCAGCCAAGACCTCAGAAAGAAAATTGTAGACCTGGTTCATCCTTGGGAACAATGTCCAATCGTCTGAAGGTACCACGTTCATCTGTACAAACAATAGTACGCAAGTATAAACACCATTTGAACACGCAGCCATCATACCACTCAGGAAGGAGACGCATTCTGTCTCCTAGAGATTAAAGTACTTTGGTTCGAAAAGTGCGAATCAATCCCAGAACAACATCAAAGGACCTCGTGAAGAAAAAGGTACAAAAGTATCTATAACTACAGTAAAACAAGTCCTATACCGACATAAACTGAAAGGCTTTGCAACTGCACATGGGGACAAAGATCATACTTTTTGGAGAAATGTCCTCTGGTCTGATGAATTAAAAATAGAACTGTTTGGCCATAATGACCATTGTTATGTTTGGAGTAAAAAGTGGCTGGCAAGCCAAAAAACACCATCCCAACCGTGAAGCACAGGGTTGGCAGCATCATGTTGTGGGGGTGCTTTGCTGCAGGAGGGACTCGTACACTTCATAAACTAGATGATCACGAGGTAGGAAAATTATGTAGATATATTGAAGCAACATCTCAAGATATCAGTCAGGAAGTTAATGCTTGGTTGCAAATGGGTCTTCCAAATGGACAATGACCCCAAGCATAATTCCAAAGTTGTGGCAAAATTGCTTAAGGACAACAAAGTCAAGGTATTGGAGTGGCCATCACAAAGCCCTGACCTCAATCCTATATAAAATGTGTAGGAAGAACTGAAAAAGCGTGTTGCGAGCAAGGAGGCCTACAAACCTGACCAGCAGCAGCACCAGCTCTGTCAGGAGGAATGGGCCAAATTTCACCCAACTTATTGTGGGAAGCTTGTGGAAGGCTACCCAAAACGTTTGGCCCAAGTTAAACAATTTAAAGGCAATGCTACCAAATACTAATTGAGTGCACGTAAACTTCTGACCCACGGGAGTGTGATGAAAGAAATAAGCTGAAATAAATCATTCTCTCTACTATTATTCTGACATTTCACATTCTTAAAATAAAGTGGTGATCCTTACTGACCTAAGACAGGGAATTTTTTACTAGGATTAAATGTCAGGAGTTTAAATGTATTTGACTAAGGTGTATGTGAACTTCCGACTTCAACTGTACACTTGGGGAGTTTCTCCCATTCTTCTTCTTTACCACACAATGTGTGTCACGGGAACGTGTGGAACTGTTGTCCTATGAATATTGAAACTGAAACAGAGACCAAGGCAAGCCCATGCAAGCCCACATGTCATCTCTTCCTACCCTCACTCCACTTTGTTAGGAAGCAGGCGTAGGGTCTTACATTGAGATTATCTTAATCTTGATACAAACAGAAAATAATAGTGATCTACCCTGAGTGTACAAAACATTAGTAACACCTTCCTAATATTGAGTTGCACCCCCTTTTGCCCTCAGAACAACCTAAATTCTTCAGGGTATGGACTCGAAAGCGTTGCACAGGGATGCTGACCCATGTTGACTCCAATGCTTCCCACAGTAATGTCAAGTTGGCTGGTAGTGGTAGTGATTGGCAATGATGTTCAGATGTCCTGTGGCATTCAAAGGTTGCTCCACTTTTATCAAGGGAACCAAGGTGTGTCAAGGTACAACTAGTTGTGCATTTTTTTCTAGGTCTTTGGGCAAAAATGTTGTACGGGACTGTAAGTTGACTAACTATAGCCTGTCTGTTGCTCTGTACAATTCGTGTCAGGCTCCTTTGCCCTCTTTCATCAATTACCTGTTTTCTACCACTGGCCTGCCATTGGCTTAATGTCCTTTGGGTTGGACCATTCTTGATACACAGGGGGAAATGTTGAGCGTGAAAATCCCAGCAGCGTTGCAGTTCTTGACACACTCAAACCGGTGAGCCTGGCACCTACTACCATAACCCATTCAAAAACATTTCAATCTTTTGTCTCAATTGTCTCAAGGATTAATATTCCTTATTTAACCTCTCTCCTCCCCTTCATCTACACTGATTGAAGTGGACTTAACAGATGAAATCAATTAGGGATCATAGCTGGATTCACCTGGATTCACCTGGCCAGTCTCCGTCACAGAAAGCGCAGGTGTTCCTAAGGTTTTTTACACTCAGTGTATATTTTCAAAAGCATGTGAGTCTCTTGTTCATATTTTACAACCCTGGAAGGATTTTGGAGTTGCCTATACTGTATGTGATCGAGCAAAATAATAGCCCTACACTTGATTTAGGCAAAATTATTGCATGATAAATATACAGACGGAGATTCAATGAAACAAAATCACATTGATTGAGTAAGACAAGTCACAGGGTTTTGGTCTTGAGTAGGCCTAGGCTATTAAGCGACTATGAGTGAAGAGCAAAATATTCCACTTGTTAATCAACATGCACATAACATGCTGGCAAAATGTTTTGATCAGTGCTAATAAATGACCCAACTAGACAAGATGATCATGAGCAGTACTCACCTCAATTTAGCTAACATTTACACAGCCTACTTGCAGCTTATAACCAATATCCAAATAGAGATTACATGAAAGAAAAATCTGACATTGATTTATTTCTCAAGACCAGTCCCCATGCTTATCTCAAAGCAGTGGGAAACGGTGCTAAAATAGTTACCACACATGGGTAGGCTATTTAAATATTTTCGTCATTCAGTGATATTTATTCACACAGTACTTCTTTATGGATCCATCCAGTTGTGGTTAAGAAAACAATGCATATGGTGGGCTAAGCGAAGAGATGGGTGAAGTGACATGCCTTGAAAAGTTTAGAACTGGCAGGAGGATAATATTAATGGGTGCTGCCTAGACACCATCAAGAGCTTAAAAGTGGGGCCCGCCAATGATGCCTCAGCATTACGGCTACATTTCATACTAAGCCATAGACAGACAGTTCGTGGAAATAAAGGTTTAGGCTTAGATACAGGCAACACCTTTCAGATATAAAGAAAAGGCAGAAAAACATATTGGTTTGAAGTTTTTTTGGAGAAGTACAGGGGACTGCCAGGGGAACTGTTGTGGTGGGGGCTTAGATGCCTTGCAAAAGGGCACAACGACAAGCAACGAGCAATTGATACCAGCAATCCTTCGATTGACTGCGCATTTCCCGCCAGATTTTTGTCATTGGACCAGGAATTCGAACTGGCAACCCTCCAGTTGCTAGCTCACCTCTCTAACCACTAGGCTACCTTATCATATCGGTACTGTGCACTTAAGCTTGTGTCCTGAAAGTGACTGTTATAATTATTTTTACCAGAAACGTGAGGTATTGATCTTTCTGGCAGTATAAGCATTACTAGGTATTGTTTATGGCCATCTTGTGATAAATAATAACTTTTGGGTATATCTATTTGGGTGGTAAGGGAAGACCCCCATGAAATTGACAAAAATGAATGGCAACATACTGCCATTGGGCGAAACATATACACGATCACAAACACCACTGAAATGGACGGCAGTTCATTCAAAGCCTATGGCAACTGGCATATGGCAAATGCCAAGTGTCATACAGCAAAAAATCCCAAAGATGGTGAGCGCGCTCTACCGTAAATTGTCATATTGCTATGGACATAAAGTCAAGATCCAAGGGTCAAATTTTGAAAATAAAAAATAAAACACACAACTCCTTCTAAAAAAGTGCTTTGGAAATTCAAAATGTTCTATTTTTTTCATTTTTTGTCAATAATACATATGTAACAACCACATGAACATACCTTTGCCTTATTTTATTGAGTTTGTCCATAAGGCCTATGTTTTGTCCATTTGCAATATATGACCATAGGAAGTCAGATGTCAGTGAACCATGGCCAAATGGCATAAGAAATGTCCAAATCAAATCAAATCAAATCAAATGACTTACATAAGTATTGAAAGTGCCAAATCAGGATGTTATGTCCATTTGCCATATATGATCATAGGACGTCGGATTCCGAACCCAAAAGTCAGTGATCCATGTCCAAATGGCATTTACACTGACCAAATTGTATATATCACTATCTTAAGCCCTGATTCAACCTATAAGGTATATTTGTCATGTTTGATAAGAGAGAAGTGGGACAAGTTTTTTGTAATGATCAATTAACCTTTTAATATGTTAAACTTGGATTAGCTAACATAATGTGCCATTGGAACACAGGAGTGATGGTTGCTGATAATGGTCCTCTGTACTCCTACTTAGATATTCCATAAGAAATCAGACGTTTCCAGCTACAATAGTCATTTGCAACATTAACAATGTCTACATTGCATTTAAAATTTATTTTATTTTATTTTAATGGACAAAATGTTTGCTTTTCTATCAAAAACAAGGACATTTCTAAGTGACTCCAAACTTTTGAACGATAGTGAACATTTTGACATTATATTTAGCAGGGTTTTAATAACTAACCGACTGGATTGAATAATTTAGCTGGTTTTAGATGGCTGTCCGTGTTTCCACTGTCAATAATAAAAAACTTTACAAATTATTGTTGTTAACAAATGGTCAGAGAGGGCAGAGCACTCCTTCTCTCTTCATCCTCCCCCCTCTCTCTCCTCTCTGTATCTTTCTACCCTCCCCCTCCCTAATCGCTCTCTCTCCTCTCCGTATCTTTCTACCCTCCCTAAACTCTCTCTCTATTTTCTCTCTTTCCATAGTCCTCCTTCTCTCCCTCCCTCTCCTCTCTCCCTATAGCTCTGTGTTTTATAGTTCCCTGCAGCTATAACACTTTTTGCCCCCTGCTGGCTGTCCATCTGATCTACCCCCCAGTGAGTTGGATGACTGGTGAATGAATGGTTAATGGTGAACGGACGGTTAAAGGGGTTAAATGGTGACTCTGTGTTGAGGTCATTTATTGAATCACACACACTGTAGGCAGCTGATGAAAGAGAGAGCGAGACAACACCATAAGCACTCTGATCAATGTTTAATGGCCCAATCTGCTGAGAAGGAGGAAGAGAGGAGAGAGGAAGTGTAGGAGAAGGGATAAATTACAAACATACCCCAGGACAAATGTTCCATTGTGGCATTATAATTGTAGGAGACAAGTGTTGTTTGTTCATGTGTATGTTTGTGTGTGTCATGTATGTTTACCCAAGGGTCTGTTGAACCATTGTGTTAGTGACTTTGCTGTCATTTGTAGTTGTTGTCATCTGTAATCGTTTGTTGTGTGTCTTGGATGGACTAGGGTTGTAATAAATACAGCACAAAAAGAAACAACCCTTTTTGGGCCCTGTATTTCAAAGATAATTCGTAAAATTCCAAATAACTTCACAGATCTTTATTGTAAAGGGTTTAAACACTGTTTCCCATACTTGTTCAATGAAACATAAACAATTAATGAACATGCACCTGTGGAACGGACGTTGAAACACTAACAGCTTTCCGTTGCTAGGCAATTAAGGTTACAGTTATGAAAATGTAGGACACTAAAGAGGCCTTTCTACTGACTCTGAAAAACACCAAAAGAAAGATGCCCAGGGTCCCTGCTCATCTGTGTGAAAGGGAATTAGGCATGCTGCAAGGAGGCATGAGGACTGCAGATGTGGACAGGGCAATAAATTGCGATGTCCGTACTGTGAGACGCCTAAGACAGCGCTACAGGGAGACAGGAATGACAGGTGAATGTCCTTGCAGTGGCAGACCACGTGTAATAACGCCTGCACAGGATTGGTACATCCAAACATCACACCTGCAGGACAGTTACAGGATGCTAACAACAACTGCCCGAGTTACACCAGGAACGCACAATAACTCGATCAGTGCTCAGACTGTCCGCAAAAAACAGAGAGGCTCGTTGAAGGAATGAGCGTTACACCGAGGCCTGTACTCTGGAGCAAGATCGATTTGGAGGTGGAGGGTCCATCATGGTTTGGTGCGGTGTGTCACAGCATCATCGGACTAAGATTGTGTCATTGCAGGCAATCTCAACGCTGTGCGTTATGGGGAAGACATCCTCCTCCCTCATGTGGTACCCTTCCTTCAGGCTCTTCCTGACAGGACCCTCCAGCAGACAATGCCACCAGCCATACTGCTCGTTCTGTGTGTGATTTCCTGCAAGACAGGGATGTCAGTGTTCTGCCATGGCCAGCGATGAGCCCGGATCTCAATCCCATTGAGCATGTCTGAGACCTGTTGGATTGGAGGGTGAGGGCTAAGGCAATTCCCCCCAGAAATGTTTGGGAACTTGCAGGTGCCTTGGTGGAAGAGTGTGGTAACATCTCACAGCAAGAGCTGGCAAGTATGTGCAGTCCATGAGGACTGGCAAATCTGGTGCAGTCCATAAGGATGCACTGCAGTACTTAATGCAGCTGGTGGCCAGATACTGACTGTTACTTTTGATTTTGACCCCCCTTTTGTTCAGGGACACATCATTCAATTTCTGTTTAATCACGTCTATGGAACTTGTTCAGTTTATGTCTCAGTTGTTGAATCTTATGTTCATACAAATATTTAAACATGTTACATTTGCTGAAAATTAACACGTTTACGTTTACGTCCAGACTGTGTGTTTTGTAGGTCCAGACTGCGTGTGTGTTTTGTAGGTCCAGACAGTGTAGAATTGTGTGTGTATGTGTGTTTCTGTAGCCAGACAGCATATGTGTGTGTGTTCTTACAGACAACATTATCTTATACCTGCTTAGAAGGATGAAGGATGAAGGCTGACATGAAGGCCAACCTATCTTTACCAGACAAGAACAAACAGGTACACATATTTCTCTCTCTCTCTATCTCTCTCTCTCTCTCTCTCCCTCCCACCTCCTCTCTACATCATTCTCTCCCTTTCTCCCTCTCTACGTCCTTCTCTCCCTCTCTCCCTCCTGTAGTGGATACCAAGAGATCTGGAGCATTCGTTGCAATAATCCTCAAGTTGTATTGCCTATTTGTTTACACTGGGAATGGGAACAATAACTTAAAGAACATGGCAGTATCTAACCCCGCAGACCTGTTCATGCACAATGTCAAACGAACTCCAACGAGCCACATGTTTAAAATCTGCTCATTGTGAGCTGTGCCTGGCGAGTCACGTCTGGATTGGCTCTATCCACCTGCCGTGGCCGAACCTGCGGTTAGTGCTGTCCTTGTTCCTGAAACCATATCTTTGCCCGCTCTGTTTTAATGGGGACGTCTTGGGATTTACCAGAGGTGTGATATATACATCTTCATTTTACCTAGGGCTTCTCCCAATTAGTTACAACACCTCCTGCCGTCCCTCAACCCTTTTCTCTTTCCTGACCTGCTCACTGTGAATAGTGCTGGCTACACTACAGTACCTGTAGAAACTATTCATTAGTGTCATTAGCACCTTCTCACTAGTTTCTCCACTGACTAGAGGAGCAGGTACTCGAGTGGCTAGCTAATATCACACACACACACTTTTCTGTTCAGTTCATTACGTGTCTCCCTCAGGACAGACCTAAACTGAAACCTCTTGTCTTTGATTTCCACTCACACACTTGTTTCATCAAGGGCTTTTAAAATGAAGGCTTATTACCTGTGTGTGTGCGTTTGTGTGTTTTTCCAGGCTAAGTTTTTTCAGGCTAACAGAGGAGTAGCGTAAGGTTTATCAGGGCTTTCTGGACTCCAAAGAGGTCTGTCTTATACTGAATGTAGATATGTAGGTGAGCCTCTCTCTTCTCTCCTCTTTCTTTCATCCTCCTCTCATCTCCCTCTTTCTGCACTGGGACATTTTTGCTATTGATCAGATAATTGTATCCATCAGCATATTGATTTATTGACCTTTTAGCCTTGAACAGCCAAGTCCATTGGTTGATACAGAGTATTTTCTGTGACCACGACCTTGCTAATTTCGGCTGATATACACAACAACTGCTCGCCATATAGCTCAATCCAAAATCATGGGCATTGATATGGAGTTGGTTCCCCTCTGGCTTTCCACTAGATGTTGGAACATTACTGTAGGGACTTGCTTCTATTCAGCCACAAGAGCTTTAGTGAGGTCAGATACTGATATCAGGCGATCAGGCCTGGCTTGCAGTCGGCGTTCCAATTGATCCCAAAGGTGTTCGATGGGGTTGAGGTCAGGGCTCTGTGCAGGCCAGTCAGGTTCTTCCACACCGATCTCGACAAACCATTTCTGTATGGACCTCGCTTCGTGCACTGGGGCATTGTCATGCTGAAATAGGAAAAGGCCTTCCCCAAACTGTTGCCACAAAGTTGGAAGCACAGAATCATCTAGAATGTCATTGTATACTGTAGTGTTAAGATTTCCCTTCACTGTAACTAAGGGGCCTAGCCCGAACTATGAAAGACAGCCTGTAATGTATTGACTTGACTCGGACTCACGGGAATCATTGACCTTTCCTTTATTCGTGGTCCCAAAAACCCATCCAACTGCATACCCCAAGCATAGCCTCCTTCCATTCCTTACGTGCCTCATAGTGCCCCCCTGGTATTGCACCTCTAGGTGTCGCTTATATACTACATCCCTCCTCTTCTTAGATGTTTGACTAACCATTATGATAACACATCTCCAAACTGCAGATCTATGCATTTTAATGTAACAAAACATGATCTATCTCTCGTATACAGTATTTAAATATTTTATACTGTAAAGTCTACTTTTACTTTCTTTAAACTATCAACCACAACAATAGTTACCTTGAGGAACTCTTTTGTTGATAATGTTTATTTGACAAGAATTCTTGCCGGAAATTTTCTGTGATGGCTAAGTGTATACTCCCCTGCAATTGAAACTGTGCCGGAGATTAATCTGCTCCATTATGGCAACATATCTATCTAACATAGTCCTTCAGAGGCACAGCTTGTTGACTGAGTCTTCAGGGTCGAGGCTGTAGTTTAAGTGCAGGCACTTGTGTAGGCAGTGTGTCAGGCTCTGCTCTGTTAGTGTCTCTGTAGTCCATTGTCCTGACTTTGGTAGCAGAACCATGTCACCTTGCTGGATTATGCTTTCAGTTGCTCTACTAGATCTGTTGGCGTTCTGTCAGCCCTTCTCCTTACTTTCAGCATCAGCAAGCCGAAAAGCGTTGTTGTGTGGTTCAGCTCCTGGCAGCATGTTGGCTGACAGCTCTGGCAGTTTGGTTCTAGTTGAACTGTTGTTCAACCGCAGGCCATGAGAAACGTCTGTAGTTCTGTGCGCCAATCCTTCAGTTATATTCTGTCTTTCAACTTCACCATTGGCCTGAGGCCAGTATGGAGTGATGCGGTAATGTCGGATCCCGTTTTCCTCTCCGAATGCTTGGAAATAATTTTTGGTGAGAGGAGCGCTATTATCCTTCACAATAGACTGCGAATGTCACAGGCTTCAGGCTTTTGATTAGATTGGCGGTGGTGATGCGGTTTAGGATATTCACATCAACCCATCTTGAGTCGTAGTCTGTTACGAGGAGGCGTTCTCCTGTTGGAAACAACCAATATGTCAATGGCTAGTGTCTGCCATGGTTTAGCTGGTATCTCTGTTCTGACTGTGGAGATCTGCTTTGATGGTGTGCCATTGACTTGACATGCTGGACAGGACTTCACGAGCAGTTCCACACTTTGTGTGCAGTCTCTGTTTATTTTTTAAACAATTTTTTACTATTACTATCCTGATGCCCTTCGTGTGCTAACATCAAAGTCGGTTTCTGAGCTGCTCGTGGCATGATAATGCATTTGCCTCGTAGAAATATCTGTCCAACAATAGAGTTCTTCTTGAGCACGTCGGTATGCAGTGTCGCATGTGCTGTAATCAACCCTGTCTGATGCTTGTTTACAGAGTAGCCAGAACTGGGTCCTTTGCTGACATTTCCACCAGCTCTCGTGGGGTAAATGCACATGGCACCGTGTGTTTGGCTACATAGTAGATGTGGCCATCCCCTTAGTGTGGAGATGCTAGAGGGTTCAGAGTTAACCATGATAGTGAGTCGTCTGCATTCTGAGGCCCAGGCTTGTATACAACCTTTAATCTGAAAGGCTGCATTCTCAGCATCCATCTCTCGATCCAGGCTGGTGGTTTGGATTTGAGAATAAATTGTCTCTAATGGCTTGTGGTCGGTTACTATTACAAAGTCTTTGCCATAGAGAAACAGATGAAACTTCTCGCACGCCCAGACAATGGCGAATGCCTCTCTTTCAGTCTGAGAATTGTGCCGCTCTACATCTGTGCAAGCACGGCTAGCGTAGTACTGCGTGAACCATCTATTTGCTTCTGACTAAAGATAGCTCTTAGCCCCACTGGACTTGCGTCCACAATCACGTGTGTCTCTGCATCTTGATTGAAGTAGGCCATGTTGTGTGAATTGGCCAGTGCGTTCTTCAGTGTGTTGATTGATGATTTTTATTCATCTCCCCACGTCCATTTGCATGATGCTTTTGTGACTCTTCTCAGTGGTTCGGATGTGGTTGCCAGATTAGGGATAAATCTGACACAGTAGTTCACTAGTCCCAAGAAACTCCTTACTTCAGCAGCATTTGTCAGTCTGCATGTGTTCTGCACCGCTTCCACCTTTGACTGACCTGCAACGATGGAGTTCTTCGAGAGAACGTGGCCCATGAACTCCATCTCCGTCAGTCAGAATTCACATTTGTCACTGTTGAGGGTGAGCCCCCTTTCCTGCAGTTGTCTCAGGACTTGGTGTAGTCATTTGGTGTAGTATGGTGTAGTATGGTGCAGTATGTTCTTCCCAAACACAATGATATCATCTGAGATTTGGAAACCCTTGATGCCTTGATGCCTTATAGGACTTGCTGTGATGTGCTGATATGTCTCTGGAACAGAGGAGACACCAAACATTAGTCTCTTGTAGCGCCACAAACCTGTGTAGGTCACAAATATGCTCAGGGAACTGAAGATCTCAGTTCGATCTGATGATATCCCCACTTTAGGTTAAGGTTTGAGAAGACCACGGCTCCTGACATGTCCATCAGGATCTCGTCGATAGTGGGGATGGGGTGTCGCTCCTGCACAATTGCTTCATTTGCTCTACACACGTCAACACATACACTGATGTTATAAGTTTTTCTTGTGTACTACAACTAATGGTGACACCCATAGTGTAGGTCTCAATAACATCCATGTCCTCTAGCTTGTTCATCTTCTGTTTCAGATAGCTTCCTGACACCGAATGGTATTCTGTGTACTGGCTTTGCAACAGGTGTGACAGTCTCATCTACATTAATTCCTAACTGGAAGTCTTTCAGTTTTAGCATGCAGGATCGATTTTGTATTTCCACTCGTTCAATTTGCAAAGAGAGGAATCTGTGAAAATCTCACCCTTAACGTTGTTTCAACCAGTCAAATCACATTCGTATGTATTCCTCAGAGATCCTAGAATGTAACGAGACTTCACTATATCATTAGGGGTGTAATATATCCTATAGGACACCATATTTGGTCAAAGAGTGACGCCTTCATGGCACACCGATGACGCAGGCAGTCTTCACTTGAACGACTAACTTTGTCAAATAAGCACCAATCGGGGTCAAACAAGCTAGCTAGATAGCCAATGAGCTGGGCTTTATGGGAATATCTGTAAACCATGTATCTGTCGTAAAATGTAGCTACTATCCTTATACGACAGTATGACTTTTCATTTTGGACATAAATTATAAGAATATTCAGAGTTATGATGTTATGAAAACGAGTTGTTTTGGAAAATCTTGAACTTATAATATGGCTACTAATACTGGAAAAGCTGAATCAAAGTCCAAGTATACAGATTTGACAATATTCTTGCAGAAAAATTTAATATGAATTTGCCCAAATGTACCGGGTGACTTCATACTTAATGTCATGTAGCTCGCTCATACTTCAAGTTATCCCTCTGAAACTTTGTAATACACTGCTCCCATCTTGTGGACACCATCGGAATTAAAACCAGAGTGATGGCTGGAACAGGGACCTTTCTGCTGCATTTTAAAAATGGTGGTAGAAAAAATTGGTTGTTTTTTTCTTTGTATTTTCTTCTACCAGATCTATTGTGCTATATACCATTCAATTCACATTTCCACAAACTTAAAAGTGTTTCCTTTCAAATGGTACCAAGAATATGCATATCCGGAGGCGGAGCTAGCATGTTGGAGTGAACGGCTGTGCATGAGAGGCTCCTGCAACTTTTTTGCGAAATAATCTAATTTAACCTACTTTATGGCACTTTTTACAACAAACGTTTCTTTCTAATACAAGATTGTAACTTTTTATATGAAAATGCCGAGTAATAAGCGACCAAAGGACAATAAATCCACAGCAGAGGCCTACTCCCCACTAAACAACGAGACAGACATGGCGGGAGGGACATGCAACAACAATTATTATTTGTACTTTATTACTATTTTCTCTTAGCATTTTAGTATTATGTATGTGTATATTTTAAATCAGTGTAGATTGTTATTCTGGGGTATGAATTTTTGTATGTGTATATGTGCATATGGATGTATATACATATTTTTTTGTGTGGGTATGTATACATACATGTATACAGTGCCTTGCGAAAGTATTCGGCCCCCTTGAACTTTGCGACCTTTTGCCACATTTCAGGCTTCAAACATAAAGATATAAAACTGTATTTTTTTGTGAAGAATCAACAACAAGTGGGACACAATCATGAAGTGGAACGACATTTATTGGATATTTCAAACTTTTTTAACAAATCAAAAACTGAAAAATTGGGCGTTTTGAGACCGAAAAGCATAATCAGAGTTCTAACTCCCCCTTGCACTGGTCTGGAGCAATGAAGCAGTGACGCAGGGTACAGTACTAAACCACTAAGTCCCACAGCATAATCTCAAAACGTTTAGTTGAACAATTAATATAATTTATTTTTCTATTATTTTATTATCCAGTTCTGGAGACGGTAGAGTGCTTCTATTCAGCCCATGATGTAGACCTATAGCCTAACTCACTACTGTAAGACCGTTCTTCATCAGACAGTCACTGGACACTGCTCCATCATGTGCTCGCCACACAGACACGTACACACACACACACACACACACACACACACGCACGCACACACGCATGCACACACACACACACACACACACACACACAAATGCAAGGTAACGACACACCTCAACACCATAGAGGTAGAACAGATGTGCTGACAGAAAACATCTTTGTATCAGATCAGGTTTGTGTACATTAGGGCACATAAACTGAAACATTATATAACATTTTTCAATGGAAATGAAAAGTAATATTTCTTATTGCACAAGTCCAGGTAGTCCCCTCCTGTTTCGGTCTGTTATCCTCCGTTTGGTGCCTAATGAACACGACCATGCTGAATCATATAATAATAATAATAATCCATTTATTTTACATAGCATTAAAATGTTCCATTAAAAGTTGAATCTCAAAGTCGCTTTAAAAACAATTTAACAAAAAAATGGAGAGATCTGGCAGTGGCAACTCAGGTAATGGAAAGAGGGGAGTGGGGGAAGGCGGAGGAGGGGAGAGGAGACTCAAATCTGATTACTGATACCTGTGAGGAAGAGAGGAAAAAGGATTGTAGGAGGGTGAGTCAGAGGAGGAGGCATGTGGGTTGATGGAGCAGGAGAGGACCTTGAGGCTCAAACAAACCTTCGAATGATGGGGAGGAGAGAAGCAAGAGAAATTACAGAGAGGGAAGAGAGGAGAGGGGGGACCTGAGTTACTGTAGTAGCAGTTGGGTTGGGGGGACGTGGGGTGCTATTAATGTCCACTGGTGGAATTCCAGACATTTTCTATGTTTTGTTTTGTTTATTTGTTTGTTTTGTTGTTTACAGGATGTACTTGAATGCAAGTACATGTAATTGAAGTTGTAACAGAGATTGACTATGTGGGGAAAAATAGCAAATGTATTAATACTACAGTTGATATTTAGGGTATTATACTGTCCATTGCCATGCTAAGGTTGGATTTGGCAATATTCAAAAAATAATATTTGTGCTGCTATCGGAACAATAATATTGAAACAAAAGTGAATTAATGAATTTATTTTGTTGGATCATCTATTTCTTGGAGGGTGGTAAATTGAAATGCTCTCATATACTAATGTACTTGTCTCACGACTTCCGCCTAAGTCGGATCCTCTCCTTGTTCGGGCGGCACTCGGCGGTCTTCTAGCCGGCAACGCTAGTCTCAATTCCGTCATTATATGTTGTGTACTTAAACCTCTGTTCCCCCCATGTCTTTGTGCGGAATTGTTTATTGTAAGTGCATATGCACGTTTTCTCTGGTGCGCGACAGGTTTTGTACCCATTTTGTTTGTTGTTCTGGTTTCCGGTGGTTTTATGAATAAAACTGCTCCGTTGATTACCCAGTTTTGCTCTCCTGCGCCTGACTTCCCTGCCACCAGTTACGCACTCTCTTACTACATTCTCTCCTATCTACAACATTTTTCCTGTTTGTTTTTTAAGGCTGTTGAACAACTTCAATTTCTAAAGCCAAGGGTAAGATTGTGGAGAAATATTCTTACATCGTAATATCTGACTAAATCAAACCTGATCTACCTCTGTACCTATCAGTTAGTGTAGATAGAAATGTGTAGCTACATGCCAACTTTTGTACACTCACTCAGTCATGTTGACTGTGCATGTCATAATGATGGAATAAATCTCTCAAGTGTAATCATGTTTACTGTATTACATTTTTTCTAATTGTAGTGAGAATCCAATTTTCTAATGTTATAGTCCCAACCACATACTTATTCTTTGTAGAACATCTTGATTTATAATAGCCTTTCTTTTATATCAGTTCAGCCTCTTTCTACTACACACAGAGCAGTAGCAGGTCACAGGGGCTCTTCAAATCACACCTGCTTTTTACAACCTTACAACCCATATTAACTATTATGTAAATTGTACTATCAATGATATAACAATATACAGAGATTGTTTCGTGTATGCATACATGGGGTAAATACAGTATATTGGTTCGTCCAAAATACACCAAAAACTATTTTGGAATTAAAGATTGATTGCTTTATAGTCCTTTGAGCTCACTTGAGGATTTTATTTTGGAGCATATTTTTCCCTGTGTAGAAACTAAGCTCGAGAAAAACACGTGGCCCAATTCCAAACAATAAGCAGACTTGTACAACTATCATTAGCTATTTTTCACAACTGTTTCAGGGGAGGCATCAATCGAAGAAAGAGAGAGAGTGCGCGTCCTCGGTGGCGCTGGTCATGGTGTTGAAATGCCTAACTGTGTCGTGTGGGGTTTCGGCTTGTGGGTAGTCAATAGGCTTACTACTTAGTCTTAGGTCAAAAGTCGTAGTATAATTCTTTAAGTCATCAGTCGAAACAAACAAGCTCAGAAACTGCTCCTCCTGTCATCATCCTTAATCTCAATTCTTCACTTTAAGTGGGTAACAGTGGAGTGACAGAGAGAGCTGTAGCTTTTACACTGACAGACCTCATTTGATAAAGAGTGTCCTTAATGACGCACACATGCACACACACAAACGGGTTCTTTGGCGTTCTTTATACAACGTTTGGGTCTAATCCTGAATTCGATAAAAGCCATTCCAGCCGGTGTCTATTCCACAAGTTACCACCGGCTAAATCTATGACGTTAAAATGCTTATTTTCCCTGTTCCATCTGACTGCAATGTCTCATCAGCCCAAGCAGGGAAGTTATAAACTTGATCTCCACTATAAAAATCATCTAGACATTAACTCACATTTCTTTTTGACTAACATTTAAGAGATTTGAAGAAGTGAAGAAGAAGTGCACCTTACAGTCTGTCTCTTCGACATTTGCGACATTGTTGGCTAGCTCCTCTGAACAACAGTGTCCTAATGAGAGAGCACATTTTCTATGCCAGGAGAAATTGTGCCTTGTTAGCTCATTGTAATGGATGTATCCAAATAAATGTCACTGTTCTTTCTGCACTGTTTGACGTGGCTGTAAATTAACCGTAGTTGGCTAGCTAGCAAGCAAGGGATAAGAATCTTTCCAGCCAGTATGGCAATGAAACATTTGGAATGAACGACTGGGTCACACTTACGGAGTGTGATACAAAACATAAAGACTGAACGACTGGGTCGCGTCTCTGGCAACCGAACCAATAGAACGAACGACCAGCCGGCTTGGGTAGCAACCTTATATTTGTTTTCGGGGCTATAAATTGCGGAAGGATGAAATAGTATGAAGAAATTCATCAAAATAACGATTTTAATTAAGATATTTCAATCATTATATGAACATATTGGTAACCCGTTGTAAAAGGGATAATGCCCCATATATATCCTCCAAACACCGGCTTCTCGGGCATTATCACTTAAATATAGAACCATTTATTCTAAAAGTGTAACACACTCCATAAGTGTAAGAACATAAAAACCAACTATTGGAATAAATGTATCAACAGTTATTTGATTTCAATTTTCTCCTCGCATTTCACCGCGGTTGTAATAACAATTTTATTTTCAGCAGTGCATAAATTAATTACACACATTTAATAACCAAAATATCATTATATCCCCCTTTAATATCATAAATGCTGTTCACAAGGGAAGCTCTTAATAACGCACGGGCCGTAACTGCCCATTATCCGACTGTAATGATATTACAGACCCAATTACCCATCATTAGACAGGCTTCTCTGCATCTTATGTGCGTTGATCCAATCCCACCCTCCTCTTCCAAATTTCAGCTGCAGTTTGGAGCCTCATTTCGCCTCTCCATAGAGACTCCGGCGTCTGCGCCGTGTTGTCCCAGATGCGCTTTAAAACTAATTGAAAGGGTCCTGTGGTATATGTTTATCTGCAGAAGCTATATAAATCGTGGGACCCCTTGCTGTGAAGAAAATCAAAATTCTGGCCGTTGTAAATGTTGTGATATGCCAGCCCCTTGTAAAGTGGACCCGGTAACCCACCTAACGAGCAGACAATCTCAAACCCAACATAGAAGCAACCAAATGAAGAAGTGCACCGGCTGTGTGTATGTGTGTGTTTATGGTCAGGGAATAACCACTGGTATAACAGCAGAGTAATCTGCAGGGGGAAAATATTTAAATTTTCAGATAGGCTACCTGGGAGAGTTGTTTCCCACCTGGGTCGGCCCCTGACGCACGCACGCACACACACACACACACACACACACACACACACACACACACACACACACACACACACACACACACACACACACACACACACACACACACACACACACACACACACACCGAGATGGTCCCACTCACAGTGAGAAGACAAAGCCACGGTAATCCGATTAGAACCAATTAGGCGTGAGATTCTAAAGGCAGCAAGAGCTGAAGCCTCAAAACACTGTAGACATCTGGGCACTCCCAGAGAGAGAGGGAGAGCGAGAGAGAGAGGTAGAGGAAAAGGAAAAGGAAGATGAACTCAGAGAGGGATGTTGAGGGGGAAAGAGGGGAGTGAGTAATAACGAGAGTGATATAGAGGTTGTAGAGATAGTGGGACAGAGAGAGAGACTGTGACTGGAACTGGAACTGCCGGTTCCTGAGACAAACAGGAAACTTATCGCGCCCTCTCAGCATCCTCTCTTCCTCGCTCCCTGGACCAGCGCAAGACAAATACTCAGCAGGTATCAGCGGGAATATCTATCAGATAGGCCTATCTACCATTTTCTATTATAGATAGGCTACATCTTTATTATATAATTTACAATAATTTATATTACTTTTATTGCAAGAGGCAACTGGGCATTATTTCTGATTTGTCTCTTTAAAACATTTGGTGAGTGCTGCCCTGTCTTATCCTAATGGACTATATTGATGAGGAATATTCTCAGCAAATAACTTTGGAGTGAGCACATGGCTTCCTTGTTATGTGATGTTTTATTCCAATGTTTTATAGCCTGGTTTGTTTACTTATTTTTATAGTTGGGTTATTTGGGTGAAGAGCAGGGAGTTTTGTGGAGTTTCTTTAGTTGATCTACTTTGTCATTTGTAATATCAACACTATAATAATTTCACTGATTATGCCGTTTGACTAATGTCAAATACCCATACAGACAACTTGGACACATCTGGACCCGCAATTCTCTGATCTGCAACTGAAATTATTTGGTATATTTTCAGATTTCTCCGTGACATCGGCTTTTGTCCACACAGAACCACAGATAAACGAAGCCACCTAGAAAACCATAATGTTTTACTTCCACTGTCCCCCTCAGCTGGATGGAGAATGTTGTCGGACTAATACATGTAAGTAGGCTAAACTATAGCCTAAAATGCAGCAACTTTTGGCTGAGTCGCCATAGATAAGCTAGAACGTGTTGACAGTGGTTTTATCTGGGAAAAGCAGGCTTATAACTACTTCAGTCTTTAACTTCTCTATATTTGCAATCAAGTTTAAATATCTGTAGCCGGATGCTACCCCTGAATAGGCTGTAAGAAGAGTGATTTAAGTTGTATTACTCTGCAATCATCTGAATAACATATTTGTATCACTTTATTTCAACGTGGTAAATAAAGTGTGTTTGTGTGTGTGTGTGTGTGTGTGTGTGTGTGTGTGTGTGTGTGTGTGTGTGTGTGTGTGTGTGTGTGTGTGTGTGTGTGTGTGTGTGTGTGTGTGCATGTGTGTATGTATATATATATATATATAGCCACGGGGCTGAGGCAGGTGTGTTGTCCCGTCTGCAGCCACATATTTTAGTGTCTCTCAGACCGGGACATCAATGTTTTCATGGCTCTAATAACATGAATACACTAGATCATAGTTCGTTTCAATGGGCCATCCTATTTACTCACATCCTAAAAATAAACAACTGCTTGTATTTTTATTGGAACTTTTCTTAGATGATGTTATTATGTTTCTAGTGAACACCAACGGGTTTCCCAACCATTCGTCAGCAGGTGATTTTGATGACGGCTTTCTGCGAAGAAAACAGCGTAGAAATAGAACAACATTTACACTGCAACAGGTAGCAACCAATTATAAAACTCTGGACTGCTTAGAAATGTAACTCTGTAGACTACATTGTTATAACGAACTGTGTGAACAAAACCATGTGTCAAGCTAGCTAGGCTACACACATTTAATTTTCCATAATAATGTTGATAACGATTATTATGATGATGCTTAACATTATTTCCACCATAAAAATAAAATGTATCACTTCCTTATTGCTTTCAGTTATTTCAGTTAATAGCATTTTGTTAGCATTTTTCCTAGTTAGGCTAGTCATCTTTTGTCTTTAAAAGTAGGCTAGACTACTTACAAAAACAGACATTTTGTAGATTTTGTAGATTTCGTTCAAAAACCATCACACCAAAATATACAATTGTGTGTAGTATTATGAATATGAATAATAAACTCGCATAACTTTAAAACAGCATATTCCATTTTTCCTTTTCTCAGTTGGAGGCTTTGGAGGCTGTGTTCACGCAGACTCACTACCCCGATGTTTTTACACGTGAGGAACTGGCCATGAAGATCAACCTGACTGAGGCACGTGTCCAGGTGAGCACACACACAAGGCACTCTGTCATTGTCTTGATACGCCTTAATAATTTATCCACTTCGACTAAAGTCCCCTGTTTTGGGGACCTGCATGGTTCTGGTACCAGTTCCGACCGACATTTTCACTTATAAATCAATCTGTGGACACCATAAATTGGAATGGCTTGCAATAGAGCAGTAGCCCTGATTCTCACAGACACATATATATGGTGTATAGCAGGATGTGAAATCTGACACCACTTGAAGCTGGGATGTTCCTCCTACCATTTGACTGTCCATCAACTCCAGGCTGAACCCTATGTCACAGCCACTATTAACACATATGCCTCTAAACCTTTCATCATAATGCAGTGGAAGAGAGTGATTGCGTTGCTGTAGCACATTCAGAGATCGATTTATGGCCAGTAATCTAAAATAATACTAGATTTTAAACAAAATACACTTTCTGTTTGTCATAGATGGACAAGATTAATATGAGCTGAAAGGTGAGTTCCTACCGAGTTCAGGAAGCCAAGCTAGAGCTCTGTGAGATGTTCACAGCTATGCGGGTAGATGTTTTGATCAAGAGAGACCTTCAGAAAATATGGACTTTTTCTCTAACAATAAATATACAAATATGTATTTTACAGTTTTATGGAAGGTGAAATTATAGCTAATCATTTTAGAAATGTATTATATAACATTTAGAACAGAAATAAGTCATTTGAAGTCTTATTCGTACAGTTTTGTTGAATAGGAAATACATCATAAAATATTTCATATTTTCATATTTTTATCAAATATGTACTGTGTACTTAAGCTTGTGTCCCCAAAAGTGACTACACACTGGCAATGTATAACTATTTTTTACCAGAAAGGTGAGATTTGAACCTTTCTTGGAGTATGCAGCATTACTAGTTATTGTTTATGGCCCTCTCATGATAAATTATTACTTTTGGCGATTAAGTAGATTACATTTTCGATTACATTTAGTTACATTTAAGACGTTTTAATAAGATCAACATAATGGTGAATATGAGATTAAGTTGATTCATCGGTCATTCATAATTAACCAGCGATAATGTTCTTCACTAATTTGTTGACATCTCAAAGGCTAACAAAAAAGACATCATCCATGTGTGTCCATTTCCATGGCTCATAAAAAAAGAAGCATAAGGGATGCTTTTAAAGACAGCAGTACATAAACATTTTTAAGACAGCATTAAGGATGTGCACGCTCGCAGCCACACACACGCATATACACAAACACACCTTAATATTATTTAAAAATTTGTCCATTTATATTCTGCCCCTGCCCTCCACATATGCGTGGTTATAAACTTGTTCAGTTGTAATTGAATTCAGTGTGTCCTGTATGTAATTCCATGCATTCCTGATTTGCTTTTGGGGTTTGTTGTGAGCGCAGATCTAATTGTAGGAAATATAATAGTTAGGCTTTGCTTCCCCTGGGTCATCTTACTATCGCTTAAAGCCGACAGCGCGCTGCATAATAGAATCCCGAGCTGTAAATTAGGGATTGTAAACAAATTATTCTGTTCTAATCCGATTACAGCATTCTTATTATTAAATCTGAACATGAATCGGATGCAGCATACAGGGACATTATTATTAGAAAATAAATGTCCTTTCTGTTGTAGTGTTGGATGGCTTGTCTTTATGTGCATGTCAATGGATTTCCCCCCTCCTTAAAGCAGCAGCCAAATGGAGATTAATGTAGCAATTACCGGCCATTCAGAGGGACGGGATCACGACTCTTAGCTGTAAGGTGCTGTAAGGTGCAGGGTTGAGATAGTAGTCTCACAATGATAGCAAGCCGCCATATTGTTGTCTTGTCACTAAACCAAACTGTTGTCCTTTTCTTTTATATCGACTGAATGCAATTCGTTTTGTTTGGATGCTGACATCATTGTACCTCGGCTCGTCACACAATAGTGACTGTTCTGTCCCGCGTGCAGGTTGCATGCAGTCGTTCTTATTCGCACTCCCGTCCAACCCATTCCATTCACACACATCATGATTAATGCGTGCGCGAGCGCAGTCTTAATCGAATCTGATGTTGTCAAACAATCACTAAATAGGGGAATAAACGACTTAATCACAGTTCTCTCACTCAGGCACCCGACTGTTATTGGGAAGTCATTAAAATATGATAATGAAAAATTGCTCAATTAAATGTTGTTATAGGAAATGACCTTCATTCAATTAGGATATAGTAGTTGGCAGTATGTATCGGGCTGGAGACTATGGGTGGGTGAAGTTTGGGAGAAGTTGCAGTGCAAAGTCATTCAGGCAGAGAGCTTTAGTCCAACACACACACACACACATGCACACACATGCACACAAACACAGGGACTTCTATACCTTTATATTATCATGAAACAAAAATGACATTTTTTTTTATACATTGGATAATAAGATAGTTAAATCACCATATTTCAGTGCAGAGACATGATTCATGAAATCTGTCAATTTTCTGACCGACTGTATCATACCTTCCACTCCTGGGTCTCTTTTGAAAATGTATTTTATCTCGATGAGACTATACAACACGTCAACATACAAAAGCAGGTATTCATTAGAATACTTTAAATTGCACAAAGGAGAGAGCAACATTTCGTTTTTTCCTCCTCTCCTCCTGTGTAGGTGTGGTTCCAGAATCGTAGGGCCAAGTGGAGGAAGACTCAGAGAGGGAGTACAGACCCCGACGGAGGTAAGGAGCAGATTAACGAGGGAGGCACTCCTCCGTCCAGGAGTCTGAACTCCCAGTCTCCTGTGGACCAGAGCAGGAAACAGAAGGAACCTCTGGAGATGCAGCAGAGGTGAGAGAACAGGGATGGGGACATAGATGAGTTTCTGGGGAGTGTTCCCCTTCAGAGTTAGGCCTCTTCTCCCATTACAAGTTTTTACCAGTGGCCGGTGACGTTGACACTGTTCACTGTCATGGGGTATTGAATGCCTGAATTTGGGGATTCTGATTTAGCCAATGTCCATGGTGATGAAATCTCACTCTCCCTGTGGCCAGTAATGTTGCAGCTGTACCTCATGGCAGCTGTCCACTGTTACTTGGTGCTGAACAACAGATCACAGGAGTCTGAGTGTGCAGCTGTCCATGGCGCTGAAATTGCAGATCACATTTATTTGCTTGTTGTTTACATCGGACCTTCCACACATGATTAATTCACCACAAATGGTAACCCACTCATCTTCCCCTCCTCTCTCCTCCTCACTCCTCTTCACTTTCTTTCAGTTGCAGGATAACCATAATCTCTTATCTCTGCTCTGAGTCATTTTAAACTATCCTCAAACCTCTCTCTCCCCACAGTATAAACCGAGCAGTAGGTCCTGGTGGGCCGTTCTTCCCATCCTGTCTACCAGGGACCCTCCTGAACTCAGCCACCTATGCCCAGGCGCTGTCGCATGTTGCCACAATGAAGGGTACGCAAGATTCAGAATGTAGCACAGTGTTGCATTGTTGTTTTTCATCACAAAATGGGCAGCTCCTTTTATATACGCTGCGGCATTCAACATACTTTTGTACTACCTGAAATTTGAGATGCGCCATATCATTCCTTCCGCAGCTGTGGGTGCAGTGTTGTCGCTTGATTCCTTGATCTGATGTATAGGCTATATAGGCTATTCATCAAAGTAGTGTATTTTGCATCGATAACCAAATGTAATCTCAGCAACGGTTCAAACAGTAAACCAAACAAGAATCCACACAAAAAGCTATTTTGTTTAGAAGTAATAACTGGTTATTCCAGGCTATTGTGAAATGGTAGAACCTACTGTAGCCAACTAGCTAGACGTGTGAACTAAACATGATGACGCTCTATTTTGAGCTGATATTGGAATGAATACACAAGCAGCATATCAAACTGGGATAATGTTTTACACTAAACCGTCAATATAATATATAATATATGACCAAAAGTATGTGGACACCTGTTCGTTGAACATCTCATTCCAAAATCATGGGCAGTCCTCGCTTTGTGCACGGTTGAATTGTCATGCTGGAACAGGAAAGGGCCTTCCCAAAACGGTTGCCACGAAGTTGGAAGTACAGAATCATCTAGAATGTCATTGTATGATGAAGCGTTAAGATTTCCCTTCACTGGAACTAAGGGGCCAAACCCAGATTCATCCGTCGGACTGCCAGATGGTGAAGTGTGAGTCCAATGGCGGGGTGCTTTACACCAATCAAGCTGACGCTTGTCATTGTGCATGGTGATCTTAGGCTTATGTGAGGCTGCACGGCCATGGAAACCCATTTCATGAAGCTCCAGACGAACAGTTATTTTGCTTACATTGCTTCCAGAGGCAGTTTGAAACTTGGTAGTGAGTGTTGCAACTGAGGACAGCCAATTTTTGCAAGTTATGCAGCACTCTGCGGTCCCGTTCTTTGAGCTTGTGTGGCCTACCACTTCGTGGCTCAGCCATTGTTGCTTCTAGACGTTTCTGCTTCACAATAACAGCACTTACAGTTGACCGGCGCAGTTCTAGCTAGGCAGAAATTTGACGCACTGACTTGTTTGAAAGGTGGTATCCTTTGACAATGCCACGTTGAAAGTCACTGAGCTATTCAGTAAGACCATTCTCCTGCCAATGTTTGTCTATGGAGATTACATGGCTGTGTGCTAGATTTTATACACCTGTCAGCAACGGGTGTGGCTGAAATAGCTGAATCCACCAATATGAAGGGGTGTCCACATTTTTGTATATATAGTGTATATATATATCTGCATGTAGATCGACGGAGAGAAGCTGGTAGTAACCTTAACAGTTAACACAACGAATGATAAGAGGAGAGAAGGAGGCAGGTGATGATGATGATGGTGGTGGTAATGATAGACATACCCTACTGTATTTGTAAGAAACCCTAAAACAATTTCCTGACCCAGACATGTGCGTTTATTTATTTGTGTGTGTATGTGTGTGTGTGTGTGTGTGTGTGTGTGTGTGTGTATAACAAGGAGGTGGTCTGTGCTCTTGCTGTGTTCCTGACCCCATGGGCCTGTCCTTCTTGCCCCCCTACGGTTGTCAGGGTAACCGTACAGCCAGCGTGGCAGCCCTGCGGATGAAGGCCCGTGAGCACTCCGAGGCCGTCCTGCAGTCAGCCAACCTGCTGGGGAATGGCCATGGGCATGGCGCTGGAATAGGAGGCCTGCCCAGGGTCGGGGTATCTGGGGATGGGTTGAAAAGGCCCAGGATGGAACCTATCCTGGGAGTCATATCTGGATCAGTGTCTGGTGTTTCTGGAGCCGTGGGGGGAGGAGCAGGGGGCAGACTTACTCTCAGCCCAGGCTCCAAGGCCCCGACTCAGGGTAGAGGGTCTGACATGCACCCCCTCTGCGCCAAGGAACCACTGGAGAAAAAGTGAGTGTGTGTGTCTGTGTTCGCTGCCAAGAGGAAACAGACGTACGGACAGTGAGGATGTACAGACAGACGTACGGACTGGGACTTTAACTCCTGTAGTGTGACTGTGCCTGTTGTTATGACCACTTTCCCTCTCCCTACTCCCCCTAAAGCACA
This sequence comes from Oncorhynchus kisutch, assembly GCF_002021735.2. Lineage (NCBI taxonomy): Eukaryota > Metazoa > Chordata > Actinopteri > Salmoniformes > Salmonidae > Oncorhynchus > Oncorhynchus kisutch. Next base: position 49,456,109 of record NC_034184.2, on the reverse strand, counting down.
AAAATGGACCTATTCCTACTGGAACAGGGTGAGGAGTGGGTGCCCAGATATCATACTGTATGGATTTAACTATCAAGATATTTATTTGATTGTGATTTATTTATTGTGGGTGAATATTGCTGAATGCAGTGGGCTGTTGCTGAACCTTTATAATGGACTCTATATGGGCTCTTTGTAAGGGATAACTTGAGTACATTGTGTGTGTGTTTGTGCATGTGTGTGTTTGTGTGCGTGTGCGTGTGCTTGTGTGTGTGCGTGTGTGAACAGAGACCCTGGCTGATGTGAATCTGAGGCATTTCTCTTTCTCTCTCACCTTGGCTACACACTCCTCCTTGTGTGTTATTAGAGTATTGTGTTACAGAATGTCACCAGACAATGTAACATATTATGTTTGTATTCTTATGACCACATGTAAAACACAATGTGAAATATTGACGATTCCATTGTTTCACTGGAGCTATGGTCATTATTGTTCAGGTTTTTAGGCTAGCGACCAGAGAGAACTGCAACTAATTATTTATTTATCTTGTTTAACTGACAGAGACAGTGCACATGAATCAACATATACATTTTCACATCAGTTGAAGCTGATGTTGCTTCGCTGTCCCTTGGTTAATAGATATAATACAACAGTTGTGTTGGTATCAGGGCTGTTGCTAATATTTATTCAGTCTGTTAGCACTTCTGTAGTGTTAATAGCGTTAGCCGAACCCAGATCACTTTAGTCCTGTTGTCTAAAACAATTAAAGATGTATTCTCTCCTGTTGCCTCCCGCCACAGCCATCTGCTCCTATCCATTATTCATCAGCTTCCCTTAAAGCTGGAGAGACGAGAGCAATCATTGTTCTTATTATTTATTTACTTTTAGGAACGCCAACGCCACTCACTGCTTTTCTTTTCTCTCTCTCCCCCTCTCTCTCTCCCTTTCTCTCACATGCCTCCCCTTCTCTCTCTCCCTCTCTCTCACATGCCTCCCCCTCTCTCTCTCCCTCTCTGTCACATGCCTCCCACCTCGCTCTCCCTCTCTCTCACATGCCTTCCCCTCTCTCTCTCACTCTCTCTCTCTCTCTCTCTCTCATGAGATGCATCGCCAGGTTTCAATAACCCATTGAACATGATACATGCTAATTATTTATGCCTAAATGTATATTTACAAAACACTTTTTTAAACACCCAGAGCCTCCTTCATGGTTCATCAGCAATTGCTTATTAATTCATTAATGAATCCTTTTATTTATTTATTTTATTTTTTCCCAGATCAGATTGAGAATATTTAACCGCAGCGAGAGAGAGCACACAGAGACCAGAACTTAGTCTGATTCAATTTGCGTCCTTTTCAGGAAATCACTTTTGTTAGTCAATAACACAATTAAGCAAACTACACACAAAATAGCATTAATAATTGATGGTGAATTGTGTATTACCACAAAGTACTGGGTTAATAATTAATTATGACGGAGACACCCTGGTGACATGGAGGAGGGAGATAATGTCAGAAGGCCAGGATGGAGCACTCACACTTTTATTTTCTCTCTCTATTCCTCTCTCTCTCCTCTCATTCTGTATCTTTCTTTCATCTCTCTCTCTCTCTTTCTCTCTTGTCTTTCACACTGAAATCGACTGCATGCTGTGCATAGTTCATATATATTAATAAAGTGAAGATTTAATTGAATCTTTGAGTCATTGAGTTATATTAATTAATGTGTTTGTATGAGCAAGAATTCTCTCTGGCTTATTTTGTTTTACACTTTGTAAACAAAACAAGTAAAACCCTCATATGAAACAAAGATCCATGCATGTATTTAGTTGAGTGTGCATTATTATACTCTAAAATGTGGATACAATTGTGATGGTTCTATTCAAAACTTTAGACCAGTGACTGTGTTTTCCAATCTAAACTAAGTAGCAATGTAACTCATGTAACATTGACATGCTGGCCAGATTTATACAGTAAGGACAGGCGAGTTTATTTTGTATTTTTGCATTACTCCAGTCATTGTAGCACATATTGTTCAAAATATCTACTATCCAATCAAGCCCAATCAAGGATGACTTGATTAATCATATCATACAATGGTAATACGTCAATGTATGCGTTTGAAAAATGACATAGCAGCAAATTATAATATTGTGTAAACGTATTATAACAATGGTTATATTATGCGTACTTATTATACCAATACTTATTATAACAAATGTACACTGCTTCCGAAAATGGAACATTTATTATATCATGTGGCTGACATTGACATACGGTCTAAAACTCACAAAAGATTCAGACAAACCATTTAAATCCCTCCAAATTGAATACAGTGGTTTTGGAATTGAATCATAAAAAAAAGGATTTCGGTCTTATAACGGTTCCAATCATCATAAGTTCTGTATAGCACTCATAATTCACTGCTTTAATATGCCATAAACAAGTCAAGTTGCTGTTGACATCCCCGCTGTGCATATGGCATCTGTGATAATTCTGTCACCTAAAATAAGTCCTGCAGCAGTTTGTGGAGCATTGTTATAATAAATTAACTGGAGCGCAGCCGGAAACACAAACTGACAGAATGAATACAGAGGCCAGGCATTCTACTCTGTTCTACACAGCCATGTTAATGGGCTTCTATTGTTGCAGTAATGAAAACATTATGCTGAGATACAGAAAGAGAGAGAGATGTCCTGGACCAGGGGCACTTCACACTAAGAGACAACCAGCAGGATGAAGACAAACCTGGACACTCATCAGAGGTCAGTTTTATGTTTTCCATCCCTAATGGTCAGGGATTTGGGGAAGGGTATTAAAGATGGTCCTAGATCTGTGCCTAAGAGCTAACTTCTACCCAGCAGCAGAGAGAAACAGTGCAGACAGTGTTCAAAACAAATCAAATCAAATGTTATTTGTCACATGCACCAAATACAACAGGTGTAGACCTTACAGTGAAATACATACTAACCAACAATGTGGTTTTAAGAAAATACAAAAAAAAAAGGTAAGAGATAAGAATAACAAATAATTAAAGAGCAGCAGTAAATAACAATAGCGGGGCTATATACAGGGGGCACCGGTACAGAGTCAATGTGCAGGGGCACCTGTGTCGAGGTAATTGAGGTAATATGTACATGTAGGTAAAGTTAAACTGACTATGCATATATAATAACAGAGAGCAGCAGCAGCGTAGAAGAGGGGGGGTGACATTTGATTAGCTATTCAGGAGCCTCTTGGACCTAGACTTGGCGCTCCGGTACCGCTTGCCGTGCGGTAGCAGAGAGGACAGTCTATGACTAGGATGACTGGAGTTTTTGAACATTTTTAGGGCCTTCCTCTGACACCGCCTGGTATAGAGGTCCTGGATGGCCGGAAGCTTGGCCCCGGTGATGTATTGGGCCGTACGCACTACCATCTGTGGTGCCTTGCGGTCGGAGACCAAGCAGTTGCCATACCAGGCAGTAATGCAACCCGTTAAGGTCAGAGAAGAGACTGAAATTCCACTGTCATTATTACTGCTTTTAATTCCTGCTTCAGAGATGATAGATAAGCCAATCAATTAGAATCAGTTATACTCAACTCTGATGAAGGTATACCAGCAGCATATTTTAACTCAGCAGAGAATAATGCATTTGTCACTCAGATGTCTGCCAGCTGTAACAATAGGCTCCTGACAGCAACACAACCACAGGAAGGCATCTGACTCAGCATGGAGAGGACCAGGACCTGCTCTCTGCTCTGGACCAGACTCCTGCCTCATATACGTGTATCAGACCAAAATAATATTTGATTTATTTATCCTTTATTTAATTTGGTGTATCCGATTGACAAATATATATATTTTGCAAGGGAGAAAATGGTGAAGGAATGTTTTTTTATTTTGCATTTAACCTTTATTTAGGTTAAATAAAGTCCCATTTATGTCAGGAGACCTCTTTTACAAAGGAGACCTGGCCAAGAGGGTCATGTTGTTGGCTTGTAAAATAGGTCCTAAAAGGTTCAATACAAAATCAAAATAAATATTTCACATTTATTGCAAGGACTTGCAAGGCTTCAGATTTGTTTTCACCCACTATAGAATTGACCAAAGTCTGAGAACTTAAAGCCTTTTAGGGTGCATCTCGGTAGGGTTAATTTAATCAGTGATAATTGATGGAGTGAATTCCAGCTTTCTCACAGATTTAGGGATGCATACATAAATGCACTATAAGAAATGACTGAGGTGTTTTGCAGGCCATATAGGAGGACAGTGTATTAAAACAGACCAAAGAGTGTGATTATGGAGGGTCTGGACACCGAATCCTCTACAGCAGTGGTTACCAAACTTTTTATAGTCCCGTACCCCTTCAAACATTCAACCTCCAGCTGCGTACACCTTCTAGCACCAGGGTCAGCGTACTCTGAAATGTTGTTTTTTGCCATCAAGCCTGCCAGACACACTCTACGATACATTTATTAAACATAAGAACGAGTGTGAGTTTTTGTCACAACCCGGCTCGTGGGAAATGACAAAGAGCTCTTATAGGACCGGGGCACAAATAATAATATAATCAATAACTTTGAGCTTTGTTTAGCCATATATTAATACCTTTATATTAAAATTGTGAATAACTCACCACAGTTTAATGAGAAGGGTGTGCTTGAAAGGATGCACATAACTCTGCAATGTTGGGTTGTATTGGGGAGAGTCTCAGTCTTAAATAATTTTCCACACAGTCTGTGCCTGTATTTAGTTTCCACTCTCACGTAGGTATGTGGTTGCAAAGGGCAGCAGTGTCTTAACAGCACGATATGCCAAGGCAATAAACTCTGAGCGCAGCCCTATCTTGAAATCTGGCAGTGGCTTCCGATTGTATTCAATTTTCACAGAACCGCTTGTTGCAATTTCGTACAATGATCTTGCTTCAGGTCCTGAGCTACAGGCAGTTAGATTGGGCTATGTAATCTTAGGGGAAAATTGAAAATAAGGGTCCGTTCTTTCCTGAAGGAGGGGAGGAGAGAGGAGGATCATGGTTACATACTGATCACGTCCACTAGGTGGTATCTTAGTCAGCTGCTGAGTCCATCAACAGTGAATAGACAACCAATTATGTCAACAACAAGAGCAATTCCAACCAACAACACATATTTTGATTAGATTTTGTCTTTAATATTTGCTTATTTACAAAGTGCTTCTAAAAGACACCCAAAATACTGACAAAGAAAGTGAATAGAGTCAAGTAAGTTTTATTTTCTCTGCAAAAGTCCATCTCACACTATATTACTCACAGTAAGAGAAAAACCCTGTACACCTTTCTCATTGCAGAAATTTTGATTTATTTAGTGAAATCAAATCTACCAAACGGCAAGATTCAAATCAGCTTTTTTCACATCCACACAATGTGGTTGCATACTTGCATAATTCGTTTTTGTGTTCACTTTGTTAGACATTTCAGCTTGTGTGACGTAACTACAGTTGATTAAAATCACCATATATCCCTATTATAAAATATTCTTATGACACCATGTTGCAGAATAGTCACTGAATTGTGGAATAAAAAATAATCAAATCCATGTTTACACTGGATTAGGGGCCCTGAACAGGCAGTTAACCCACTGTTCCTAGGCCGTCATTGAAAAACTGGTAGCAGATGTAGCTAAGGAGAACTTGAGTTTCTACATTCTGTTGAACTTCATCCCTAAAATTACTAGCAGCACTAATACTGTAGAATTGTATTGTATACTTATTCACTAATATTAGCAAAAGTTGGAGGTGACCATGATGTATTTCTCCACAGCATTTATTCACAGTAAAAAAATAATACCAAAAAATAAGAAATGGAATTGTAAACATTTCTGTAAAACAGTCATAATACATATCCTTCGTCTAATTCATACATCAACATCAGGAATATAAAACAAACTAGAAAAACATTTTCTAATGAAAACAAAACAGTCAATTACAGCAGACAAAGATCTTAAATAAGTCACATATACAGCCGCATCACTCATGTTTAAAAAATATATATTGAGCTTCTGTGAAATCTCTATTTTTGCATCTAAATGCTATCAAACACTTCAAAACACTGCAGTTTCTTCTGGGTTAAACTCTTCTGGGTGAAGGGCTGGGGAGGCTGAGGGAGGCTGAGGGAGGAGGGGGAGTGTAGTTGGGGTCTACATGGCACTGAGGGACATTCAGGTGGGAGGCCAGTGGTGAGACAAGGTGTCTGGGGTGAGCAAGGTGGTGGGGTGGGGTGGGGTGGGGAGGAGGGCACACTGGCCACTTGCGTTGGGACTCGGGGGCAAGAGACAGGGGGTGAGGCATGTGGTGAGGTGACGGGAAAAGAGACGAAGGCTTTGGCATGGAGGAAGGCGTAGAAAGATGGGCGAAGGGAAGATGGTAAATCAGTTGGAGAAGAGGGGACACTGGAGATCTAAGTTGGGGCGAGGGGCAGGGAGATAGGGGCAGAGAAAAGGGGGACTCACGAGTCTGACGGTTGGAGGATCGTAGTTCCAACGGTGAGGAGGGGATGCTAACGACCACACAGACCGGTTTCTCCACTGGGTCAGCAGCGCTGTCGGTCTCAGTCGTGGACTTTTTATTTATCCTGCAGGTTGTCCTGCAGCCTCTTGGCTCTCAGTTGGGCTTTCTCTTTTTTATTTTTTTACCCCTTTTTCTCCCCAATTTTGTGGCATCCAATTGTTAGTAGCTACTATCTTGTCTCATCGCTACAACTCCCGTACGGGCTCGGGAGAGACGAAGGTTGAAAGTCATGCGTCCTCCGATACACAACCCAACCAAGCCGCACTGCTTCTTAACACAGCGCGCATCCAACCCGGAAGCCAGCCGCACCAATGTGTCAGAGGAAACACCGTGCACCTGGCAACCTTGGTTAGCGTCCTCCGGCCCGCCACAGGAGTCGCTGGTGCGCGATGAGACAAGGATATCCCTACCGGCCAAACCCTCCCTAACCCGGACGACGCTAGGCCAACTGTGCGTCGCCCCACAGGCCTTCTCACTCTTAGGAGGATGAGTTGGTGTCTTCTCCAGTGGACGTCTTACGTCGTGGGTAAAACTACAAGCTGATTCTGGCCTGTCATACCCCCCCCCCCCCGCTGGCGAACTAAAGTCAGACAGGTTGGCTACACTGGTGGCATAACTTTTAACATCCCCAGACATGTTGCTGATCATTGAACTAGAGTCATCGTCGTCCAGAGCCACACTCCTCCTGGAGTAAGGTTGAGTCTCTCGGATGTTGGCGAGTCGGCGCTCTCTCTCTGTCATTCATGTACGGCTCTCCTCATCTCCCCTGTCTGATCTGCTCCAGAGCGGTGAGCCCACCCAGAATCCTTCTCCGAAGCTCTTGTGAAACCATGGTTTGACTGACTAGGTGAGAGAGGAGTCTCTGAAGATGTTGCCTTTTACTCTAATTATGGTGGGATTGCCCCCCAGGCCAGGGGAGGAGGTTTTGAAGTGGGTAGAAGGGAGTGCAGAGGAGGTAGGGAGGTGGGGTCTACCGTAGAACTCCCAGTCCTCAGGGTCCCCCCTGCATGGGGAGGGTTGGGGGAGAAGAGGGTTCTGTAACTCTGGGTCTGGTCTGATCCTCATGGCTGCTGATGGAGTAATTCTGGAGAGCGTCCATCTTGTCCTCCTCTCTCTGTCTTGCCCTCCGCTTCTCCTCTTTCTTCTCCTTTCTCTCGCCGTTGCTGTAGCTCTCTCCTCCTCGTTTCTCTCTTCCTCTCTCTGTCTATTTATTCTCTCATTCTCTTTCCTCTCTTCCTCTTTTCTCTCTTCCTCTCTCTGTCTCACCAAACTCTCCTCTTCTTTGTCTTCCTCCCTTCTCTCCTCTTTTTTCTCCTCCTCTCTCTTCTTCTCCTCTTTCTTCTCCACCTCTCTCTGGTGGTGTAGCTCTTTCATCTCCTCCTCTTTTCTCTCTCCCTCTTCCTGTCTCGCCATCTTATCCTTCTCCCCTCTTCTTTCTTCTCCTCTTTCTTCTGCTCCTGTCTGTCTGTCGCTGCTGCTCTCTCTTCTCCTCTTTCCTCTCGTTTTCTCTCTGTCTTAGCATCCTCTTCTCTTTGCTCTGTCTCACCCTCCACTCCTCCTCTTTCTTCTTCTTCTCTTCTTGCAGCTATGCCTCTCTCCTCTCCTCCTCTCTATGTCTCATCCTCCTCTCCTCCTCTTTCTTCTCCTTTCTCTGTAGCTGTTCTCTCTCTTCCTCTCTCTTTCTCTCCCTGTCTCACCAAACTCTCCTCTTCTTTGTCTTCCTCCCTTCTCTCCTCCTCTTTTTTCTCCTCCTCTATCTGTTGCTCTCTCTTCTTCTCCTCTTTCTTCTCCACCTCTCTCTGCTGGTGTAGCTATTTCCTCTCCTCCTCTTTTCTCTCTTCCTCTTCCTGTCTCGCCCTTCTCCGATCCTCGCCCTTCTCCTCCTCTTTCTGTCTTACCTTACTCCCCTCCTCTTTTTTTCCCTCTTTCTGTCGCTGTTGCTCTATCCTCTGCTCCTCTTTCCGATCCTCCTCTTCCCACTGTTTTGTCTCTTATCCTCCTCTTTCTTCGCCTGCTCTTTCTGTCACTGTTGCTCTCTCCTCTCCTCCTTTCTCCTCTCCTCCTTCACAAACTCTCCTCATTTATCTGTCTCACCTTCCTCTTCTCGTCTTTCTTCTCTTCTCTCTGTTGCTGTTGCTCTCTCCTCTCCTCCTCTTTCTTTCTCATTCTCCTCTACTCCTCTCTCTGTTTAGCCTTCCTCTCCTCCTTTTTCCTCTCCTCCTCTTTCCTCTGCTCCTCTGTCTCATATTCCTCTCCTATTTTTTCCTTTTTCCTTTCCCTGTCTCTCTCTCCTATCATGCTCTCTCTTCTCCATGCTATAGATCTCTCCCAGAGAGGCCTGTGTAGCATGTGTTTTCTCCATATATTGAGTTGCCTTACTAAAAGCGGAGAACCGGTCTTTTCCAGGCATGTCGACATGGGGGGGTTGGGTCGTTGGTGAGAGAACAAGGGGGTTCTAGTCTGGTTTCTGAAATGGTTGCATTTTCTGGTTGTGGCACAGTGGCACATCTGTTGTCTCTGTGAATCCCTCAGTAGTTTTGGCCTTGTTGAATGAGATTGCCTGTTTGTCTTTTTCCCTCAGTCTGAACATCCCTGTCTTTCTCTGTTCCTGCTCCATGGAAGAGAACACTACTATCTTAGCCTCCATGTTTAGTTTAGTTTAGAACCTCTGGTTCTTTCACAGCTAATGCATCTTTCCCAGACATCACTGCCACTGGGTGGTCTTTCTATTCAGTCGTAAAGACTGGACATCTATAGCGGCAAGTCTGTATTATCTGAAAATATCCATCCTTTCTGCTTGGACTGTCCATGTTAGGAGGGGAATCTTCTTCTGTAGAGCTTAGTCTGGCGTAGTCTGTGATGCAGTAGGGACAGAAGGCAGCAAGTTCTCTCTTGATTTCACCTCTGGTTTAGAAGACACTTTTTCTCTTGTTGGAATGACTGGGTTATTTTCTCTCTCTTTTGCTGTTGTTTCCACATTGTTGTTCTCACTCACCCCTGACACAACATGGATAGCTGTACTTTCGATGTCAACATTATTGTCACCAGTGGGTTTCTCTGCTCCTGAAGAAACATGTTTAGTAACGGAATGATTTTCAGTAGTTTGTGGCTGTCAATCTCACTTGTTCCTGATACAACATGGATTGTAACTACTGTCTATGTGTAAATTCTCCACTTGGCCATCTTGAACACTTAATTCATTGCCACCTTGAACGACACTGCTCTTTGTAATTTCCACTGATGCAAGGTCAGCTTTGCAGATGGTTTCATTAGTAGGAGGGTTGTTATTTGAGTAGTTGGATTTATTGCAGTTATGCCATGTTTAAAGAGGAGAGGGGATGTTGAGTTTCATCCAACTATTTATTTTTAGCCGGTTTGACCTCTGCTGAGCGTCCATTTCGACAGCAAACACAGCTGCCAGAGGCAAACGTTGGAGCTAGAGGTCCACCTGAAAACACGAAGAAAGATCCTGAAAACTATGAAAAGCCTGTGAGGAACAATAATTATTCACAGAAGGATCCTCCATTGCATGGGAAAGATCAGTCTCAGAGGGAAAATCTACTCCATGACATCTCTGTAGAACTTCTTAGGGACGCTAGCAGGACCCCAACCCAACAACATCCGGTGAAATTGGAGGGTGCGAGGTTCAAATAAATAATCATAATATTAAACATTCATGAACATACAAGTATGTAAAATGTAAATAAACTATAATATTTCATACGGAAAGTAGTATGTTAAATAGGAAAGCAAAATTAGTAAAAGCCCGCCCGCTCCCTCGCGCGCCGAAAGACTAATATTGTTCCGCTGCTCTCTTGTTTTTCAAAAAACAAGCCTGAAACCTTGAATAAAGACTGTTGAAAATTAGTGGAAGCCATAGGAATTGCAATATGGGTCCTATTACATAGCTTTCCATTGTAAGAGCCTGGGACCTAAAAAAAAAAAAAAATCCGGATGGTTTTCCTTAGGATTTTCACCTGCCATATCAATTCTGTTATAGTCTCAGACATTATTTTACCAGTTTTAGAAACACTATTTTACCACTTTTAGAAACTTTCTATCTAATGCTACCAATTATATGCATATCCTGGCTTCTGGGACTGAGTAACAGGCAGTTTACTTTGGGCACATCAGTCAGGCTGAAATTCAGGAAACTGGACACTATCCCTAACAGATTTTGTAACTCTGGCGTTTTCTAGAATTCCAGGGTCAGCAAATGTAATATTTTCCTTATTGCTGGTTACAGTTGATTTAGCTTTATTTATCTGAAAGTTTTTCATCTGCAATGGGAGCCATGGCTGGACGAGTCTCTTTTTCAAATGGCCTGAATTGTTGTTGGGAAGTTGGTCTGAGGTGAGTAGATTGTTATTGGAAATAATTGCCTCTTCTTCCCTGTTTACCTAATCTTTTACTGGGGTGGGTTGTTGTGGAGTAAAAATGCATTCTTCATCCACTGAGGGTTTCTTATGTCATCGTCTGAAACTGCCTCACTCTCTCCAAGAACAAGTTAAGATAATTTTGAGTTTGTCATCTGTTGCTGGAACAGCTTTGTTGACACTGTACCTTTTCTCTCTCAGTCGCTCTCACTTCACCTGTTCATAGTCTCTGGTAGTGAGGATGTAATATATACCGTATCTGTCCTCACTGGCTGACCATGAACTGTACTTAGCAGGTTCATTTTGTTGCTTTTTAACCTCTTGCGACGAGCAATCCCGTATCCGGGAGCGTAATCATAGCCTCAAGCGCATTACCATAACGCAACTTTTCCTATTCATGAAAATCGCAAATGAAATGAAATAAATATATTCAAACACAAGCTTAGCCTTTTGTTAAACAACACTGTCATCTCATTTTCAAAATATGCGTTACAGCCAACGCTAGACAAGCATTTGTGTAAGTTTATCATGGCATAATGCTATGCTTGGCTCTGCCGGCAGCAGGCAACATTTTCACGAAAATAAGAAAAGCAACCAAATTAAATCATTTACCTTTGAAGAACTTCAGATGCTTTCACTCAGGAGACTCCCAGTTAGATAGCAAATGTTCCTTTTTTCCAAAAATAATATTTTTGTAGGCGAAAAAGTTCCCGTTTGTTCATCAGTTTTGGCTGAGAAATCGACGGAAAAACTTTTTTCAAATTTGCTCCATAATATCGACAGAAACACGGCAAACGTTGTTTAGGATCCATCCTCAAGGTGTTTTTAACATATGTATTCGATAATATATCCGTTGAGGCAGTTGGTTTCTCATAAGAAACGTTTGGAAAAATGTCTCCCTCAGTATTTTACGCAAGATTTTCTCCGGGAGACACCATGTGACCACTCGCCCTATATGGTCCCTTACAGCTATTGCCCAATGGAAATGCCTAAAAAGACATCACAATACTGTAGACACCTTGGGGAAAACGTGGAAAACGTAAGCTCACTCCTAGCTCCTTCACAGCCATATAACGAGTCATTGGCATGAGGCGGTTTCAAAAAATGCTGCACTTCCGGATTGGATTTTTATCTGGGTTTCGCCTGTAACATCAGTTCTGTGGCACTCACAGACAATATCTTTGCAGTTTTGGAAACGTCAGAGTGTTTTCTTTTCAAAGCTGTCAATTATATGCATAGTCGAGCATCTTTTCGTGACAAAATATCTTGTTTAAAGCGGGAACGTTTTTCATCCAAAACTGTAAATAGCGCCCCCTATATCCAACTGGTTTTAAAGCTCTGCCGTAGCTTGCTCTGCTTTAGCTGATTCTGCTTTAGCTTGTTCTGCTTTAGTCGACATTGCTTTAGCTAATTCTGATTTAGCTTGTTCCACTTTAGCTAACTCGGCTTTAGCTTTCTCTGCTTTAGCCAACTCTGCCTTTGCTAGCTCTGCTTTCACTTTCTCTGCTGTAGCTTGTTCTGCTTGAGATTTAGCTAACTGTGCTTTAGCTTGTTCTGCTTGAGCTTGAACTAACTCTGCATTAGCTAGTTCTGCTTTAGCTTGCGCTACATTAGCTTTAGCTAATTCAGCTTTACCTAGCTCTGCTTTCAATGGTTCTGCTTTAGCTTGTTCTGCTTTAGCTACCGTTGCTTTAGGTAGCTCTGTTGTGTGCATCTTATTAGGGTCATTTGTAGTAAACACCTCACTTCTGCGATATTGGTGGCTCTTCATGGCACTAAACTGGCTTGCCTAGTAAAATTTAAAAACTGAAGCAAATCTGTTTGACTGTTCCTCCTGATTGGCTAGTGTGTGTTCAGGAACCGGAAGCACTTCCTTATATGGAAGGCTATTTTATCTATTAAGACTTATCTATGTTCCCTTCCATCAGATACAGTTGAAGTTGGAAGTTTACACACATTTAGGCTGGAGTCAATAAAACTTGTTTTTCAACCACTCCCCAAATTTCTTGTTAGCAAACTATAGTTTTGGCAAGTCGGTTAGGACATCTACTTTGTGCATGACACAAGTAATTTTTTCCAACAACTGTTGCAGACAGATTATTTCACTTATAATTCACTGTATCACAATTCCAATGGGTCAGAAGTTTACATACACTAAGTTAACTGTGCCTTTAAACAGCTTGGAAAATTCCATAAAATCATGGCTTTAGAAGATCCCGATATGCTAATTTACATAATTTTAGTCAACTGGAGGTGTATATGTGGATGTATTTCAAGGCCTACCTTCAAACTCAGTGCCTCTTTGCTTGACATCATGGGAAATTCAAAACAAATCAGCCAAAAACTCACACAAAGAATTGTAGACCTCCACATGTCTGATTCAACCTTGGGAGCAATTTACAAACACCTGAAGGTACCACGTTCATCTGTACAAACAATAGTACGCATAAACACCATTGGACCACGCAGTCATACCGCTCAAGAAGGAGGTGCATTCTGTCTCCTGGAGATGAACGTACTTTAGTGTGAAAAGTGCAAACAATCCCAGAACAACAGCAAAGGACCTTGTGAAGATGCTGGAGGAAACAGGTGGAAAAGTATCTATATCCACATAAAATGAGTACCATATCGACATAACCTGAAAGGCTGCTCAGCAAGGAAGAAGCCACTGCTCTAAAACTGCCACAAAAAAGCCAGACTATGGTTTGCAACTGTACATGGGGACAAAAATTTTACTTTTTGGAGAAATGTCCTCTGGTCTGATGAAACAAGAATATAACTGTTTGGCCATAATGATCATCATGACCATGGTTTGAGGAAAAAGGGGTGAGGCTTTCAAGAGAAAGAACACCATCCCAACCATGAAGCACGGGGATGGCAGCATCATGTTGTCGGGTGATTTGCTGCAGGAGGGACTGCTGCACTTCACAAAATAGATGGCATCATGAGGTAGGAAAATCAAGTGGATATATTGAACCAACATGTCAAGACATCAGTCAGGAAGTTAAAGCTTGGTTGCAAATTGGTCTTACAAATGGACAATGACCCAAAGCATACTTCCAAAGTTGTGGAAAAATGGCTTAAGGACAACAAAGTCACACATATATTCCCCTCATATTTCTGGAGTGGCCATCACAAAGCCTTGACCTCAATCCTATAGATAATTTGTGGGCAGAACTGAAAAAGCGTGTGCAAGCAAGGAGGCCTACAAACCTGACTCAGTTACACCAGCTCTATCAGGAGGAATGGGCCAAAATTCACTCAACGTATTGTGGGAAGCTTGTGGAAGGCTACCTGAAACTAGTGTATGTAAACTTCTGAACCACTGGGAATGTGATGAAAGAAATAATAACATTCTCTCTACTATTATCTCTCTACTATTATTCTGACATTTCACATTCTTAAAATAAAGTGGTGATCCTAACTGACCTAAGACAGGAAATTTTTACTAGGATTAAATGTTAGGAATTGTGAAAAACTGAGTTTAAATGTATTTGGCTAAGGTGTATGTAAACTTCCGACTTCAACTGTACATACTGCTCCCACTGTTCTGTTTTCTTGTTGTCCACATATATTCCCCTCATATTTCTGGTTTGGGTCATGTTTCATTGTAACGGCTCTGTCTGAGTGTAGAGACTGTACTTCTCTATTAGAGCTGTGATCTCCCCTTTCCATGTAGTGTTTCTGTTTACAGTGTTGGTTTTGTTTGCGTTGATGCCATCTGTCATGTAAGTGTTTATGACTGTCGGACCAATGCGCAGCGTGGTATGTGCTCATGATGTTTATTGACTGAACACTGAAAAATACAAAATAACATTGTGAAATAAACGAAAACCGAAACAGTCCTGAAAGGTGCAGAAAACACAAGACAGAAAATAATCACCCACAAAACACAGGTGGGAAACGGCTACCTAAGTATGATTCTCAATCAGAGACAACGAACGACACCTGCCTCTGATTGAGAACCATACCAGGCCAAACACATAAACACAACATAGAAAAAAGAACATAGACTACCCACCCCAACTCACGCCCTGACCATACTAAAACAAAGACATAACAAAGGAACTAAGGTCAGAACGTGACATTGAGGTTAGTGTTAGGGAGGTGTAATCTGGTTGAATAATGGTGATAACCACCTTGAACGTTCTGACTGGTAGTGAGCTGATTTCTGCTACTGAACCACTGCACTCCACTGTAATCTTGATGGTAAACCATCTCCTCTTGAGTCTGATACAAGGGCAAGTGGGGAGGGTGAAAGGGCATACTGTAGCACCTCTGAGGTGGTGTCAGTGTCTTGCGGGCTGTGGATAACAGGCGTCAGCAGCCGGATAATGTTGAAGGGAGTTGTGCTGGTGTTGCTAGCCGGAGTGAAGGATATTTGTTGGACCCTACGCTCTTGGTGCGTTTCCACGGTGGGTAATGACCGGCCAGCTCAGATTCCGAGTGTTTCTCCAGGGCCAAAGCCTTCTGCAGCATCATGGAGATGGACCGGGGTGGAGCAGGAGGGGCGACTGCCTCCAGGAGCGTATGTTGGGGTCCATACACTGTCCTCTTGAACCCAGGGGGGCCATGGAACTGCTGTTCCAATGTCAGCTCCTTGTACATGGGCAAGTTGTACCATTTAAAAGGAAGTGTGCAAGGGACAATATCCTGGAGACACCAGGTATGGTCACTCCACAGGGGCTGGATGGGGTATGGTCACTCCACCAGGGCTGGATGGGGCTGAATTCACTATGGTGAAAGACGTTAGAGGTGGAATTGAGCTGCGTAAACATGCTGTGTTTACTACTGTGTTTACTGAGGGTGGATGTCATAAAGGAGGATGTTGTGTCCATCTCAGACACAGCAGAAGATACCTCAAAGGGGTAGATGCTCTTTTTACTGGGGGGAAGGGGCCTGTCTGCTGAGGGAAGGAGCTGGCCATAGGGAAGGGGCCAGTGTTAAAGTTATGGTATGCCGTAGAGAACTCAGACAGCTCTTTCTGCATGCTTATCAGAGCTGACTTGTCTCATGAGGACTCATTATTCCAGTCCCTGAGTTTTCCATCCATCCCCTCGTCCCCACTTCCAAAGCCATCTGACCTAAAATATTTGATGAGAGAGGAGACTCGGGGAGTGACTGCGGCACTACTGCCAGCTGGTGCCTGACCCGTTACTCAGGAAGGAACGTCTCTCCTCCCTCATAGTCTTCTCCTCCTGAGACACATCTATTAACCAGCACTGGAATGTGGCAGTCCTAAAATTCTTTTGCACTTTTGCCTAAATATATAGAGTGAAAGTCTGTGTCTTCAAGACGATCAGTCTTTTTATTTGTTGTCCTGAAAGGGAACATGCAAGTAAGTTGTCCCATATAGCTTTATATCAACCTACTAAAAGTGCAAGAGGACGCCTCTGGTGTTCATTTAGCATTTGAACAAGAGAAGAGCTAGATTAAATTAAATTGATTTTCTGTGAATTGAGTAGCAATGTTTTGTATGTGTGACTGAAAACAGCCTGTAAATCTACCAGTGAGTTTATGTGACCTTCAGGTCCTAGTGGTGAACTGAGACAGCCAACTGTTGCTAGGCACAGTAAAGAATTGACACAGGCAGTTGCTAGAGACACTAAAGACAGTGAGAGATCGACTTGTGTGAGTTATTTTAGGAAAGGAGGACATTTCCCTTCCAAACCATGATGATCATCTAGTCAACCCCCCTTCCCCCTCACAGGCCCCCCAATAGAATGTGTTGTGTTAGAGCCTGAATTTAACATGGATTACATTTAGATTTTGTAACACAACAAACTTTGGAAAAAGTCAGTGGGTGTGTATACTAGCTGACCTGAAAGTGAGCCATACTTCAGAAGGATTTTGAAGTAGCAGTGTCCATCAGTTAGTCAACAGTTAGTCAACAGTTAGTCAACGCGACATCCCTCTAAGGCCCTTCTGCTAGCCCCGTCTTGCTAGCTGTCTGAATCACCATGTCTCCAGCCAGCCCAACCACTCACTGGACCCTTATGATCACTCGGCTACGCATGCCTCTCCCTAATATCAATATGCCTTGTTCATTACTGTCCTGGTTAGTGATTATTGTCTTACTTCAGTGTAGAGCCTCTAGCCCGGCTCAATATGCCTTAATCAACCATTTAGTTCACCACATATGCGGTGACATCACCTGGTTTAAACGTCTCTAGAGACAATATCTCTCTCATCATTACTCAATGCATAGGTTTACCTCCAATGTACTCACATCCTACCATACCTTTGTCTGTACATTATGCCTTGAAACTATTCTATTGCGCCCAGAAATCTGCTCCTTTTACTCTCTGTTCCGAACGTACTAGACGACCAGTTCTTATAGCCTTTAGCCGTACCCTTATCCTAGTCACCCTCTGTTCCTCTGGTGATGTAGAGGTTAATCCAGGCCCTGCAGTGCCTAGCTCCACTCCTATTCCCCAGGTGCTCTCATTTGTTGACTTCTGTAACCGTAAAACCCTTGGTTTCATGCATGTTAACATTAGAAGCCTCCTCCCTAAGTTTGTTTTATTCACTGCTTTAGCACACTCTGCCAAACGTGTCTGAATCCTGTTTTAGGAAGACCACCAAAAATCCTGCAATTTCCACCCCTAACGATAACATTTTCCAACAAGATAGATCTGCCAAGGGGGGCGGTGTTGCAATCTACTGCAGAGATAGCCTGCAAAGTTCTGTCTTTACTATCCAGGTCAGTACCCAAACAATTTGAGGTTATACTTTTAAAATCCACCTTTCCAGAAACAAGTCTCTCACCGCTTGCTCTAGACCACCCTCTGCCCCCAGCTGTGCCCTGGACACCATATGTGAATTGATTGACCCCATCTATCTTCAGAGCTCGTGCTGCTAGGTGACCTAAACTGGTGACCTAAACTTAACAACCCGGCCATCCTGCAATGTAAACTTGATGCCCTCAATCTCACACAAATGATCAATGAACCCACCAGGTACAGCCCCAAATCCGTAAACATGGGCACCCTCATAGATATCATCCTAACCAACTTGCCCTCCAAGTACACTGCTGTTTTCAACCAAAATCTCAGCGATCACTGCCTCATTGCCTGCATCCGTAATGGGCCTGCAATCAAACGACCACCCCTCATCACTGTCAAACGCTCCCTAAAACACTTCAGCGGGCTGGCCTTTCTATTTGATCTGGCCCGTGTATCCTGGAAGGATGTTGACCTCATCCCGTCAGTAGAGGATGCCTGGTTATTCTTTAAAAGTGCCTTCCTCACCATCTTAAATAAGCATGTCCCATTCAAAAAATGTAGAACCAGGAACAGATATAGCCCTTGGTTCTCCATAGACCTGACTGCCCTTGACCAGCACAAAAACATCCTGTGGCGTTTTGCATCGAATATCCCTAATATCCATTCCCTAATACTTTTCAGGGAAGTTAAGAACCAATATACACAGGCAGTTAGGAAAGCAAAGGCTAGCTTTTTCAAGCAGAAATTTGCATCCTGTAGCACAAACTCAAAAAAAATCTGGGACACTGTAAAGCCCAAGGAGAAAAATAGCACCTCCTCCCAGCTGACCACTGGACTGAGGCTAGGAAACACTGTCACCACCGATAAATCCACGATAATTGAGAATTTCGATAAGCATTTTTCTACTGCTGGCCATGCTTTCCACCTGGCTACCCCTACCCTGGTCAACATCCCTGCACCCCCACAGCAACTCGCCCAAGCCTCCCCATTTCTCCTTCACACAAATCCAGATAGCTGATGTTCTGAAAGAGCTGCAAAATCTGGAGCCCTACAAATCAGCCGGGCTAGACAATCTGGACCCTCTCTTTCTAAAATGATATGCCAAAATTGTCGCAATCCCTATTACTAGCCTGTTCAACCTTTCTTTCGTATCATCTGAGATTCCCAAAGATTGGAAAGCTGCCGTGGTCATCCCCCTCTTCAAAGGGGGAGACACTCTAGACCCAAACTGCTACAGATCTATATCTATCCTACCCTGCCTTTCTATGGTCTTCAAAAGCCAAGTTAACAAACAGATTACCGACCATTTAAAATCCCCCCGTACCTTTTCCACTATGCAATCTGGTTTCAGAACTGGTCATGGGTGCACCTCAGCCACGCTCAAGGCCTTGTTTTCCTATTATTTGAAAGCTTAGCCTTCAGCCACACCCAAGGTCCTAAACGATATCATAACCGGCATCGATAAGAGACATTACTGTGCAGCTGTATTCATCGACTTGGCCAAGGCTTTTGACTCTGTCAATCATCACATTCTTATCGGTATACCAAACAGCCTTGGTTTCTCAAATGATTGCTTCGCCTGGTTCACCAACTACTTCTCTGATAGAGTTCAGTGTGTCAAATCGGAGGGCCTTGTTGTCCGGACCTATGGCAGTCTCTATGGGGGTGCCACAGGGTTCAATTCTCGGACCGACTCTCTTCTCTGTATACATCAATAATGTCGCTCTTGCTGCTGGTGATTCTCTGATCCACACCATTCTGTATACCTCTGGCCCTTCTTTGGACACTGTGTTAACTAACCTCCAGACGAGCTTCAATGCCATACAATTCTCCTTCCGTGGCATCCAACTGCTCTTAAATGCAAGTAAAACTAAATGCATGCTCTTCAACCGATCGCTGCCTGCACCTGCCCGCCCGTCCAGCATCACTACTCTGGACGGTTCTGACTTAGAATATGTGGACATCTACAAATACCTAGGTGTTTGGTTAGACTGTAAACTCTCCTTCCAGACTCACATTAAGAATCTCCAATCGGGGCGCTAGTGAGCGTGTTATGGAGTAGATGTGCTATGGAGTTGATGTGCGACAGAACATCCGAATATTTGGGATCCAGGAGGACACTGAGAAGGGGCAACCCACTGAATTCATCTCGGAGCTGAAACTGGCATTGCTGGGGAGTGAACACTTCAAAACGGCCATCCTGATCGACCACTCACACAGATCACAGGCAACGAAGCAGGCCAAGGGCGCACCACCAAGGCCATTCATTGTACGGCTGCACTATCCCCAGACCAGGGATCTCATCCTCAAGCTGGCTAGTCAAAAGTTCCCCCTTAACTACAACAAAGCCAGGGTGTCTTTCTACCCAGATCTTACTTTGGAGGTGAGGAACCAACGGAAAGTATGATGAGTTTTATTTTTTACCTTTATTTAACTAGGCAAGTCAGTTAAGAACAAATTCTTATTTTCAATGACGGCCTAGGAACAGTGGGTTTACTGCCTGTTCAGGGGCAGAACGACAGATTTGTACCTTGTCAGCTCAGGGATTTGAACTTGCAACCTTTAAGTTACAACTTGCAGACTTGTTTACGTATTGCTGTGCGTTTTGTTGCCAACCTATTTTGCTACCTGACAACTTTAAGTTTTTTACTTTTGAATTACCGTTTATATTTTTGTTTTTTACCTAAATCTTTTCACTCCGGACGCTTTATCTGGACATGGTTCGTCAGGACCTCCAACAACCGAAGCTAAGTAGTAACATTAACATGATGCCTTCTAATTGCAGTCGCTGTACTCATAATATACAGGAGAACGATCGCCTTACGGCGAGGATAGCTGTGCTTCAAGCCCAGCTTCAGACGCAATCGTTAGGCAAGGGTAATTTCTGTGCCACCAGTAAGTACAGATAGTAACGTTAGTATAAATCCCCTCGCACGGTCCCCGCAGCCGGACAACTTTCTCACGGTTTCTGGAAGGAAATGCTGTAGGAATGCTCAACCGGTGTCGCTCATTCAGCCAACAGAAACTTTCAACCGGTTTTCCCCATTAAGCAGCGAGTCGGAGTCAGAGGCCGAGCCTTCTCTTGTCTCTAGTCCTCCCGTTACGGGGTCTGAGACGCCGAAGCTTCCCACCATTAGCTCTGACAAATTTAAAACTCTAGTCATTGGCGACTCCATTACCCACAGTATTAGACTTAAAACGAATCATCCAGCGATCATACACTGTTTACCAGGGGGCAGGGCTACCGACGTTAAGGCTAATCTGAAGATGGTGCTGGCTAAAGCTAAAACTGGCGAGTGTAGAGAGTATAGAGATATTGTTATCCACGTCGGCACCAATGATGTTAGGACTCACCCACAAACAGGACCAAGCCTGACCTGCTGAGGAGTGACGGACTCCATCCTAGCTGGAGGGGTGCTCTCATCTTATCTACCAACATAGACAGGGCTCTAACTCCTCTAGCTCCACAATGAAATAGGGTGCAGGCCAGGCAGCAGGCTGTTAGCCAGCCTGCCAGCATAGTGGAGTCTGCCACTAGCACAGTCAGTGTAGTTAGCTCAGCTATCCCCATTGAGACCGTGTCTGTGCCTCGACCTAGGTTGGGCAAAACTAAACATGGCGGTGTTCGCCTTAGCAATCTCACTAGGATAAAGACCTCCTCCATTCCTGTCATTATTGAAAGAGATCATGATACCTCACATCTCAAAATAGGGCTACTTAATGTTAGATCCCTTACTTCAAAGGCAATTATAGTCAATGAACTAATCACTGATCATAATCTTGATGTGATTGGCCTGACTGAAACATGGCTTAAGCCTGATGAATTTACTGTTTTAAATGAGGTCTCACCTCCTGGCTACACTAGTGACCATATCCCCCGTGCATCCCGCAAAGGCGGAGGTGTTGCTAACATTTACGATAGCAAATTTCAACTTACAAAAAGAAAATGACGCGTTTTCGTCTTTTGAGCTTCTAGTCATGAAATCTATGCAGCCTACTCAATCACTTTTTATAGCTACTGTTTTACAGTCCTCCTGAGCCATATACAGAGTTCCTCATTGAGTTCCCTGAATTTCTATCGGACGTTGTAGTCATAGCAGATAATATTCTAATCTTTGGTGACTTTAATATTCACATGGAAAAGTCCACAGACCCACTCCAAAAGGCTTTCGGAGCCATCATCGACTTTTTGTTTTGTCCAACATGTCTCTGGACTCACTCACTGTCACAGTCATACTCTGGACCTAGTTTTGTCCCATGGAATAAATATTGTGGATCTTAATGTTTTTCCTCATAATCCTTGACTATCAGACCACCATTTTATTCATTTGCAATTGCAACAAATAATCTGCTCAGACCCCAAAAGTCGTGCTATAAATTCACAGACAACACAAAGATTCCTTGATGTCCTTCCAGATTCCCTCTCCCAAGGACACCAGAGGACAAAAATCAGTTAACCACCTAACTGAGGAACTCAATTTAACCTTGCGCAATACCCTAAATGCAGTTGCACCCCTAAAAACGAAAAACATTTTTCATAAGAAACTAGCTCCCTGGTACACAGAAAATACCCGAGCTCTGAAGCAAGCTTCCAGAAAATTGGAACGGAAATGGCGCCACACCAAACTGTAAGTCTTCCGACTAGCTTGGAAAGACAGTACCATGCAGTACCGTGAACCCTTACTGCTGCTCGATCATCCTATTTTTCTAACTTAATTGAGGAAAATAAGAACAATCCGAAATTCCTTTTTGATACTGTCGCAAAGCTAACTAAAAAGCAGCATTCCCCAAGAGAGGGTGGCTTTCACTTCAGCAGTGATAAATTCATGAACTTCTTTGAGGAAAAGATCATGATTATTAGAAAGCAAATTATGGACTCCTCTTAAAATCTGCATATTCCTTCAAAGCTCAGTTGTCCTGATTCTGCACAACTCTGCCAGGACCTAGGATCAAGAGAGGCGCTCAAGTGTTTTAGTACTATATCTCTTGAAACAATGATGAAAATAATCATGGCCTCTAAACCTTCAAGCTGCATACTGGACCCTATTCCAACTAAACTACTGAAAGAGCTGCTTCCTGTGCTTGGCCCTCCTATGTTGAACATAATAAACGGCTCTCTATCCACCGGATGTGTACCAAACTCACTAAAAGTGGCAGTAATAAAGCCTCTCTTGAAAAAGCCAAACCTTGACCCAGAAAATATAAAAAACTATCGGCCTATATCGAATCTTCCATTCCTCTCAATTCTTTTTGAAAAGGCTGTTGTGCAGCAACTCACTGCCTTCCTGAAGACAAACAATGTATATGAAATGCTTCAGTCTGGTTTTAGACCCCATCATAGCACTGAGACTGCACTTGTGAAGGTGGTAAATGACCTTTTAATGGCATCAGACCGAGGCTCTGCATCTGTCCTCGTGCTCCTAGACCTTAGTGCTGCTTTTGATACCATCGATCACCACATTCTTTTGGAGAGATTGGAAACCCAAATTGGTCTACACGGACAAGTTCTGGCCTGGTTTAGATCTTATCTGTCGGAAAGATATCAGTTTGTCTCTGTGAGTGGTTTGTCCTCTGACAAATCAACTGTAAATGTCGGTGTTCCTCAAGGTTCCGTTTTAGGACCACTATTGTTTTCACTATATATTTTACCTCTTGGGGATGTCATTCGAAAAAATAAAGTTAACTTTCACTGCTATGCGGATGACACACAGCTGTACATTTCAATGAAACATGGTGAAGCCCCAAAATTGCCCTCGCTAGAAGCATGTGTTTCAGACATAAGGAAGTGGATGGCTGCAAATGTTCTACTTTTAAACTTGGACAAAACAGAGATGCTTGTTCTAGGTCCCAAGAAACAAAGAGATCTTCTGTTGAATCTGACAATTAATCTTAATGGTTGTGCAGTCGTCTCAAATAAAACTGTGAAGGACCTCGGCGTTACTCTGGACCCTGATCTCTCTTTTGAAGAACATATCGATACCATTTCAAGGACAGGTTTTTCCATCTACGTAACATTGCAAAAATCAGAAACTTTCTGTCCAAAAATGAGGCAGAAAAATTAATCCATGCTTTTGTCACTTCTAGGTTAGACTACTGCAATGCTCTACTCTCCGGCCTACCCGGATAAAGCACTAAATCAACTTCAGTTAGTGCTAAATACGGCTGCTAGAATCCTGACTAGAACCAAAAAATTTGATCATATTACTTCAGTGCTAGCCTCCCTACACTGGCTTCCTGTCAAGGCAAGGGCTGATTTCAAGGTTTTACTGCTAACCTACAAAGCATTATATGGGCTTGTTCCTACCTATCTCTCTGATTTGGTCCTGCCGTACATACCTACACGTACGCTATGGTCACAAGACGCAGGCCTCCTAATTGTCCCTAGAAATTCTAATCAAACAGCTGGAGGCAGGGCTTTCACCTATAGAGCTCAATTTTTATGGAATGGTCTGCCTACCCATGTAAGAGACGCAAACTCGGTCTCAACCTTTAAGTCTTTACTGAAGACTCATCTCTTCAGTGGGTCATATGATTGAGTGTAGTCTGGCCCAGGAGTGGGAAGGTGAACGGAAAGGCTCTGGAGCAACGAACCGCCCTTGCTGTCTCTGCCTGGCCGGTTCTCCTCTTTCCACTGGGATTATCTGCCTCTAATCCTATTACAGGGGCTGAGTCACTGGCTTACTGGGTCTCTTTCATGCCGTCCCTGAGAGGGGTGCGTCACTTGAGTGGGTTTTGTCACTGATGTGATCTTCCTGTCTGGGTTGGCGCCCCCCCTTTGGGTTGTGCCGTGGCGGAGATCTTTGTGTGCTATACTCGGCCTTGTCTCAGGATGGTAAATTGGTGGTTGAAGATATCCCTCTAGTGGTGTGGGGGCTGTGCTTTGGCAAAGTGGGTGAGGTTATATCCTTCCTGTTTGGCCCTGTCCGGGGGTGTCCTCGGATGGGGCCACAGTGTCTCCTGACCCCTCCTGTCTCAGCCTCCAGTATTTGTGCTGCAGTAGTTTATGTGTCGGGGGCTAGGGTCAGTTTGTTAGTTTGTTATACTTCTCCTGTCCTATTCGGTGTCCTGTGTGCATTTAAGTGTGCTCTCTCTAATTCTCTCTTTCTCTCTTTCTTTCTCTCTCTCGGAGGACCTGAGCCCTAGGACCATGCCTCAGGACTACCTGACAATGACTCCTTGCTGTCCTGAGTCCACCTGGCCGTGCTGCTGCTCCAGTTTCAACTGTTCTGCCTTATTATTGGACCATGCTGGTCATTTATGAACATTTGAACATCTTGGCCATGTTCTGTTATAATCTCCACCCGGCACAGCCAGAAGAGGACTGGCCACCCCACATAGCCTGGTTCCTCTCTAGGTTTCTTCCTAGGTTTTGTCCTTTCTAGGGAGTTTTTCCTAGCCATCGTGCTTCTACACCTGCATTGCTTGCTGTTTGGGGTTTTAGGCTGGGTTTCTGTACAGCACTTTGAGATATCAGCTGATGTACGAAGGGCTATATAAATACATTTGATTTGATTTTGATTTGATTTGTTACTAGTCCAACACTCTAACCACTAGGCTACCTTGCCGTTACACAACAAATGCAGGGCTTCCAACATCCGATATGAATTCCTCTTCCCAGCCCGCTTTAAGGTGACAGTCGTGGGATCAACACATACGTTTGACAACCCAAAAGAGGCCAATCTGTTCTTCTCAGGAAGTTCTCTGGCTAAGGAATCAGAACAGCTGGGTCAACCGGCTAAATGGCCAAATACAGGCCAGGAATGTCCTGCCTATGTCTTTTCGATCAGAAGATCAGAAATCGGGACTTATATGATGGGTGAGATGTTGTGGCTTATATAGCATTGTTTAGCCTATCATGTTTTAGCACCACTGACCCCCTAATGTGAGAGTGTTATTTAATATTAGTTTATATGCGGAGCATCTATAGACAACAAGTTAATTCAAGCTGTATGTCTAGACACCCTAAGGTTTGTGTGTTAGTCAAGGAGTGCTTCGTTTGTGGAAGTCACTCAGTAAAGTGACGGGAGGGGGGATGGGGTCTGTGTTTTATGTTCACATTTATTAATACAGGTGGCATGACAAGCTCCCGCATGGCGGAACATTTTTCTTTTGGGCTTTGTATGACAGCAACAATTTTCTCTAAAATAAGAAATGCAACATAGTGACCGAGCACAGAGTAGACCTAGTGGAATTAAGATAGTCAGCTGGAACTGTATTGGCTTAGGGCATATTATGAAACGAGCCAAGGTTTTATTTTCATCTTAAATCACTGGGGGCTGACATAGTGCTTCTTCAAGAAACTCATATTAAAACGCTCAGCTCAGGACAAGCTACGACTCGGCTGGATCGGTCAGATATACCAGTCTAACTTGCAAAAGTGAGAGGGGTAGCAATCCGTATAAGGAAAAACATTCCTTTCGTTGACTCATTCTCGATTTCAGATCCTAATGGTCGGTATATTATTGTGGCTGGTACACTGAATTCGAAACCATGACCTTGGTCAATATGGTTTATATGGACCCAACTTCGATGATCCATCATTTTTTCAAAGGGTATTTAAGGCCATACCAAATATCTCGGATACAAATGTTATTGTTGCAGATGACTTTAACTGTACGTTAGATCCTCTTTTAGATAAACAGCTATCAAGTTCACTTCAACAATCAAATGCCAGTGTCTGTCTAAATACATTGATGACAAACCTTAACATTGTTGATATTTGGAGACTGACAAGATAGGGATTATTCTTTTTTTTCATCAGTTCATAAATCATATTCCAGAACCCCCCTCTGTCCATGGTTCTGAAACTCGATAATATGTTTACAGGTCGGCGACCGTGGCGCTTAGACGCATACCTGTTGAAAGATGAGGCTTTTTGTCAGTATTTGAAGGAGCAGATTGCCTTTTTCCTCTGAGCTAACGACATGGGGGATGTTGACGACTCCACCCTTTGGGAATCTCTAAAGGCTGTGATTAGCGGATACATTATTTCTTATACATCAGAGAGGAAGAAACGCGCCAATACTAGGCTGAAAGAAATTGAAAGCGAGTTAGGGAAACAGGATAACTTTTTAAGGACGAATACAGTCCTTGAGAAGATCACAAAGTTGAAATATGAACACAATACCATCCTTTCGAAACGGGTGGGCACTTTACTTGCAAGAATGCAACAAAGTTATTTTGAACTGGGTGACAAACCACATAAATTATTAGCAAGACAGCTAAGGCATGTACAGGCATCTAGAGCTATTCACAAAATAAAAGACAAGAAAGGTAAAATAGTAAAAGATCCGCAGGATATTAATAAATGCTTTTCGCAGTTTTACTCAGAGCTATATCAATCAAAATGTGATGCTACTGAGCCACAAACTATGGAGCGCTTCTCGCTGAATGCAAACTCATTAAACTAGACAGGGGGGCAGCTGCTGCACTCGATGCTGGGATAACTTTAGAGGAAATTAACACAGCGATAGCACCATTTTCAAACAGCATGGCCCCCGGGCCCGATGGATATGTAATAGAATTCTATAAGAAGTACGGCGCCAGTTTTGCTCCACTTATGTTGCGAATGTTTAAACAATCCAAAGAAAATGCCAAACTCCCACAAACACTGTATAGCTACAATAGCACTGATCTTGAAAAAATATAGAGATTCCATGGAGATGTCATTACTCCCCATAGAAAATAAGGTGTTGACAAAGATATTGGCAAACCGATGGAAAAAAAAATATTTCTGACATCCTACACCCTGACCAGACAGGTTTTATCCCGGGCTGACATATATAATAACATTTGAGACGCCTTTTCAACGTAATGTATCATGATCATAAAGTTGAGGCAGTGGTAATAGCTCTTGACACAGAGAAGGCATTTGATCAGATTGAATGGAAGTATATGATGTCGGTTCTGGAGCAGGTTTGGAAAGGAATTTAATAATTGGATAAGAATTATTTCTGCACACCCAATGGCGTCCGTGGTAACCAATCAGCAAATGTCGCAGTCATTAAGCCTGTTCAAGGGCTGCCGACAGGGGTGCCATATTTCGCCTGCTCTCTTCGCTATAGCCATGGAACCCCTTGCTACTCGCATTCGGGCATGTGTCGATATAGCTTCTGTTAAAATAAAAGACACGCAACACAAAATTTCCCTATATGCAGACAATGTTCTTTTGTTTTTATCCAAGCCTAAAACTTCTGATATCCAGTCATTTGTCATGATAAATACATTTGGCCCATTCTCTGGCTACAAAATAAACTGGGAAAAAAGCGAATTGATGCCGATATCACGGCCTGTGGATATGCAATTTCTGCAATCTACACCATTTATAACAATGATGGACAAATTCACCAGCCTTGGCATTGTAGTGACAAGAGACCTTGATCAGCTATTGAAAGCGAATTGCGACATGAAAATGTATCAGCTTAAACAAAATATAGATTTTTGGGAAACTCTGCCTATCACCTTGGTTGGTCGTGTAAAAGCTATTAAAATGGTTATCCTACCCATGTTTTTTTACCTCTTCGTATGTCTACCCAATTTCATACCACAAAGCTATTTTAAGAAACTGGATTCAATAGTAATTCAATTTTTATGGGATAAGAAGGCAGCCAGAATTTCAAAGAAGCATTTATGCAACTACAATATAGAGGGGGGCTTTGGCCTTCCTCACTTTAAACGGTTTTATTGGGCTGCTAATCTGAACATTGTGTCTTTCTGGAGGGAAAGTTTACCTGGGATGCGACAGAATGATATGCCTTCATGGCTTTTGATTGAGCAGGCCTCCTGTCAACGTTCCTCACTCCCTGCACTTGTTAATAGTCCATCATATGTGAAAAAAGCCACTTATGACTCTAATCCAGTCATTTGTCATACTCTTAGGATCTGGAAACAGATGAGGTATTTTCTTAACACACCCACTGTATACATTGACAGCCCGATTTGCCTGAATCTTGCTTTCCACCCTGCATTGGGTGATATGGTGTTTTCACAGTGGAAGGAGAAGGGGCTCACAACAATTGGTAAATTATACATGGATGGCCAGTTAGCTTCATCTCAACAATTACAGGGAAAGTTCAACATGCCAATAACACATTTTTTTCAGATACCTCCAAATCAGGAATTTCTTAAGGACACATATCCCACAGTACGGCATTAAGCAAAATAATCCTACATTAGATAGCCTGATCCTTGTCAAACCCCATTCAAAAGGGTCAGTCTCTAGACTGTATGATGTGATACAGGCCCACATAGAGGTATCCACAGACACTATTAAAAAGGCTTGGGAACAAGAACTTAGTTCAGAAATCTCAGATGAGGACTGGGTAGAAGCTCTCAGGAAAATAAACCACAGTTCAGTGAATGCCAGACACAACCTTGTACAGTTTAAGGTGCTACACAGGTTACATTACTCAAAAGTGAAACTGCATAAAATATTCCCGGACACCTCACCACTGTGTGAGAGGTGCAAGCAAGATGAGGGGACGTTGACGCACTTATTTGGACATGTCCTAAGTTACATGCTTACTGGGCTCTCATTTTTGATCACTTATCTAAAGCCTTCGATAGAATTATAGCCCCAGACCCATTGATTGCTATGTTTGGCACATTTGGTGGGAATAACCAGGAGGGGAAGGCTGTCTCTATTTGTACTCTATTAGCCAAAAGGATCATATTGCAATTTTGGAAACTGGAGACTGTACCTATCTTTGAAATGTGGTTACGGGATTTAGGGAATGTAATACATATGGAAAAGATACGATACAATACCTCCAATAGAAGTCCATTGTTTTACAAAATATGGCAGCCGATACTGGATAAATGGTCTAGTCCCGCTTCATAACTGGGTTGACGATCTGTTGCTACTCAGTGCTGTACTCAATTTAATATTTATTTTTGGCTTAACTACACTGCTTGTAATGACTGTATCCTGTCTTCTTATACATGTACCACCTAATAGGATTTTGTTTTATTTTGTGTATGTGTGAGTTACGTTTTGTTTTGTCATGTAAATTGGCCATCAGTACAATGAATGTCAATGTTTGTATTGCTGTCTTTTTACATACATTTTTTGGGAAAATAATAAACATTAAAAAAAGAAAAGAAAAAGAATCTCCAATCCAAAATCAAATCTGGAATCGGCTTCCTGTTCCACAACAAAGCATCCTTCACTCATGCTGCCAAACATACCCTCATAAAACTGACCATCCTACCGATCCTCAACTTCGGCGATGTCATTTACAAAATAGACACCAACACTCGACTCAACAAATTGGATGCAGTCTATCACAGTGCCATCCGTTTTGTCACCAAAGCCCCATATACTACCCACCACTGTGACCTGTATGCTCTCATTGGCTGGCCCTCGCTTCATACTCGTTGCCAAACCCACTGGCTCCAGGTCATCTACAAGTCTCTGCTAGGTAAAGCCCCGCCTTATCTCAGCTCACAGGTCAACATAGCAGCACCCACCCGTAGCACGCGCTCCAGCAGGAATATCTCACTGGTCACCCCCAAAGCCAATTCTTCCTTTGGCCGCCTTTCCTTCCAGTTCTTTGCTGCCAATAACTGGAACAAACTACAAAAATCACTGAAGCTGGAGACTCATATCTCCCTCACTAGCTTTAAGCACCATTTGTCAGAGAAGCTCACAGAGCAGCACCTGTACATAGCCCATCTGTAAATAGCCCATCCAACTACCTCATCACCATACTGTATTTATTTGTTTATCTTGCTCCTTTACACCCCAGTATCTCTACTTGCACATTCATCTTCTGCACATCTATCATTGAAGTGTTTAATTGCTATATTGTAATTACTTCGCTACTGTGGCATATTTATTGCCTTACCTCCCTTATCCTACCTCATTTTCAAACACTGTATATATACTTTTCCACTGTATTATTGACTGTATGTTTGTTTATTCCATGTGTAACTCTGTGTTGTTGTACGTATGTGTCGAATGGCTTTGCTTTATCTTGGCCAGGTCGCAGTTGTAAATGAGAACATGTTCTCAACTAGCCTACCTGGTTAAATAAAGGTGAAATAAATCAAATTAAAAAACATTATAACATTATTTAGTCCTTCATGTGAACCCCGGTAAGTGATTCACAATTTAGAATAGTTTGGACATAAACATTCTGTCATGGAGAAGTGGGTTTGGATCCCACTTCGGACACCATGTTATGTTATTAGCTATATGGAGGAGTCAAAGAGATGTGAGTCAAGTTAAAATGTTTACTTAGGAAATAATTTGACAACAATAAAGGTCATGCATCCAGGGTCTTGACCAAGTCATCATTACCACTTCATTATGAGATTGTACTCAACGTTATTCGAGCTATTCATAAGAATACGATTACCTGTTCAATGGCTTAAATCTAAAACGAATAGTGATGTTGCATGTAGGGGTAGGGTGAAAATAATTATAGACTGCTGGACAATACTTTCATTAAGCCAAATCTTCTTGATACGACCGAGTTTGGTGCCATGTGTCCCTAATATGTATGGTATTATGTGTAATTACATAAACAGGTAATTACATAAACTGCAAGCAGACTATAAAACCTGTAAGTAACAATATGTATCTATTACACTGTAAATAAACTATACCTGACTATGTAACTACCATGTCAATACCAGAGGATGCTCGTTCTGGGAGGAGCAGGAGAATGGTCTTCATATAAATGAATTGCTGCTTGCACAAGGATTATACAACAGCATGGTACCTGAGTCAGTCAAACATCAGCTCTCAGAACATAAAGATAAGATATTCAATTGGAAATATGTTCTAGTCAATGCAAACAATCACCTAATAATATTATTGGGCAAATATAGTATTTGTATAGTATTTCCACTCAAATAATAACCTCTCGTGTCTCTAAAGAATAACTGATATCTGAAAATATCACGGCTCAGGATAAGACTCAGACGTAGACAGTTCAAATCACAGATGCGTATTGACCAAACAGGGGGCAGGCAAAAGACAGGTCAAGGGCAGGCAGAGGTCCGTAATCCAGAGGTCCGTAATCCAGGGCAGAGTCAGTAAGGTATAGAATGGTAGGTAGGCTTGGGTCAGGGCAGACATAGGTCAGTAATCCAGGGTAGTGGCATACAGGTACAGAACGGCAGCCTCAGGGTCAGGACAGGCAAAGTGCTCAAAACCGGAAAAACTAGAAAAACAAGGGCTAGAGAGAAACAGGAGTACGGGAAAAACACACTGGTAGGCTTGATGAGACCAGACGAACTGGCAACAGACAAACAGAAAACACAGGTATAAATGCACATGGATAATGGGGAAAATGGGTGACACCTGCAGGGGGGTTGAGACAACCACACGACAGGTGAAACAGATCAGGGTGTGACAGAAAAGTATTAAAGTTCATAAGAGCACTACAGTAGTGTGCACGTTCCCTTGGTAACTTAAAGCGATTACTTAACGGACATATTTTGTTGAGCTAGAATTGCAGAGGTTCTATTCATCCTGAAAATATATGCTAGATTGCAAACACTTCAATTCAACACATATTACATTAATATTTAAAAAAAATGTTTAGTGGAACATCCATTTAAGCCTGATGCAGAGTTAAAACACTTGCTGTGTACTGACCTTGAATAGCAGTGCAATACAGTAATGAAGCAATGTAAAACGGGGTAATACAGGGTGATCATCCTGGGTGATTTATTTTACTGCAGCTACCAGGCAGTCTTCCAACGGCCCAGAATATCTACTGGTGGGTCATTAATGCCTCCTAACCTGACCGGGAGTATCACACGGCACTCATTACATACCAGATACGCTATAATAGCTACAGTAGATGCAGACCACAATACAGCCATACAGGGATGATCTAATACTATGGAATATCTACTCTTCATTATTAATCCTGACCCGGTGGACACCCAGATTCTTTCATTAGTGTCACGCCCTGGCCTTAGTTATCTTAGTTTTCTTTATTATTTTGGTTAGGTCAGGGTGTGACATGGGGGATTTATGTGTTTTGACTTGTCTAGGGGTTTGTATGTTTATGGGGCCTTTTCCTGTCTAGGTAAATTGTATGTCTATGGTTGCCTAGATTGGTTCTCAATTAGAGGCAGCTGTCTATCATTGTCTCTGATTGGGAACCACATTTAGGCAGCCATATTCTTTGGGTATTTTATGGGTGATTGTTTCCTGTGTCTTTGTTTGTGCCACACGGGACTGTTTCGTTACCAGTTCACTTTGTTATTTTGTATACGTGTTCATGTTCAGTTTTTCACATTAAAAACCATCGACACTTACCACGCCGCGTATTAGTCCGATCCTTGTTTCACCTCTTCTAAGGAAGAGGAGGAAATCTGCCGTGACAATCAGATACATTAATGACAGAAATAATTGGCACCCTTGAAAAAGAATACTGTATAAAATAATAATACAAATATTATATTGTATGTTTTAAAAAAATGTGAATTATTTTATACTAATACAATTGCTCAGAAAAATATATTTTTTTCAAAAAAATTATTATTGACACTCCTGCTTTCAATACTCCTAGTACTCGCACCCTACGAGGATGTCACGAACCCCGCTTCCTGAGTCTGTGTTTGCCTGTGTTTCTGTCCTGGAACGCACCCTGTCTGGTTGCCGGGCAGATTAGCTTGTTGGGAGATCGATGTTCACCCGCACCTGTATCCCATCAGTAATCTGCACACCTGTCCTGATCATCACCTCTCCCCTTCAAAAGCTCTGACCTGACATCCATTCCCTGCCGGATCGTTAGCCATGAACAGTATGTTGTGCCATAGTATCAGCCTCAAGTTGGATAGAATTTGTTTTGTTGTTTTGTACGTCTTGCTTGCCTTCAACTTACCTCCGTTTGTTCTGTCTTCAGTTACTCACCCGGATCATTTACCCCATTCCCGCCTGGTCATCGGAGGATTCCGCTTCCCCATTGGATCCACCTATTTACTCCCATCAACTCACCACCGCTGCCCGCTACGCCACCTGGATGTATCTACCCACTCACATTCACTTGTAAATAAATACTCACCTTCTTCCTACTCTCCTTGTCCTGGTCTGCTTCTGGGTTCGATTTTGAAGAAACGTGACAGAACGATCCGGACTAGGATGAACCCAGCGGACCTGGATTCCGTTTGCCATGCCATTACCCAGCAGGGGAAGACACTGGGACAACACAAGACGACGCTACAGGAGATAGCGGGTGCAATCCAGAATTTATCTGCTAGCTTGACACAGATCCAGGATCAGCTCAGTTTGCCGGCGATTCATTCACCACCTGTTTCACCCATCTCACCTGCCGTGTCTGATGCGGTTTCCTTCCGTGAACCCAAGGTACCGACGCCTGATAAATATGAAGGGGATTTGGGAAGATGCCGTTCGTTTCTTATGCAGTGTGGGTTAGTGTTTGATCTGCAGCCCCATTCTTACGCCACTGACAAGGCTAGGATAGCCTTTGTTATTGAACTGCTGCGTGGAATAGCTCTGGAATGGGCTTCAGCCGTTTGGGAACGACAGGAGACCTGCATGGCTTCATACCAGGAATTCACGGGAGAGATGAGAAGGCTTTTTGACCATCCAGTCCGAGGTAAGGACGCAGCTAAAAGTTTGTTCACTCTTCGCCAAGGAGCTTGCAGTGTGGCAGACTTTGTGATAGAATTCAGGACATTGGCTGTGGAGAGTGGTTGGAATGAGGAATCACTACAAGCGTTTTTTTACCAGGGGTTGTCGGAGCAACTCAAGGACGAGCTGATCTCCTATCCAGAGCCTAGTGACCTGGATAGTTTGGTTACCTTAGCTATTCGGGTAGATAATAGAGTCCGAGAGAGGAGGGAGAAGCAGTGGGGTCCATCTAATCAATCTGAGACTCGGTTACCATTCGGGTCAGGAAGTGGACCAGAACGGGTTGATCATTTTCCCTCACACGGGATTAGTGGAGGAGTCCTGCCGCCAGATCCTGAACCTATGCAAGTGGGGCGGTACGAGTTAACTAAGGACGAGCGCCAATGTAGACGTGAGACCAACAGCTGCCTCTACTGTGGTAGCTCGGGACATTACATCTCCGTTTGTCCTCAGCGCCCGTTAAACTGCTCGGCTCGTTAAGTTTGGGAGGTTTGTTAGCGAGCCAGTTTCAACCTCTCAAGAGCCCTGACAGACCTGGTTTTCCTGCTACCCTCATAAATAAGAATCAGAGTTTAGCGATTAACGCTTTCATCGATTCAGGTGCCGATGACAGCTTCATTGATGCCGACTTAGTGGAACAGCTGGGGCTTTCCAAGGAGCAACTACCGGAAGCCATTGAAGCAACCACTCTGAACGGCAGTAGTCTGGCACGGATCACTATGAGGACCGAACCGGTTAAGATGTTGTTGTCGGGGAATCATTCAGAGGTTATTTCTTTTTTCATTTTGCCTTCCCCCCAGGTTCCTCTGGTTCTTGGATACCCCTGGCTAAGAGAACACAATCCTTCGTTCGATTGGATGACTGGTAAGGTGACTAGTTGGAGCATTGAGTGCCATGCTAACTGCCTCAGGACTGCCTGTTCTCATGCTGTCCCCAGTCGGGTCAGTGAGTCTGCTCCTCCTGATTTGTCCCTGGTTCCTGAAACATATCATGAGTTGGGTGAGGTGTTCAGTAAGCAGAAAGCTCAGTCACTTCCTCCCCACCGACCTTATGATTGTACAATTAAGCTGTTCCCTGGAGCTGCCTTTCCCAAGGGACGGTTATACAGTATTTCTCGACCTGAGCGGGAAGCCCTGGAGACCTACATAAAGGAGTCTCTTGCTGCAGGTCTCATTCGTCCCTCATCATCACCCCTGGGAGCTGGATTTTTTTTTGTGAGTAAGAAGGATGGCTCTCTTCGACCGTGTATTGATTATCGGGGGTTGAATGATATTACGGTCAAAAACAAGTACCCCTTGCCCTTGATGAGCTCCGCTTTCGATTCTTTACAGGGTGCTACTGTGTTTACGAAGCTTGATCTACGCAATGCATATCATCTGGTTCGGATCAAAGAGGGGGACGAGTGGTTGACTGGATTCAATACACCTATGGGACATTTCGAGTACCAGGTGATGCCGTTTGGACTTTCCAACGCTCCAGCAGTGTTCCAAGGTTTGGTGAATGACGTACTGAGGGATATGATCGATCTGTTTGTGTTCGTTTACCTGGATGACATCCTGATTTTCTCCAAGGAGCTTTCCAGCCACATCCAGCATGTTAAACAGGTTCTGCAGCGGTTATTGGAGAACCGTCTGTTTGTGAAGGCAGAGAAGTGTGATTTTCACGCCCACACTACATCCCTTCCTCGGGTACATCATCTCCAGGGGTGAGATCAAGATGGACCAAGAGAAGGTTCGGGCGGTTCGGGATTGGGCCCGGCCCGGTACGAGATTGCAGCTCCAGAGATTCCTGGGATTTGCGAACTTCTATCGGAGGTTTATCCGTGATTACAGCCGGGTGGCCGCCCCTTTAACTGCTCTGACGTCTTGCACCAGAATATTCTGTTGGACTCCTGAGGCAGACCGAGCATTTCTGAACTTGAAGAGCCGATTCACCAACGCGCCGATTCTATCTCAACCTGACACTTCCCGTCAGTTTGTTGTTGAGGTGGACGCGTCTGATGTGGGGGTGGGCGCCATCCTGTCCCAGCGTAGCTCCACTGACGGTAAACTCCATCCCTGCGCCTTCTACTCTTGTCGTCTTTCACCAGCTGAGAGAAACTACGATGTGGGTAACCGGGAGCTTCTCGCTGTGAAGCTTGCCTTGGAGGAGTGGCGTCACTGGTTGGAGGGAGCGGAGCAACCGTTTGTGGTCTGGACTGACCACAAGAATCTGGCTTACGTGCAATCGGCTAAACGTCTCAACTCCCGTCAGGCCAGGTGGGCTTTGTTTTTTGGACGCTTCAATTTTTCCCTGACGTTCCGACCTGGGTCGAAGAACGGCAAAGCGGACGCCTTGTCCCGGATGTTCTCCAAGACGGATGAGAGTGGGGCCAAGACTGAGACGATTCTTCCCCAGAACCTTGTCGTGGGAGCCGTTACATGGAAGATTGAGGAGGATGTGATGGCGGCCCTTCGGACGCAGCCCGGCCCCGGTAACGGTCCACCCGGTCGGTTGTTCGTGCCTGAGTCGGTCCGTTCTGCTGTTCTTCAGTGGTCCCACCCCAGCAAGATAGCTTGTCACCCTGTCGTTGCTCGGACTATGGCGCTACTGTGCAGACGATTTTGGTGGCCTGCCATGGGAGAAGATACCCGGAGGTTTGTTGCCGCATGTCCTGTTTGTGCTCAGAACAAGAGTACCAATCGGCCCAGCTCTGGGCTTCTTCACCCCCTACCTATTCCTCGGCGACCTTGGTCGCATCTGGCCCTGGATTTTGTCACGGGATTGCCCCCTTCTGTTGGGAACACGGTCATTCTGACCATTGTGGACAGATTCAGCAAGTTTGCTCATTTTGTCCCTCTCTCCAAGCTTCCATCTGCCACGGAGACGTCCGAGATCCTTGTTAGGGAGGTTTTCAGGGTCCACGGATTGCCCAGTGACATTGTTTCTGACCGTGGTCCTCAATTTACCTCTGCTGTCTGGAAATCCTTCTGTTTGGCCATTGGAGCTACAGTCAGTCTCACTTCTGGATTTCACCCACAATCTAATGGTCAGGCGGAGAGAGCCAACCAGAAGATGGAGTCCACGCTGCGTTGTCTTGTCTCCTCTGATCCCACCTCTTGGTCATCTCAATTACCCTGGGTCGAGTATGCCCATAATACCCTTCCTTCATCTGCCACTGGGATGTCCCCCTTCCAATGCCTGTACGGATACCAACCTCCCTTGTTTCCTTCTCAGGAGAGGGATCTTTCGGTTCATTCTGTCCAGGCCCACATTCGTCGTTGCCACCGGACCTGGCATCGGGCCCGGAAGGTTCTCCTTAGAGTTTCTGACCGGTATCAGATCCAGGCGAATCGTCGCCGTATTCCTGCTCCCGCTTACACCATCGGAGATAAGGTTTGGTTGGCTACACGGGATCTTCCTCTACGGACTGAGTCGAGGAAACTGTCACCGAAGTTCATTGGTCCGTTTGTGGTGGAGAGAATCATTAACCCCGACTCAAGTTGCCGGCAACGCTTCGAGTACACCCCACTTTTCATGTCTCCTGCCTCAAGCCGGTTCTCATCAGTCCTCTGTTGCCCCCTCCCCCTCGTCCTCCTCCTCCTCGGATGATCGGAGGTGGTCCTGCCTACACGGTGCGCCGCATAATGGATTCCAGACGGCGGGGTCGAGGTTTCCAATATCTCGTGGATTGGGAAGGATATGGTCCAGAGGAGAGGAGTTGGATTCCTCGGCGTCAGATCCTTGATGACGATCTGCTTCGTGACTTCTACCGCCTCCACCCTGGTGCTCTAGGTAGTCCGCCCGGTGGCGTTCGTCGGAGGGGGGGTACTGTCACGAACCCCGCTTCCTGAGTCTGTGTTTGCCTGTGTTTCTGTCCTGGAGTGTGTTTCCGGTGTCCTGGAACGCACCCTGTCTGGTTGCACCCTTGAAAAAGAATACTGTATAAAATAATAATACAAATATTATATTGTATGTTTTAAAAAAATGTGAATTATTTTATACTAATACAATTGCTCAGAAAAAGATATTTTTTTCAAAAAAATTATTATTGACACTCCTGCTTTCAATACTCCTAGTACTCGCACCCTACGAGGATGTCACGAACCCCGCTTCCTGAGTCTGTGTTTGCCTGTGTTTCTGTCCTGGAACGCACCCTGTCTGGTTGCCGGGCAGATTAGCTTGTTGGGAGATCGATGTTCACCCGCACCTGTATCCCATCAGTAATCTGCACACCTGTCATGATCATCACCTCTCCCCTTCAAAAGCTCTGACCTGACATCCATTCCCTGCCGGATCGTTAGCCATGAACAGTATGTTGTGCCATAGTATCAGCCTCAAGTTGGATAGAATTTGTTTTGTTGTTTTGTACGTCTTGCTTGCCTTCAACTTACCTCCGTTTGTTCTGTCTTCAGTTACTCACCCGGATCATTTACCCCATTCCCGCCTGGTCATCGGAGGATTCCGCTTCCCCATTGGATCCACCTATTTACTCCCATCAACTCACCACCGCTGCCCGCTACGCCACCTGGATGTATCTACCCACTCACATTCACTTGTAAATAAATACTCACCTTCTTCCTACTCTCCTTGTCCTGGTCTGCTTCTGGGTTCGATTTTGAAGAAACGTGACAGAGGATAATGGCACTGATCCTTTTCAAAATTGGAGAACACATTTGGGAGGGATCTTAGATCATTCCTCAATACAGAATGTTTCAAGATGCTTGATATTCTTCGTCTGCGCTTATAGACTGCCCTCTTCCATACAAACTACAGGTATTCAATGGGGTTCAAGTCCGGAGACTAAGATGGCCATTGCAAAATGTTGATTTTTATGGTAAATAAAACATTTCTTTGTGGAATTTGATGTGTGCTTGGAGTCAATGGCGGCCCGCCCGTGGATTATGTTTTAAATGCTCATAAAACTTTTCTTGTTTCAAAAATATATTGTTCAAAACAAGCTGTTCAGTTCCACTCTTCTCTGCCCATCAGTGCCTGCCAGCAGCTCCCCGGGCGCATAGGCCATGTGAACATTACTTCCGCACATGAGACTAGATCTGCACTATCAGATACAGATGGCGCTAAAGCAAAAAGCAAACTGTAATGAACTTGTAAATAAGCATTCATAACAGTCATGGGAGCCTGGGACCTGATAAACCAGACTTCTACTGTATATCCAACAAGAGTCAAAGGACAGAGGGATACACTAGCTAGAACCTTCTCATCGCGGATCTGGTAGGACAAAAAAGCATGACGTGGCTGGCCAAGTTTATTGTTCATCAGGTTCAAATCAAAATCAAATCAAATTTGATTGGTCACATACACATGGTTAACAGATGTTATTGCGAGTGTAGCGAATGCTTGTGCTCCCTAGTTCCGACAGTGCAGTAATATCTAACAAGTAATCTAACAATTCCACAACAACTACCTCATACACACAAATCAAAGTAAAGGGATGGAATAAGAATATATACATATAAATATATGGATGAGCAATGACAGAGGCATAGGCAAGACGCAATAGATGGTATAAAAATACAGTATATACATACAGGATGAGTAATGCAAGATATGTAAACATTATTCAAGTGGCATTATTAAAGTGACTAGTGGTCTATTTATTAAAGTGGCCAAAGATTTCAAGTCGGTATGTAAGCAGCAGTCTCTCTGTGTTAGTTACGGCTGTTTAACAGTCTGATGGTCTTGAGATAGAAGCTATTTTTCAGCCTCTCGGTCCCAGCTTTGAGGAACCTGTACTGACCTCGCCTTCTGGATGGTAGCGGGGTGAACAGGCAGTGGCTCGGGTGGTTGTTGTCCTTGATGATCTTTTTGACCTTCTTGTGACAACGGGTGCTGTAGGTCAGTGGTTCCCAAACGTTTTATAGTCCCGTAGCCATTCACACATTCAACCTCCAGCTGCATACCCCTCTAGCACCAGGGTCAGCGCACTCTAAAATGTTGTTTTTTGCCATCATTATAAGCCTGCCACACACACACACACTATACAATACATTTATTAAACATAAGAATGAGTGTGAGGTTTTGTTACAACCCGGCTCATGGGAAGTGACAAAGAGCTCTTATAGGACCATGGCAAAAATAATAATTTAATAATAATAAATCATTTTGCTCTTTATTTAACCATCTTACATATAAAACCTTATTTGTTCATCAGCAATTGTGAATAACTCACCACAGGTTAACGAGAAGGGTGTGCTTGAAAGGATGCACATAACATCCTTTCAAGCAGTCTCAGTTAAAAATAATTTTCCACACAGTCTGTACCTGTATTATTTTTCATGCTAGTTAGGGCCGAGAATCCACTCTCACATACAGTTGAAGACAGAAGTTTACATACACCTTATCCAAATACATTTAAACTATGTTTTTCACAATTCCTGACATTTAATCCTAGTAAAAAAAAACAGTTTTAGGTCAGTTAGGATCACCAATTAATTTTAAGAATTTGAAATGTCAGAATAATAGTAAAGAGAATGATTTATTTCAGCTTTTGTTTCTGTCATACATTGCCAGTGGGTCAGAAGTTTACATACACTCAATTAGTATTTGTCACGTCTTAGTATTTAGTATGGTCAGGGCGTGAGTTGGGGTGGGCAGTCTATGTTCGTTTTTCTATGATTTGGGTATTTCTATGTTTCGGCCTAGTATGGTTCTCAATCAGAGGCAGGTGTCATTAGTTGTCTCTGATTGAGAATCATACTTAGGTAGCCTGGGTTGCACTGTTTGTTTGTGGGTGATTGTCTATGTTGATGGCTTGTTTCAGCGCAGCTCGCATTAGCTTCACGGTTGTTATTTTGTTTTTGTATAGTGTTTCAGTGTTCAGTGTTTTCTTTATTAAAATTCATGATGAACACATATCACGCCGCATTTTGGTCTTCCGATCCTTCTCGCCTGTCCTCTTCAGATGAAGAGGAGGACGACCGTGACAGTATTTGGCAACATTGCCTTCAAATGGTTTAACTTGGGTCAAATGTTTCGGGGAGCCTTCCACAAGCTTCCCACAATAATTACATTTTGGCCCATTCCGCCTGAAAGAGCTGGTGGAACTGAGTCAGGTTTGTAGGCCTCCTTTCTCGCGCACACTTTTTCCTTTCTGCCCACAAATGTTCTATGGGACTGAGGTCAGGGCTTTGTGATGGCCACTCCAATACCTTGACTTTGTTGTCCTTAAGACATTTTATCACAACTTTGGAAGTATGCTTGGGGTCATTGTCTATTTGGAAGACCCACTTGCGACCAAGCTTTAACTGATGTCTTGAGGTGTTGGTTCAATATATCCACATGATTTTCCTACTTCATGATGCCATCTATTTTGTGAAGTGCACCAGTCCCTCCTGCAGCAAAGAACCCCCACAACATGATGCTGCCACCCCCGTGCTTCACGGTTGAGATGGTGTTCTTCGTCTTGCAAGCCACCCCTTTTTCCTCCAAACATAACGATGGTCATTATGGTCAAACCGTTCTATTTTTGTTTCATCAGACCAGAGGACAAAAAAAAGTAAAATCCTTATTCCCATGTGCAGTTGCAAACCGTAGTCGGGCTATTTTATAGCGGTTTTGGAGCCGTGGCTTCTTCCTTCTTCTTTGCGGCCTTTCAGGTAATGTCGATTTAGGACTCGTTTCATTGTGGATATAGATACTTTTGTACCTGTTTCCTCCAGCATCTTCAGAAGGTCCTTTGCTGTTGTTCTGGGATTGATTTGCACTTTTCGCACCAATGTATGTTCAACTCTAGGAGACAAAGAGTCTCCTTCCTTAGCGGTAATGATGGCTGCGTGGTCCCATGGTGTTTTTACTTGCATACTATTGTTTGTACAGATGAACGTGGTACCTTCAGGCATTTGGAAATTGCTCCCAAGGATGAACCAGTCTTGTGGAGGTCTACATTTTTTTCTGAGGTCTTGGCTGATTTCTTTTAATTTTCCCATGATGTCAAGCAAAGAGGCACTGAGTTTGAAGGTAGGCCTTGAAATACATCCACAGGTACACCTCCAATTGACTCAAATGATGTCAATTAGCCTATCAGAAGCTTCTAAAGCCATGACATCATTTTCTGGAATTTTCCAAGCTGTTTAAAGGCACAGTCAACTTAGTGTATGTAAACTTCTGACCCACTGGAATTATGATACAGTGAATTATAAGTGATATAATCTGTCTAACAGTTGTTAGAAAAATTACTTGTGTCATGCACAAAGCAGATGTCCTAACCGACTTGCCAAAACTATAGTTTGTTAACAAGAAATGTGTGTAGTGGTTGAAAAACTAGTTTTAATGACTCCAACCTAAGTGTACATAAACGTCAGACTGCAACTGTATATTAAATTACACAGTTACATAAATAATCAG
The DNA here is from genome assembly GCF_002021735.2 of Oncorhynchus kisutch. Classification (NCBI taxonomy): domain Eukaryota; kingdom Metazoa; phylum Chordata; class Actinopteri; order Salmoniformes; family Salmonidae; genus Oncorhynchus; species Oncorhynchus kisutch. The sequence continues at coordinate 49,413,544 of NC_034184.2, read as the reverse complement.
ACCCTTAACTCTGTACTTTGTTGAAGCACCTTTGACAGCGATTACGCTACAAGCTTGACAGACCTGTATTTGGAGCTTTTCTCTCATTCTTCTATGCAGATCCTCTCAAGCTCTGCCAGGATGGAATGGGAGCGTCTCGCCAGAGATGTTGGTTTGGGTTTAAGTCTGGGCTCTGCCTGGGCCACTCAAGGACATTCAGAAACTTGTCCTGAAGAAACTGCTGCTTTGTCTTGGCTGTGTGCTTAGGGTCGTTTTCCTATTGGAAGGTGAACCTTTGCCCCCAGTCTGAGGTCCTGAGCGCTCTGGAGCAGGTTTTCATTAAGGATTTCTCTGTACTTTGCTTCGTCCATCTTTCCCTCATTCCTGACTAGTCTCCCAGCCCCTGCCGCTGAAAAACAACACCACAGCATGATGCTGACACCAACACGCTTCATCGTAGATGGTGGCAGGTTTCCTCCAGACGTGACGCTTGGCATTCAGCCCAAATAGTTCAATCTTGGTTTCATCAGACTGGAGAATCTTGGACTGAGAGTCCTTTAGGTGCCTTTTAGCAAACTCCAAGCAGGCTCTCTTGTCTTTTACTGAGGAGTGGCTTCCGTCAAGCTACTCTACCATAAAGGTCTGATTGGTGGAATGCTTCAGAAATGGTTGTCCTTCTGGAAGGTTCTCCCATCTCCACAGAGGAACTCTGGAGCTCTGTAAGAGTGACCATCAGGTTCTTGGTCACCTGACCAAAGTCCTTCTCCCCCGATTGCTCAGTTTGGCTTGGTGGCCAGCTCTAGGATGAATCTTGGTGTTTCCAAACTTCTTCCGTTTAAGAATGATGGAGGCCACTGTGTTCTTGGGGACCATCAATGCTGCAGATTTTTTTCTTTACCCTTCCCCAGATCTGTGCCTCGACAAAATCCAATCTCGGAGCTCTACAGACAATTTCTTCGACCTCATGGCTTGGTTTTTCCTCAGACAAACTGTGGGACCTTATATTGACAGGTGTGTGCCTTTCCAAATCATGTCCAATCAATTGTATTTACCACACGTGGACTCCAATCAAGTTGTAGAAACATCTCAAGGATGATCAATGCAAACAGGATGCACCTGAGCTCAATTTCGAGACTCATAGCAAAGGGTCTGAACACTTTTGTAAAAGTATTTCTGTTTTTTTATTTCTAAAAACCTATTTTCGCTTTGTCATTATGGGTTATTGTGTTCAGATTGATGTGGGATATATATATATATTTTTAACAATTTTAGGAAAAGGCTGTAACGTAACAAAATGTGGAAGAAGTCAAATTGTCTGTATAATTTCCAGTACAGTGTATGCCAATTAAGAATGATCGGGATGTTTAGGTGGCCATGATGGAATGTGGCCAGGTTGGGAATTTGGTCATGACACTGGCCTGCGAGGATCAGGTTACCGTAGATCAACTCTACAGAGCTCTCTCTCTCCTGCATGGGTGGGGGTTTGATTGTGGATTTTATGACACCTCAGGCAGCAGAGGAATCCTTTTTCCTCAAGTGTTGGGATTTGGAATGTCTGTGTGGGCCTTATGGAGAGTCTACCTCAGAACTGTAACATGCAATACATGGACTTAGGACATTATGCTTCATCAGCCAAAATGGTGTTAACAATGACAGATGGAATATGAAAATAAATGTTGATTTTGTGATGTCATTGAAAGTTAAATGAGGATGTTATAAAAATATCCAGATTAGAGAGAATGTTTTTGTGACAATGAACTGTGACTTTAGTCTAAACAGGATCATAGTAAATTCTAATACCTTGCCTCGTAACAAGCTACGCCCCAGGGAACCCAGAGAGTGTGTCATAAAGATGGAAACGCCCCCTTTTGACCAGAGGGTATAAACCATGGGAGTTAAGAATTAACATTCTAGTCTAGAGGACCACGCGTTGCAGCCAGTGTCAACAGTTAGTCACGACCCCCCAAAACGCAACACAAGGTTGAAGAGGACAGCAACATCTTAACAATCAATGCATACGGTTTAATACTGGTGTCACGCCCTGGTCTAAGTATTTTGTGTTTTTCTTCATGTATTGGGTCAGGCCAGGGTGTGGCATGGAGTTTTTGTATTGTGGTGTGTTTTGTCTTGGGGTTTTGGTGTGTATGTATTTGGGATTGTAGCTAGTGGGGTTATCTAGCAAAGTCTATGGCTGTCTGGAGTGGTTCTCAATCAGAGGCAGGTGCTTATCGTTGTCTCTGATTGGGAACCATATTTAGGCAGCCATATTCTTTGAGTTTGTCGTGGGTGATTGTCCTTAGTGTCTTTGTTCCTGTCGCTGTATTTAGTTGACAAGTATAGGCTGTTTCGGTTTTCATTACATTTATTGTTTTGTGTATATTCGTATTTACGTTTGTTTTCATTAAACATGGATCGCAATCTACATGCTGCAGTTTGGTCCGACTCTCCTTCACCACACCTAGAAAGCCGTAACAACTGGACCTAAGAAGGTGAATTGAATCAGGACCACCCGGTTATTCTTTTTAACCTCTAGCGACGAGCAATCCTGTATCCGGGAGCGTAATCATAGCCTCAAGCACATTACCATAACGCAACATTTCCTATTCATGAAAATCGCAAATGAAATGAAATAAATATATTGAAACACAAGCTTAGCCTTTTGTTAACAACACTGTCATCTCAGATTTTCAAAATATGCTTTTCAACCAAAGCTACACAAGCATTTGTGTAAGAGTATTGATAGCCTAGCATAGCATTAAGCCTAGCATTCAGCAGGCAACATTTTCACAAAAACAAGAAAAGCATTTACCTTTGAAGAACTTCGGATGTTTTCAATGAGGAGACTCTCAGTTAGATAGCAAATGTTCATTTTCTCAAAAAATATTATTTGTGTAGGAAGAAATCGCTCCGAAATCATTCATCACTTTTGGCTAAGAAAAAAAAACGAAAATTAATTCACTACAACGCCAAACTTTTTTCCAAATGAACTTCATAATATCGACAGAAACATGGCAAACGTTGTTTAGAATCATCCTCAAGGTGTTTTTCACATATCTATTCGATGATAACTCCTTCGTGGCAGTTGGGTTTCTCCTCAGTAGAAAACGGAAAAAACGGAAAACATCAGTTCTGTGGCACTCACAGACAATATCTTTGCAGTTTTGGAAACGTCAGAGTGTTTTCCTTCCAAAGCTGTCAATTATATGCATAGTCGAGCATCTTTTCGTGACAAAATATCTTGTTTAAAACAGGAACGTTTTTCATCCAAAAAATAAAAGAGCGCCCCCTATATCGAAGAAGTTAAAGGACTATGCAACATTCAGAATGAGGTTGATATAAGGAAATGGTGGACTGCTATGATATTGAGTTCTGATATTTTCTTTGTGTTAATTCGGGAAATGGTAACTCATTAAACAAAATTTCCCGTGGTGTCCCAGGTTACTGAGTTAATTGTTACATGATTAATTTAATCACATAATAATAAACATAAGTAATTATTTCGATAAATTGCATGTCATCACATTAACGATTGCAACAACGCCCCCGTGCGAGGAATCTAAGATAAAACTATGCCTCACGGTTGAATTCAGCCCTTAGGAATTGTGTAGCACGATACTTATACACCAATAGCGCTATAGGCAGGATTATTGTTGAGTGGCGTGTGTGTGGTTCTTTTTCACCCAGATACTATTGGAGAGAGATTGCCTCATGTGTTGTATATCTGTTGAAAGTCAGTGTGTAGGGGATTTACTGAATACTATGAGCTAGGGCATATGTACCAGTTGATGCAGGCATTCTGAGAAATATACTAGCTTGGCCCAATGTAGTGTTATTTCTGTCTCTCACGTTTAGGACCAAGTAGACTCGGTCATTATTAATTTCTCGAGCGAGGATATAGGGCAAGCCGATTGAAATTTGAGTAGAGATTAGCTTGACCAAGCGAATAATTATCTCTCTGTCTCTCGCGTTTTCAGTGGTGTGAGTAGACCAACAGTGTATTTCTTTGTTTTCCACGGGTTCTGGTTAACATCTCGAAAAATATCGCCGAAAGGTTGAATGTGAGACGTCACTTAGTAAACCCGTTCTCTTGTTGGAGGGGACTTTTGACAATGCTAGAAAGTAAGATTCTGCACAAGTGAGGCTAGGCATTGCACCAAATGCTAAGCAAACAAGGGGGAGCAGCCATTTTTGTGTTTCCCTTTGTTCAAAGTGAAATCCTGCGCCGTGTGGGAATCAATTTTGATTTCAGCTTGTGCTATCAGTGACCTCTGATGGCGATGAATCTCCAGTAATTGTTTTTGGAATAGTTCAAGTTACACTGTATGATATAATTTTAAACTTTGCTAAGATAAAGCAATACTTTTAGGTTCATTAAAGTTTAATTCCAAATAGTGAACACCCTAGTGGTGTAGTGGAGGATATGTGAAGGTATACGCAGTATTCCCACTTATTTTCAGTGGGCATTGTGTATGCTCACTTCTTAATCCCCACTGATACATATCAAAGACGTATAGTTGAGGTATACATTGTATCAATTAATAGGGCTGACAGAACAGATCAGAATGTTTAGCTTAAAATGTATTATTCTTCACATTTTAGGCACAGCAATGTACACACGGCAGTAGGCCTAAGAGTGAGTGTTTTACAAAATGCAGTTTGTGGGAAAACACTATTCTAAAAAGCACAACGCACAAGCAAGCAGTTTCATGGACAGAGATGGAAATATCAGTTAGAAAGAGGGGGGGATTTAAAGATGCAAAAACTATCATGGGTTACTAATTTGAATAGGATAATGCCTTTGGCTGCTAGACAATGAAAGAATGTTGAAAGAAAACCAGTAGGACAGAGAATGCATATAAGTAAGTCTTTATAAAAATAATTGCCTCCAAAATTAGAGTATACCCACTTTTCCAGGCACCATTAAACCACTGGAACACCCCTACTCTTACAATAAGTGCCATGGGATTTTGAATGAACACAGAGAGTTGGGACACCCATTTTAAAGCCCAATCCGAAAGACGGCACCTTACGCAGGGTAATGTCCTCAAATGTATTAAAGGTTTAAAATGATTGTTTTATTCACATTTTACACCTGTTTAGGCTTCTTGCGATCAATTTGCAATTCAAAAATATTAGTTTTTTTATGTTCCGGCCCCCCGACCATCTATGTTCTGGCCCCCCGACAATCTACTCAAGAAGATATTGGCCCTCGGCTGAATCTAGTTGATGAATCCTGCACTATGGTGTTGAATGCTGAGCTGTAGTCAATGAACAGTATTCTTACGTAGATGTTCCTTTTGTCCAAGTGAGAAAGGGCAGTGGAGTACAATGGATAATGCGTCATTTGTGGATCTGTTGGGGCAGTATGCGAATTGGAGTGGGTCCAGGGTGTCTGGGATGATGGTGTTGATGTGAGCATGGCTAGCCTTTCAAAGCATTTAATGGCTACAGATCTGAGTCCTATGGGGCGATAGTCATGTAGACAGGTTCTCTTGGCATTCTTTGGCACAGGGACTATTGTGGTCTGTTTGAAACATGTAGGTATTACAGACTGGGTCAGGGAGAGGTTGAAAATGTCAGTGAAAACACTTGCCAGCTGGTCAGCACATGCTCTGAGTACACATCCTGGTAATCCACCTGGCCCTGGGGCCTTGTGAATGTTAACCTGTTTAAAGGTCTGACTCACATTGGCTACAGAGAGCTTGATCACACAGTCCTCTGTAACAGCTGGTGCTTTCACGCATGGTTCAGCGATGCTTGGCTCAAAGCGAGCTTAGAAGGCACTTAGCTCGTCAGGTAGGCTTGCGTCACTGGACATCTCGCGGCTGGGTTTCACTTTGCAAACCACAATAGTTTGCCAGCGCTGCCACATCTGACGAGCGTCAGAGCCGGTGTAGTAGGATTCAATCTAAATCCTGTATTGACGCTTTGCTTGTTTGATGGTTCCTTGGAGGGCGTAGTGGGATTTCTTTCAAGCGTTCGGGTTAGTGTCCCGATCCTTGAAAGTGGCAGATCTATCAATGGCTTCTGTTTGGAATATGTACATACAGTCACTGTGGGGACGACTTCGTCAATGCACTTATTAATGAAGCTGGTGAACTGATGTGGTAAACACCTCAATGCCATCGGATGAGTCAAGGAACAAATTCCAGTCTGTGCTAGAGATACAGTCCTGTAGCTTAGCATCCGCTTCATCGGTCCAATCCCGTATTGAGCGCATCACTGGTACTTCCTGTTTGAGTTTTTGATTCTAAGCAGGAATCAGGAGGATAGAGAGATGGTCAGATTTGCCAAGTGGAGGATGAGGATAATCATTGCATGTGTGTGGAGGAAAGGTGATCTAGAGTTTTTCCACCTCTAGTTGCACATGTGACATGCTGGTTGAAGTTAGACAAAACGTATTTCAGTTTTCTTGCATTGAAAGCACAAGTCACTAGGAGTGTTGCCTCTGGATGTACATTTTCTTGTTTGCTTATGGTCCTATACAGCTCGTTGAGTGCAGTCTTAGTGCCAGCATTGGTTTGTGGAGGTAAATAGACAGCTACAAAATATATAGCTGAAAATTCTCTTGATAAAAAGTATGGTCTACAGCTTATCAGGAGGTATTCTAACTCAGGCGAGCAGAACCTTGACACTTCCTTAATATTACACAAAGAGCAGAAGCTGTTGTTTAAGTGATACACACCATCCCCCTTGAACTTACCCAACGCTGCTGTTCGGTCCTGACGATGCATAGAAAAACCAGCTACAATATTATCCATGTCCTTGTTCAGCCAAGTTTCAGAGATACATAGGATATTACAGTTCTTCAAGTCCCATTGATAGGATAGTCTCGAACGGACCTTGTCCAGTTTCTTCTCCAGTGATTGTACATTTGCCAATAGAACAGAGGGTAGAGGCGGAATATTTACTTATTGTCGTAGTTTCATCAGGGTATCCGCACGTCGGCCTCTATATCGCTGTCTCCTCATCTTCCAAGTGTCGCGATCAGAGACTAAAATATTTTTAAAAAACGATATTCAAACACCTCACACAACTAGTGTTTGAGGGCGAAAATGTCAAAAGGACTCATACCTCTATACTAGCTTGGCCCAATGTAGTGTTATTTCTGTCTCTCACGTTTAGGACCAAGTAGACTCTGGGTGAGCAGTATCTCCTGTGCTGCCGACTCATTTAAGTAGAAATCTTCAACCAAATTCAGTGATCGCTGGTCTGATGTCCAGAAGCTCTTTTCGGTCATAGGAAACGATCGTGGAAACATTATGTACAAAAAAAGTTAAGATCAGTGCAAAAAAATATATAAAAAAATAGGAGCCAGTAAAACTGCCGCTATACATTCCAGCATCATTCTTGTACTTCTAGTTGGGCCAAGGGCTAGGGTTGCTGCTGGGCCCAGGGCTATGGTTGCTGCATGGCTCTCGTCATAATCTGTGTGGGAGAGTGATAAGCAAAGTTACCAAGCAGGATACATTCGCTATGAACAATGACTTTTGTTAGCAAACACCTAGTAGTCAACAACGTAATGTAGTGGTGAAATAGTTGACTTACTCTTATTCATTACAAGCATTTGAGTGAGAGTGAAAAGGAAAGTTTACAAACATGCTTGCAACAATCACTAATGTTATAAACAGTGGGCTTTGTTAGCAGCCAGCTAGCAGACAATAAAGTGAAGTAGTGATCATTTCGATTCATATAACTTATAGCTAACTAGCTGGCTGGGTAATACATTAGGACATATCAGTGTCAGTATGTACTTTGTTAGCTATGTCATGATGTGGCCCTTTCTGGGTATAGAGCATGGAATCCCCCTCTCTCTCCCTCCTACACCCAGGTTCTGTTATCTCAGGTCGTAAATTCCTGGAGGAGACTCTCTCCTCCTGGCCATGCAGTATATAAAGAGAGAGAGTTTCACAGTAGAACAAAGGAACTTCTTCTACATCACAGAACTTGAGAACTGAATAATGTCCATGTTTTGGAGAATGTGTAAATGTTCGGTGGAGAAGCCAGCTACGACCCGGTCCATTTTGTTTCATGTTTGTGACCTCATGAAAGACAATACAGCCACATTACCATAACTCTGTTTATACAGGTGCCTCCATTATGAGGTTTGCGTCTAATTATTGTATAAAATGAACGAGTAAAGATGAAACTATTTGTGAAATGATATAATGATGTTAATGTTAGAGAATTGTATTCCCTTTAATGTTTAACTAAGTCATTGGCCTGCACCCATGAGCACAGACATGATCTGGCTCATGGGACAGCCCTTTTCTACTGTTACGAATAAAAAAAACACCTGAAGAAATCCTCTTCAGACCATGCATACCTTAGTCAGCTGAGAGGGCAAAGGTTTGAGTGGAGACCACAAAAACCTCAGTAAACTAAGGTTATAATGGTTGTTGAATTCCTAACAATACCACATGGAGCATTGGCTACACTGCAGGAAATGGTTCAACTCTGAGACTATCGATCTCTACAGAATAAGAGTAAATCTTAGATACTAATTAGTAGTCTGTAGCTAGAAATTGTTAACCTGGGATGTGAAGACCGACAACCGCCAAGACATCTATTCTATAAGAACATTTCTGAATGGTACTCTGAAGTATCCAACCACTTCAGGGAAGCAGAGAGACGCTTGGATGAACTTTCCAACAGAAAGATGGACAATTCCAACAGAGATCACGACAACACACTGAGCGTTATTATATATTGATTGCAATTATTCCCGAATGAACAACAACATTGTAGTTACTCCACAATACTAACCTAATTGAAACAGTGAAAAGAAGCAAGCCTGTAGAATTAACTTTAGAATTCACTTTTTGTCCTGAATACAAAGTGTTATGCTTGGGGCAAATCCAACACAACACATTACAAAGTACCACACTTCATATTTTCAAGCATAGTTTTCGGGAGTTTTCAGGATAAAAAATAAACGGAATGGAGCTAAGCACAGGCAAAATCCTAGAGGAAAACCTGGTTCAGTGTCACGTTCTGACCTTAGTTCTGTTATTATGCCTTTGTTTCAGTATGGTCAGGGCGTGAGTTGGGTGGGTTGTCTATGTTCGTTTTTCTACTGCATAATTTGTGATTTCTGTGTTCGGCCTCTCAATCAGAGGCAGCTGTCAATCGTTGTCCCTGATTGAGAATCATACTTACTTTTGAGTTGTGGGTGTTGTGGGTTGTGGGTGTTTATTTTCCGTGTTAGTGTCTGTGCCACACGGGACTGTTTGATCAGTTTGATTTACGTCACGTTTATTGCTTTGTTTAGTTTTTTCATTAAAAAACATGCACACTTACCACGCTGCGTTTTGGTCCTCCGATCCTTCATACTAGTCCTCCAAGTCAGAAAAGGAGGACGAAAACCCTTACATTCAGTCTGTTTTCCACCAGACACTGGGAGATGAATTCATCTTTCAGAAAGGACAAAAACCTTAAACACAAGGCCAAATATACACTGGAGTTGCTTTCCAAGAAGACAGTGAATATTTATTTGACTTACATCTACTTGAAAATCTAGCAAGGATCAACAAGTAATTTGACAGAGCTTGAAGAATTTTGAAAAAGATAATGGCAAATGTTGCACAATCATGTTGTGGAAAGCTCTTAGAGACTTACCCAGATAGACTCACACCTGTAATCGCTGCGAAAGGTACTTCTACAAAGTATTGACTCAGGGGTGTAATTTTTATACATTTGCAAAAATGTATTAAAACATATTTTCACTTGTCATTATGGGGTATTATGTGTATTTAATCCATTATGACATCAGGCTGTAACATAACAAAATGTGGAATAAGATAAGTGGCATGAATACTTTCTGAATTCACTGTACATACAGTTCATGATACAGTACAACTGTCCTGGCTGTGGTACCATAGCACTTCATGCTAATCATTAATGGTGATGAGGATGTTTAACCTTCTCACATTTTCTAAAGAAAAAGATACAGAATGAGAACCTACTCGCTCCTCCTCCTCCTCCTCCTCCTCCTCCTCCTCCTCCTCCTCCTCCTCTACTGTCCCCATGTCTCAGAGGCAGAAATGGGACTGTCTTTATCACACAGATAATTACCACAGTTCATTAGGGAGGTTTAAGTAATCACACTCTTACGCTGCTACTGTTGTCACTCTAGGTCTCTTTCTCTCCCTCTCTCTCTCTTCTATTGAATCAACAACATCACCCTCTCTCTTCCCTACTCTTTCTTTATTGTTAGTGTGCGTGTGTGTTTGTGTGTGTATCTTTCCTGTTGCTGTATAAACGTCCCAAACGAGTTAAATGAGCGCCAACTGCCCCCAGAAGCCTGGAAGCTACATCTGCTATGAAAATGCCTTTCCTTTCATTTCCCCTGATCCACAACCTCACAACAAACAAACAAACAAACACACACCATGATCCTTATTTGTTTCACAGTCTTCCCTCTGAACTATGACATAGGGGGTGCTTGGAATGGGGACATTGCGATCCAGTACAGTAGGCAGGTTCACTAGGCAACTTTGTGGGCGACCCGACCAAATTCACATAGTAATGTGAGTTGTAGATCTGTCAGTCATTCTCATCGGAGGCAAGTCTGATAAGCGGTAGGTCTGACTATGGGTGCTATTTCTATTCTTTGCAGTGATTTAAGAAACAAGAAATGGCAGAGCCATTGTACCTTTAAGTGTTTACCATCATAAGGAACACATCTGCCTCAAGGACCTGCCATACTGGAATTTCCTTCATTTTAAAAACCTTATTCACCCTGTTTGTGAAAAGCTAAGACTTTAATTAAAAGATCATCAAGAAAATGTAAATATTTATTTAAAAAATTAAAGTACAGTTAAACATGGGTTTTTGCAGTGACAGGGTGTATTGATACACCATACAAAGTGTAATTAATAACTTCAACATTCTCAAAGGGATATTCAGTTGCAGGTTTTTTTAGTTTTGACCCATCTACCAATAGGTGCCCTTCTTTGCGAGGTATTGGAAAATCTCTCTGGTCTTCGTGGTTGAATCTGTGTTTGAAAATCACTGCTCGACTGAGGGACCTCCAATTGGGAGGAGGTCAGAGACCTGGCAGTGTGGTGCCAGGATAACAACCTCTCCCTCAACGTGATCAAGACAAAGGAGATGATTGTGGACTACAGGAAAAGATGGACCGAGCACGCCCCCATTCTCATCGACTGGGATATATTGGAGCAGGTTGAGAGCTTCAAGTTCTTTGGTGTCCACATCACCAACAAACTATCATTTGTGAAGGCACAACAAAGCCCATTCCCCCTCAGGAGTCTGAAAAGATTAGGCATGGTGTCACGTTCTGACCTTTATTTCCTTTGTTTTGTATTTATTTAGTATGTTCAGGGCGTGAGTTGGGTGGGCAGTCTATGTTTGATTTTCTATGATTTGGGGTTTTCTATGTTTCGGCCTAGTATGGTTCTCAATCAGAGGCAGGTGTCATTAGTTGTCTCTGATTGAGAATCATACTTAGGTAGCCTGGGTGTCACTGTGTGTTTGTGGGTGATTGTTCCTGTCTCTGTGTTTGCACCAGACAGGGCTGTTTAGGGTTTCACACGTTTCTTGTTTTGTTGTATCAGTTGTTCATGTGTAAGTTTACATATTAAAAGAACCATGGACACTTACCACGCCGCATATTGGTCCTCTGATCCTTCTCGCCTCTCCTCTTCGGAAGAGGAGGAGGAAATCCTTGACACATGGGTCCTCAGATCCACAAAAAAGTTATACAGCTGCACCATCAAGAGCGTCCTAACTGGTTGCATCACATCTCTGACCGCAAGGCTCTACCGAGGGTAATGCGTACGGCCCAGTACATCACTGGGGCAAAGCTTCCTGCCATCCAGGACCTCTATACCAGGCGGTGTCAGAGGAAGGCCCAAGCCACAAGATTCCTGAATAGCTGATCAAATGGCTACCCGGACTATTTGCATTGCCCCACACCCCATTTTTACACTGCTGCTACTCTCTGTTTATTATCCATGCATAGTCACTTTACCTCTACCTACATGTACATATTATCTCAACTTACCTGTGTCCCCGCACATTGACTCTGTACTGGTACCCCCTGTATATAGCCTCGCTACTGTTTTTTTTTATTGTTGCTCCTCTATTATTTGTTATTTTTCTTCTTTATTTATATTTTTTATTTTATTTATAATTTTTTTACTTCAGTTTATTTTAGTAAATACTTTCTTAACACTTCTTCTTAAAAATGCATTATTGGTTAAGGTCTTCACCGGTTGTATTCGGTGCATGTGACATGTACAATTTGATTTGATTTGAAATATCATGAAGGCCTATTGTTATCCAAATGCTGACGAAGGCTATCGCCAAAACACGTACGTACGTTTGCTTTGACCTCTACTGACATTACATTTTTTTACTTAAATAATATTTCAGTGAGCGCAGGTTTTTCATTTTCTCTGGAATAATCTGAATTGCCAGATCTAATTCCATGGTTGTACTGGTGTATAGATGCGTGAGCCAAGTGAAAAGTAGCCTCTTTTAACCACATGGGGGCAGAGAGGAGCATAGTAGGTAGCAACAGGGAATACAAAACAGAAGTGTGTGTGTGTGTGTGTGTGTGTGTGTGTGGTAGCAGATGGGTAGAAGCATCAATCTTGTGTTTTATGTTAAGGGCCAGATGCCTACTCCTGGATTACAGGTAGCTTTATACTACCATTTTGTTTGAATCAACTGTTTGTTATCCTCCATCACATGTTAATCAGAATCAATTGAATCCTCTGGGAGTGGAGACTTTAAAACCCTGTCAACATGATTTACTGTATTTTAAGGTGTCTTAAAGCATCATGTGACCATTGCCAAGAATTTCAACATCTGGTTTCTCTATTCTATTCTATTCTGTTAATATTGTTTTACGTCAGATAGTGCGACAAACCGTCTGCAACTATCAGTTGAGGGACGAGTGTCAAGTAGGCGTGACGCCACCTTTTGGAAGACATTGTTGTGTTGCTGTACAGTAAATTAATCTTTACAAAAGGAGTTCATGTAGGAAGAGCTTTCAATGTCATCCTGCACAAGATTGGAAAAAGTGAAGTTTGCATGACACCAGCCACATTTGACAAAGTGCTAACACTTTACATTGAGGTAGCTTTTATAACGTATTGGTCAAAATAGTGTGATAGCTGTTCAGTACTTGCCAAATAGAAGCCAAATTTGACCTGCAGTCATTAACACTTTATAAAATGCACTTACACATGGTTATAACCTTTATCTGTCATCATGCAACCATAAAAAGGTTGGAAATGTCATTATTTTCAGTGTTCTATTCCTGAATTCCAAAACTCAGCTCTGAGTTGGCTGTCAATTGCGGAGTCATCAGCTAGAGCATAAAGGGAGGAGGGAAAGGTGTAAACTACATGTGATTTCACATTAATCTGCATGAAAAGTAAACAACACTATATAACAGAAATTGTAAAATAAAAATAATTTTGAAAGAGTGATTCCTGAAGGCCGTTAGACATAGTATATAAAGGGTTATGTGTTGTGTAACACCAGTGGGCTAGGGATGGCCTAGAGCCAGCAGTAATACTAGCTCAGCACTTTAGCCTGGCCATTAAACCAGCAGGCCTGTAGTCTACTGGACCAGTCTGACCACAGCCTGAGACTAACCTTGCCACTCTGTTGGAGAGACAGACACAGACACAGAATCAGACACAGACACAGACACAGACACAGACACAGACACAGACACAGGTAACGCTCACTCACGCACACACACACACACACACACACAAAAAGATGCCCGCTAGGCCTGCCTAATGCTTCTTAGGCAGCTTTAGCTGGAAATCTGCGGCTGTTCCAAAACACCACTCAGGAAACGACATTTCCCTACATTTAACAGGGGAAAGAGAGAGAGAGAGAGAGAGAATGAGAAAGAAAGAACTGAGGGGAGTTTCTAAGTGAGAACAGAGCATGTACTGTTTCTTATTACACACTGTGATTTTGGGAACGGAGAAAGAAAATGAGAGAGAAGAGACAAAAATAGAGAAAAGTAGAGTAGGCTAGATGGTGGCCTGGGCTCTGGAGGATGGTGTAACTACTGGAGAGTTGTTACGTGGCTGTGTCTAGATGTATAGCTACATCTTGTTGTATTGCGTAGTTTATTGTATAGGTGCAGTGTGCGTTTATGGATTGGTTGACTGTGGAAAATGAACTTCTCCTTTGTAATGTACGTTCTCTTGACTAGAGCTCTCATAGCAGGTAAGGTGCTCTACTTACATACTACTACTGTATTCACATACTGTACTACCTCTGTACTAACATACTACTACCCTGTATTTACTTGCTGTTAATTTATCTCTGTAGAAGTAGGGATAAATAAATACTTTTGCACATTCTTCAGTTTGAATTGTCAGGATACTCTTCACTCTCAACCATGTGAACTTATACAGTACATTGTCAGGCCACTGTTTTATATGTTATCCCATACAAACATTCTTCACATTTTATTGTGTTACAAAGGGCATAAAAATGTATTTAATTGGAATTGTGGAAGAACATCTTAATAAAAAAAAATTATTAATAGAAATTAAATACCTAAAATATGGCTCCATGCATCAAATACATTTTACAATCACCTATGGCATTGATTGCAGCTATGAGTCTTCTTGGGTAAGTCTATACTTGCTTTGCACACCTGGATTGTGAAATATTTTCCCATTATTCTTTTCAAAATTCTTCAAGTTCTGTCAAGATGTTGGGGATCAAGTCTTGCCATAGACTTTCAAACAGATTTAAGTAAATACTGTAACTTGCCCGCTCAGGAACATTCACTGTCTTCTTGGTAAGCAACTCCAGTTTAGATTTCACCTTGTGTTGGAGGTTATTGTCCTGCTTAAAGGTGTAAAGCAGACTAAAGCAGACTGTGCTTAGCGCCATACCGTTTCTTTTAATCCTAAAAACCTCCCTGTATTTTCCGAAGTAAAGCATGCCTATACCATGACGCAGCCACCCAAACACAAGGCTTTGCAATTAGGCCAAAAAGTGTATTCCTTTACTATGTTTTTTTTGCAGTATTACTTAAGTGCCTTGTTGCATTCAAGATGCATTTTTTGGCATATTTTGTATATTTATATTCTTCTTTTCACCGTGTCATTTAGGTCATTATTGTGGAGTCACTAGTTTTCTCCCATTACATCCCTGGAGCAGTTTAATTCCTGTCCTGCAGCTCAGTTCAGAAGGATGTCTATCTTTGATGTGTCTAGGTTGTTTAATATATGATCCACAGCATAATTATTAACTTGACCATGCATGAAGAGATTATACATTTCTGATTTGTTTTTGTTACCCATCTACCAATCACTGCCCTTTTTATGAGGCTTTCAAAAAGCTCCCTGGTCATTTTAGTTGAATCTGTGCTTGAAATTCAATAGTTGACTAATTGACCTTTACAGATGTTGGATGTTTGGGGGACAGAGCAACGTTTAGTCATTCAAAAAATATTTCACACAGAGAGACGCCATGTAACTTATTATGTAATTTGTTAAGCCACATGTTACTCCTGAACTAATTTAGTCTTGCCTAAACAAAGGGTCGAAATACTTATGCAATGACTATATTTTAGTTATGAACTTCCACTTTGACATTAGAGTATTTTGTGTAGATTGTTGACAAATAAAAATCATAATTCAATTCATTTTAATCTGACTTTGTTATACGTTTGCAAGGCACTGTATCTACCATCGGTCAGCAACAGGAGATAACAGCAACAGGAGATAAGCAGTCACTAACTCCTCATATATCAGTTTTGAAGTTCAGAATGCTAGCATCTCAAAATCAACCACATTTCGAAAGTATATAAGCTAGGTATATATATATATATATATATATATATACAGTGGGGCAAAAAAAATTATTTAGTCAGCCACCAATTGTGCAAGTTTTCCCACTTAAAAAGATGAGGCCTGTAATTTTCATCATAGGTAAACTTCAACTATGACAGACAAAATGAGAGAAAAAATCCAGAAAATCACATTGTAGGATTTTTAATGAATTTATTTGCAAATTATGGTGGAAAATAAGTATTTGGTCACCTACAAACAAGCAAGATTTCTGGCTCTCACAGACCTGTAACTTCTTCTTTAAGAGGCTCCTCTGTCCTCCACTCGTTACCTGTATTAATGGCACCTGTTTGAACTTGTTGTCAGTATAAAAGACACCTGTCCACAACCTCAAACAGTCACACTCCAAACTCCACTATGGCCAAGACCAAAGAGCTGGCAAAGGACACCAGAAACAAAATTGTAGACCTGTACCAGGCTGGGAAGACTGAATCTGCAATAGGTAAGCAGCTTGGTGTGAAGAAATCAACTGTGGGAGGAATTATTAGGAAATGGAAGACATACAAGACCACTGATAATCTCCCTCGATCTGGGGCTCCACGCAAGATCTCACCCTGTGGGGTCAAAATTATCACAAGAACGGTGAGCAAACCACACGGGGGGACCTAGTGAATGACCTGCAGAGAGCTGGGACCAAAGTAACAAAGCCTACCATCAGTAACACACTACGCCGCCAGGGACTCAAATCCTGCAGTGCCAGACGTGTCCCCCTGCTTAAGCCAGTACATATCCAGGCTCGTCTGAAGTTTGCTAGAGAGCATTTAGATGATCCAGAAGAAGATTGGAGGAATGTCATATGGTCAGATGACACCAAAATAGAACTTTTTGGTAAAAACTCCAACTCTTTGTGTTTGGAGGACAAAGAATGCTGAGTTGCATCCAAAGAACACCATACCTACTGTGAAGCATGGGGGTGGAAACATCATGCTTTGGGGCTGTTTTTCTGCAAAGGGACCAGGGCGACTGATCCATGTAAAGGAAAGAATGAATGGGGCCATGTATCGTGAGATTTTGAGTGAAAACCTCCTTCCATCAGCAAGGGTAACGTGACTGGGTCTTTCAGCATGACAATGATCCCAAACACACCGCCTGGGCAACGAAGGAGTGGCTTCGTAAGAAGCATTTCAAGGTCCTGGAGTGGCCTAGCCAGTCTCCAGATCTCAACCCCATAGAAAATCTTTGGAGGGAGTTGAAAGTCCGTGTTGCCCAGCAACAGCCCCAAAACATCACTGCTCTAGAGGAGATCTGCATGGAGGAATGAGCCAAAATACCAGCAACAGTGTGTGAAAACCTTGTGAAGACTTACAGAAAACCTTTGACCTCTGTCATTGCCAACAAAGGGTATATAACAAAGTATTGAGATAAACTTTTGTTATTGACCAAATACTTTTTTCCACAATAATTTGCATATAAATTCATAAAAATTCCTACAATGTGATTTTCTGGATTTTTTTTCTCATTTTGTCTGTCATAGTTGAAGTGTACCTAAGATGAAAATTTCAGGCCTCTCATCATTTTAAGTTTGAGAACTTGCACAATTGGTGGCTGACTAAATACTTTTTTGCCCCGTATATATATATATATATATATATATATATATATATATATAGTATATTCCATTAAACAGATGCTTTTATCCAAAGTGACAGTAATTTGTGCATACATGTTTTACGTATGGGTGGAACCCACTATCCTCGCGTTGCAAGCGCCATGCTCTGCAGAGATGTGCGTGCGTGTGTTATTATGTGTGTGTTTGCGTGCACTGGTTTTGTAAACAAAGAAACAGCGCAGACATAGCTGTGGTTTGGTTGAATTCAGCCCTTGTTCTGACTTCAGTGTCACTGTCTTTGTCCCAAATTGCACCCTATTCCGAATAGTGCATGACTTTTGACCAGAGCCCATGTATGATGACCTGTGGGCTTTTGTCTCTATGGCGTGGTCATGGACAACATATGAACAGGGTTATGACATAAAGATAGTCCGTACATACACTGCAAAATAAATCTAGTTGTTTCAACTAATTATTATTAAGTAACTGGTTCCACAGCCATTTTGTTGTTAATTCAACTTACCTGAACTAAAAAAACAATAGTTGGCCAAGACAAAAATGCAATACATTTTAAATGATATGATTTCTCAATTTGTCTGTTCATTCAATTATAACTTATTATCTGAGCATCTTAACTGAAAAAGGCTGTGTAACTACATTGTATGTTAAAAGCACTGTGTGTGTAACTAATTCCACAGCCTTTTTTTAGGTAAGATGCACAAATAATAATTCATACTTGAATGAATAGACAAGTTAAACAAACATATCATTTTTAATATACTTTTTTTGCAGATAACACTGAACTGTTGAGTAAACAAACAAAAAAAGCCTGTGGAACTAGTTACTTATTAAAAATTTGTTGAAACAACTAAAAAAAAATGTACACACGTAACTTATCAGATGAATGGACCAATTCATATCTACAGTGAACATACATCATATAGCCTTTAGTGGTTATGACGTAAACATAAAGTGGGGAGAACAAGTATTTGATACACTGCCGATTTTGCAGGTTTTCCTACTTACAAAGCATGTAGAGGTCTGTAATTTTTTATCATAGGTACACTTCAACTGTGAGAGACGGAATCAAAAACAAAAATCCAGAAAATCACATTGTATGATATTTAAGTAATTAATTTGAATTTTTTTGCATGACATAAGTATTTGATACATCAGAAAAGCAGAACTTAATATTTGGTGCAGAAACCTTTGTTTACAATTACAGAGATCATACATTTCCTGTAGTTCTTGACCAGGTTTGCAAACACTGGAGCAGGGATTTTGGCCCACTCCTCCATACAGACCTTCTCCAGATCCCTCAGGTTTCAGGGCTGTCGCTGGGCAATACGGACTTTCAGCTCCCTCCAAAGATTTTCTATTGGGTTCAGGTCTGGATACTGGCTAGGCCACTCCAGGACCTTGAGATGCTTCTTACGGAGCCACTCCTTAGTTGCCCTGGCTGTGTGTTTCGGGTCGTTGTCATGCTGGAAGACCCAGCCACGACCCATCTTCAATGCTCTTACTGAGGGAAGGAGGTTGTTGGCCAAGATCTCGCGATACATGGTCCCATCCATCCTCCCCTCAATACGGTGCAGTCGTCCTGTCCCCTTTGCAGATAAGCATCCCAAAGAATGATGTTTCCACCACCATGCTTCATGGTTTGGAATGGTGTTCTTGGGGTTGTACTCATCCTTCGTCTTCCTCCAAACACGGCGAGTGGAGTTTAGACCAAAAAGCTCTATTTTTGTCTCATCAGACCACATGACCTTCTCCCATTCCTCCTCTGGATCATCCAGATGGTCATTGGCAAACTTTAGACGGGCCTGGAAATGCGCTGGCTTGAGCAGGGGGACCTTGCGTGCGCTGCAGGATTTTAAT
The DNA here is from genome assembly GCF_002021735.2 of Oncorhynchus kisutch. Lineage (NCBI taxonomy): Eukaryota > Metazoa > Chordata > Actinopteri > Salmoniformes > Salmonidae > Oncorhynchus > Oncorhynchus kisutch. Next base: position 49,394,278 of record NC_034184.2, on the reverse strand, counting down.
CCATTGCGTTACTAATGGTTTTCTTTGAGACTGTGGTCCCAGCTCTCTTCAGGTCATTAACCAGGTCCTGCCGTGTAGTTCTAGGCTGATCCCTCACCTTCCTCATGATCATTGATGCCCCACAAGGTGAGATCCTGCATGGAGCCCCAGACCGAGGGTGATTGACCGTCATCTTGAACTTCTTCCATTTTCGAATAATTGCGCCAACAGTTGTTGCCTTCTCAAGAAGCTGCTTGCCTATTGTCCTGTAGCCCTTCCCAGCCTTGTGCATGTCTACAATTTTAACCCTGATGTCCTTACACAGCTCTCTGGTCTTGGCCATTGTGGAGAGGTTGGAGACTGTTTGATTGAGTGTATGGACAGGTGTCTTTTATACAGGTAACGAGTTCAAACAGGTGCAGTTAATGCAGGTAATGAGTGGAGAACAGGAGGGCTTCTTAAAGACAAACTAACAGGTCTGTGAGAGCAGGAATTCTTACTGGTTGGTAGGTGATCAAATACTTATGTCATGCAATAAAATGCTAATTAATTACTTAAAAATCAAACAATGTGATTTTCTGGATTTTTGTTTTAGATTCCGTCCCTCACAGTTGAAGTGTACCTATGATTTAAAAAAACAGACCTCTACATGCTTTGTAAGTAGGAAAACCTGCAAAATCGGCAATGTATCAAATAATTGTTCTCCCCACTGTATGTGCATGATGCGCAGCGCTAGTTCATACAGGAAACCAGAGTATTGGCATAAGCTGATAGCATCAGCTGGTATTGCACCAATTAGATTCATCACTCCACGTTAATAATATGGCGGTCTATTTAGTCCACCAGGTTCTGCACACACTTCTCTGATGGCTGCCATGCGCAAACTATGCACTGGTGTTCTCGGTGGCATGCTATTGCAGGAACATGCGTTACCCGCATGCATGTCTGTTACTTGCTTTCCCCCCAGCCTCCACCTTTTTGGTTCTGTGTTTCCTTCCTGTAGGTGGATTGGTTTAGCATGCTCTATGCCTGTAATTATTATTATCTCAACAATATGCATGCTCTGGCAGTGAGCTACCCTGAATGAGCAGAGCCTAACGCCAAGACTAATGTATTGCATGTATTGTAATCTTTCTTAAAAATGGTTAATTTAATACGTGATGTTTCCTGTCTGAAATGTGTAACATATGAACTCTCAGGCCATGGACAGACTGTAGGGGTAGGAAATATTAACAAGACTAAAGCTCTATAGTAAACACACACACCCACACTATTTATGGAACACAGGTGGTCCTTGTTATCCTGTCGTGTTTCTCTCTCTTCCCCTTTTCTCTCTGTACAGTAGATAAATGTGTACCACCTGTAGCTGTTCTGTCTCCGCTGGCAAATTGTCCATACTGTTTCCAGACAGACTGACTCCCCTGAACAGACCTGACCCAGCTGGTACACTGGGCATCAACACACACAACCCCCTTTTAGAAAGTGTGCAGTCTGTGAACAAGTCAAACTCTATGGACCTCTCTTAAACCTCTCCAGACCGTGTCTGGACTTCTATTTATCTATAAATGTACTGATGATCCAGTATGAATGTTACAGTTGTTATTCAAGAGGTGATAATATACAGTATTTAGAATCACAGAGAGTATATTTGAGCAATAGTGTCAGTACAGTCTCTGAGTAGGTGTGTGTGGGTGTGTATGCGTGCATGCATGCATGTGTGTGTGTGTGTGTGTGTGTGTATGTGTTACGAGAATTATGTTTTCAATGTTCATAAACCACTTCAATTAAACTACTCAGTCTGCAACCCAGAATTTGTAAGATTCTAGTTGAATGAAACAGACGGAGGCCCAGCTATGATAGTCAAAATGTTTATTCACGAGAGCGCTAGTCCGTTGTACAAAATCATTAATTTTATACTGGCTCCTTACGCACTTACATTCACACACAAACAGTAGGTATCCTACGCACATACTGTATCACTATTCAGCCAACAAAGATTAGGGAGACCGTGGGAAGCACTCCCTGTCCTCTCTCAAGATTAGGGAGGCGGTGAGAAGTACTCCCTGCCCTCTTCCAAATCTCTCAGTGGCCCCTAGCCAAGGTCGGCACCAAATTTTGCTGAGACAGTCTGTGTTTAAGATACTATAAAGATCTATTGTACAGATATATAATTTATTGACTAAACCTTAACAAACCCATCAGATAATAAATGTATGATTCTAATCAATTTCATACAGTTATAAGGTTTCAGAGTGGAATTATTTCATCATTATCTTTCAACATTTAAATTACTTTAACAGTATGTTTGACCCCACAGGTGTGTGTGAGGCCCTGAACGTGACCGTGATCCCTGGGCCAGTTGTAATGGTTAGTGAGGGTGAGAACCTGAACCTGTCCTGCCTCGTCTCCCAGAAGAAGAGGAGCAACAGCTTCCTCGTCCTCCGATGGCTCTTCTCTCCTCCTCCTCCCTCTTTCCCTCCTCTCCCTCCATCCCCATCTCCTCCTCTTCCTGAACAGCTGATTGTGAAGTTGACCATGAAGAAGATACAGATATATGGGAACTACAGTTGCCGGTTCTCCCAGCCCAAGTTCCATCTGTATGAGGAGAGAGAGGGAAGGACAGAGGGAGAGGTGTATGGACTGCTGGTTCTGAATGTGACTCGAAGGGATCGAGGGTTCTACACCTGTAGGGTCCAGGAGATACGCAGACACAGAAACAGCTGGAAGGCTTCGTCTAATGGCACCTCTGCAGCCCAGCTCACTGGTAAGAGTATGTGAGTTGTGCATGTGTGTTTTTTCATGTGTACCTATGGGTGTGTTCATGTGCTTGTGTGTGTGTGTGTGTGTGTGTGTGTGTGTGTGTGTGTGTGTGTGTGTGTGTGTGTGTGTGTGTGTGTGTGTGTGTGTGTGTGTGTGTGTTTTTGTGTGTTTGTGTGTTTGTGTGTGTGTGTGTGTGTGTTACTGCCCAGGACTGCTCTATGGTTATGTAAAGAAGGATGGTCTCAAGGTCAGTTACACAGCTGTTTCCTTCAGCTCAAAATCAGAGCGAGGTTACCTCTAGTCAGTCACAGCTCTCAGAATAGAGCTTTCCTGGCCCTGGTTGTTATGCCACAGATAACTGACTGCCAGTAAAACTATCTTGTGTACTTGTGTAGACACACAATAATTTCAACTCTACAAGATTTTCCTGCCATGTACAGTAAACAGGCCTGGAGGCTAACAATATGAAGCATGGGGAGACCTGGGACCAACGTATGGAGATAGATATCTATCAAAATGTTTCAAATATATGAGTAGTGAGTCACAAACAAAAGATGTCTTTAAATCTGAGTCTTTAAAGATACCCATATAGTTTCACAAACATATGCCATGATCCAAAAGCAAATTAGTCAAAAACAAATGCTGATTACCAAATAAATGCAAGACAGATTTTTTTCTGATTAACACAGCACATTACTACTGTAGTATATTTCTTACCTTGCAAACACAATGTTAATGTGAAAACATTTGTGACAGGTAACAGGATCTGAGGCGTTTGACGCCAGTTCCTACTTCACAGTAGGGCTGTTTACAGAAAAATGCCTTCTTGAACTTTCATGTTTACTTATAAACTTGAATAGGATACGAAAATATGTATACAAATGTTAAATTATGAGCCTAATTTAGCGAAGTAGAAAACACTGTACAGCGAGAAAGAAAGGATCCTTCCTGGCTGAAATAGTAGAGTGGTTGGACATGCCGAGATATGAGTCTTGATTGGTCTGTCATGTCACAGGCTTCCTTAGTCAGTATATACAGTACAGTGCCTGCAGAAAGTATTCACACCTGTTGACTTTCTCCACATTTTGTTGTTTTACAGACTGAATTTAAAATGTATTAAATTGTCACTGACCTAGACACAGTAAATACCCCCTAAATGTCAAAGTGACATTTTTGGGGATTTATTTTGTATTTTTTTTTACAATGAATTAAAAGTGAAATACTGAAATGTTGTCACGGTCTTCCTCCTCTTCATCTGAAGAGGAGAGGCGAGAAGGATCAGAGGACCAATATGCGGCGTGGTATGTGTTCATAGTGAAGTTTAATAAAGAGAACACTGAACACTGCAACACTATACAAAAGAGTAACAAAAACAATAAACCAATGATGACCGTGAAGCTACAAAATGAGACCTGTTCTGACACAAGCCACTAACATAGACAATCACCCACAAACAAACAGTGCAACCCAGGCTACCTAAGTATGATTCTCAATCAGAGACAACTAATGACACCTGCCTCTGATTGAGAACCATACTAGGCCGAATTTGCTTAACAAGTCACATAAAAAGTTTCATGGACTCACTTTGTGTGGAATAATAGTGTTTAAGATGAGTTTTGAATGACTATCTCATCTCTGTACCCCACACATAGAATTATCTGTAAGGTCCCTCAGTCAAGCAGTGCATTTCAAACACAGATTCAACCACAAAGACCAGGGAGGTTTTCCAATGCCTCACAAAGAAGGGCACCTGTTGGTAGATGGGTAAACATTTAAAAAACAGATATTGAATATCCCTTTGAGCATGGGTGAAGTTATTAATTACACTTTGAATGATGTATCAATACATCCATGTCACTACAAAGATACAGGTGTCCTTCCTAACTCAGTTGCCAGTAAGGAAGGAAACCGCTCACTGGTTTCACCATGAGCCCAATGGTGACTTTAAAACAGTTAAATAGTTTAAAGGCTGTGATAGGAGAAGACTGAGGATGGATCAACAACATTGTAGTTACTCCACAACACTAACCTAATTGACAGAATGAAAAGAAGGAAGCCTGTACAGGAAGCATTTCAAGGTCCTGGAGTGGCCTAGCCAGTCTCCAGATCTCAACCCCATAGAAAATCTTTAGAGGGAGTTGAAAGTCTGTGTTGCCCAGCAACAGCCCCAAAACATCACTGCTCTAGTGGAGATCTGCATGGAGGAATGGGCCAAAATACCAGCAACAGTGTGTGAAAATCTTGTGAAGACTTACAGAAAATGTTTGACCTCTGTCATTGCCAACAAAGGGTATTTAACAAAGTATTGAGATAAACTTTTGTTATTGACCAAATACTTTTTTTCCACCATAATTTGCAAATGAATTCATAAAAAATCCTACAATGTGATTTTCTGGAATTTTCTTTCTCATTTTGTCTGTCATAGTTGAAGTGTACCTATGATGAAAATTACAGGCCTCTCTCATCATTTTAAGTGGGAGAACTTGCACAATTGGTGGCTGACTAAATACTTTTTTGCCCAACTGTATATATGAAGAATTGGAAATTATGCAGACAATTACATTGATGGAAGATACAATCTATCTGTAGTAAAAAAAGTTGATCTACCTATTTAAAAAAAAAAGTCAATACCTGTTTGCGTACCCATTGTTGCGTTAGTTAGTTAGTATTTACTGGTCAATATCATAAGTTCCACCGTCTTTCCTACCTACCCCACCGGCTACTGTTATTTTTCTCTGAGTTGCTCTATGCAACAACCTGCAACTGCGCACTCTTGCTGCATGACACATGATGTTATTTAAATATTAACTCAGCAAAAAAAGAAATGTCCTTTCACTGTCAACTGCATTTATTTTCAGCAAACTTAACATGTGTAAATATTTGTATGAACATAACAAGATTCAACAAATGAGACATAAACTGAACAAGTTCCACAGACATGTGACTAACAGAAATTCACCTGCAAGTTCCCAAACATTTCTGGTGGAATGGCCCTAGCCCACACCCTCCGATCCAACAGGTCCTAGACATGCTCAATGGGATTGAGATCTGGGCTCTTTGCTGGCCATGGCAGAACACTGACATTCCTGTCTTGCAGGAAATCACGCACAGAACGAGCAGTATGGCTGGTGGCATTGTCATGCTGGAGGGTCATGTCAGGATGAGCCTGCAGGAAGGGTACCAAATGAGGGAGGAGGATGTCTTCCCTGTAACGCACAGCATTGATTGCCTGCAATGACAACAAGCTCAGTCCGATGATGCTGTGACACACTGCCCCAGACCATGAAGGACCCTTCACCTCCAAATCGATCCCTCTCCAGAGTACAGCCCTCAGTGTAATACTCATTCCTTCAAAGATAAACGCGAATCCGATCATCACCTCTTGTGAGACAAAACCGCGACTTGTCAGTGAAGAGCACTTTTTGCCAGTCCTGTCTGGTCCAGCGACGGTGGGTTTGTGCCCATAGGCGATGTTGCTGCCGATGATGTCTGGTGAGGACCTGCCTTACAACAGGCCTACAAGCCCTCAGTCCATCCTCTCTCAGCCTATTGCGGACAGTCTGAGCACTGATGGAGGGATTGTGCGTTCCTGGTGTAACTCGGGCAGTTGTTGCCATTCTGTACCTGTCGCGCTGGTGTGATGTTCGGAAATACCGATTCTCTGCAGGTGTTGATACACGTGGTCTGCCACTGCGAGGACAATCAGCTGTCTGTCCTGTTTCCCTGTAGCGCTGTCTTAGGCGTCTCACAGTGCGGACATTGCAATTTATTGCCCTGGCCACATCTGCAGTCCTCATGCCTCCTTGCAGCATGCCCAAGGCACATTCATACAGATGAGCAGGGACCCTGGGCATCTTTCTTTTGGTGTTTTTCAGAGTTAGTAAAAAGGCATCTTTAGTGTCCTACGTTTTCATAACTTTTACCTTAATTGGCTACCTTCTGTAAGCTGTTAGTGTCTTAACGACCGTTCCACAGGTGCATGTTCATTAATTGTTTATGGTTCATTGAACAAGCAAAGGAAACAGTGTTTAAACCCTTTACAATGAAGATCTGTGAAGTTATTTGGATTTTTTAAAATTATCTTTGAAAGACAGGGTCCTGAAAAAGGGACATTTATTTTTTTGCTGACATTATTTCACATACTTTCCAATTGTTTAGACTAGTTTGTGCATGATTATCTATTGTACTACATAATTGATACAGCATACACTACTTTGATACGCAAGTGGGAAGTGAGTATAAGCACTGAAAAAAAAGTGGGTATACGGCGTGTACATGTGTATATCACCCACTACACTACTGCACACAAGAGGATCTCATAGCGTGTGTGACATTGTAGTGTTTTACTTACCGGGAGCGTCCAAAGATGGGTTGACTGAAAATTACTTATTCTAGGTGGAGAACTACAGTACATCAAGTCATGCCTCTTCTGGTGGTTGTGTCATATTTCTTTGCATACTTTCCGTTGAAGCTTGCTTCGCTGCATGCTTCAAAATAAGTACACATTCGAAAAGTGCCCTACGTGCTCCGTTTTGCAGACTTTGATTTGGACTCATACTCTGACCCTCCCATGCTACACTTGTGTGCTCGGAGCACAGTTTGCTCGGAGCACGGTAGTATACATTTTAAGAAAGACCCTGTGTGAATGAATAATAAGTCAAAGTCATGGACAATGTCAAATGTAACAAACATCTTATACTTACACCTAAAACAAAATATTCCATATATTATTATTATTATTTTTTTGCCTTATTATTATTTAAAATGTTTTGCCTTATTAAAGGAATGATGAGAACTGAGGAAGTCCTAATATGCATGCCTTTTTTTTGATCTGCACAGCAACTCAGAAATATGTGAGCCAAATCATAAATATGGGAGGGCAGTCACAAATGTAATGCAAGTCACAAATACATGAATGCAAACCACAAAAGTAATCTGTTGAGTCACAAATGTTGTCACATTCACGAAAACATATTTGACAACTGTTGTGTTCGCAAAGTAACAAACATAGTATGTTTGTAAAGTGTGCCGTTTTAATAAAAAGAAAATCTGTTGCATTTATTTGCAAATCATCATTTGTTGACTCATTTGCTTTTGGATCATGACATATGTTTGTAAAACTATATGGGAATATTTACAGACTGATATTTATTTAAAAGTTGCATTTTCTATTTGCACAACACATTTTTTGTTTGTGACTCACTGCTTGTATATTGTTTTCTATATACAGTATATATATAAATCTCCATACCGACGCCACACACACACACACACACACACACACACACACACACACACACACACACACACACACACACACACACACACACACACACACACACACAATGTGAACTCATTGTTTTTACATGGAAGTGTTGTGTCTTTGGCTATGCCAGATTATGTGATATGACATGCTATTCTATAAAACAATTTCTCCGTAATTAATATCACCTGATTGAGCTAATCATGTAAATGGAATTAACTAGAGAGTCGGGCACCATGAAAGAATATTTATAGAGCTGTAATCTTCCGAATAAACTCTTAAAGACCTAGTAATATTTTACATCCATAGCAGTCAACATTAATCTTCATTTTATTTCAGTCTCATCTGAAAGTTGTAAATTCTTGGATATCTGCAAGAACCCTGGCTAACAATTTGAATCAGCAATACAAAATTGGGTTTAAATATTTATTTACTAAATACCTAACTAATCACACAGAATTCCCATACACACAATTAATCATAACTTGATAACAAATTACATCATAAAGGAAAACTTCCCTTGCGGGCGGAACAGATATGACAGCTTGTTACACAAAGGAAAATTGGCCTGGGTTGAGTGAAAGAGCGGGAGACTGAGGAACAAAGGAAAAAAAGATGTGCTATCATAAATACAGTATCTTATGCATTCTAAATTACTGCCCATTTGGAAAAGGAAAATGCAATAAATATTTACTCTGAGCTACGCTTCAGTAGGTTGGTGGTAGATGGAAGGCCGTGTTGCCAAACTGAGTCCTCTGTAGAATGTCTCTGGTTGTCAATTGGATACGTTGTAGTAACGTCGTTGTGTGATAGACGGGATACTCTGTCTGTTCCTTCCTAACCTGCGTTTGCAGCTGCGGTCGCTAACTCAACAGCTAGGAGGTATCACTTCTGTAGTGAATAAGAGTTCAAAAGTTCATACCATTCGCAACCAAAGCTCATGCTGATGTTGGCTTTGTTCCGTAGTTATTATCTGAACCATTCTGACATAGGACCGTCACCCTCATATCCTCGGAACAGGACGTTATGTTGTCGTCAAGGCTTTATATATATACATATGCTCCAAGGTGGCATAGCAGTTCAGACGTCTTTTGTCCTCGTCTTGTCGTGTCCTGTATATATATATATTTACAACTTTTTTTCACATACATTTTATTTTTATTTTCCATCAACTCATCTTCAAAACACTCTCCTGCAACCCGCCTCACCAATGTATATTTATAAAAAAGTATTATTTACCTCAAATCTGTAATCCTCCAAGAAGCTAGCCAGAAACTCCAAGAAGCTAGCCTGAAACTAGCCAGAAGCTAGCCAGAAGCTAATCCAGAAGCTAGTTCAGAAGCTAGTTAGCTCCTTTACTGGCAAATCGTTAGTATTCAGCTAACCACGGTTTGTGGTCATCAGCTATCCTTTAGCTCGAAAATCTATCGCCAGTTCTGTACGGCGCCAGCGCGGCTCGGAACGGAACATACCGGACCAATTTCTCTCTCCATGTCCCTGGATTTCGACTGCTCTCTGGACATTCATACCCGGATCTCACAGCTAGCTAGCTGCTATCCATGTGACTATCGGCCTTCGTCGATTCCGGAGCAAACATCAATTATTCCGGAGCTAGCAAGCTCCGTCAATCACTCCTGAGTTCCATCAATCACACCTGGGCTGCAGTCACCTATCCGGACCCGTTTTACTGCCTACGCGGAGCCCCACCGGGCCTTCACAACTGGACTGCCGACGTTATCTACCCGAAGGAGTTATCCGGCTGGCTCCTCCGTCGCGACGTCACCTGAACGCCCATCTGCGGCCTGCTAACCGTTAGCTGTCTTACCGGCTGCTATCTGAATAGACAATCGGACAATTTATTTATTTTTTATTATTATTATTATGTTTTCTTCTTGGGCCTCTATAACTATATCTATTGTTTTTATTTTTGTTGTTGTTGTGTGATTTGGATTAATCCCCTCTACCACACGGAACCCCACGAATCTACTGACGGAACGCAAGAGGTGGCTAACAACAGACCTCCATCCTATGCTAGCTTGCTACCGATGCCCTGGCTAGCTGTCTAAATCACAACCAACCTCTCCACTCACCGGACCCTTTTGATCACTCGACTAAGCATGCCTCTCCTTAATGTCAATATGTCTTGTCCATTGCTGTTCTGGTTAGTGTTTATTGGCTTATTTCACTGTAGAGCCTCTAGTCCTGCTCACTATACCTTATCCAACCTATTAGTTCCACCACCCACACATGCAATGACATCTCCTGGTTTCAACGATGTTTCTAGAGACAATATCTCTCTCTTCATCACTCAATACCTAGGTTTACCTCCACTGTATTCACATCCTACCATACATTTGTCTGTTCATTATACCTTGATGCTATTTTATCGCCCCCAGAAACCTCCTTTTACTCTATGTTCCAGACGTTCTAGACGACCAATTCTCATAGCTTTTAGCCGTACCCTTATTCTACTCCTCCTATGTTCCTCTGGCGATGTAGAGGTGAATCCAGGCCCTGCAGTGCCTAGCTCCACTCCTATTCCCAAGGCGCTCTCTTTTGACGACTTCTGTAACCGTAATAGCCTTGGTTTCATGCATGTTAACATTAGAAGTCTCCTCCCTAAGTTTGTTCTATTCACTGCTTTAGCACACTCTGCCAACCCGGATGTTCTAGCTGTGTCTGAATCCTGGCTTAGGAAGACCACCAAAAATTCAGACATTTTAATTCCAAACTACAACATTTTCAGACAAGATAGAACTGCCAAAGGGGGCGGTGTTGCAATCTACTGTAAAGATAGCCTGCAGAGTTCTGTCCTACTATCCAGGTCTGTCCCCAAACAATTTGAACTTCTACTTTTAAAGATCCACCTCTCTAAAAACAAGTCTCTCACCGTTGCCGCCTGCTATAGACCACCCTCTGCCCCCAGCTGTGCTCTGGACACCATATGTGAACTGATTGCCCCCCATCTATCTTCAGAGTTCGTGCTGCTAGGCGACCTAAACTGGAACATGCTTAACACCCCAGCCATCCTACAATCTAAACTTGATGCCCTCAATCTCACACAAATTATCAATGAACCTACCAGGTACCTCCCCAAAGCCTTAAACACGGGCACCCTCATAGATATCATCCTAACCAACTTCCCCTCTAAATACACGTCTGCTGTCTTCAACCAAGATCTCAGCGATCACTGCCTCATTGCCTGCATCCGTAATGGGTCAGCGATCAAACGACCTCCACTCATCACTGTAAAACGCTCCCTGAAACACTTCTGCGAGCAGGCCTTTCTAATCGACCTGGCCGGGGTATCCTGGAAGGATATTGATCTCATCCCGTCAGTAGAGGATGCCTGGATATTTTTTTTAAATGCCTTCCTAACCATCTTAAATAAACATGCCCCATTCAAGAAATTTAGAACCAGGAACAGATATAGCCCTTGGTTCTCCCCAGACCTGACTGCCCTTAACCAACACAAAAACATCCTATGGCGTTCTGCATTAGCATCGAACAGCCCCCGTGATATGCAGCTGTTCAGGGAAGCTAGAAACCATTATACACAGGCAGTTAGAAAAGCCAAGGCTAGCTTTTTCAAGCAGAAATTTGCTTCCTGCAACACTAACTCAAAAAAGTTCTGGGACACTGTAAAGTCCATGGAGAATAAGAACACCTCCTCCAAAGCTGCCCACTGCACTGAAGATAGGAAACACTGTCACCACTGATAAATCGACCATAATTGAGAATTTCAATAAGCATTTTTCTACAGCTGGCCATGCTTTCCACCTGGCTACTCCTACCCCGGACAACAGCACTGCACCCCCAACAGCAACTCGCCCAAGCCTTCCCCATTTCTCCTTCTCCCAAATCCATTCAGCTGATGTTCTGAAAGAGCTGCAAAATCTGGACCCCTACAAATCAGCCGGGCTAGACAATCTGGACCCTTTCTTTCTAAAATTATCTGCCGAAATTGTTGCCACCCCTATTACTAGCCTGTTCAACCTCTCTTTCGTGTCGTCTGAGATTCCCAAAGATTGGAAAGCAGCTGCGGTCATCCCCCTCTTCAAAGGGGGGGACACTCTTGACCCAAACTGCTACAGACCTATATCTATCCTACCGTGCCTTTCTAAGGTCTTCGAAAGCCAAGTCAACAAACAGATTACCGACCATTTCGAATCTCACCATACCTTCTCTGCTATGCAATTTGGTTTCAGAGCTGGTCATGGGTGCACCTCTCGCTCTTGCTGCTGGTGAGTCCCTGATCCACCTCTACGCAGACGACACCATTCTGTATACTTCCGGCCCTTCTTTGGACACTGTGTTAACCACCCTCCAGGCAAGCTTCAATGCCATACAACTCTCCTTCCGTGGCCTCCAATTGCTCTTAAATACAAGTAAAACTAAATGCATGCTCTTCAACCGATCGCTACCTGCACCTACCCGCCTGTCCAACATCACTACTCTGGACGGCTCTGAATTAGAATACGTGGACAACTACAAATACTTAGGTGTCTGGTTAGACTGTAAACTCTCCTTTCAGACCCATATCAAACATCCAACAACAATCCAAAGTTAAATCTAGAATTGGCTTCCTATTTCGCAACAAAGCATCCTTCACTCATGCTGCCAAACATACCCTTGTAAAACTGACCATCCTACCAATCCTCGACTTTGGCGATGTCATTTACAAAATAGCCTCCAATACCCTACTCAACAAATTGGATGCAGTCTATCACAGTGCAATCCGTTTTATCACCAAAGCCCCATATACTACCCACCATTGCGACCTGTACGCTCTCGTTGGCTGGCCCTCGCTTCATACTCATCGCCAAACCCACTGGCTCCATGTCATCTACAAGACCCTGCTAGGTAAAGTCCCCCCTTATCTCAGCTCGCTGGTCACCATAGCATCTCCCACCTATAGCACACGCTCCAGCAGGTATATCTCTCTAGTCACCCCCAAAACCAATTCTTTCTTTGGCCGCCTCTCCTTCCAGTTCTCTGCTGCCAATGACTGGAACGAACTACAAAAATCTCTGAAACTGGAAACACTTATCTCCCTCACTAGCTTTAAGCACCAACTGTCAGAGCAGCTCACAGATTACTGCACCTGTACATAGCCCACCTATAATTTAGCCCAAACAACTACCTCTTTCCCAACTGTATTTAATTTTAATTTATTTATTTATTTAGCTCCTTTGCACCCCATTATTTTTATTTCTACTTTGCACATTCTTCCATTGCAGAACTACCATTCCAGTATTTTACTTGCTATATTGTATTTACTTTGCCATCATGGCCTTTTTTGCCTTTACCTCCCTTCTCACCTCATTTGCTCACATTGTATATAGACTTGTTTATACTGCATTATTGACTGTATGTTTGTTTTTACTCCATGTGTAACTCTGTGTCGTTGTATCTGTCGAACTGCTTTGCTTTATCTTGGCCAGGTCGCAATTGTAAATGAGAACTTGTTCTCAACTTGCCTACCTGGTTAAATAAAGATAAAATAAAATAAAAAAATAAATAAAATATAATAGGAGGGAGAAAAGGGGTGTGTGTCATAGTTTACAACCTCTGTCTCTTCACGTGGGCGGGCCACTGAGTGAGCAGCAATATCTTATGAAAACTCATATCTCACATTTTAGAAGCTAAAATCACATTTCATCCCATCACAAATAATTTAATATTCAAACATTTAAATTGAACCACAATTCCATGTGAATCCGATAACTCTGATGTGTAGACTTTCCACTGTAGAGTTTATGTCATCTTATCATTGATGAGAATGTCTCAGATGACAACCGAACTGACATCATATTCATTAAGTACCACCACATATGTTCAATTGTTCGGATTACCCGAATATAGTTCATTTCCCCCCACATTCTGACATTCCCAGACGTTCTCTGCAAGGGTTTTGCAAATGTAACCTCAGTAGGGTAGAGAGGAAAAAGGGGGGAAGAGGTATTTATGACTGTCATAAACCTACCCCCCAGGCCAACATCATGACAGAAGCATACTGGGGTTAGCTTGACTCACAGAGAGAGGCTCATTTCTTCCATCCATTCAGTGTTTCCTTGTGAATTACAGGGAATTCCTGGGTTTCCATCAGTTTCAAATAGTCTATAATTTAGCTTTCACTTGTCTTTAGCAAATAAATTATACCAGACATCAGCTAACTAGCTTGTTTTTGTACTTGGGTCCAGGATCGCCAGGAAAACTCATTTAGACTGGGGTTATATTCATTACGGCAAACATTATTATTATTATTATTATTATTGCTAAATACTGCATAATTGAAAAACTTGTCCCCTAATCCCCCCGTCCCCAAAACATGTGTAAATATTGGACTATAACTTCTGCCTTCCTGTATTATACTTATGCTAAAAATTTTATTCTATTTTACTGAGCCATTTACTTTATGTTCTTATTCTTAGATTTAATTTTTTTCTAATTGCTGTTGCATTGTCGAGTAGGAACCTGCAAGTAAGCATTTAGCTGGACAGTGTATACCATGTGCATCCTGTACGACTAATAAAACTATTTTGCAATGGAAAATTATTCTTATTGGAGAACAACTTTAGGTAGTTTCAGTAAGGTTGTTTTTCTCTGTTTAATGCTCAATGAATACGACCCCGGATTCTCAACACAGCAGGATGAGTGGGTCGTGGCATGAAAAAATGCCCCGGGCCAGGTTCCTGATAGTGATGGAACAATAATGATAGAGTAGGATCGAAAGAAAGGGAGTGCTGCTCATGGATCAGCTTTCTCCATTCAAATCTTTCCTTAACATTATAATTATTACACAATACTGACAACGGATCAGCTCCTACAGAGATATTACTACCTACGGCTGCAAATATTGAGGCGCCTTATTATAATGCTTACCCTATGAAAATGCACAAAATCTCAGATTTGGCACATCGTTGCACACATGTTAGGTTACACATCTTAAAATATATTGAGGCAAATACAGACAGTAGCCTACTAATAGCAAAATATAACTAAATTGATTATAATAGTCTACTGCTTCTTTTTTAATGCGGTCATTTCTGTGTTCATTTAAAGCATATTTTTATATGTCGCTTGTTAATATCAATTGCAAATACATTGGCAACTTTGTATAAACCTTTGAAATCTCAGAAATGAATTAGTTCACAAAAACACACGTAAGACAGTCTGAAGGAAGATAGAGAGAGAGAGAGAGAGAGAGAGAGAGAGAGAGAGAGAGAGAGAGAGAGAGAGAGAGAGAGAGAGAGAGAGAGAGAGAGAGAGAGAGGGGGAGAGAGAGGGGGGAGAGAAGAGAGCGAGAGGCGAGACATGAAGTGTAGTTGCCTGTTCAACTCAGTCCCTTTCAGTCAGAAAACAAAGACTACACCCTGCTGAGACAGCCCACTTACTCACCTCGGAACAAATATGCTATACCAGATAGCCAACTCTCGCCCACACACTTAACCCTAACCCAAACCAGTCAAAGTAGAGATGCTGTATCAAGCAGAGAGATGGCCAACTCTCACCCACACACTCACCCCAGACCACTGTCTGCAGCCAAATGCTGACTTCTGCTCTTTTCAACTACGTTGAGGAGAACAGTCAGTGCTGTTCATAGACATGAACATAATCTTTCATACAGTATGTTTATATGACATCATAAGTCCTGTTACATACATTGGGGCGGCAGGGTAGCCTAGTGGTTAGAGTGGTGGACTTGTAACCGAAAGGTTGCAAGTTCAAATCCCCAAGCTGACAAGGTACAAATCTGTTGTTCTGCCCCTGAACAGGCAGTTAACCCACTTGTTCCTATGCTGTCATTGAAAATAAGAATTTGTTCTTGCCTAGTTAAAAAAAGGTAAAATAAATAAACATACAATTGCTCAACTGCCTTTTGACTACAGCAAACAGTATATAAGGTTGAACATCTGGCCTCAGAAATGCTTTAATATTCTCAATGCACATCTGTCTGATGTAGAAGCTATAGTACTAGTAGAAACAGATGAAACCATGGCTGTGTCCAAATATCTGGCTCTGAGGGGTGGTCAGTCCTCTTCTGGCTATGCTGGGTGGAAATTATAAGAGTACATGACCATTAAGGCCAGATCGTTCTTCAAGATGTTCAAACATAAATATTTAGTACTGTGTGTGTGTGTCTGTGTGTGTGTGAGCCCCTCACTAACAAGCCTGTACCTCATCTTTCTTGGAACTCCAGCCCTCCGCATCACTTCAGTTATCAGCAAGGTTAGCCTCTGTCCAGACAAATACAGCTAGCTGTATGCGCTCTATCTCTACAGTATATCACTAACTATTACTGAGATCATGTAAATGTCAATATTTAGGTAAAAATGTAAACATGACAGCATTATCTCAATGTACCTGGAGCAGATATGCTATATGGGTGGTAAGAAAAGAAAGCCATCTCAGGTTAACTGAAGTGAGTCAGTATTAATGTTGTATCACTCCCTGTTTTAAAGAGGCATATTAAAATCTCATTTACAGGTTCAGAGGCTAAGTATGTAGAACACCTCTCATCTCACCTCTCCTTTGTCTATCCTCCATCTCTCCTCAATCTCACTCCTCTCCTCTGTTCTCCTAAATGCCCTTGGCTCATACTGAAAGCCTTATCTGGCACACTCATATCCACACACATTCATACTGTGCACGCCCGCACAACTCAGTAGACTTGTAAATGGGGGAACCCCCTCACTCTCCAGCCAGCCCTGTTTGTGGGGTTGTGTGGGTTTGGCATGCCCTGCAGTCATCTCTCTCTGCCTCAGTCTAATGGCGGTCTGGGCCTGGGTGTATTTCTGTGTATTTCTGTGAACCACTGAGGGAGTCTGTCTGCTGCCATGGGTGAATGCACACAAAGAATGTACCATTTCACTAACATACATATTTCAGCAAACTCTTCTGTTTTCATTGAGTTTCTTAGACTACATTAGATGAAATGCTAATGTTCAGACCTGGGTCAAATACATACAGTACACAAAGTGGTATGAGAAATACTTGAGGTGCACTTGATTTAGCACTTGAGGTGCACTTGATGTCAATTGAAACCAATTGTAAAGTCTAAAAAAGTGCTAACTCTGCCCACAGGTGAGTAAAATGAAGCACTTGACATTTATATTACCGATATCTACTGATTTTTCACTTACTGTATCCAATGTTCTCTTTTTATGTCAGTATACATCCCACTGGACAGGAGCGATGAGGGAGTGTGGCGTCTATTTGGAGGTAGAGTTTTCTCATATGTCTTTACTCAGCCCATCTTTGTCCTGTACTGACAACATTAGCACTAGTGTTACACTTCTTTCTAATCAGAAACAAACCCAATCTGGAATCAAAACATGACATTCCTGTGCCTGTCTTACTCTTCCAGATGTGTTATAGATGTGTCCCCACTTTGATAGTAAAACATGTATGTGTGTTCCAGATGTGTACCTGTGTGCAGTGCTCCTCTGCTCCTTGGGACTGCTCTCCATCTTCCTGTTCACGCTGGTCCTCACCTGCCAGTACCTGCACACACGTCATACACTCAAAAAAGGTAAACACACACTCAAAGGTTACAATTGATCTTCCCCGTCACTTGTGTTTCGTAGCCTTGTGTGCTTGGCGTAAAGAAAGAAGCAGTATTTCACTGTAATTCTGTACCATCATTGTTTTTGTTTTTTTACTTTGATTTAATTAGGCAAGTCAGTTAAGATTTTTTTTTTTCAATGACAGCCTAGGAACAGTGCTGCCTTGTTCAGGGGCAGAACGACACATTTTTACCTTGTCAGCTCAGGGATTCGATCTAGCAACCTTTCAGTTACTGGTCCAAAGGTCTAACCACTAGGCTACCTGCTGCCCCCTGTTAGCCCCTAACTCTGACTTCTCTTCTCTACAGCCAGTTATTACCTGGTCAAGTGTCCAGAGAGCTGGTAAGTCTTTACCATTAATTCATAATCTCCATGATCAATAGCTAAAGCTCACATTAATACTGTACACAACTTGGAATATCATAGATTAATACAATTTAGGCAACTTCCAAAGTTACGTCTTTCTAAAATAACTTATATCTTATAAGGGTGATTGACGGTCATTGCTGCTTAAACACCCATTAATGTTAACCCCTGCTGTTCCTGTGTTAACCCCAGCTCTGGAGAGACGGTGACCAGTTCAGTGAGCTCCTCCAGCCTGTCTCCTGGAAACCACAGGAAGGAGAAGAGACACAAAGCATGCAGGAGAGACACACCCAGAGAACCAGAGACACCGCCACACAGAGTAGATAAAGGTACAATACATCTATGTACTCAAGAATGACCTCACAACAGTAGCATTCAAATATAATGACTGGAATGGGGAAACACCTTTAGACCATGGCAATTTGACAATACATTCATGGCTATGTCAAAATTGCAACCAGCACAGAACGTTGACCAGAATGGGAATGTCCATTCTAGTATTTATATGAGAATAGATAGATAATCCTAGATAAACAAGAACTTAGAATACCTATTACAGTTTCGACCTAGTAGAAATCAATCATGTTATTCTGTTCCAGTGCCTGTAGCTACAGAGAGACAGACTCCCAGGAAGCCTCTACGTTTAAAGAGCCAGCCCAGGAGGCCGGTTAGGGTAAGAGCTCCTCTTATTGTTCACCCACACCCTCAGCCCATTACAACACATTAATGTTATATTATTCCATTACAGGACTTCTGCCTTCTGAGTCATATCCTTTATTAATCATTTTCTGAGTTTAAGGTTTACATTTAAAAGCACATTTTCATATATTTTTCAATTGAGTTATTGGGCATAGAAGCTAAGGGAGCTGGTCTCAGAGGGCTGTTGTATGTGTTCTCTACTGTTATTATTGCTGTTCTGTCCTCCTGTTATGAGCCTGCCAATTCTAGTCAATTTTTTTGCTTCCCCAACACAATTATTTATTCAGTCATAAAAATATTGACCACAACAAAAAAATCAGAGGATCACCAATTATTTTTCAATCTGGTAGCAAAGGGTTGCTCCCCGTGATATGCAACTGTTCAGGGAAGTCCGGAACCAATACACGCAGTCAGTCAGGAAAGCTAAGGCCAGCTTCTTCAGGCAGAAGTTTGCATCCTGTAGCTCCAACTCCAAAAAGTTCTGGGACACTGTGAAGTCCATGGAGAACAAGAGCACCTCCTCCCAGCTGCCCACTGCACTGAGGCTAGGTAACACGGTCACCACTGATAAATCCATGATTATCGAAAACTTCAATAAGCATTTCTCAACGGCTGGCCATGCCTTCCGCCTGGCTACTTCAACCTCGGCCAACAGCTCCGCCCCCCCCGCAGCTCCTCGCCCAAGCCTCTCCAGGTTCTCCTTTACCCAAATCCAGATAGCAGATGTTCTGAAAGAGCTGCAAAACCTGGACCCGTACAAATCAGCTGGGCTTGACAATCTGGACCCTCTATTTCTGAAACTATCTGCCACCATTGTCGCAACCCCTATTACCAGCCTGTTCAACCTCTCTTTCATCTCGTCTGAGATCCCCAAGGATTGGAAAGCTGCCGCAGTCATCCCCCTCTTCAAAGGGGGAGACACCCTGGACCCAAACTGTTACAGACCTATATCCATCCTGCCCTGCCTATCTAAGGTCTTCGAAAGCCAAGTCAACAAACAGGTCACTGACCATCTCGAATCCCACCGTACCTTCTCCGCTGTGCAATCTGGTTTCCGAGCCGGTCATGGGTGCACCTCAGCCACACTCAAGGTACTAAACGACATCATAACCGCCATCGATAAAAGACAGTACTGTGCAGCCGTCTTCATCGACCTCGCCAAGGCTTTCGACTCTGTCAATCACCATATTCTTATCGGCAGACTCAGTAGCCTCGGTTTTTCGGATGACTGCCTTGCCTGGTTCACCAATTACTTTGCAGACAGAGTTCAGTGTGTCAAATCGGAGGGCATGCTGTCCGGTCCTCTGGCAGTCTCTATGGGGGTGCCACAGGGTTCAATTCTCGGGCCGACTCTTTTCTCTGTGTATATCAATGATGTTGCTCTTGCTGCGGGCGATTCCCTGATCCACCTCTACGCAGACGACACCATTCTATATACTTTCGGCCCGTCTTTGGACACTGTGCTATCTAACCTCCAAACAAGCTTCAATGCCATACAACACTCCTTCCGTGGCCTCCAACTGCTCTTAAACGCTAGTAAAACCAAATGCATGCTTTTCAACCGGTCGCTGCCTGCACCTGCATGCCCGACTAGCATCACCACCCTGGATGGTTCCGACCTAGAATATGTGGACGTCTATAAGTACCTAGGTGTCTGGCTAGACTGCAAACTCTCCTTCCAGACTCATATCAAACATCTCCAATCGAAAATCAAATCAAGAGTCGGCTTTCTATTCCGCAACAAAGCCTCCTTCACTCAAGCCGCCAAGCTTACCCTAGTAAAACTGACTATCCTACCGATCCTCGACTTCGGCGATGTCATCTACAAAATGGCTTCCAACACTCTACTCAGCAAACTGGATGCAGTCTATCACAGTGCCATCCGTTTTGTCACTAAAGCACCTTATACTACCCACCACTGCGACTTGTATGCTCTAGTCGGCTGGCCCTCGCTACATATTCGTCGCCAGACCCACTGGCTCCAGGTCATCTACAAGTCTATGCTAGGTAAAGCTCCGCCTTATCTCAGCTCACTGGTCACGATGGCAACACCCATCCGTAGCACGCGCTCCAGCAGGTGTATCTCACTGATCATCCCTAAAGCCAACACCTCATTTGGCCGCCTTTCGTTCCAGTACTCTGCTGCCTGTGACTGGAACGAATTGCAAAAATCGCTGAAGTTGGAGACTTTCATCTCCCTCACCAACTTCAAACATCAGCTATCTGAGCAGCTAACCGATCGCTGCAGCTGTACATAGTCTATTGGTAAATAGCCCACCCTTTTCACCTACCTCATCCCCGTACTGTTTTTATTTATTTACTTTTCTGCTCTTCTGCACACCAATATCTCTACCTGCACATGACCATCTGATCTTTTATCACTCCAGTGTTAATCTGCAAAATTGTAATTATTTGCCTACCTCCTCATGCCTTTTGCACACATTGTATATAGACCCCCCCTTCGTTTTCTACTGTGTTATTGACTTGTTAATTGTTTACTCCATGTGTAACTCTTTGTTGTATGCTCACACTGCTATGCTTTATCTTGGCCAGGTCGCAGTTGCAAATGAGAACTTGTTCTCAACTAGCCTACCTGGTTAAATAAAGGTGAAATAAAAAAAAATAAAAAAAAATTGGTTGTAATTCACCTGGTCTGAATTTGATTGGCAAGGAAGGACCTGAATGAGTCGCTCGCCGCAGATTGCTGATTGGATTAGTGTGACTAGAAAGGGATCTGAGGACATGGGATAGAGGTCCTTTTATACCGAATGATCTACCACTACAGAAAATTCCCCCTCCTTAGATCCCTGTCCAGTTCTTCCACTACACAGAGTGTTCTCCTGTTATACTAAATGTTATCCTGTTATAAACAAATACCTTCAATGACTGCAAATGATAGGGAGAGAGGTTTTAACTATGTCAACCTTTAACTCTCCTTTTCCACTCCTCTCCTCTCTTCCAGTCGAGTGTCTATGAGGAGGACAGCCTGACGTATGCAGAGTTGGAGCTAGTACGACCCAGGCCTGAAACGCCCTCCTGTTCCACCTCTCCGTCTTCTCTCTCCATCCCCGAGCCTCTAGCCTCCAGCCCTTCCAGCTCTGACACTGTCTACGCCCAGATCCTATTCCGGGAGAAACCGCTGTAGATGTCTTATTTAACCAGGAAAGAACTTTGAGTTTGAAAACATATTTTTGTGTAGGCGACCTGGCAAGATACAGTACATAGACTCATCGGATCTTTGGCACTGCCTTTTGGCCATTGATGTGCGCCAATAGACTGTGTTAGCCTGCTGAGCCAAAGTTTTGGCACAAGCTACAAACCTTCAAGGTTTCAGACAGAGTTCATTGAAAAGAAATGAAACAAACCCATTATTATTTCAAAGGACTCAACGAGATAAACGAGAAAAACCTGCTTCACACCTTGACTCTATTGATGAAATATCTATGTGGTTTTGTGTGTTGTTTAGTGTGCATCTCTGGTGGTTTTGTCCAGGTGCCAGATTATCTGTGTTAGAGATGTGTGTAAAATAATTGTATATCATTTCTGCATTCAACAATGCTAGAAATTGTATATGCTAGCTACTGTATATCATTACCTTGCAAACATATTGGCAAAACAACAAGTTGGCTCAGGCAGAAAGCATTGGAACTCTGCTTAATGTTGAAATGTGTAAATAGGCTACTAATGTATCTAATGATTGTGGAGATGTTTCATATCTAAATTGCTGTATACATAATTTTAGAACTGAATTTAACCTGACATATGATATGGTCCTTCTTTTCATATTTGTTTCCCATTTCAATAAACTGTTTGAGTTTGTAAACGACTCTCTTGAGCATATAGACCCACATCTACATCAGGGTAATCAGGAAAATATATGGCAGAAAATCTAAGGCTAAACACTAGAAATAGCTTATAGACACAGAGATCTCACGGGACAGAAAGACAGACATCTTACTAAAGCACAGCAGCACTCCTCATTTTCAGTCTATGTTCTAGATTTTCAACAACACACCCCAGTCATAAACACCACAGACATAAACAAATGTGACTCATCCCGGAGGTAGGAGGTTCCATGCTCTACTGCCCACCAGGGGTGAAGGAGGAGGCCATTTTGTGAAGGTCAGATTGTGAAGGATGGATGGAGTGATGGGATGGATGGAGAGAACGAGAGAGAGAAAGGGGGGGGCAGAGAGCGAGAATAGAGATATGAAGGAGGAGGAGGTGGAGTCAGTGACTGGGATGAACCCTCTAATGGGAACATTTATTCAAATTAAACAAATTGTAATCACGCTTAATAATTAGCTTTACAGTGCACTATAATTGGGTTAAACTACAAGATGGTTCTGCCTAGGTGCTATAATTTATTTGATTTAATTATTCTGAGGAACCCAACGGTGTGGCGTTTAATATCATAAAGCCAGTGGAGGAGAGAGAACGGCCGTGGACTGTTGTCTCTGAGAAGGTCATAGCTGGCTCTATGGGAGAGTTATGGGACTATTTTCCAGTCTATTAAGCCACTCCACTTAGCACAATTAGCATCACGCTCAAAGGTTAAAGACAGAGCCCAGCAAACCAAAATTAGTTCTGTAAAAGTTCCCAGAACATTCGCTAGGTTGAGGCAAATGTTCTCATAACAATAGTGTTTGTATAAAACATTCACCTGACGTGTAAGAACTTTCCCAATACAACATTTTGTCTGTTCTTTAAAAGGTTCCCAGAATGTTTCATTAGGTTGTGGGAACAGTCTGGTGGGAACATTGTGGTGACATCACAAAAAATATTTTTGCCAAAACACCAAAACTGTCCAGTTGTGTGGATGATTATACAATGTTTCTTTTAGGGCGCATTTTTTTTTAACTTGATGTTACAAGAATGCTCCCAGAATATTGTTCTTATGGTCTTTAATAGTTGCAAGAACTTTCCCAGAACACATTTGTTTAGGTTCTTTCAAATTTCCTAAAACATTTATTTAGGTTTTGGGAACATTGTGGGGATATGCCAAGATATTTGTTCCTATAACACTAAAACTGTCCAGTTGTGCTGACATTCAGATATTTGTTTCACGGTGCACAAAACATTCCTTTGAGGTTGCAAGAATGTTAACAGAACAGCCGTTCTGAGTACTTCAACGTTTCCCAGAATATTTCATTAGGATGTGGGAACAGTGGGTACATGACACTACATAGGTTCCCAAAATCTGTCCAGTTGTGATGACATTCTTACAATGTTCATATCAGGGAGCACAAAACATTCCCTCAATGTTTATAGAATGTTTCCAGAATGATTAAAATCTAGTTGTCCCCAGTCCATGTGTTCATGTTCATATGTTATCTTACTGTTGAGGAAGTTAGTTGTACAACAATCTATGCACAAACACAAATGGCAATTATTTGGAATCACATGACAATTTATCTGAAATGTTATCGTACAAACATAGTTTTACCATATTTTGTTGACCGACCACAGGAGCATTGGAGTGTTATCCCTGGAATCAATCCACTGAGACACTGGGACTAACACAAATATAAAGCTGTTTACACCTTTACTCTGACTTCCAGGTTGTGGTCTTTGTCTTTGCAAAAGTGAAGATGACTAAATGTAGAAAAATATGTATTGTCTATTATTTCCTATTCTACTAATATTTATATAACTGTAAAGTTGGATGTTTTATGATTTTATTTCTCCTACAAACTTGATTTCAGAAATCATGTCAAATTATTGCATGGCAGTTTGTGGTGAGGTTTAAATAGATGTACATACAGTGCCTTGCAAAAGTATTCGGCCCCCTTGAACTTTGCGACCTTTTGCCACATTTCAGGCTTCAAACAAAGATATAAAACTGTATTTTTTTTGTGAAGAATCAACAACAAGTGGGACACAATCATGAAGTGGAACGACATTTATTGGATATTTCAAACTTTTTTAACAAATCAAAAACTGAAAAATTGGGCGTGCAAAATTATTCAGCCCCTTTACTTTCAGTGCAGGAAACTCTCTCCAGAAGTTCAGTGAGGATCTCTGAATGATCCAATGTTGACCTAAATGACTAATGATGATAAATACAATCCACCTGTGTGTAATCAAGTCTCCGTATAAATGCACCTGCACTGTGATAGTCTCAGAGGTCCGTTAAAAGCGCAGAGAGCATCATGAAGAACAAGGAACACACCAGGCAGGTCCGAGATACTGTTGTGAAGAAGTTTAAAGCCGGATTTGGATACAAAAAGATTTCCCAAGCTTTAAACATCCCAAGGAGCACTGTGCAAGCGATAATATTGAAATGGAAGGAATATCAGACCACTGCAAATCTACCAAGACCTGGCCGTCCCTCTAAACTTTCAGCTCATACAAGGAGAAGATTGATCAGAGATGCAGCCAAGAGGCCCATGATCACTCTGGATGAACTGCAGAGATCTACAGCTGAGGTGGGAGACTCTGTCCATAGGACAACAATCAGTCGTATATTGCACAAATCTGGCCTTTATGGAAGAGTGGCAAGAAGAAAGCCATTTCATAAAGATATCCATAAAAAGTGTCGTTTAAAGTTTGCCACAAGCCACCTGGGAGACACACCAAACATGTGGAAGAAGGTGCTCTGGTCAGATGAAACCAAAATTGAACTTTTTGGCAACAATGCAAAACGTTATGTTTGGCGTAAAAGCAACACAGCTCATCACCCTGAACACACCATCCCCACTGTCAAACATGGTGGTGGCAGCATCATGGTTTGGGCCTGCTTTTCTTCAGCAGGGACAGGGAAGATGGTTAAAATTGATGGGAAGATGGATGGAGCCAAATACAGGACCATTCTGGAAGAAAACCTGATAGAGTCTGCAAAAGACCTGAGACTGGGACGGAGATTTGTCTTCCAACAAGACAATGATCCAAAACATAAAGCAAAATCTACAATGGAATGGTTCAAAAATAAACATATCCAGGTGTTAAAATGGCCAAGTCAAAGTCCAGACTTGAATCCAATCGAGAATCTGTGGAAAGAACTGAAAACTGCTGTTCACAAATGCTCTCCATCCAACTTCACTGAGCTCGAGCTGTTTTGCAAGGAGGAATGGGAAAAAATGTCAGTCTCTCGATGTGCAAAACTGATAGAGACATACCCCAAGCGACTTACAGCTGTAATCGCAGCAAAAGGTGGCGCTACAAAGTATTAACTTAAGGGGGCTGAATAATTTTGCACGCCCAATTTTTCAGTTATTGATTTGTTAAAAAAGTTTGAAATATCCAATAAATGTCGTTCCACTTCATGATTGTGTCCCACTTGTTGTTGATTCTTCAGAAAAAAATACAGTTTTATATCTTTATGTTTGAAGCCTGAAATGTGGCAAAAGGTCGCAAAGTTCAAGGGGGCCGAATCCTTTCGCAAGGCACTGTATGTACTAAGACATATATCCATAGTTTGGGTTATGATTTAAGGATTTTTTAAAGGGAAATCCACTAGAAACATTAGGATCCTGGTGGCGAAGCTGACTAAGTAGCCTGCAGATCGCAGGTTCAAATCTGTCTTTAAAAAAGATATCGCTATGTTTGGACAATACTCTAATAAAATATAATGATGTAAGAAGACTGAAATGCCATTTGTTTAAAAGTACTCTTACATTACACATCAATATTAGCAGAACATTGCAGCAATGTTATACAGTAGGTGTCTCGTATGTCATCTCAATTAATGTTAGTGGCATGTTCCAGTAATGTCAGAACTAATTTAATGGAATACAGACAAGATTTCTGAAGAATGTTTAGGAAACGTTATTGGAAGAATCATGTCATAATGTCACACTATAACTTCATGAGAGCATTGTGGGAATATTCCCTGCTCCTTGTTATGGGTGTTTTTAATCTCAATCAATATTAGCAGACTGTTCCAGTAATGTTTTCTCAGAACCATTTCTATTGCATTCACATTTTGTCGCAGCAATATGTTCTAAAATTATTACTGGTACATTGTGTTATTACATTAAAGTACCTGGAAACCTAATGAGAACGTTTGGGGAATGTTCTGTGGTTACAGATGTTGTGCACAACATTTTAGTGAACGTTAGGAATATCAAGAATATTTCATTTAAAATATTTTCTGAAGAAAATAAACATTTAGTTATGAAAAATATTCTATTGAATATTTTTGGGATGTTACTGTATCATCATAATGTTAGATAAAATCCCAACTAGAACTGTAATGGGTGGGATTTGGTGGCAGGGAAGTCAGGCGCAGGAGAACGAACGTGGTATAAACTGAGTCGTTTAATAACTGCTCACAAAACTACAAAAACCAAAATATACAAAATAATAAAAGTGGGTACATAACCCGTCGCACACCAAAACATAACTTGCACATAACATACAATCAAACAATCTCCGACAAGGACATGAGGGGAAACAGAGGGTTGAATACACAACATGTAATTGATGGGATTGGAACCAGGTGTGAAGGAAGACAAGACAAAACCAATGGAAAATGAAAAATGGATCAGCGATGACTAGAAGGTCGGTGACGTTGACCGCCGAACACCACCCGAACAAGGAGAGGAACTGACTTCGCCGGAAGTCGTGACAAGAACTTAATGGGCATGTTAGGTAATATTATGGGAATGTTCCCAGTTTCCTGGGAGCCCTCCTCTATGGGCGGCCATGGAGCATAGTGATGGAGGGAGAGATGGGGAGAGTGGAAAATACGGAGAGCTGTGTTTGGGATTTTCCCTCTTAACATGCATCTCTCCCCCTCTCTGTCTAGAGAATGCTGGGTTAGAAATATGGGTCTGAAGCATACCATACTGCTTATAAACAGGCCACTTAACAGGACATTTTGTCAGTGCATGTTTAGTGGCAAATAATCCAAGCTCAGCCTTTTTGGTTCTCTGCATACTTCCACATGTAAACAAGTCTGAGATCGTACGACCACAGTTTTTTTCTAAATATAATTCTGTTTTGTTTCTATGTAATTGGCTGAAATAAACAATGTCGTATCAACATAGACATTGAACTTCCTGTTTTGACGCTCAGTGTGTGTATGTTTGTGTCCAAAGCAACTCCAAAAAAAGGATCCAGGACACCACAATAACAGGAAATTTATTATATACAGTGGGGCAAAAAAGTATTTAGTCAGCCACCAATTGTGCAAGTTCTCCCACTTAAAAATATGAGGCCTGTAATTTTCATCATAGGTACACTTCAACTATGACAAACAAAATGAGAAAAAAAATCCAGAAAATCACATTGTACGATTTCTAATGAATTTATTTGAAAATTATGGTGGAAAATAAGTATTTGGTCACCTACAAACAAGCAGACGGAAACTATTCAGACCCCTTCACTTTTTCCACATTTTGTTACATTACAGCTTTATTCTAAAATGGATTACATAGTTTTTCCCTCCTCCTCAATCTACACACAATACCCCATAATGACAAAGCAAAAACAGTTTTTTTTGTTTTTGCAAATTAATTAAACATAAAAAAATGGAAATATAACATTTACATAAGTATTCAGACCCTTTACTCAGTACTTTGTCTAAGCACTTTAGCAGTGATTACAGCTTTGAGTCTTCTTGGGTATGATGCTACAAGCTTGGCACACCTGTATTTGGGGAGTTTCTCCCCATTCTTCTCTCTAGATCCTCTCAAGCTCTGTCAGGTTGGACGGGGAGCTTTAATGCACAGCTTTTTTCAGGTCTCTCCAGAGACGTTTGATCGGGTTCAAGTCCGGGCTCTAGCTGGGCCACTCAAGGACAATCAAAGATTAGTCCCGAAGCCACTCCTGCATTGTCTTTGCTGTCTGCTTAGGGTTGTTGTCCTGTTGGAAGGTGAACCTTCTCCCCAGTATGAGGTCCTGAGTGCTCTGGAGCAGGTGTTCATCAAGGATCTCTCTGTACTGTGCTCCGTTAATCTTTCCCTTGATCCTGACTAGTCTCTTCTGACCAATTTCCCAGTCCATACCACTGAAAAACATCCCCACAGCATGATGCTGCCACCACCATGCATCACTGTAGGGATGGTGCCAGGTTTCCTCTAGATATGACTCTTGGCATTCAGGCCAAATATTTCAATCTTGGTCTTATCAGACCAGAGAATCTTGTTTCTCATGGTCAGAGTCCTTTAGGTGCCTTTTGGCAAACTCCAAGTGGGCTGTCATGTGCCTTTTACTGAGGAGTGGCTTCCGTCTGGCCACTCCACCATAAAGGCCTGATTGGTTCTGGCCTGGTTCAGATCTTATCTGTCGGAAAGATGTCAGTTTGTCAGTTTGTCTCTGTGAATGGTTTGTCCTCTGACAAATCAACTGTAAACATGGTGAAACATGGTGAAACATGGTAAAGCCCCACAATTGCCCTCGCTAGAAGCATGTGTTTCAGACATAAGGAAGTGGATGGCTGCAAACTTTCTACTTTTAAACTCGGACAAAACAGAGATGCTTGTTTTAGGTCCCAAGAAACAAAGAGATCTTCTGTTCAATCTGACAATTAATCTTGATGGTTGTACAGTCGTCTCAAATAAAACTGTGAAGGACCTCGCCGTTACTCTGGAACCTAATCTCTCCTTCGACGAACATATCAAGACTGTTTCAAGGACAGCTTTTTTCCATATACGTAACATTGCAAAAATCAGACACTTTCTGTCCAAAAATGATGCAGAAAAAATGTATCCATGCTTTTGTTACTTCTAGGTTAGACTACTGCAATGCTTTACTTTCTGGCTACATGGATAAAGCACTAAAGAAACTTCAGTTAGTGCTAAATACGGCTGCTAGAATCCTGGCTAGAACCAAAAGATTTGATCATATTACTCCAGTGCTAGCCTCCCTACACTGTCTTCCTGTTAAGGCAAGGGCGGTTTTCAAGGTTTTACTGTTAACCTACAAAGCATTACATGGGCTTGCTCCTACCTATCTTTCTGATTTGGTCCTGCCGTACATACCTGCATGTACGCTACGCTCACAAGATGCAGGCCCCCTAATTGTCCCTAGAATTTCTAAGCAAACAGCTGGAGCTGGAGGCAGGGCTTTCTCCTATGGAGCTCCATTTTTATGGAATGGTCTGCCTACCCATGTGAGAGACGCAGACTCAACCTTTAAGTCTTTACTGAAGACTCATCTCTACAGTGGGTCATATGATTGAGTGTAGTTTGGCCCAGGAGTGTGAAGGGGAACGGAAAGGCTCTGGAGCAACGAAACGCCCTTGGTGTCTGTGCCTGACCGGTTCCCCTCTCTCCACTGGGATTATCTGCCTCTAACCCTATTACAGGGGCTGAGTCACTGGCTTACTGGTGCTCTTTCATGCCGTCCCTAGGAGGGGTGTGCGTCACTTGAGTGGGTTGAGTCACTGACGTCATCTTCCTGTCAAGGGCTATATAGATACATTTGATTTGATTGGTGGAGTGCTGCAGAGATGGTTGTCCTTCAGGAAGGTTCTCCCAAAGGAACTCTGAAGCTCTGTCAGAGCCGGGAGGCCAGCTATAGGAAGAATCTTGGTGGTTCCAAACATCTTCCATTTAAGAATGATGGAGGCCACAGTGTTCTTGGGGACCTTTGATGCTGCAGACATTTTTTGGTACACTTCCCCAGACAATCCTGTCTCGGAGCTCTACGGATAATTATTTTGACCTCATGGCTTGGTTTTTGCTCTGACATGCATAAATTTGTAAGTTGTAGAAACAAATTGAATTACCACAGGTGGACCCAATCAAGTTGTAGAAACCTCAAGGATGATCAATGGTAACAGGACGAAACTGAGCTCAATTTTGAGTGTCATAGCAAAGGGTCTGAATGCTTATGTAAATAGATAAATAATACATTTGCACAAATTTCTAAAAACCTGCTTTCGCTTAGTCCTTATGGGGTATTGCGCAGATTCTTGAGACTTTTTTTATTTAATCCATTTTAGAATAAGTGAAGGGGTCGGAATAATTCCAGAATGCACTGTAAACAGATACATTCACAATTAAATAATCGGGCTTCATCAACAAAATACCTAAAAGTTACTACTATAAAGTACATTGAAATGTACGATCTGTATATAGGTTGAAACCGCATGATTCATTGATCTGTTCCTTCCATGTCATGTGTTAATCTTGTAATAAGGTCCAGTGTAAATAGTTTGTAAACACTCAAAAATAAAATCTTGATCCTCCCTCTCTCCATTTCCTCCCTGTGCCTGGAGACTTTGAGAGAGAGAACATCTCTCTACGATTGGAGTGTGGTGGTCGGTCTGGAGGTGAGGCAGGGGCTGGTGAGAGTGCACATGTGCAGTGGAATAAGAGGTTCCTGAAGTGCAGGCTGGGTTTTGGTGTATTGTTGGTTGTATGGAACTCACGCACGCACCCACCCATGCACGCACATGCACACACACCACACCCAGGAATGCACGCAGGCACCCACACACAAACAGACACACCCAACTGCTCCTTCCCCATCACTCACAGGTCCAGGTGAAGACTCTACCCCAGCCATCTCCAACCAGCAGAGTTGCATGCGTCCTGTAAACACAGAGGCATACATTGAATGGTTTATCATAGCTGTGTGTGCATCAAGGCCATGCACAGAACTTTTGGAGGGCATACGCTCAAACTAAAAAAGGGACACCCCCCAAAAAACAATCCCGCAACCGGGTTCACAGTCGTTGAGCAATTATTACAAGAATAGGGGACAGCAGCACAATCTGAGGGAGTTAAGTATTTTCCAAAACTTGGCATTTTTCCTATTTTATTGCCTTACTTTGTATAATTGGATTTACACAACCACTTCGTAGATGCTAAATATTTTTTATTGTGAAACAAACAAGAAATAAGACAAAAAAAACAGAGAACTTGAGCGTGCATAACTATTCACCCCCCCAAGTCAATACTTTGTAGAGCCACCTTTTGCACCAATTACAGCTGCAAGTCTTGGCACATCTAGGCACTGGGATTTTTGCCCATTCTTCAAGGCAAACTGCTCCATCTCCTTCAACTAGGATAGGTTCTGCTGGTGTACAGCAATCTTTAAGTCATACCACAGATTCTCAATTGGATTGAGGTCTGGGCATTGACTAGGTAATTCCAAGACATTTAATGGTGCCCCTTGCTTAATGGTGTTGCAGACTCTGGGGCTTTCAGAAGATGTATATATACTGAGATCATATGACACTCAGATTGCACACAGGTGGACTTTATTTAACTAATTATGTGACTTCCGAAGGTAATTGGTTGCACCAGATCTTATTTAAGGGCTTCATAGCATAGGGGGTAAATACATATGAATGCACCACTTTTCCGTTTTTTATTCTTTAGAATTTTTTGAAATAAGTTATTATTTTCATTTCACTTCACCAATTTGGACTATTTTGTGTATGTCCATTACATGAAATCCAAATAAAAATCGATTTAAATTACAGGTTGTAATGCAACAAAATAGGAAAAATGCCAAGGGGGGTGAATACTTTTGCACTGTATGCACACCAAACTTACTCGCACAATCGCTGCACAAATATAACCTGTCATTACATCCAGAAACGGTGATGAATTCTCAAAATGCAAGATAGGCTACAAAAATAAAAACTGTGTTTTACACCTGCATTTAGAGCTGAAAGTCGTTAATGTTAGTAGCCAAAATCAACTGGGGATATATCATGTCACTTTTCTGGTCCAGAGCAAGAATTTGGACTACTTTTAACGGAGGTAGCGGGATCGGATGGAAAGCATGTTCTTTCTGCACCGCGCCATCAGTTTGGAGGACAGCCTGCCTGACGAGTGCTCGTTGCCAGCCCTGTTCTTGCTCACAAATATAGTAATCAATTCACCAAAATATGTTACATCTTCATCCCATAATATTCAAGGCAGTGCGATGTTACAGCTGCTTATAATTAGACATAAAGCCAGTAACCACCCAAACTAGACCTATCTGAAATAGGAAAATGATCAATCTGGCAAAGATGAGTCAGTAGTATATTGTATTTTATATGGATGATATAAACGTAGGCCTCATCTGTTTTTACCAGGCAGTTATTTGGTCACTAAACTGGATATGCGCGCACGCCTTTGCTCTCCAATGCTGATGATTGGTCAACAAATGATCAACAATCAAGACGAGTTGAGAATAGACGACTTGCCTGGGTTCAGAACAACAACAAAAAATATTTTTCTGGAAATTCTGCCACCACCGAAAAGGGCAGACTGAAAGGGGTAAGGGGAATGTGCTCTGCATAGGTAGAGCCCTATCTGTGCATGTGCCGGATGTGTGTGCGTGTGTGCATACAGTACCTGGACATGGCTAGAGCAGTGACTGCAGGGTTGTTTTTGTAGCGCCGTCTGGACACTGCTTCACTCCTGTTTAGTGGCCGACACAACACCAGGTGTCTCTCCCAGCTCTGACTCGGACCCGACATTCCTACACAGCAATTAACAATATTACAATAGTAGAAAATCAGTCCTGCACTAATAGATCTACAGTACAGGGGATCTCCTGTTATACTGTATAACAACAACACAAGAGGTCTTTCTCAGACCTGACCTGCTAGACCTATAGTACAGGATACAACACAAATATAATATAACAACACAGACAACAGGGTCTCTACGCTTCTGCCCATCTAGTTATTCGAGGAGGGAAGGATATCTTTTTAAAGTAGTCGTTCAGGGTCTTTTTCAACCTCTGACCCTGACAAACTTTAAAGGAACACAAAACCTTTAGAGGCATCACCAGAGGCTGTATTTACAGTAGTGTATATTACATGGTCAGCAGGCTGTTAGTGAGAAGAATCCCTCTTAAATAAACCTCACAGTTACACCAGGACTGTTCTGGTGTAATGTACCAGGGTAATACTGCCATGAGCTGACAAACAAATAACAGGCTAGATGTTACCTTGGAAGGAACATTTTATTATAAACTTGATTCTGGAAGCTAACAGTCAGACTAAGAGACGGTTGGCTCAAAATGATCAGCTCACACTTAACAGCATATATAAACAGATATCTATGGAAGATTTCTATGAATAATATGTTGTTATGTGAGTCTCCCTAATAGTTTACTTCTATCACAGTATCACTTCGCTGCGTATTTATTTAGACAGTGAAGCTAAAAGTTTTAATTTGGCAATATACTCCAGCATTTTGGAGATCAAATGTTTCATATGAGGCAACAGCACAGAATGTCACGCTGTATTTGAGGGTATTTTTAAACATATCTGATTTTCCGTTTTAAAATGAAAGCACTTCATGTACAGTAACATAATTATGTACTAACCAAAAAAGTGTTAAACAAATCAAAATAGATTTTATATTTGAGATTCTTCAAAGTAGCCACCCTTTGCCTTGACACCTTTTCACACTCTTGTTATTCTCTCAACCAGCTTCATGAGGTAGTCAGTTGTGTTTTGACAATTTAAGGGTGGGTATGCAGAAGATTTGGTAAAAGTGAAAGACTAAGTCCATATTATGGCAAGAACAGCTCAAATAGTGGATATGCGTGCCCGCGCATAGTCCAAATTGGTGAAGTGAAATTAAAATAATAACTTGTTTAAAAAAAGAAAAAAAAGAAGGGGCCTTCAGAAGTCACATAATTAGTTAAATAAACCTGTGTGCAATCTAAGTGTCACATGATCTGTCACATAATCTCAATATATATACACCTATTCTGAAAGGCCCCAGAGTCTACAACACCACAAACAGGTCAGGGACAAAGTTGTGGAGAAGTATAGATCAAGGTTCAACATCAACATCCCACGGAGCACATTTAAATCCGTAAAAAAAAAAAAAAAAATACGGCACCACAACAAACCTGCCAAAAGAGGGCCGCCCACCAAAACTCATAGCCCAGGCAAGGAGGGCATTATTCAGAGAGGCAATAAAGAGAACAAAGGTAACCCGGAAGAAGCTGCAAAGCTCCACAGCGGAGATTGGAGTATCTGTCATAGGGACTAATTTAAGCCGTACACTCCACAGAGATGGGCTTTACGGAAGAGTGGCCAGAGAAAAAATATATTTGCTTAAAGAAAGAAATATGCAAACACATTTGGTGTTCGCCAAAAGGCATGTGGGAGACTCTCCAAACACATGGAAGAAGGACATCTGGTCAGATGAAACTTTTTGGCCATCAAAGAAAATGCTATGTCCTGTGCAAACCCCAAGACGACCATCACCACAGTGAAGCACGGTGGTGGCAGCATCGTGCTGTGAGGATGTTTTTTTTAATCGGCAGGGACTGGGAAACTGGTCAGAATTGAAGGGATGATGGATGGCGCTAAATACAGGGAAATTCTTGAGGGAAACCTGTTTCAGTCTTCCAGAGATTTGAGACTGGGATGGAGGTTCACCTTCCAGCAGGACAATGACACTAAGCATACTGCTAAAGCAACACTCAAGTGGTTTAAGGGGAAACATTTAAATGTATTGGAATGTCCTAGTCAAAGCCCAGACCTCAATCCAAATGAGAATCTGTGGTATGACTTACAGTTGAAGTCGAAGTTTACATACACCTTAGCCAAATACATTTAAACTCAGTAATTCACAATTCCTGACATTAAATCCCAGAAAAAATGCCCTTCTTAGGTCAGTTAGGATCACCACTTTGTTTTAAGAATGTGAAATGTCAGAATAATAGTAGAGAGAATTATTTATTTCAGCTTTTATTTCATTCATCACATTCCCAGTGGGTCAGAAGTTTACATACACTCAATTAGTATTTGGTAGCATTGCCTTTAAATTGTTTACCTTGGGTCAAACGTTTCGGGTAACCTTCCACAAGCTTCCCACAATAAGTTGGGTGAATTTTGGCCCATTCCTCCTGACAGAGCTGGTGTGTAGGCCTCCTTGCTCGCACACGTCATTGTCCATTTGGAAGACCCATTTGCGACCAAGCTTTAACTTCCTGACTGATGTCTTGAGATGTTGCTTCAATATATCCACATCATTTTCCCCCCTCATGATGCCATCTATTTTGTGAAGTGCACCAGTCCCTCCTGCAGCAAAGCACCCCCACAACATGATGCTGCCACCCCCACAACATGATGCTGCCACCCCCGTGCTTCACGGTTGGGATGATGATCTTCGGCTTGCAAGCCTTCCCCTTTTTCCTCCAAACATAACGATGATCATTATGGCCAAACAGTTCTATTTTTGTTTAATCTGACCAGAGGACATTTCTCCAAAAAGTATGATATTTGTCCCCATGTGCAGTTGCAAACCGTAGTCTGGCTTTTTCATGGCAGTTTTGGAGCAGTGCCTTCTTCCTTGCTGAGCGGCCTTTCAGGTTATGTCAATATAGGACTCATTTTACTGTGGATATAGATACTTTTGCACCTGTTTCCTCCAGCATCTTCACAAGGTATTGCGTACTATAGTTTGTACAGATGAACGAGGTACCTGCAGGCATTTGGACATTGCTCCCAAAGATCAACCAGACGTGTGGAAGTCTACAATTGTTTTTGAGGTCTTGGCTGATTTCTTTTGATTTTCCCATGACGTCAAGCAAAGAGGCACTGAGTTCAAAGTTAGGCCTTGAAATACATCCACAGATACACCTCCAATTGACTCAAATGATGTCAATTAGCCTATCAGAAGCTTCTAAAGCCATGACATAATTTTCTGGAATTTTCTAAGCTATTAAATGCACAGTCAACTTAGTGTATGTATACTTCTGACCCACTGGAATTGTGATACAGTGAATTATAAGTGAAGTAATCTGTCTGCAAACAATTGTTGGAAAAACTTTGTGTGTCATGCACAAAGTTTGTTAGCAAGAAATTTGTGGAGGGTTGAAAAACGAGTTTTAATGACTCCAACCTAAGTGTATGTAAACTTCCGACTTCAACTGTAAATATTGCTGTACACCAGCGGAAGGTTATAAGGCAACAAAATAGGAAAAAAAAGGTGAATACTTTCGCAAGCCACTGTATTTTGGTTAAACTACCCACAAATTAATGGATTTGAAACCCTCAGCTTGCACAGTCCATTCTTCCATCACATGTACAGCTGATTCTCAAGACATACTAATAAGATGCTATTGAGCCCACACTACTACAATGTCTTAGCAAAGGACTACTTTCTGGTAAGTGTTGATTACAATACTGGGTGGAGTGAATATATTTTATATGACGTACGTGATTGTTTGTTAACTTCTTGGATATAGGGGGCGCTATTTAAATTTTTGGATGAAAAACGTTCCCGTTTTAAACAAGATATTTTGTCACGACATGCTCGACTATGCATATAATTGACATCTTTGGAAAGAAAACACTCTGACGTTTCCAAAACTGCAAAGATATTGTCTGTGAGTGCCACAGAACTGATGTTACAGAAGAAAAAAACAGATAAAAATACAATCAGGAAGTGCTGCATTTTTTGAAACCGCCTCATGGCAATGACTCCTTATATGGCTGTGGAGGAGCTAGGAGTCAGCTTACCTTTTCCAAGTTTTCCCCAAGGTGTCTGCAGCATTGTGACATATTTGTAGGCATATCATTGGAAGATTGACCATAATACACTACATCTACCAGGTGGTCGCTTGGTGTCCTCCGTCGCAATTATTGCGTAATCTCCAGCTGCAGTATTTTTCAGTTTGCCTCGGATGAGAAACCGACTGCCAGGAATGATTTTTCATCGAATAGAATTGTGAAAAACACCTTGAGGATTGATTCTAAACAACGTTTGCCATGTTTCTGTCGATATTATGGAGCTAATTTGGAAAAAAGTTGTGTGTTGACTGCATTTTCGTTTTTTTTTCTTAGCCAAACGTGATGAACAAAACGGAGCTATTTCTCTTACACAAATAATCTTTTTGGAAAAAATGAACATTTGCGATCTGAGAGTCTTGTCATTGAAAACATCCGAAGTTCTTCAAAGGTAAATGATTTTATTTGAATGCTTTTCTTGTTTTTGTGAAAATGTTGCCTACTGAATGCTAGGCTTAATGCTATGCTAGGCTATCAATACTACACAAATGCTTGTGTAGCTTTGGTTAAAGCATATTTTGAAAATCTGAGATGACAGTGTTGTTAAAAGGCTAAGCTTGTGTTTCAATATATTTATTTCATTTCATTTGCGATTTTCATGAATAGGAAACGTTGCGTTATGGTAATGAGCTTGAGGCTATGATTACGCTTCCGGATACGGGATTGCTCGACGCTAGAGGTTAACTAGTAAATAGTAGCCTACAGCAAAGTGTTTTAAAAAACATTTCTAGCTTAACAATTTCTGCTAGTTAGTTTTTGCAGCCATGTGGGTTTTAGCTTGCTTGAGCCTACTAACTGAGGAGTGTTAATTAACCTGTTTCCATACATATTTCATTTAAAAAAATAATCTTCCAAAGGAGTTGTTTAATGTAACTGCTTAACTATTTATCTGTACATGAAACTGTATGTTGTTTTTTTTACAACAAAAAAATATATCTTTACAGGGAAATGCCACACCATCTGATGTGTAGAGACATTTCACTGCAGCTAATGTAGAAGGAAAAGCTGTGTACATTTCAAAATGATGTGCCAAATCATATCTGAAGAATGCAACAAAGGTGCAGAATCATCTGACCAAGGCATTAAAGTTCCCTCGGCGGTCATAACAAGCAACCTCTGACAAAAGTCCCTCTACTTCTATTCGAAGATGAAAATTATGAATCAGACACCTTATCGATAGCAACAGCTCGTGGTTCTCCGGGAATCAGAAGTTTTTGACTCAATGGAAGAACATAGTCAGAGAAATGCTGATAAATGTCTTGCTCGAGCTGTGTATGCAACTGGTTCACATCTGATGCTCATAGGTAATGTGTATTGGAAGAGATTTCTGAATGTTCTTCGCCCAGCATACACTTCTCCAACCAAACATTCTTTATCTACTAATTTGCTGGATGCAGAGCTCATCAGAGTTCAAGTGAAGGTCAAGCAAATCATAGAGAAAGCAGACTGTGTTGCAATCATCTCTGATGGGTGGTCGAATGTTCGTGGGCAAGGAATAATTAACAACATCATCTCCACCCCTCAACCAGTATTCTACAATAGCACAGACACAAGGGACAACAGCCACACCGGTCTCTACATTGCAGATGAGCTGAAAGCAGTCATCAATGACCTTGGACCGCAGAAGGTATTTGCACTGGTGACAGACAATGCTGAGAACATGAAGTCTGCTTGGTCTAAAGTGGAGGAGTCCTACCCCCACATCACACCCATTGGCTGTGCTGCTCATGCAAGGACATCATGGCACTGAAAAATATGGATACACTCTACAAGAGATCAAAGGAAATGGTTAGGTATGTGAAGGGTCATTTTTATAGCAGCAATCTACCTCACCAGGAAAAGTGAGAAGAATAAGAGCACCACATTGAAGCTGCCCACCAACACCCGTTGTGGTGGTGTTGTCATCATGTTTGACAGTCTCCTGGAGGGGAAGGAGTCTCTCCAAGAAATGGCCTGTAAAGTCTGCTTCCAACTCACACTCTCAAACACGTAGATCCCCTGAATGCAGCTCACTTTCCAGCCCACTTTCCAGCTCACACTCACAAACACATAGATCCCCTGAACGCAGCTCACTCTCCACATCCCAATCTCCTGAATTCTGATCACCTGTTCACACACCTGTATGTCATTATCACACACTATTTAATTCAGTTCTTTGCACCCCATCATTGGGAGGTATTGTTTGTTTTGTGACACACTTCTATTCAGAGCTCTGTTTTTCCCGTGATTTAATCCTCCCGTGTATGATAGTTTTGGCCTGCCTCACTAACGACGCCTTTTGCCTATTCCCTGCCTGTACTTTAGCCTTTTTGGATCCTCTGTGTATGACCTTCTGCCTGCACCTGGACACAGCTACCTGCCTCCTTCTGTGGTCCTGTACAATGAAACACCTGCTGCGCCATGTGCTTGAAACCAGCTCTCTGTCTCCCATCGTGTTCATTACATGAACATATCACAGTCTGCCAAGAGGATCCTCCTGGATGATGTATTTTGGGAGAGAGTGGTAAGCAGCCTGAAACATATAGCAGTATGGAGACAATGCCATCCTGTCTGACTCTGCTTGCAGATGTAAGTGAAGAAATCCATACTGCCCTGCCCACTTCATTGTTGCTCCAAGCAGAGGAAACTGCAGTTCTGAAATACATCAAAAAGCGTGAAGACTTCTGTCTGAAGCCCATACATGCCGCAGCGCACATGTTGGATCCCAAGTATGCTGGCAGGAGCATCCTGTCTGGTACAGAGATCAACAAGGCCTATGGTGTCATCACTACCATGTCTTGCCACCTTGGCCTGGATGAGGGCATGGTTCTTAGCAGTCTGGCGAAGTACACTTCCAAGCAAGGGCATTGGGATGGAGATGCAATATGGCAGTCGTGCCAACATATCTCATCAACCACCTGGTGGAAGGGACGTTGTGGATCTGAGGCTTTTTCCCCTGTTTCCTCCATCATCCTCCAAATCCCACCAACATCAACCACCTCAGAGCGCAACTGGTCCTTGTTTGGGAACACACACACCAAAGCACGCAACAGGCTGACCAATACAAAAGTTGAAAAAACTGGTGGCCATCTGGGCAAATTTGAGGCTTTTTGAGCCTAACATCGAGCCATCCTCAACAAGTTGTAAAATGACAGTGAAGATGAGGACTCAGAGTCTGGTGTTCAAGGGGTGGACATTGAGGAGATCCAGGGAGAAGACATGGAAGCCTGAGAGGAAGACAACCAAAGCTTTAGTTTCTCGACTATCATTTTACAGATGTATGTTGAAAACGTTTTTTGGGAGATGTGATGGATCATTGGGGATCATTCAATATTCCCTTTCTTGTTGTTCAGTGAAATCATCCCATGTGAAGAGTCAACTCATTTAATGAAAGTTTAATTCGTAACCATTTTTCACATTTTATTTCTATTGGAAGTATTTAATAATTTGCAATTGTGTCTACTTATGATAAGGTAAAAGGTTTATGTTTCTGTCTTCATATGACATGGTAAATATATCCGATGCAAAAAAAAACATCTAAATGTAAATGGTATTATTATTCATTTGCATATATTTCTGTCAATTCCCGTTTAATCCCATATATTAACGTTAATTCCCATAGAAAGTTTCCACTTCTGAATATTCCCCAAAATGTGTAACCCTATTCAAAGCACACTAAACCAGCATGGCTACCACAGCATTTTGCTGCGATACTCTATCCCATCTGGGTTGCGCTTAGTGGGACTATAATATGTTTTTCAACAGGACAATGACACAAAACACACCTCCAGGCTGTGTAAGGGATATTTGACCAAGAAAGAGAGTGATGGAGTGCTGCATCAGATGACCTGGCCTTCACAATCACCTGATTTCAACCCAACTGAAATGGTTTGGGATGAGTTGGACCGTAGAGTGAAGGAAAAGCAGCCAACAAGTGCTCAGAATATGTGGGAACTCATTCAAGATTCACGCAATCTCCACCGTACAGTTGATGTTGAGATGTGTCTGTTAATTGAAATATTTATTTGGGCTGCAATTTCTGAGAACGGTAACTCTAATGAACTTATCCTCTGCAGCAGAGGTAACTCTGGGTCTTCCTTTCCTGTGGCGGTCCTCATGAGAGCCATTATCATCATAGCGCTTGATGGTTTTTGCAACTGCACTTGAAGAAACGTTCAAAGTTCTTGACATTTTCTGGATTGACTGACCTTCATGCTTTAAGGTAATGATGGACTGTAGTTTCTCTTTGCTTATTTGAGCTGTTCCTGCCATAATATGGACTTGGTATTTTACCAAATAGTTCTATCCTCTGTATACCCACCCCTACCTTGTCACAGCACAACTGATTGGCTCAAACACATTAAGAAGGAAATAATTTCCACAAATTCACTTTTAACAAGGCACACCTGTTAATTGAAAGGCATTTCAGGTGACTACCTCATGAAGCTGGTTGAGAGAATGCCAAGTGTGCAAAGCTGTCATCAAGGCAAAGGGAGGCTACTTTGAAGAATCTCAAATATAAAATATATTTAGATGTTTTTCAACTTTTTTGGGTTACTACATGATTCCATATATGTTATTTCATAGGTTTGATGTCTTCACTATTATTCTACAATGTAGCAAATAGTAAAAATAAAGAAAAACCTTGGAGTGTCCACCCTTTTGACTTTGTAAGATGGCGCCGAAGAAGATGGCAGGCGTTTTACGTGCCCCCAGCTGATTGTGTTTTTTTTCTTTGCTTATTTGCGTTGTTTGTAATTATTTTTGTACATAATGTTCCCACTACCATCTTTTATGACCGAAAATAACTTCTAGACATCAGGACTGCGATTACTCACCTCAGACTAGCAGAATCCTCTTTTTCCTTTCACGACTCTTACGAGCCCGATGCAAAGGATACCCTGCTTCCTCGGGAACAGGCCCTGATCCCTGTGATCTGAGTGAAGAGGCGGAGAAAGAGGGGACGAAGGTCCGGCTGCCTTCTGAGAATTCGCAGGCAATCGAATAAACCCACACTTCCCTCCATTCTGTTAGCAAACTTGCAATCTTTGGACAATAAAATTGACTAATTATGTGGAAAATTAAACTACCAACGGGACATTAAAACTGTAACATCTTATGCTTCAAGGAGTTGCGGCTGAACGACGACGACATCAACATACAGCTGGCTGGCTAAACGATGTACCGGCAGGATAGAACAGCGGCGCCTGGTAAGACAAGGGGCGGCTGTCTATGTATTTTTGTAAACAACAGCTGGTGCACGATATCTAAGGAAGTCTATTGAGCTATTGCTCGCCTGAGGTAGAGTTTCTCATGATAAGCTGTTGACCACACTACCTACCGAGAGAGTTTTCATCTGTATTCTTTGTAGCTGTTTTTACATACCACCACAGGAGAAAACATGAGAAAAATCCAACCAGGAAGTGGGTCATCTGAGGTTTGTAGTTTTTCTAAGCTTGTCCTACCGAATACACATTGAGATATGGATAAAGTTGCACGTCCTACGGCTTCCACTAGATGTCAACCGTCTTTAGAAACTTGAATGAGGATTATACTATAAAGGAGGGGCTCATGAGACCTCTTTGAGTCAGTGGTCTGGCAGAGAGCTTTGGTCTCATGATGCGTGCTCCCGACAGCGTTACCTCGCGTTCCAGTGCTTTTTCTGAAGACAAAGGAATTCTCCGGTTGGAACATTATTGATGGTTTATGTTAAAAACATCCTAACGATTGATTCCATACATCGTTTGACATGTTTCTAAAGGACTGTAATGGAACTTTTAGAGTTTTTGTCTGGATGAAGTGCCTGCACCTCATGAAGATGGATTACTGGGCTGAACACGCTAACAACAAGTGGCTATTTGGACATTAATGATGGAACTTTATGGAACAAATCAGTCATTTATTGTCAAACTGGGATTCCTGGGAGGGCCTTCTGATGAAGATCATCAAAGGTAAGTGAATATTGATGGTGTTGTTTCTAACTTTGTTGATTCCAAAATGGCGGACATTCCTCTGGCTGTTTAGGGTTCTGAGAGCCGTTCTCAGATTATGCTTTTTCCGTAAAGTTTTTTTGAAATCTGACACAGCAGTTGCATTAAGGAGAAGCCTATCTTTAATTCTGTGAATATCACTTGTGTCTTTTAACAATGTTTATTATGAGTATTTCTGCAAAATCACAGGATGTTTTGGAATCAAAACATTACTGCACGTAAGGCACCAATGTAAACAG
The DNA here is from genome assembly GCF_002021735.2 of Oncorhynchus kisutch. NCBI lineage: Eukaryota > Metazoa > Chordata > Actinopteri > Salmoniformes > Salmonidae > Oncorhynchus > Oncorhynchus kisutch. Next base: position 49,351,004 of record NC_034184.2, on the reverse strand, counting down.
ATTTTTGGATGTAAATATGCACATTATCGAACAAAACATACATGTATTGTGTAACATGATGTCCTATGAGTGTCATCTGATGAAGATCATCAAAGGTTAGTGATTAAATGTATCTATATTTCTTTGGCTGGAAAAATGGCTGTCTGTTTTTTCGACTTGGCTATGACCTAACATAATCATATGTTGTGTTTTAGCTGTAAAGCATTTTTGAAGATGTTTAGCTTTCATTTGCTGTATTGGACTTGTTAATGTGTGAAAGTTACATATTTCAAACAAATATTTTCAGCGGAATGTTGTCGAGCTAGCAGAACCCCTGCGCTAGAAAGGTTAATGCAGGGAAACTTAAATCTGTTTTACCAAAATTCTATCAGCATGTTAAATGTGCAACCAGAGGAAAAAGAACTCTTGACCACCTATACTCCACACACAGAGATGCATAAAAAGCTCTCCCTCCCATTTGGCAAATCTGACCATAATTCTATCCTCCTGATTCCTGATTAAAAGCAAAAATCTAGTCACAGGAAGCACCAGTGACTAGATCAATAAAAAAATGGTCAGATGTAGCAGATGCTAAGCTACAGGACTGTTTTGCTAGCACACACTGGAATATGTTCCGGGATTCCTCCAATGGCACTGAGGAGTACACCATATCAGTCATTGGCTTCATCAATAAGTGCATCAATGACGTCATCCCCACAGTGACCGCACATACATACCCCGCACTGAGCTAAAGGCTAGAGCTACCACTTTCAAGGAGTGGGACTCTAACCCGAAAGGTTATAAGAAATCCCGCTATCCCCTCCGACGAGCCATCAAACAGGCAAAGCTTCAATACAGGACTGAGATCGAATCGTACTATACTGGCTCTTACGCTCGTTGGATGCGGCAGGGCTTGCAAACCATTAAAGACTACAAAGGGAAGCACAGTCGCGAGCTTCCCACAGACACAAGCCTACCAGACGCGCTAAATTACTTTGATGCTCGCATCGAGGCAAATAACACTGAAACATACAGTACATGAGAGCACCAGTTGTTCCGGAAGACTGTGTGATCACGCTCTCCACAGTCGATGTGAGTAAGACCTCTAAATAGGTCAACATTCACAAGGCCGCAGGGCCAGACGGATTACCAGGACGTGTACTGCGGGCATGCACTGACCAACTGGCATGTGTCTTCACTGACATTTTCAACTTCTCCCTTTCCGAGTCTGTAATACCAACATGTTTTAAGCAGACCATCATAGTCCTTGTGCCCAAAAACACCAAGGTAACCTGCCTAAATGACTCCCGACCCGTAGCACTCACATCTGTAGCCATGAAGTGCCTTGAAAGGCTGGCCATGGCTCACATTAACATCATCATCCCAGAAACCCTAGACCCACTCCAAATTGCATACCTCCCCAACTGATCCACAGATGATGCAATCGCCATTGCAATCCATACTGCCCTTTCCCACCAGGACGAAGGAACACCTATGTGAGAATGCCATTCATTGACTACAGCTCAGCGTTCAACACCATAGCCACCAAGCTCATCAATAAGCTAAGGACCCTGCGAGTAAACACCTCCCTGGATCCTGGATTTCCTGACGGGCCGTCCCCAGGTGGTAAGGGTAGGTAACAACACATCCACCACGCTGATCCTCAACACAGGAGCCCCCCAGGGATGTGTGCTCAGTCCCTTCCTGTACTCCCTGTTTAGTCATGACTGCACTGCCAGGCACAACTCCAACCCATCATTAAATTTGCCGATGACAGAACAGTGGTAGGCCTGATCACCGACAACAAAGAGATAGCCTATAGGGAGGAAGTCAGAGACACCTATTCCCCCTCAGGAGACTGAAAAGATTTGTCATGGGTCCTCAGATCCTCAAAAGATTCTGCAGCTGCACCATTGAGAGCATCTTGACTGGTTGCATCACTGCCTGGTATGGCAACTGCGCTTTCTGCAACCGCAAGGCACTACAGAGGGTAGTTTGACCGGCCCAGTACATAACTGGGGCCAAGCTTCCTGCCATCCAGGACCTCTATACCAGGCGGTGTCAAAGACTCTAGCCACCCTAGTCATATACTGTTCTCTCTGCTACTGCACAGCAAGCAGTACCGGAACGCCAAGTCTAGCTTCTAAACAGCTTCTACCTCTAAGCCACAAGACTCCTGAACATCTAGTCAAATTGCTATCCAAACTATTTGCAGTCCACATTGTTGTAATTGCTTCAATATGGAAATCCATTATTAAACAAAGGCTTTAGCGTTCACACTGATATAGGGGCTAGGCCGACTGTAAATTGCAGTCTGAACATAGCATGAGGCAAACAGTCAATAAGCAAGATTAAATTCACTAGGCTATCGATAAGGCCTAAAAAGTCATGCATAATTCAAATCAAATTCGGATAAAAAAAACTAAACAACAACTTCTTTGAAATATTGTTGTTTAAAAAAAAGTGGATTGTTTTTTTGTTTAATTTAATTAAAAAACGTATTATTAAAGATTCACCATCCATGGTGTGAACGTACATGGCTTGAATGCAATGTCTGGTATTTCTGGAGAAGTGTAAATATGATCTGTAAGATGGTTCCATGATGTTTAGAAATCATTACATTTGCGACGAGTGGACATTCCCATTTTCTCTTTATATTGGATCTTTATTCAGCTCCTGTGTAACGTTTGGACGTGCGTAAAACCCTCCATAGTCTAAATTGCCTTGTCTGTATTATATGCCCACAGGGGGCAATTATGGTGCCTGTAACTGTATTTAGACATACCTATTTCTAAATAGGAAGGGGTTCGAGAAGCATGATATTATAAATCACTTCCCTTGTTCCATGGCACTGTGTAGGCCTAAATGTAGGCCTAAATGCCTTTATGCATAAAATTCAAACGTCTTTACAAAATACTAGGCTCCTGTCAATTGCATCGTTGCTGATGTGCAAGGCAGATTCTCAACAAAAAAATGGCATCATAGGACGACTGAATAGTTTGGACTGGTAATCGCACGAGGGTCGCTCTTTGAAAATGTGGATGGATGGCCTACGTGAGCAAGCGAAATACAGGTATGTGAATTGTAAATAATGAAGAAGCATGAGGGCAAAAACCTCTCAGTAGACCATTTAAAAAGCACCCTCAGTAGACCACTTAAAACCCCTTTATTCTTAGTCTACTTTTGGTTTATGGCAAGGATAAAATAGACGCATCTATGCAATGCTGCTAAACCAGCCTTGATTAGCCTATGTTTTTACTCAAATTAAACAAAATGGGGGAAACCAATATTTTTTTATGTTCTCTAAATATGAGATTCACTGGCACAAAGGGCACATCTCTCCTGGATAGGCTGGATAGGATAGGCTGGATAGGCTGCACTTCCGCTCTCAAAATCCATGCCATTATAAACTGCGATACCGTTAAAGACCTGCTTTTTGTGTGTCTTTAAACTTCCCATTAGCGCTATTAAAGGACACACTTCAAATAGTGCCACCCCTCCCACCTCAGCGCAAGCGATCTGATGTTAGACAGGTATATTGCCGAACATAGCGTTAGGGCTGAAAAATGTCAGTGAGCAAGTTTCTACATGACGAAATGCAAACTAACGTGTGTTTGACACTAGTACTACCGGAAAATAGAGCCCTTTAAGTGAGTTGTCCAAATTCTTATGACACCTTCAAATGGGGGTACTAGATACATAAAGTGCTTTAATTTTAAAAAGCTCATACAGATATGTATAAAAATACCCTCAAATAAAATGTGACATTCTGTTCTGTCGCCTCATATGAAACATTTGATCTCAAATCCAAAATTCTGAAGTATAGAGCCAAATGAAAAGTTTTAGCTTCACTGTCCAAATGTATATCTGGGGGAGTGTAAAAGCACTTATTTGATTATGAACCATAAGTGTTTTAAAAAATCATATTCTTCTCCATTTGAGGAATATTTATGTCTTGTTGTTATTAGCATGAAATTAGCATTAGCATTACCGTCTATGGTCATTGCAGACTGATCCTGTCCTGGGGATGTGGGCTGCTGTGGAGGATCAGGTGATGTTCTAGTGTACTCCGTCCTCCAGATCTGTTACACACAAACAATCCAACATAACTGAACGCATTAAAGACAGACACACATGCACATAGGCACGTGCATACACACGCAAACCTCCCACAACACCCTGATGTGCATGCACACACACACCAACAAACAATCAGGCCGTGTCCGAATACTCGTATTTGTGTTCTAAGTAGTAGGCTGATAAGCTGTGCGATAATATAAGGTTTTATAGTATATGAAATCTCAACAATTCGATATGATTTAAATGCCAGGATGTCAAACTCATCTCTGCCTTTCATTTAATAGAATCCGCTGCAAACTAGTGAGAAAAAAAAGTATTTTCAAACCCACGTATGTTTGACATAAGCTGTTAATTAAGCTGATAATCATATAAGGGGACGCATTGTACAAAATGAACGAATTTTGCATTATATGACGCATTCTCATTATGGGTTAGCCTAGTATGTTAATATTTGATGCTTACGGCATACATTTCTACTAAACAGTAAGTTCTAAATAGTATTTAGTATGATTAGTACACATTAGGTAGTTTTAGTAAGTAGTAGGCAAGACACACATACACACATTGTCGAATAAGAACTAGCAAACACACACTCTCACTCTCTTACCCTCACTATCCCGTCAGCACAGCCAGTGACTATAACGTTTCGTGGATCCCACTCGTGTCTCTGAGTGAAGCAGACAGACAGGATGTCCCCATCTGAGCTGCAGGAAGTGACATCAGAGCCACAGGATGTGTCGAGCCAGGTGAGTAACTGACCCTTCATACTCCATAGGTACAGGACCGGCCCTGCACACGATGCTATCTCTCCCTGAAGGAGAGGGTTAACAGACACATGTAAAAAGGGTTGGCCATGCTACAAATCCCCAAGTGCAGAACAGACTATGGGAGGCTCACCGTACTACATAGAGCCATGACTACATGGGACTCTATTCCACATCAAGTAACTGTCGCAAGCAGTAAAATTAGATTAAAAAAACAGATTAAAAAAACACATTATGGAACAACGGGGACTGTGAAGCAACACAAACATTGGCACACACACACAGACACACACACAGAGACACACACACACACACACACACACACACACACACACACACACACACACACACACACATGGCTTTAGCAGCAGCTAACGGGGATCCATAATAAATACAAATACAAACAAATGAGGGAATGAACGGAAAAGTGTCTCTATCAGTGACCACACACATGGTAGACCTATGAGCACCGAGCATAGTAGAGGATGTGTGCAGCCAGAAAAGGAAATCCTCCCTTCCTCATTCTGAGTTCCAGGAATGCTCGTGCAATAGACTGGCTAAACGATGATGGTCCCTATGTACTTGTGTGGTACTTTAAAAAAAATATGTTTATCAGTCAGCAGGCAGGATCCAACAGGATCTCACTAAAGAGAGACATAGAAAGTGGAAAGAAAAGCGATAGACGGATGCAAAAGGAGGTATAGAAAGAGGTCAACTCTCAGATGTTGTTGATAGTTAGCACATGGATTCTGGACTTGTGGGGGGAGAAAAAGAGAAAAAATAGAGAGAGATAATGATGTGAAAGAGGTCAAAAGAGAGTGTAGACTCACTGTGAGGTCATTGATAGCAAGTGCTGTGATGCTAGCCTTGTGTCCAGGTAGCTGAGTGATGTAGTTGAGTTCCTCAAGGTCCCACAGTATACAGGTGAGGTCACGCGAACCGCTGGCTATCACTCCATGAACCTCAGACACCGCCAGACACGTTACTGCATCGGTATGACCATATAGCGCCTGGGAGACCAATATGAGATTCACTTTATCAAACACACAAACATTTTACTGTGTATTGGGTTAGATGCATTCTCATACCACATCACTCTCACACCACATCACACACACCTGTCTGAGTTTCATGTGAGTGAGTTTGTCCTTGCTGATGGAAACATCCCACACACACACCACTGAGCTGATCCCAGCAGTGACTATGGTAGCTTGGTTGGGACACGCTGCACACAGCATCTTCCCCCAGTCACACATACTCTCACATACAGCAAAGGTCTAGGAGAGGGAAATAGAAATACACACACAAATGTTAGTCATTGTCTATGTTGGAAATGGTTTGGCCAACTTTAAAGCTTCATGTCATGTTGCTACCTCATGATGGATGGATGGCAATCTAATTGAACCTTTGTTAGTGTGAGTAAGTGAATAAAAGGCCTCCATAGTGTACATACTTTCTCAGTGGTGTAGTGTCCGAAGGAGCAGGAGTTATCAGGGAAGCCCCAGGAGAAGTAGACATTCCACAGAGGAGGGATGAGTAGTCTGTTCTTCTCTACGACCAAAACCTCTTTGTCCACACAAACCACCTGGCCTACTGGACCACGAAGGAGCTCTGAAGGGGAGGAAAAGAAGATAGGGAAAGGGTGAGGAGAAGAAGAGATCAAGATATGAATAGAAGGAGGTAAAATAAGTCCAGATCCTCTTTATCCACTCAAACCACCTGGCCTAATGCACCATAGGGGGGGGGGGGGGGGGGGGGGGGGGGAGAATAGAGGGATGTAGGAGAAGTTTGTTGTTCTCTAAGATAAGAACCTCTCTGTCCCCAAAAACTATCTGGCCTACTGGGACAGGCAACAGACAATAGAGAAATCAGAAAGCAGCTCTGGTAGCTTGCCTGGACTAGCGGTAATGTCGCAACCTGGGCACACACACACACCTCACTCCTGTACACACATCTGCACCTGTACACAGCTCATCTGTAAATAGCCCACCCAACTACCTCATCTGCATATTCAAATTAATTGTTTTGCTCCTTTGCACCCCAGTATCTCTACTTGCACATTAATCTATCACTCCAGTGTTTAATTGCTAAATTGTCATTCGCCACTTGCCTTTTATTGCCTTACCTCCCTAATCTTACTACATTTGCACACACTGTATATAGACTTTTTCTATTGTGTTATTGACTGTATGTTTGTTTATCCCATGTGTTGGCTGTGTCGCAATGCTTTGCTTTATCTTGTCCAGGTCGCAGTTGTAAATGAGAACTTGTTCTCAACTGGCTTATCTGGTTAAATAAAGGTGAAATAATTGTTTTAATTAAATCCCCTTTTTGGCTTCCTTGGCAACCTCCATGGGAACCTTTCCCCAATAGAATCTTTACTCCATGGGAACCACACCTGTTGGTTTTCTCACAAACAATCGCAACATTGTTTCAATAATATAGAGCTGCTCTGGTATATTTGATGGTTCGTCTCAGGGAATATCAGGATTTCTTAAAAGCGTCCAGATTAGTGTCCCACTCCTTGAAAGTAGCAGCTCTAGCCTTTAGCTCAGTACAGATGTTGCCTGTAATCCATGGCTTCTGGTTGGGATATGTACATACAGTCACTGTGGGGACGACGTCGTCCATGTAGTTATTGATGAAGCCGGTGACTGAGGTGACACACTACTCAATGCCATTGGATAAATCCCGGAATATATTCCAGTCTGTGCTAGCAAAACAGTCCTGTAGCGTAGCATCCACATCATATGACCACTTCCGTATTGAGCGCGTCACTGGTATTTCCTGCTTCAGTTTTTGCATGTAAGCAGGAATCAGCAGGATAGAATTATGGTCAGATTTACCAAATGGAGGGCGAGGGAGAGATTTGTATGCGTCTCTGTGTGTGGAGTGAAGGTGGTCTAGAGTTTTGTTTCCTCTGGTTGCACATGTGATGTGCTGGTAGAAATGAGCTAAAACAGATTTAAGTTTGCCTACATTAAAGTCCACGGCCACTAGGAGCGCCTCTTCTGGATGAGCTTTTTCTTGTTTTCTTATGGCCTTATACAGCTCGCTCAGTGTGGTCTTAGTGCCAGCATCGGTTTGTGGTGGTAAATATACTGCAATGAAAAATACAAATGAAAACTCTCCTGGAAAATAGTATGGTCATCGCGCACCAGTCTGTGTTGACAAAAACATTTGCACAATAAGCACTTGTTCCTCTCAAATACAGTGCCTTGTGAAAGTATTCGGCCCCCTTGAACTTTGCGACCATTCCATTGTAGATTTTGCTTTATGTTTTGGATCATTGTCTTGTTGGAAGACAAATCTCCATCCCAGTCTCAGGTCTTTTACAGACTCCATCAGGTTTTCTTCCAGAATGGTCCTGTATTTGGCTCCATCCATCTTCCCATCAATTTTAACCATCTTCCCTGTCCCTGCTGAAGAAAAGCAGGCCCAAACCATGATGATGCCACCACCATGTTTGACAGTGGAGATGGAGTGTTCAGGGTGATGAGCTGTGTTGCTTTTACGCCAAACATAACGTTTTGCATTGTTGCCAAAAAGTTCAATTCTGGTTTCATCTGACCACAGCACCTTCTTCCACATGTTTGGTGTGTCTCCCAGGTGGCTTGTGGCAAACTTTAAACAACACTTTTTATGGATATCTTTAAGAAATGGCTTTCTTCTTGCCACTCTTCCATAAAGGCCAGATGTGTGCAATATACGACTGATTGTTGTCCTATGGACAGAGTCTCCCACCTCAGCTGTAGATCTCTGCAGTTCATCCAGAGTGATCATGGGCCTCTTGGCTGCATCTCCGATCAGTCTTCTCCTTGTATGAGCTGAAAGTTTAGAGGGACGGCCAGGTCTTGGTAGATTTGCAGTGGTCTGATACTCCTTCCATTTCAATATTATCGCTTGCACAGTGCTCCTTGGGATATTTAAAGCTTGGGAAATCTTTTTGTATCGAAATCCAGCTTTAAACTTCTTCACAACAGTATCTCGGACCTGCCTGGTGTGTTCCTTGTTCTTCATGATGCTCTCTGCGCTTTTAACGGACCTCTGAGACTATCACAGTGCAGGTGCATTTATACGGAGACTTGATTACACACAGGTGGATTGTATTTATTATCATTAGTCATTTAGGTCAACATTGGATCATTCAGAGATCCTCACTGAACTTCTGGAGAGAGTTTGCTGCACTGAAAGTAAAGGGGCTGAATAATTTTGCACGGCCAATTTTTCAGTTTTTGATTTGTTAAAAAAGTTTGAAATATCCAATAAATGTCGTTCCACTTCATGATTGTGTCCCACTTGTTGTTGATTCTTCACAAAAAAATACAGTTTTATATCTTTATGTTTGAAGCCTGAAATGTGGCAAAAGGTCGCAAAGTTCAAGGGGGCCGAATACTTTCGCAAGGCACTGTACATCGTTACAGTTGTTGGTTAGCTAGCTAGCGAATTTGATCCATATTAGCATTGACATGAAATCACTCAGAACAAGACGAAACAAGCTGAAATGAGCCATTTACGATTCCCCACGTGGCAGGTTCTTATCATTCATGCTAGCAATCTGGCCATCCAGAATCACAACAACATGCTCACTTCTGTTGCACACCGTCTTTTGTGACGTTGCAAATAACCACCCATCTATACAGATTATCTTATCTCTCATCTTCAAGCCCCCTCGGCGATGGAGATGGTTGGTGAATATCACTCTCTTGCTTACAACCATCCCTGGCGGTTGCCATTACGCAAGGATCGTCAGTCCCATGCGCACAGAAAAATTTACCACCCTCACCTAGCACTATGACCTTCTGGGTGTGGCCCATGAGAGGTAAAGACTGAATGCGACAAATATGCCACTTGAGATCATCAAAAGCGCCTCTCTTTACGCTCACTGTGGAAATTAGTAATGCTCTTCTGAGAAGTGATATGACCTGAACAGATCATTTTTGTCAACTTGAAGTGTTCTGTTTATTAAACCACTATCTTGGCCTGTCATGCAGGCTCTGATAGTTACACAGTATGGTTATATCAAATCAAATCAAATTGTATTGGTCACATACACATATTTAGCAGATGTTACTGCAGGTGTAGTGAGATTCTTGTGTTCCTAGCTCCAACAGTGCAGGAATACCTAACAATTCACAACAATACAAACAAATCTAAAGTTAAAGAATGGAGTTAAGAAATATATAAATATTAGGAAAATCAATGTTGACGTGGCATTGACTAAAACACAGTAGAATAGAATACCTTATATACATTTGAAATGAGTAAAGCAGTATGTAAACATTATTAAAGTGACTAGTGTTCCATTTATAAAGTGACCAGTGTTCCATTTATAAAGTGACCAGTGATTCCATGTCAATGTATATAGGGCAGGAGCCTCTAAGGTGCAGGCTAATGATGGCTATTTAACAGTCTGATGTCTCTTGGTCACAGCTTTGATTCATCTGTACTGACCTCACCTTCTGGATGGTAGGAGGGTGAACAGGCCGTGGCTCGGGTGGTTGATGTCCTTGATGATCTTTTTGGCCATCCTGTGACATCGGGTGCTGTAGGTGTCCTGGAGGGCAGGCAGTGCGCCGCCGGTGATGTGTTGGGGAGACCGCACCACCCTCTGGAGAGCCCTGCGGTTGTGGGTAGTGCTGTTGCCGTACCAGGCGGTGATACAGCTCAACAGGATGCTCTCAATTGTGCATCTGTAAAAGTTTGTGAAGATCTTAGGGGCCAAGCCAAATTTCTTCAGCCTCCTGAGGTTGAAGAGATGCTGTTGCTTTTTACCTTCTTCACTGCTCTCTCTGCTGTTTCCTGAAGTCCACGATCAGCTCTTTCATTTTGTTGACGTTGAGGGAGAGGTTATTTTCCTGGTACCACTCCGCCAGGGTCCTCACCTCCTCCCTATAGTCTTTCTTGTCATTGTTGGTAATCAGGCCTACAACTGTTGTGTCGTCTGCAAACGTAATGATTGAAATGGAGGCATGCGTGGCCACGCAGTCATGGGTGAGCAAGGAGTACAGGAGGGGGCTGAGTACGCACCCTTGTGGGGTCCCTGTGTTGAGGATCAGCGAAGTGGGGGTGTTTCCTACCTTCACCACCTGGGGCTGAACCGTCAGGAAGTCCAGGACCCAGTTGCACAGGGCAGGGTTCAGACCCAGGGCCCCAAGCTTAATGATGAGCTTGGAAGGTACTATGGTATTGAAGGCTGAGCTATAGTCAATGACCAGCATTCTTACATAGGTATTCCTCTTGTCCAGATGGGATAGGGCAGTGTGCAGTATGGTGACAATTGCATTGTCTGTGGATCTATTGGGGCTATATGCAAATTAAAGTGGGTCTAGGGTATCAGGTAAGGTACAGGTGATATGATCCTTAACTAGCCTCTCAAAGCACTTCAAGATGACAGAAGTGAGTGCTACGGGGCGATAGTCATTTAGTTCATTTACCTTTGCTTTCATGGGTACAGGAACAATGGTGTACATCTTGAATCATGTGGGGACAGAAGACTGGGATAGGAGAGATTGAATATGTCCGTAAACACTCCAGCCAGCTGGTCTGCGCATGTCGTTGAAAGAGTATGCGCATCGCTTGCGCCTAGTCTCCAGGCGCCTAGTCTCCAGGCCTTTAGCCCAGTCTTGGGACTTTTCTATTGCGCATGAGGCTTCCTGACAGCCGATGGAAAGTGCGGAGAGGTAACACCTCTCCTTCTGTGCAGTCTGCCCGCCTGCAAGCGAGTGAGCTCTGCACGACATATCAGTCCACAATTCGTGCCTACAGTTGCCCCGGGTTCTCCTAGGTTACCTTGTAACCTGACCCCAACTTTTATGCACAAGGTTAGCAACAACTATGCTTGTTTCGTCTTAACTTGGATGGAGCGAGAGTATTGGAGAAGAGCTAGAACTACCTCTTTGTTTCTTGGGCACCTACCTGCAAGGGGAGGCCTCTCTCTCACTGTCCTTTTGGGTAGAGGAGGCTGTTATGTTTGGAAAGAATGACAGTAAGGGTTGCGGCCCGGAAGGGCTCCTTCCATCAGAAGTATGACCACTTCTTGGGCACTATTCGAATCCCTAGAGGTTGGTGGCACCTTAATTGGTGAGGACAGCCTCATGGTAATGCCTGCAGCGGAATTAGTGGAATGGTATCAAATACAACAAACACATGCTTTCCATGTGTTGATGCCATTCCATTCATTCCGTTCCATTATTATGAGCCGTCCTAAACTCAGAAGCCTCCGCTGGTCCAAAAGCATCTCCTTCAACAATAGATTATCACTATGGCTATTTGAACCACACCTGATACATTTATGAGGTTTTTACCTGCTGGATGTCACTGCACTTTTGTCGGTATATACTTCCTTAGTGTCAGAGCTTCTGAAGGGTTGGAAATAGTCTGGCTTTGGAGAGCATGTCTCGATATGGGGGTAGTCTATTTCCCCATAGTGAGATATCGAAACAATATATTTCAAATAGAACTTAGCTTTACTTGCATAATCATGGTTCTATGATAATATGAGTGAGATATTTCACTGTGTTTCCTTGCTCGCTAGAGCGCAATGAAGAGAGGCATGATAGAGAATTACCAGTCTGTCAGTCTCCAACAGACTGTGATTGGTACTTCAGTTATAGAATCCACTAAAGAAAATCCCCATAGTGATATATCAGAACCAGGGTTACGCAAATAACATTACAGTTTAAATTTAGCTATTGATTTGAATGTTTTTTTCTTTAGTGTTTGGCACCATTTTGATTTGAGTAGGTTTAGTCCTTGAGCTGGTTGAATTGCTGTTATTCCTTACGATATAATATGGACTGATAGACCGAGTTATTCAGTGATTCAGACAATCATACTGTCACCAGTTGTCTCTGTCTTGCAGTTATGTGGATGTTATGGGTGGCCTTTACACGACTCCCCTAGAACTCGTTATAGGCGGCAGGTAACCTATTGGTTAGGGGTTGGACTAATAACCGAAAGGTTGCAAGATCGAATCCCCGAGCTGACAAGGTAAAAATATGTCATTCTGCCCCTGAATAAGGCAGTTAACCCACTGTTCCTAAGCCACCGTCATTGAAAATAAGAATTTGTTCTTAACTGACCTGCCTAGTTAAATAAAGGTTAAAAAAATGTAACTCCATAAAATCTCCTCGCGTTATTTCAGTCTCAGCCTCCAGTCTGTGTGAACCAGGTTGCACTCTCCCACCAGATTGTTTGTATCTGTTTGCTATATATTTATGGAAAGAGTTCCTTAGTAAACTTAGATGGCGTAGTATCGGCTACACTTAATCTCTGCCACCAAGTACATGGATCAAATTACCTGGGAAAATAATAATAATAGTCCTACTTCAAAACCATCACATGAAAGAGTTTCCCAACTTCTGCTGAATTTCATTCAATTAAATTAATATCCCATATTGCATTGCAGACCATACACTGCCACCCTGCCCTAGGGGATACACATACACCTTTATAAGGATCAGGATGTTTGTGTATCTGGCGTCCTGTAATTGTGCCTTTAATTGATCTGCTCCAACCTGGATGGGAAAAATATTTATTTTCCTATCGCCACCTTTACCTTCCAAATCCCCTGGAAGCAGAAAGAGCCTGGAGAATGTTTCAGCATTACCCTTAATAATATCCTTTAATATCACCTTAATATCTTTCTCTCTAGTCATCTCTACATGCTTCTTGATCAGACAACATTCTGAGATGTAATATGCAGGAAGGTATGCATCGCCTCAACATACACACACATTCAGCTCATCTCCTTCAGAATGGCCAATCCGATTATTAAGCAAGGCTTCGCTGGTGGGTCCATCTCAATATTGTAGGTCCGTAGTAGCAGGTGTGTGTGTGCTGGGTAAATTACCCTATGAAGAGTGTCTAGCCAACCTCTTCCTATTGCTCCCTATAGACCTGGCCCATCTAGTATATAAAATAATTGAGGAACGCTGTTAGATAAAATAATTGAGGTACAAAACGTTATTTTGAAATAATAAGGTGAATGAAAATGATTAAATACATGAGTATTTCTTGCGTACACACACTGCATACGCTCGCACTTCTGTATACAAGTCTAGTTCTTTGTAACGCCTTTTAAATATTCACAACAGGAGATTGGTGGCACCTTAATTGGGGAGGACGGGCTCATAGCAATGGCTGGAACTGAATTTTTGGGATGGTGATCGAACTCATCAAGCACATGGTTTCCATGGGTTTGATACCATTCCATTCATTATTATGAGACGTCCTCCTCTCAGCAGCCTTCTATGATTTCCACATAGTACTGCAAACAATTTTTCCCCACAGGGAAAATAAAGTCAGAAAAGTAAAGCACAGCACTCCTGATTCTACTGTTTTGGGGTATTGTTAGAGAAGTGCTTGGATACGGTTTGTGTGGGATTGAAAGTTTGAGTAATGTTATGATCGTGTTATAATTGAAACTTTACCTTTGAATGGTTGAATGGAGGGTTTGAGCTTGTCCAGTCTAAAGAAAAAGGGGGTTGGCTGGGCGGGTGCTGATCCCTCCTTTTTTGAGCCGGCACGAGGAGGGTGGGGCTTGTTGAACAGCTGAGGTGTCAAAGGGTAGAGGTCATTCATAGAGACAACCCTCACTTTGGCCATCACTGGCTAAATCTGGCACAAATCAAGAGCCAACTGAAATATACCCCATTTCTACAACCAGTACCTCCTAGATATGTGTAATGGTAGATTGTCAAGGCTTCTCTCGTTCCTACCTGTTTGGGAACCTGTCCAAAGTTATTGACGTATCCCTGGATGGTACTCTTGATAAGGGGGTCTCTGAGTGCATCCTGCCCCCTTGTCCCTTTCCTTCTCTGGGCGTAGAAGTAGGGGTGGAATGTGTTGAGGGACTCTACAGCGGCTGGTCCCTGCTGGCAGTGCCCAAAGATCAGGTCGATCCACAGGTGGAGGTGGGAGCTAACATACTCACTCTCCAGAGCCTGGGGGACAGAGCAAAATAGTAAGATACAACACAAACGCACATGCACCCACATACAGTGGTTCTTCCTGTAAAAGTTGTGTCATACTGCAACACACCTTGAGGGCTGCCGCAGAATTCTACGGCACGTTATTTAATTGTCAACCATTGTTGTCATAAAAAAAAAAATTAATTTTTTTTTTCACCTTTATTTAACCAGGTAGGCAAGTTGAGAACAAGTTCTCATTTACAATTACGACCTGGCCAAGATAAAGCAAAGCAGTTCGACACATACAACAACACAGAGTTACACATGGAGTAAAACAAACATACAGTCAATAATACAGTAGAAAAATAAGTCTATATACAATGCTATAATATAATGCTAGTTAGTGCTAGTATGACCACGAGAGGGCATCTTTGAGAAGCATGACTTTTTGTAATAGTGGCTGTACTAAAGAATTTTAAAACGTTTTTTGTAAGAACATAGTTTATGGGATTGATTTTAAATGTAACTTCAAAAGTTTGATTAATATTACGGTGATCTATGAAAAACAAAACCCTGGCACTGTACAACATGCCCGTTTCCACACCCTAATTGTAGGCTAACCAACACCCAAACGGCGATTCAGTGAAAATAAAAATCTAATTGTTTTAGCAAGACCAGTCCCATGCTTGTCTCAGAGCAGCGTGAAATGGTGCTAAAACAGTTGTTTCAAATCCTATGTGAGAATGCCATTCATTGACTACAGCTCAGCGTTCAACACCATAGTGCCCTCAAAGCTCATCAATAAGCAAAGGACCCTGGGACCAAACACCTCCTTCTGCAACTGGATTCTGGACTTCCTGACGGGCCACCACCAGGCAAGGAAGACAAAGAAATAACCGCAGCATTGTCACAGAGGTGATGGAAGGTTTCATCAAGCAGCTGAGTGACTACTTATAGCAATAGTTTGTTATGTTTAGGTCTATTTACATAGGCCTAAACATAACTAAACATTTATATTTATATTATTGTACCTAATGTTGGCTGTTTGGCTAAATGTTTTTTTTCTTCTCCAAATGCAGACAATGACCCAAAACACACTGCTGCCCGGGTTTGCATTGCAAATGAGGGCATAAACTGGCTGAAGACGCCAGCAGAGTAAGTAGACCTTTATGTTGTAAAATATAAATAAATAAATAAATAAATAAAAGACCTACAACACCTACGGTAGGCCTACAGTATATCTCAAAATATGTATTTAATCTCTACATGTATAGGTCTCCTGATTTAAACCCAATCTAACTTGTTTGGCATCAACTGAAAACATGAGTCCGTAACTCTGCCAAGCCTACAGTACAGTATTTAACAGTATTTAACTAGGCAAGTCAGTTAAGAAAGAATTTGTATTTACAATGAAAGCCTAGGAACAGTAGCACTCACTTCCGTCATCATGAAGTGCTTTGAGAGACTAGTCAAGGACCATATCACCTCCACCCTACCTGACACCCTAGACCCACTCCAATTTGCTTACCGCCCAAATAGGTCCACAGACGATGCAATCTCAACCACACTGCACACTGCCCTAACCCATCTGGACAAGAGGAATACCTATGTGAGAATGCTGTTCATCAACTACAGCTCGGCATTTAACACCATAGTACCCTCCAAACTCGTCATCAAGCTCGAGACCCTGGGTCTCGACCCCGCCCTGTGCAACTGCCCGCCCTGTGCAACCGCCCTGTGCAACCTGCCCTCCAGGACACCTACACCACCCGATGTCACAGGAAGGCCATAAAGATCATCAAGGACAACAACCACCCGAGCCAATGCCTGTTCACCCCGCTATCATCCAGAAGGCGAGGTCAGTACAGGTGCATCAAAGCTGGGACCGAGAGACTGAAAAACAGCTTCTATCTCAAGGCCATCAGACTGTTATACAGCCACCACTAACATGTTGCTGCTGCCAAGCTGCTGCCAACACACTGACTCAACTCCAGCCACTTTAATAATGGGAATTGATGGGAAATGAAATATATCACTAGCCACTTTAAACAATGCTACCTAATATAATGTTTACATACCCTACATTATTCATCTCATATGTATACATATATACTGTACTCTATATCATCTACTGCATCCTTATGTAATACATGTATCACTAGCCACTTTAACTATGCCACTTTGTTTACATACTCATCTCATATGTATATACTGCACTCAATACCATCTACTGTATCTTGCCTATGCCGCTCTGTACCATCACTCATTCATATATCTTTATGTACATATTCTTTATCCCCTTACACTTGTGTCTATAAGGTAGTAGTTTTTGAATTGTTAGCTAGATTACTTGTTGGTTATTACTGCATCAGAACTAGAAGCACAAGCATTTCGCTACACTCGCACTAACATCTGCTAACCATGTGTATGTGACAAATACAATTGGA
This sequence comes from Oncorhynchus kisutch, assembly GCF_002021735.2. Taxonomy (NCBI): domain Eukaryota; kingdom Metazoa; phylum Chordata; class Actinopteri; order Salmoniformes; family Salmonidae; genus Oncorhynchus; species Oncorhynchus kisutch. The sequence goes on along the minus strand of NC_034184.2, from coordinate 49,333,820 downwards.
TTTGATTTGAAGTGCAACTAAAATGTATTTTAAATAAACATCTGCTTTTTGAGTGTATTTTTTCTCTTTATTTTATTAATGAAAGCATAAAGATGTTGATGAAGAACTGTTGGGGGATTTTTGCACCTACAGCAGCTGGGCTTTGAAGAGTTGCATGTCAAAACCATGTGAGTTGGAATCTCTTCCCATCTATTTTGCAATCTATATGGTTCTCTGATCATTTGCGGTTGCATTAGGTCTTGAGTTAGAAATGTAACACTTTAGAGTACTTAAGCATCAAATACATAGCAAATTGGGGGATTTTCACACCTACAGTAGCCAGGCTATGAAGAGTCTATTGTCCTGCTAATAGGAAACATTGTTTGCATGATGGGCTACACTTGCTACAGTACATGTGAAAAACAGGAGTTTGAAAACCTGTTTTCAAAATGCCTCCAGCTGTCCATCACTACTGTAAATAAAAACACAGCATCTTGTTTACATTCTTTATAGGAACCACAATGTCACAAATAAGTTGTATCTACCTTTCCAATTACTTTTAGAGTTTGGGGTTTACAAATATGCACTGTGAGAATATCTAATAATAATAATCGCTTTGTAAATAAGGATGCATTATAAAAAGGAAAGTGACATGCGCAAGAGACGGTGGTAATATTTTTCCTTTTAGAGACTACGATACTGTACATGGCATCCAGGTCCAGGTCATTTTCGTTTCTCTTAGAATTAAAACCTTAGTGTTACAACAGTTTTAATTAGTAATACGCTACAATCCAGTAACAGCTTGTTCTGATCAAGTAGAAACAAAAAAATAAGTGTATTTTTTTGGGTGTGCGTGCAAGACAGAGGACAAGCAATTCTTACACTATTGTTCAGGGGGGACGGGACATTTTGTGTCAATTCATAAAACGTGCCATTGAAAATCTCTTCCCAATTATTTTGCAATCTATATGGCTCTCAAAAGCATAAGCTCTAACTCCCCCTTGTGGTGGTCTGGAGCATTGAAGCAGTGACGCAGGGTATTGTACTAAACCACAAATTACCTCTATGTCCCGCAGCATAATCTCCAAACTTTTAGTTAAGGAACCACTGTATGAACATACGGATGGATGGACGGACGGACAGACAGACACACGCACAGTAATATAAATGCACTCAAGAAACATCCAATTCTTTGTTGACTGGCATTTACAGTATAGTTGAATATATGAAAATGTACGAGGAGGACCTTCTAGCCACATACAAACCAGGAGCAACTCGGATAGGAGAGTTAACCCTAAAACCATCATTCATCCGCAACAGTATGAGATACAAACTAATCTAAGCCTCTATAACCTCTGAATTATGACTCAAAGTGTGAACAAGGAAACAGAAACTCATTAGAAAGCCCAGTATCTATCAGATTACTCAGGTGTGATTTCCTACATGAGTCCATTTAAAAGTGAGGAGCAGGAAAATGTTGTGAGCTAATACTCTCATCACGACCGAATCACAGAATTACAGAATCATTTGCCTTGAATTAGCTTGAATTAGAGACATGTTTTGAACATTAGAAATAGTGGACATTATGACCAGAAGTCTCCGTTAAGGAGACCTTAATAACAACAGATCTCAGTCTCATAACTGCTTTCTATTGTTCATATTGTTCCATATGGAGTTCATTTGCATATCAGGAAGAATAAACATGCAGCTAAAACAGCTAATTTGGTGGGAATTGGAGGCAATATGAGATTTTATGAGATTACAGACTGATAAACACCATACAGGCCTGGAGTGGAGGGGGAGGAAATATAGCGAGAGTGAAAGGGGAAAAAAGAGAGAGAAAAATAGAGAGAATGAGAGAGAGAGAGCAGGCATTCATCCCGAGTGTCAGGCAGTAGTATCAGAGTTATGAGAGAGTGTATTGTGTGTGTTCTTAATGGCTCTGAAAAGCCTGTTATCCTGTAATGCCAGTGGTTTTAAACACAGTAAAACAAGGCTTTAACCTATTTATAATAGGCATTTGTTGATGAGCACAAGAGCTGATTATCTATTTAAGTGCAGAAAACAATTTCACTCTTTCTGGTTCAACCCCGAGCCCAACTTAACGGGACAGCATGAATGTTTACCCCTTTCTTTAAAATTGTTAAGAAGTGACTGGGCCTAAAGAATAAGGGATATCTCCACTAAGATGGATAACAGCTAAAACACTAGCACACTGAGAGCAGTCAGTCCTAAAAATATAGAATTAGAATGACAAGAACCGACATCCCCATCCCTGTGCTATCTCCAGCCATTGTGCCCCCTTAGAAAGGCACTTAACCCCTAAACTTTTCCAGGGGTGATGCACTGTGGGTGTTTGTGGGAATGTTTCTCAGGTAAAAAATATAATGTAACAGTTTCATCCTACTGTACTTCTTGTATTCATGGCAACTTTACGTGGTCGGCAGACTAGAAGATATGTTTGGTGTACAACTAACAGCATGCGTGAAAGGCAACTGACCTCTCGGTGAACTCTGATGAACTCCCGGGGGTCTCCCTTAGCCCAGGGAGGGAGGACAACGTCCCCTAGAGTGGTACCGTCCTGCATACAGCCTGGAGACAGACACAACCATCTTCAGAATACATATTGTGCTTCTACACCTGCATTGCTTGCTGTTTGGGGTTTTAGGCTGGGTTTCTGTACAGCACTTTGAGATATCAGCTGATGTACGAAGGGCTATATAAATAAATTTGATTTGATTTGATATTCCCCATCAAAATACACACACACACACACACACACAATACACACCTAGTTTGAAGTGGTTTGTGTTAACCAGGAAGTCAGGTAGGTAGTAGAACTCTGGGATCAGCTCTCTGACATCGCTCATGTTGTCTCTGGAGGCGGAGTCCCAGTCCTTCATCACACTATGGAACATCCTCTCTGCTATGTCATACCCTCCCTGAGAGAGAGAGACACAGAGAGAGAGAGAAAGAGACACAGAGAGAGAGAGCGACATCAACTTTAGCTGTCCACTCATTCACTCACACAGGCATTTCATTGTTACTTAAGCTACCTGTACCTTTGTGTGGCTGGATTGACATAAGAAGTGGGTAAGAATGTACAGTATGTCCGCGTGCTCTTGCGTGCACACATTCGTGCACATGTGTGCGTAATGGCAGAAGATGCAGCGGTTTTCATTGCAAACCAAACTTTGGAATAGAAACATTTAATAAAGTAACCTAAACCATATTAAACACGTTTTCATTCTTGACATCCAGACGTTGACTGAAGCTTTTAATTTTTCCATAAAATCTTCTAACCCCTTGATAGAGATGCCATGAGGAGGAATGTAATTTACTGCAAAACAATTACCTTTATTCAATGAGAATAACACCCATACTGGCTAAACTCTGTTAGGGACATAAATCAAGTTATAGATATTACTGCAACTGCACATACTAGTCTGGGGTTGAAAGGAAAAAGTGAGCACTGTGTTTTCAACAAGCTAATATCTTGATTGTTTTATTGTTTGATGATGACTATCAAATATGCAGACCTTCTCATTAGCATCTATTGGATTCCTAGACTGGAAATCAGCAGCTTTTACAACCAAATGGGATTCTTCTTTTGTTTTGTAATGTTACCACATTTATTTGCTTAATATACACTGAACAAATATATAAACACAACATATAAATGGTATGTAACATACACATATGTTGATTGAGCTGAAAAAAAAAGATCAGAGAAAAGTTCCATAGGCACAAAAATATGATTTCTCTCACATTGTGTCCACAAATTTGTTTATATCCCTGTTAGTAAGCATTTCTCCTTTGCCAAGATAATCCATCCAGCTGACAGGTGTGGCATATCAAGAAGCTAATTAAACAGCATGATCATTACACAGGTTAACCTTGTGCCGGGGAAAAATAAAAGGCCACTCTGAAATGTGCCGTTTTGTCACACCACACAATGCCACAGATGTCTCAAGTTTTGAGGGCATGCTGACTGCAGGAATGTTAACCAGAGCTTTGCCAGATAATTTAATGTTCGTTTCTCTACCATAAGCCGACTCCAAAGTCGCTTTAGAGAATTTGGCAGTACGTCCAACCGGCGTCGTGTGTGCGAGCAGTTTGCTGATGTCAACATTGTGAATAGAGTGCCCCATGGTGGAGGTTGGGTTATGTTTGGGCAGGCATAAGCTACGGAAAATGAACACAATTGCATTTTATCAATGGCAGTTTGAATGCACAGAGATACCATGACAAGATCCTGTGGCCCGTTGTTGTGCCATTCCTCCACTGTCATCACCTCATGTATAAGCATGATAATGCACGGCCCCATGTCGCAAGGATCTGTACACAAATCCTGAAAGCTGAAAATGTCCCAGTTCTTCCATGGCCTACATACTCACCAGACATGTCACCCATTGAGCACGTTTGGGATGCTCTGGATTGACATGTACGACAGTGTGTGTCAGTTCTGGCCAATATCCAGCAACTTCGCACAGCCATTGAAAAGGAGTGGGAGAACATTCCAAAATCAACAACCTGATCAACTCTATGCAAAGTGTGGTGGTCACAACAGATACTGACCAACAGATGCATATCTGTATTCCCAGTCATGTGAAATCCATTGGGTTTAATGGGTCTAATTTATTTATTTCAGTGGGCTGATTTCCTTATACAGTAAAATCGTTGAAATTGTTGCATGTTGCGTTTATAGTTTTGTTCGGTATTTATTGAAATCTCATTTAAATGAATTTGTTTCTAAATTAAAAAGCTGATATGGAATCCAGCGAGTCCAAAATAAGGAGGCAGTCATTAAAGACATGCTCTGCAACTTTGGTAGTTCATACATGCATAATCTATGAGCAGAATTATTGTTTTACCTCAATTAGCCACAAAATCTCTAGTTTGAAAGCGACTGTTTTTCTGGAAGCTGTACTGCACCATTTTCCCTACATTTTCCCCAACGTGGGCCAGCCCCCTAGCAATTCCAGTTCTAGCCAATGAGCTTCAGCGCCTTGCCATTTGAGTGACAGCTAGCAAGATGTACATATAGCAGAGCAATTTTCAGGGACCACTTTTTGCTTGTGAGCGCTACTTTCAGAACTACAGGCAAAAAAGTATACAAAAGTACCGGATAATCTTTTTAAGGATTATTCGTTTTATGACATCTACAGAAAAGCCAAAAATACTATTTCGACATTTTCTGGTAAAATATTTGTTGTATTTAATGTACTGTGCTTGCTCTTTAGCTCAGCATACACCAGTGAAACAGTACCATGGAAAAAAGAGATACAGTATGTACAGGCCTCTGTTCCAGCCTTGCATGAATACAACTTCAACTGACCAACTGGCTGAATCAGGTGTGTTCGGGTTGGTCTGGAAAAAAAGCCTGCACACCATGTAGCTCTCCTGGACCTTGGTTGAAAAACTCTGGCCAATGGGGGCACATGCCAAGATGTAATGAGCCAAACAGAGCAGCTGACCCTTGACCTCTCACCTGTAGGGTCAGAAAGGTGTGTGAGAAGGGTTCCATCCGAACGAGGAAGGAAGACACGATGATGGCCGAAGAATAGTGGGTACAGTAGTGACACCTCACTGCCAGGTCACCTAGAATAGCCAAAATACTCAGCCATGAATAACCAATACAACACAAAATGCATCCTGTCATGAACTATGAAAAAATCATGTGATTGGACACTGTATTGCTTCAGATTGTAGGCCACACATGTTAAATATCAGTGATGTTAGAACTGGGGGCAGTGTAATGTGAAATTAAAGTGTTGAGTTGTTGCAGTAGGGGTTGCAGTTAGTACAACATCAGCACATGGTATGGTACACTACCTTCACTACTTTCCACTTCATTAAATCTCTGAATAAACATGTCTCTCCTCTTCTCTGTCTGGGCTCCCATTGGTTTCGAGAGGTCACGAAATGTCGCCGGTTTGGTCAGATCCAGGGTCTATCAATAAATAGTATATGACATGTAAATATGCAATCAATAATATAACAATTCACCCTTCGCTAAGCCCTGTCCCCTTGGTTACTGCTGCAACCTCGATCAAAGTTTTCCCAGGAAGCCCAATAGCCGTTTCAAACCACTGGAGAAAACCCCTCACAATGATAGTAAACTGTGTTTTTAATACACAATGAAATTAAACAGACTACCCCTTGCTAATCAGGAGCCTCTCGAGCATGTTGTGGTGGACTGTCATTATAATTGCTTCACAGGAACATGGTAAAATAAAGTTTGTAGTGTGGTGAGCCACTGGATGGCTCTGAATGCACGGTCAGCTGTGCATGCAGTCAAAGCTACTTACAGCTTGTGGAGCCAACTAGTGCTCTCAAATCGTATCCTCCTGATGTTGACAGCATAACTACCATAAAAAGCCGATAAAACAGTTGGATCACATACATCTATGCTCTAACTAAACCATGTTAGAAATTCCAATAGCAGTGTGTTTGCATAAAATAATCCCATTATTGGCATGTCCCACATCCTGTTTGTCCAACTTCTAGGAAGTTAGAATATTTAGCCAAATTTCAGTTTGTGACAAAACAAGCAAGCAATAATGTAGAGAATCATTGTACCAACTAAACCGCTGGGAAATATCTTTTCCATAACCCCAAACATGATATTTTCAACTGTTTGAAGCTGGTGTACAAAACTGAAAGTAAAAGTTGCACAAACAAAACTTAAGAATGGGAAGCATAGAAATAGCACAAATAGAACAGTTCTACTACTTCTTAGACTTTCTTTCAATGAGAGAGAAATTTTTGTTATAAATCTATCAATGTGAATTTGGTTGGGTCGCCAAAAAAGTTAGATATTGCAGCTTTAATGTGAATAGTGATTAATTTACATTTGTCCCTCAGGTTTAAGGTCATCCCTGTAACGTGAACTGAACTCTTGTTTCAATTTGATAAAACTAATTTTGTACATTATTTTCTCAAAAGGAACACCTTATAGTCAAATCATTGTGTAGAAGCAGGTAAGCTGATTATACTCTATTTGGCCATTTTATGGTGTTTTGTGGTGGAAAACTGAGTGTGTCGGAGCATAAAACATCAACCCTATTACATATAGATAGATAGGCTAGAAATGTTTTAACAAGTTCACATTTTTGGTTAAACTTGCATTCAATTGCCCCTCCCTGATGATGCACACAAGCTTCCATATAGTCCTTTTTCTTAATTTAAATTCTTGAGATGGGAAATCATGCTTGTTACTAAGTTGAACATGCGCTCTTTATGACAAAATTAGGTTAAATAAGTAGTTACACAGCCAGTATTATTACAGATATGAGACATACAGAGACAGATATGGACACAGAGAGACAGACACACAGACAGACAGACAGTATTACTCCTCACCTCCGACTTGTAGTCAGCTAGGACCCAGGGGAAGACGGGGTACTGCATGAGGTCACTATAGGTTCTACCAGCCAGAGTGTTCAAATGCATCAGGTACTCAAAATTACTTATGTCCCCACGCTGTCAGAGTAAAAGAACACAGAGAAACACAATCTGTATTTAGATAATACTGCGCTGTCAGAGAGAACACACACATGCATGATATATCATGTTGATAATACTAGAAGATATTAAGAATATTAAAATATGATGTGTTGCCACAATGTTCACAATAAATACAAACATTTGTCAGTCATAGAAAAACTGAAGTTCTCAGTAGATCACTATCAATTATGTCAAACAGTACAGTACCTGCCATTTCACCTGAGTAGTCTTCTCCATCACTGGAGTCTTCCTGAACAACACAACATCAGAATATCAACTGTCAACTGCATTAAGCCACATCTACCAGTTTACATAGGCTGCTCGACATGCTCATGTTAGTCATGACCTACAGTACCAGTCAATGGTTTTTCTTTATTTTTACTATTTTCTACATTGTAGAATAATAGTGAAGACACCACAACTATGAAATAACACATATGGTATCATGTAGTAACCAAAAAAGTGTTAAATCAAAATATATTTTATATTAGAGATTCTTCAAAGTAGCCACCCTTTGCCTTGATGACAGCTTTGCACACTCTTGGCATTCTCTAAACCAGCTTCACCTGGAATGCTTTTCCAACAGTCTTGAAGGAGTTCCCACATATTCTGTGCACTTGTTGACTGCTTTTCCTTCACTCTGCATTCCAACTCATCCCAAACCATCTCAATTGGGTTGAGGTCTTGTGATTGTGGAGGCCAAGTAATCTGGCGCAGAACTCCATCATTCTCCTTCTTGGTCAAATAGCCCTTACATAGCCTGGAGGTGTGTTGGGTCATTGTCCTGTTGAAAAACAAATAATAGTCCCAACAATTTATAGTCCTTGTCTCATCACGCACCAGCGACTCCTGTGGCGGGCCGGGCGCAGTGCGCGCTAACCAAGGTTGCCAAGTGCACGGTGTTTCCTCCGACACATTGGTGCGGCTGGCTTCCGGGTTGGATGCGCACTATGTTAAGAAGCAGTGCGGCTTGGTTGGGTTGTGTATCGAAGGACGCATGACTTTCAACCTTCGTCTCTCCCGAGCCCGTACGGGAGTTGTAGCGATGAGACAAGATAGTAGCTACTAAAACAATTGGATACCATGAAATTGGGGAGAAAAAGGGGTAAAAAAAAAAAAGTGTTAATTCAGTATTGTTGTAATTGTCATTATTACAAATAAATAAAAAAGTTGGCCGATTAATCGGTATCGGCTTTTTTGGTCCTCCAATAATCGGTATCGGTGTTGAAAAATCATAATCGGTTGACCTCTAAAACATACCCTCGTAAAACTGACCACCCTGCCGATCCTCGATTTCGGCAATGTCATTTACAAAATAGCTTCCAATACTCTACTCAGCAAACTGGATGCAGTCTATCATAGTGCCATCCGTTTCATCACCAAAGCCCCTTATACCACCTACCACTGCGACCTGTATGCTCTCGTCGGCTGGCCCTCGTTTCATATTCGTCGCCAGACCCACTGGCTCCATGTCATCTATAAGTCTATGCTAGGTAAAGCTCCGCCTTATCTCAGCTCACTGGTCACGATAACAACACCCACCCGTAGTACGCGCTCCAGCAGGTATATCTCACTGGTCATCCTCTAAGCCAACACCTCCTTTGGCCGCCTTTCCTTCCAGTTCTCTGCTGCCAATGACTGGAATGAATTGCAAACATCGCTGAAGTTGGAGACTTATATTTCCCTCACTAACTTTAAACATCTGAGCAGCTAACGAATCGCTGCAGCTGTACATAGCGCACCCAATCTACCTACCTCATCCCCATATTGTTTTTATTTACTTTTCTGCTCTTTTGTACACCAGTATTTCTACTTGCACATCATCATCTGCTCATCTATCACTCCAGTGTTAATTTGCTAAATTGTAATTACTCTGCTACTATGGCCACTTATTGCCTTACTTCCTCATGCCATTTGCACACACTTTTTGCACACACAGACTTTCTTTTTAGCCAGCAGCCTAAACACCGTGACTAAACGGTTGCTAGATCAAATCCCCAAACTGACAAGGTAACAATCTGTTGTTCTGCCCCTGAACAAGGCAGTTAACCCACTGTTCCTAGGACGTCATTGTACATAAGAATTTGTTCATAACTGACTTGCCTAGTTAAATAAAGGTAACATTTTTTTTAAATTAAATGACTCGTGACAGACGGTCACCGCAACAGCCCTAGTGGAGATGAGTGTGTGTAATGTGTACCCAGCAAACAAAAATTGGTTCTGTGCAAGTTCCCAGAACATTTGTTCGGTCACGGCAAATGTTCTCATAGAATGTTTGTATAAAACACTTGCCTGATGTTGCAAGAATGTTCCTAGAACACATTTAATCTGTTCTTTAAAGGTTCCCAGAATGTTTCATTAGGTTGTGGGAACTGTCTGGTGAGAACAATGTGGGGACATCCCAAAATACAAAAACTGTCCAGTTGTGTGGATGATCTACAATGTTTCTTTTAGTATGCAAAAAACATTCACCTGCAAGAACTTTCCCAGAACACATTTCGGAATCATATCGGGTGCGTTTAAAAAAAGTTGAACAGTTCATTTTTACACCATGTTTATTTTTTTTTTTTCAGTTAGTCTAAATTCTGCATTTGACTAGATTTATAAATTTGGACTAAATAAAGATTTACTCTCTTTTAGTAGAGTATACCTGAGCCTCAATTTCCCTTTTTTCTCAAAAGAAACACATTTAAAGAACATGTGGGATTGAACCTGCAGATCTGCAGCCAGATCATTAATCCTCCATGCCAGTGGTTCCCAAACGTTTTATAGTCCCGTACCCCTTCACACATTCAACCTTCAGCTACGTACCCCCTTTAGCACCGGGGTCAGCGCACTCTCAAATGTTGTTTTTTGCCATCATTGTAAGCTTGTCACACACACACACACTTTACGATTCATGTATTAAACATAAGAACAAGTGTACGTTTTTGTCACAACCCGGCTTGTGGGAAGTGACAAAGCTCTTTTAGGACCAGGGCACAAATAATATAATAATAATAATCAATCATTTTGCTCTTTATATTTACCATCTTACATATAAAACCTTATTTGTTCATTGAAAATGGTGAAAAACTAATGAGAAGGATGTGCTTGAAAGGATGCACATAACTCTGCAATGTTGGGTTGTATTGGAGAGTCTCAGTCTTAAAACGTTTTCCAAAAAGAGTCTGTGCCTGTATTTAGGTGTCATACGAGTGAGGGCCAAGAATAGACTCTCACATAGGTACGTGGTTGCAAAGGGCATCAGTGTCTTTTTTATTTTTTATTTAAACAGGCAAGTCAGTTAAGATCAAATTCTTATTTTCAATGACGGCCTAGGTACAGTTAACTGCCTGTTCAGATTTGTACCTTGTCAGCTGGGGGATTCGAACTTGCAGCCTTTAAGTTACTAGTCCAACGCTCTAACCACTAGGCTACCCTGCCACCCTCAGTGGCTTAACAGCACAATTTTCCAAGTCAGGATACTCTGAGTGCAGCCCAATCCAGAAATCTGGCAGTGGCTTCTGATTAAATACAATTTTCACAGAACCGCTTGTTGCAACTTCGATGAGGCTCTCTTGTTCAGATATTGGTAAGTGGACTGGAGGCAGGGCATGAAAGGGATAATGAATCCAGTTGTTTGTGTCATCCATTTCGGGAAAGTACTGGCGTAATTGCGTACCCAACTCACTCAGGTGCTTCGCTATATCACATTTGACATTGTCCGTAAGCTTGAGTTCATTTGCACACCAAAAATCATACAATGATGGAAAGACCTGTGTGTTGTCCTTGTTAATGCAGACATAGAAGGCTCCAACTTTTTAATCATAGCCTCAATTTTGTCCCGCACATTGAATATAGTTGTGGAGAGACCCTGTAATCCTAGATTCAGATAATTCAGGCAGAAAAAACATCACCCAGATAGGCCAGTCGTGTGAGAAACTCGTCATCATGCAAGCGGCCAGACAAGTGAAAATGATGGTCAGTAAAGAATGCTTTAAGCCCACCTCTCAATTCCAAAAAAACGTGTCAATACTTTGCCCCTTGATAACCAGCGCAATTCTGTATGTTGTAAAAGCGTTACATGGTCGCTGCCCATAGCATTGCATAGTGCAGAAAATACACGAGAGTTCAGGGGCCTTGCTGTAACAAAGTGAACCATTTTCACCGTAGTGTCCAAAACGTCTTTTAAGCTGTCAGGCATTCCCTTGGCAGCAAGAGCCTCTTGGTGGATGCTGCAGTGTACCCAAGTTGCACAGAGCAACCGGTTGCACACGCATTACCACTCCACTATGTCTCCCTGTCATGACTTTTGCGCCATCAGTACAGATACCAACATGAGCAGCAGCTACATACGGACCATTAGTGGAATTCCCACAAGAGAGTAATGGTTAATGTGATTGGATGTTAATTATTTGACTAGGCTACCTGTATTTGACATTGTGTTAAACACTGTTCGCTGAACACTAGATGGTTTAATTTTATTTTTGGCAGTGAAACCAGGCTACTCAGGCAAGAAAAACATTTTAAAATGTAAAATTGTATGAATGTCATCACAACTGAGCATATTTTGTGTTTTGGGAATCTATCGCTTGTACTGTTCCTACACTGTTCCTACCTGTTCTGGGAACCTTTAAAGAACTCAGAAAGGCTGTTCTGTCAACATTCTTGAAACATCAAAGAAACGTGTTGTGCACCCTGATATAAACTCTGACTGTCAGCACAACTGGACAGTTTCTATGGAAACATATCTTTCAGAACCTAATGAAACATTCTGGGAACCATTAAAGAACAGACTAAATGTGTTCTTGGAACGTTCTTGTAACATCAGGTAAATATTTTCCACCCATTCTCTGAATGTTTTGGGGATTTTACCATGCTAATGTTAAATAAAACCCTAACTAGTACTTAATGGGAATCTTAGCTAATGTTCTGGGAATGTTCCCGGATTGCTGGGTAGTTAATACTGTGAGTTTGTGTGTGTGAACCAATGGAAGAGCTCTCAGGTGGAATGGAATGGCCAGTTAACTGGAGCTGCAGACAGACTACACTGCTACCTAACTTTGCAGGCCATATCAACTGGTTGAACCTCTTCACTCTACTGTAAATAGAAAATGGTATGTACTCATAGATTACTACAGTACTGTTTTGTACATAACAGTACAAACTATGCAGGGTTGGTTTCCACGACTATGGTTGATGTGTATGTAAACAGGCGGGCTCAGTACAGCTTGCTTTGACTCAGCTTGCTTCAGCTCAGGCGTGTGAAAAGCCCCTAAATTACATCTAATAATGGACATGGGCTTAATCCGGACAGGTTGCTTAACTAAGCTCAGAAACAGCAGTAATATTGAGTTATTTCTCACTCATAAGGCCCAGAAATAAAGTCTAAACAGCAGACTTGTAGTAAATGTTCTCGTTCCAATTTCCAGAAATATCTCTGGGTTATATGATACTCATACAAAGTCAAATACTTGATTTCACAAATCAAGAGCCATCTGAAGTATATCCAATTTCTATCCCCAGTAACTCCTTACCACATTATTTTGTAGAAAGCAGCCTAAATCAATCATTGCATTTGTCCCGCTGTACAATATAGTATAATTGCAGGTAGTAATTGCAAGCAATAATTTCTTATAGGAGGTTGTAGTGGAAACAAGCGATGGTGAATCACTTCTCTGTTCTCTGTGATCCTCAATATGATTAATGAGGTGATAGAGGGCCTTAGGGCTTTAATACAGACACACTCTGCTCTCTGAGACACACACACACTTGCAAACTCTGCTACACACACACACACAAAACGCAAACACAAGCCCTAACTGTAATTTTTCAAAGTCCTGATTTGACTCCGTCTCTTTTCACACAAGCACACACACTCTCCACCTGGGAGAGGCTTCCCAGTTCAACAAGCTGGATCTTGTGGGCCTCCCGAGTGGCACAGTGGTCTAAGGCACTGCATCACGGTGCTAGCTGTGCCACTAGAGGTCCTGGTTGGAGTCCAGGCTCTGTCACATCTGGCCATGACCGGGAGACCCATGTTTGTCTATGGAGATTGCATGACTGTGTGCTCGATTTTATACACCTGTCAGCAGCGGGTGTGGCTGAAACAGCCGAGTCCACTAATTTGAACGGGTATGCACCTACTTTTGGCCATGTAGTGTTTCTACAGGTAAAGTCTGAAGTTTACATACTTGTTAACAAACTATAGTTTTGGCAAGTCGGTTAGGACATCTACTTTGTGCATGACACAAGTCATTTTTCCAACAATTGTTTACAGACTGATTATTTCACTTATAATGCACTGTATCACAATTCCAGTGGGTCAGAAGTTTACATACACTAAGTTGACTGTGCCTTTATACAGCTTGGAAAATTCCGGAAAATGATGTCATGGGCATAGAAGCTTCTGATAGGCTAATTGACATCATTTGAGTCAATTGAAGATGTACCCGTGGATGTATTTCAAGCCTATCTTCAAGCCCAGTGCCTCTTTGCTCGACATCATGGGAAAATCAAAAGAAATCTGCCAAATCAGCAAAATAGTCTGGTTCATCCTTGTGAGCAATTTCCAAATGTCTGAAGGTACCATGTTCATCTGTACAAACAATAGTACGCAAGTATAAACACCATGGGACCACGCAGCCGTCCTACCACTCAGGAAGGAGACACATTCTGTCTCCTAAAGATGAACGTACTTTGATGCGAAAAGTGCAAATCAATCCCAGAACAGCAAAGGACCTTGTGAAGATGCTGGAGGAAACAGGTACAAAAGTATCTATATCCACAGTAAAACGAGCCCTATATCGACACAACTTGAAAGGCTGCTCAGCAAGGAAGAAGCCACTGCTACAAAACCGCCATAAAAAAGCCAGACTATGGTTTGCAACTGCACATGGGGACAAAGATTGCACTTTTTGGAGAAATTACCTCTGGTCTGATGAATCAAAAATAAAACTGTTTTGCCATAAAGACCATTGTTATGTTTGGAGGAAAAAGGGGGACGCTTGCAAGCCAAAGAACACCATCCCAACTGTGAAGCATGGGGGTGGCAGCATCATGTTGCGGGGGTGCTTTGCTGCAGGAGGGTCTGGTGCACTTCACAAAACAGATGGCATCATGAGGGTGGAAAAGTATGTGGATATATTGAAGCAATATCTCAAGACATCAGTCAGGATTTGAAAGCTTGGTTGCAAATGGGTCTTCCAAATGGACAATGACCCCAAGCATACTTCCAAAGTTGTGGCAAAATGGCTTAAGGAAGCCCTGACCTCAATCCTATAGAACATTTGTGGGCAGAACTGAAAAGGTGTGTGTGAGCAAGGAGGCCTGCAAACCTGACTCAGTTACACCAGCTCTGTCAGGAGGAATGGGCCAAAATTCATCCAACTTATTGTGGGAAGCTTGTGGAAGGTTACCCAAAACATTTGACCCAAGTTAAACAATTTAAAGGCAATGCTACCAAATACAAATTGAGAGTATGTAAACTTCTGACCCACTATGAATTTGATGAAAGAAATAAAAGATGAAATAAATAATTATCTCTACTATTATTATGACATTTCACATTCTTAAAATAAAGTGGTGATCCTAACTGACCAAAGGCAGGGAATTTTTACTCGGATTAAATGTCAGGAATTGTGAAAAATTGAGTTTAAATGTATTTGGCTAAGGTGTATGTAAACTTCCGACTTCAACTGTACCTGATGTGTATGTGTATGTGTCCACACTCACCTGGCATTAGTTATGACCTCAGCAACCCCTCTACCTATCAATGCTGGCACCACTGAACACAGCCTACAGAAAGTAGTAGGAATGGAAAACAGAGAGAAAGAAAGAAAATCAAACCTGTCCCATAAAGCCACACTCTCCATCTCTCTCTCCATGTTTTCCTATCTCTCTCCATCTCTTACCTTTTAAAAGCAGACACATGGTCTTTGTTGAAGAAAACCAGGAAAGTAGAGTATCCGTTCTGCATAAAGATCTCCAGCGCATTTTCCTGAGGTGTCAGAAAACGGGAAACGTTTCCACAACACTGCAACAACTTTCTAATAGACACATGAAACACACCAACATGCAGACGGAGAAATATATATGTTTTAACATTTTACTCCAAAAAGTAGACTATTTGGGAATTAGGTGCCATTTCAGATTTGCCGTGTAAGTTCACCTCTAGAAGGAAACGCATAAAGCGGACATCTCTTATGTCCTGGTAGGGCCATCGTTTGCAGCTGAGGCTGGATGAAGATATGTCTTTAGTCAACATACTGGAAACGAACGCGTCACGCACACTGGGGGAAAGAGAGACACGGTGTGTGAACAACAGTTCATAATGATTAATATTCAATAGTATAGTATGTTTTCCCATATAACCCTATATGTAAGTACACACAGACATTGTCCAACTCATCTCTCTCTCTCACAAACACAGCCACACGTACAGACGCACGCACACACAGTACCCAGTGGGGTGGTGTTTTCTGCAGCAGACGTCTCCTGCGGGGCTTAGGGTGAAGCCCTCACACATGTACAGACTGTCTGTCCCAAACAACAGCAGCCCCTCTGTTACAGACAGCCCACTGACCACCACCACACATACCTTCGCTTTAACCTTGGGGGAGAGAGGACACAACAGATTATAATTTTAAATGAAAAGTCAAGGTTATATTAAATTGTTAAATAAAGGTTATATTCACAATCAGTGTTACATTATGATAGTTCTGAAGTGTCTGTCCTATATCTGAAAGATACAAGAAAGATCAGGGAACTTCTATATATATTTTTTACATATATTTAACCCCTTATTTTTGGCACTAAACATGTTTTTCCATGTATATACATGTTCCACAGATTTTTTCAACTGGTACCAGGGGACCTTCAGACAAGTATTGTGAGGCCTGTGGGTGTCCTAGAGCAAAACAACTGACATGTACGTGTTCGTGAGAGTCGTATTAGTGTATAGCCCAAACTGTATGGACGCTACAGACAGAAGTTGGCAGATTGGCTGTACCAACTTCAGGCGAATCCCAAGAAGCTTGTGGGGGTCATAGAGCTAAATGGAGAACACCATTGTGTTTGTGAGAGTCTCATCTTTCCATAGAGGGGTAATAGTTTGTCAAAACATTTGGATGCTACAGATGATTTTGTGAGAAAACCGATTTTCGGGATGTCTAATGGTCTAACAAACATTGCTCTAGCTCTGTCACCTTTCACCGCAGATGCGAAAGTGTGACATAGGCGGATGTGGTTGATTGAGATGCATCCAATGCAAAATAGATATCTCTAGCTTAAACTGACATTTTCATGGGGATTGTTTTTGTTATGCTAATTAGATTTCCATGGGGGCGCAGACATCGACCTTAGGGGGTTAATAGACAAGCACAGCACAAGGACAGAACTACATCAATTTAAAATAAGAATACACACTTTCGTACATTTATGCCTTAGCATTCCATGCTTCATGTACTCATTATAACGGCAACACTGCAGCCATTAATTTTCCCATATATTGCGATCCTTTGCTCTACTGTTACAATTGCTTTGACCAAGCAGGTCCTGATATCCTAAATCGCATAGCACCAGTCGATCTGTGAAAAGGCCCATGGAGTTGGTGGAAGAATCCTTTAATTCATGGCCTCTTGCTCAGCTGGGCCAGGGGCACTTCAAGTGGAAATGTCCAACAGATTTCAACTCCATAAAATGAGGAAATCGCCATCACCCGATCTTGCTGCTTTCTCTTCCTTAACTGCTCCAGAAGTTCTGTGCGTCCATGAATCCATATAAGGCCACCGAATCTGTTACATTTCAGCTGAACTACCTGTTGCGATCGGGAGAGTGGGCCATCAGTTATTGTTTATAGTTATTACCGCAGAGCGCACGCTTCAAATCTATTGTGTAATGTAAATGGTCAATGATCACAGCCCTACAGATCATCACAGGGCAATTGTGCCATCGATATATGGTATTATGTAATGAAATTACATGTACATATGAAGACAAACTTGAAATATGAAACGTCATTGTTTGCTGAACTGATCAATTCTGATATCAAACTAATGGTGATAATAGATTGAATAACCGATCACTGTTTGAATTATTTGTATTATTCTTCTCATGATTATGATAAATAGTTATGAGCCAAAATGACTCAAGGATAATTCCTATTGACTTCTTATTGATCTGGATTGCTGAATTACCTAATTATGTTAATAATGAATGATTGTTATGATTTGATCTTTGTGATTATGAATTTGATTGGATTCCTGTTATTCTGTTTCCTTTGTTGCGCAGCACAGACTACCCAGTAAACATACCACTTCATGGTTAAAGGAATTCCTGCCTCCGTCTCATCCATTCCTCTGTCACCTGACCTGTGACCACCTGTTCACCTTCACTGTCAGTCATCCTACCTGTTCAGCTACCCACACAGATTCCAATCTTTCAGTAAGCATCAAAGAGAATCTCACAACATCACGAACCATCCATGTCCTTGTTTGTTCTGTTTGACGTCAATACTATGCATATTTGTGATTCATAGACGAATGTAGCAACCTTGTTCACTAAATTCTCCTGACATGTATACAGCTACCTTGTTTCTCTAAAATCTCCTGACGTAAATAAAGCAACCCTGTTTTGCTAAATTCCCCTGACGTGAATAAAGCTACCTTGTTTCGCTACATTTCCGAGATGAATAAAGCTACACGGTCATCTACAGTTATCGCCCTTAATAGGTAACATGGGGTAAAATATTGAGTTTTTACAGTACCACCCGCCATGGATTTCATTAGGTAAGATTTATACCTTGAATCGTGTGGAGTTTACTCCCACTAGAAATTCAACTTAATGGTTTATTGACTGAGAGGCTAATGTCATACCATTGATTTCTCCTCAGAAACATTACCATCATAATCACACTATCGGCGGTGGAAGTCTAATCATGCTAAAGATTGTGTGTGGGGGGGGGGAGGGTGCTGTGCTCCTGGATTAATAAGCGTGTAAATGCCTGTGTATCTGACAACGGCTCAGCAGGACACACACACACGCCAACTAGCTAGGAGACAGTTGATACAACCATCTAACGCTTTTTTATTTTTTTTTACATTTATTAACATTATTAAAACACTCTGCTGGTTGATTTTGCTTTAACGTGACCTGTTAATACGGTTTCCACCTCAGCAACTTGTCTTACATTTCCATATGTCACATTCACACCCAGCAGCATACACCAGTCACAAACATACACACATATCACAAGAGGTTGGTAGCACCTTAATTGGGGAGAATGGGCTTATGTTAATGACTGGAGTGGGATTAGTGGAATGGTATAAATTATATCCAACACATTGTTTGATGCCATTCCATTTGCTCTGTTTCAGCCATTATTATGAGCCATCAACCCATCAGCAGCCTCCACTGGTACATACACGTAGGCTTACAAGTTATTTAGGTCAGTTAGAGGAGAGGTGTATGTATTAAGTAACCAGAGGTGTTCCATTGTAAAGTTTCAAAAAGTAATGTGAAAACCATGAAACCCAGCCCACGTCTACTTTTATGCTCCCATGGGACGTCAAGACATCATCACCACTCCAGGCTGCACATGATTGATCATTTTAATCACACGTCTTCATCATGATTAAAACGACACAGTCACCACTTCATTATTCAGATTATTAACATTGATTGATGGATCATAGAGAAACTGTCCCCCTTTTCACCAAGATGGCGGTGCTCCCGCTATAGACTCAGAGACTGAATGGACCCTGATGCTTGTATTATGTGTGACTCTGAAGACAGTCACTGCTATGAGTGTGATTATGTGTGACTAATTCTATTGTCTCCCCTCATTTACCACTGTGTGTGAGTGTGTGCATGCATGTGTGCGTGCACCTGCCCCTCCCTGTCTCTCTCCCTCTCTCGGCCCCAAGGGACCCACCACCCAAAAAACCATATGGGGCTCCAACGCACCCACAGGCCTCTCACAATGAATACTAATCAAATCCCACACACTGGGAGAGAGAGGGGCCTAGTGATTATTAGGGAAATTAATCACTGCCACACACACAATAGGAAACCAGCTAAGTGATAAGAGCCTCTCGTCTGAACACACTGAACAAACACGAGCGAGTGAGTGCTCGCACACACACACACACACACACACACCACATGCACATTCACACAGTGTAATTGATGTCGAAAAAACATGATTTATTGCCAACCGAAAAACGCCCCACAATAATATGCCTACAACCTACAGAGACCCT
The DNA here is from genome assembly GCF_002021735.2 of Oncorhynchus kisutch. Taxonomy (NCBI): domain Eukaryota; kingdom Metazoa; phylum Chordata; class Actinopteri; order Salmoniformes; family Salmonidae; genus Oncorhynchus; species Oncorhynchus kisutch. The sequence goes on along the minus strand of NC_034184.2, from coordinate 49,314,090 downwards.
AACTAAAGTGACTATGAATTATCAAGCTGATGTGATTCAACTAATGGAGGGAGAGGAGGAAAAAGGCAAGAAAAGAGGAGGACATCAGGTGAACTGAGGAAAGGATAAGTGGAAAATAGAAGGGAAGAGAAGGAGAGGTGGATGAGTGTAGGAGAGAGAGAGCAGTGGATGAGTGAAGTAGAGGATAGGAGGGTTCTTATTGGTTGAGATGCTAATGTCACAACATTGAATTCTCCCAAGAAACATTACCATCATAATCACACTATCGGCAGTGGCAGTCTAATCATGCCAAGTACTGTATGTGTGTGTGTGTGGTGGGGGGGGCTTTAAGAATAGTGCTCCTGGATTAATAAGCGTGTAAAGGCCTGTGTATCTGACAACAGCTCATCAGGACACACAGCCACATCAGCCAGCTAGCTGAGAGACAGTTGATACGACCTCCTACTGTTTTTTTGTTAATTCTTCTGTCAGAAACATTAGCAAAACACTCTGCTCGTTGTCTGAGCTTTAAACAGCCCTGGGTTACCACTGACTAACACAAACACTCACATTAAACTAACTATAACAGATGAGTTTCTGATAGCAGAGAGGAGGTATTGGAATCCCATAGACTATCTGGACGATAAAAAAATATAGATCTCTCTCAAAGTGTGGGACTTTTCTGGTTGAGAAGACATGATACTGGATTACAACCAACGGGTCTTTGTAACATGTTAAAGACGTCTTTTTTATGACAAAACCTCATGGAAAAGATGTCACATTTTGGTTGATATCTGGTCAGATCTGATTAAAACATGATAAATATTTATATTTCTGGTTGCTAAAAATACATTATTTAACCAGTATACAACCTGACACACACAAACACACACACACTCACCTCTTCCTCAGGCTCCAGCTCCTGTAGTATGGTGTGTGTGTGGCTGCAGGTGTGTGTATGTGAGCAGGGCTCAGGGGTGGTGGACGCTGGGGCGAAGAGCTCAGTGAGAGGTGCAGTAGTCTCAGCCAGGACAGGGAAAAAGGTTAGGCGGTTACAGTCCTCTCCATCATCCTCCTCTTCCTCTGTCCCTGGCTCAAAGAGGATCCTTGACTCTGGAACACATACAGAGACACATGAGTGTGGGCACAGGTGCTAAGTGGGTAGAGCACAGCGCTTGCAATGCCAAGATTGTTGGTTCGATTCCCACTTTGGCCATCCATACGAAAAATGGATGCACGCATGACTGTAAGTTGCTTTGGATTAAATTGTCTGCTAAATGACATATTATATTATGTTAGGAGTGTGTCTGTGGTCTTACCTGAGTCAGTCTCTGTCCTTCCTTTGCTCTCCTCTGGCAAACCATTTCTCACACACATATCTGCCAACTACACAGCAACACAGAGAGGACAGATGAAGTAAATACGATGGCGCCGTAAAGGAGGGCTGCCATCTTACCGGCTCTCAACCAACCATGCTATTTATTTATTTTTTTTGCGTTGTTCGTAACTTGTTTTTGCTACCGTCTATTATGACCGAAAAAAGCTTCTGGACATCAGAACTGCGATTGCTCACCTCAAACTGAAAGAAGAGTTCTTCTTCAATGAGTCGGAGGGGAGGGATATACTACTACAGACACCCGACCAGGCCCAGATCCCCGTAATTCACTGGATAAGAAAACTGAGATTTCGTGGAAAAAGATCCGGGTGCCTTGTGAGGATCAGGCGACGAGTGGCTAACCTGCCCTTGCCTTCCGTCCTGCTAGCTAATGTTCAATCGTTGGAAAATAAATGGGGACGAGCTGAAAGCATGTATCTCCTACCAACGAGTCGTGGCTGAATGACGACATTAAGAAAGTACAGCTGGCGGGTTACACACTCCATCGGCAGGACAGAACAGCAGCCTCTGGTAAGACATGGGGTGGGGGCCTATGCATATATGTGAACAACAGCTGGTGCACGATATCTAAGAAAGTCTCAAGGTTTTGCTCGCCTGAGGTAGAGTATCTCATGACAAGCTGTAGACCGAACTGTCTACCTAGAGAGTTGTCATCTGTATTTTTAGTAGCTGTCAACATACCACCACAGTCCGCTGTTGGCACTAAAAACTGTGTTCAAACGCTCATCCAGAGGCGGCACTCCTAGTGGCCGGGAACTTTAATGCAGGGACATTTAAATAACTTTTACCTAATTTCTATCAGCATGTTAAAAGTGCAACCAGAGGAACAAAAAATTCTAGACCACCATTACTCCACAAACAGAGACGCGTACAAAGCTGTCCCTCGCCCTTCATTTGGCATATCTGACCATAATTCTATCCTCCTGATTCCTGCTTACAAGCAAAAATAAAAGCAGGAAGTACCAGTGACTCGGTCTATAAAAAAGTGGTCAGATGAAGCAGATGCTAAACTACAGGACTGCTTTGCTAGCACAGACTGGAACGATTGCAAAAATCTCTGAAGCTGGAGACTTACATCTCCCTCACTAGCTTTAAGCACCAGCTGTCAGAGCAGTTTACAGATCACTGCACCTGTACTTAGCCTGTAAACAGCCCATCTACCTACCTCATCCCCATACTGGTATTTATTTATTTTGCTCCTTTGCACCCCAGTATCTCTACCTGCACATTCATCTTCTGCCGATCTGCCATTCCAGTGTTTAATTGCTATATTGTAATTACTTCGCCACCATGGCAATACCGTAACAATATGGGGATGAGGTAGTTGGGTGTGCTATTTACAGATTGGCTGTGTACAGGTACAGTGATTGGTAAGCTGCTCTGACAGCTGATGGTTAAAGTTAGAGAGGGAGATATAAGGCTTCAGTGATGTTTGCAATTCATTCCAGTCATTGGCAGCAGAGAACTGGAAGGAAAGGCGGCCAAAGTAAGAGTTGGCTTTGGGGATGACCAGTGAAATATACCTGTTGGAGCGAGTGCTATGGGTGGGTGTTGCTATGGTGACCAGTGAGCTGAGATAAAGCTGGACTTTACCTAGCAAAGACTTATAGATGACCTGGAGCCAGTGGGTCTGGCGATGAATATGTAGTGAGGGCCAGCCAACGAGAGCATACAGATCGCAGTGGTGAGTAGCATATGCGGCTTTGGTGACAAAATGGATGACACTGTGATAGACTACATCCAGTTTGCTGAGTAGAGTGTTGGAGGCAATTTTGTAAATGACATCGCCAAAGTCAAGGATAGGAAGCCGACTCTAGATTTAATTTTGGATTAGAGATGCTTAACGTGAGTCTGGAAGGACGGTTTACAGTCTAGCCAGACACCTAGGTATTTGCTGTTGTCCACATATTCTAAGTCAGAACCGTCCAGAGTAGTGATGCTAGTCGGGCGGAGGGTGCGGGCAGCAATCGTTTGAAGAGCATGCACTTAGATTTACTAGCATTTAAAAGCAGTTTGAGTGGCCACGGTAGGAGTGTTGTATGGCATTGAAGCTTGTTTGGAGGTTTGTTAGCACAGTGTCCAAAGAAGGGCCAGATGTATACAGAATGGTGTCGTCTGCGTAGTGGTGGATCAGAGAATCACCAGCAGCAAGAGCAACATTATTGATATATACAGAGAAAAGAGTCGGCCCGAGAATTTAACCCTGTGGCACCCCCATAGAGACTGCCAGAGGTCCGGACAACAGGCACTCCGATTTGACACACTGAACTCTGAGAAGTAGTTAGCATGAACCAGGCGAGGCAGTCATTTGAGAAGCCAAGGCTATTGAGTCTGCCAATAAGAATGTGGTGATTGACGAAAGCCTTGGCCAGGTCGATGAAGACGGCTGCACATTACTGTCTTTTATTGATTGCGGTTATGATATAGTTTCGAACCTTGAGCGTGGCTGAAGTGCACCCATGACCAGCTCGGAAACCAGATTGCATAGTGGAGAAGGTACAGTGGGATTCGAAATGGTCGGTGATCTGTTTGTTAACTTGGCTTTCAAAGATTTTAGAAAGGCAGGGCAGGATAGATATAGGTCTATAACAGTTTGGTTCTAGATTGTCTCCCCCTTTGAAGAGGGGGATGACCGCGGCAGCTTTCCAATCTTTAGGGAACTCAGACGATACGAAAGAGGTTCAATTAGGCTAGTAATAGGGTTTGCAGCAATTTTGGCGGATAATTTTAGAAAGAGAGGGTCCAGATTGTCTAGCCCAGCTGATTTGTAGAGATCCAGATTTTGTAGCTCTTTCAGAACATTAGCTGTCTGGATTTGGGTGAAGGAGAAGCAGGGTGGGGGAGGGGGCTTGGGCAAGTTGCTGCAGGGGGTACTGAGCTGTTGGCAGGGTTAGGGGTAGCCAGGTGGAAAGCATGGCCAGCCATGGGAAAATGCTTATTGAAATGATCGATTATCGTAGATTTATCAGTGGTGACAGTGTTTCTATCCTTGCAGTGGGAAGCTGGGAGGAGATGCTCTTATTCTACATGCCCATGGTTACGGATTTAGGGTTGTACCTAGTAGGTTCCTTGAGTGAGATTGAGGGCATCTAGTTTAGATTGTAGGATGGCAGGGATGTTAAGGTTTAGGTCACCTAACCGTACAAACTCTGAAGATAGATGGGGGCGATCAATTCACATATGGTGTCCAAGGCACATCTGGGGGCTGAAGGGGGTCTATAGCAAGCGGCAACAGTGAGAGACTTGTTTCTGGAAAGGTGGATTTTAAAAGTAGAAGCTCAAATTGTTTGGGCACAGACCTGGATAGTATGACAGAACTCTGCAGGCTATCTCTGCTGTAGATTGCAGCTCCGCCCCCTTTGTCAGTTCTATCTTGTGGAAAAAATTTATAGTTAGGGATGGAAATTTCAGGATTTTTAGTGACCTTCCTAAGCCAGGATTCAGATACGTCTAGGATATCTGGGTTGGCGGAGAGTGTTAAAGCAGTGAATAAAACAAACTTAGGGAGGAGGCTTCTAATGTTAACATGCATGAATCCAAGGCTATTACGGTTACAGAAGTCAACAAATGAGAGTGCCTGGGGAATGGGAGTGATGCTGGGGGCTGCAGGGCTTGGGTTAACCTCGACATCACCAGAGGAACAGAGGAGGAGTAGGATAAGGGTACGGCTAAAGGCAATAAGAACTGGTCGTCTAGTGTGTTCGGAACATAGAGTAAAAAGAGCATATTTCTTGGCGCGGAAGAATAGATTCAAGGCATAATGGTTGGATGTGAGTACAGTGGAGGTAAACCTAGGCATTGAGTGACGATGAGAGAGGTTTTATCTCCAGAGGCACCATTTAAACCAGGTGAAGTCACCACATGTGTGGGGGGTGGAACAAAAGGGCAAGCTAAGGCAAATTAAGCAGGGCTGGAGGCTCTACAGTGAAATAAGACAATAATCACTAACCAAAACAGCAACATACAAGGCATATTGACATTAGGGAGAGGCATGTGTAGCCGAGTGATCATAGGGTCCAGTGAGTAGCTAGGCGAACTGGAGACACGGCGATTCAGACAGCTAGCGGGCCGGGGCAGGGAGATAGGCCTCCGGGGGACGTCTCAACAGAAGAGCCTGTTGAAACCCCCTCGGACGGTTACGTCGGTAGACCAGTTGTGATGGATCGGCGGGGCTCTGTGTCGGCAGTAAAGGGTCCAGGCCAATTGGCAAAAGAGGTATTGTAGCCCAGGAATTGGCTGATGGATCTTTTCGGCTAGCCATGAGATGGGCCTAGCTCGAGGCTAGCTCCAGGCTAACTGGTGCTTGCTTCAGGACAGAGACATTAAACAGGAGTAGCCACTTGGATAGCAGCTAGCTAGCTCCGATGATCCGGTGTAAAGGTTCAGAGCTTGCGGTAGGAATCCGGAAATATGGTAGAGAAAAAGCAGTCCGATATGCTCTGGGTTGACATTGTACTGTGGAGACTGGCAGGAATTGACCGGGCTGAGGCTGGCTGATGTCCGAGTTAACGGTGATGACCGCTAGCAGTGGCTAACTGACTACTAGCTAGTAGCTAGGTAGCTGGCTAGCTTCTGATGGGGTTTTGGTTCTAAAGTATAAAAAAAAATAGCAGATCCGTACCACATTGGGTGAGGCGGGTTGCAGGACAGTATGTTCAGTCTGTAGATGGAAATTGAGATTAAACATTTTAAAAATATATATGATCGGCGGGGCACTGTATTGTTGGTTAAGTGCTTGTGAGTAAGCATTTCACTGTATGGTCTACACCTGTTGTGTTCGGCGCATGTGACAAATACAGTTTTATTTGATATGTTACACACTACTCAAAGAACAGCCATTACACTCATAAAACAACTGGTTTCAACTGGGCACTAGTTAATTTAGCTGAGCCGATGATTTGTTCCTGTGAAAACTGATCCTAGATCAGCAATTCTACTTTGAGATGTTGCTTTATGAATACGTTCCCCAGTGTCCACATTTACCTATATTTTACTAGGCAAGTCAGTTAAGAACAAATTCTTATTTTCAATGACGGCCTAGGAACAGTGGGTTAACTGCCTGTTTAGGGGCAGAACGACAGATTTTGTACCTTGTCAGCTCGGGGATTTGAACTTGCAACCTTTCGGTTACTAGTCCAATGCTCTAACCACTAGGCTACCCTGCCGCCCCAATGCCAGGAGGACTTCACATAATCAAAGATTGGTACTGATTCAAGTAATGATGTAGCGATGTAAAACCTAATGGAGAGAGACAGAAAGAGAGAGAAAGCTATAGACTCATAGAGAGAGAGGCTGACAAAGAGGGAATAGAGAGAGATACAGTTGAGTGTGAGACAGCTATGGTATACAGTAAGGGCCAGTACCCGTTTGGAGTGTCGCTGGGCTCTCCTGCGGATGCGAGGCCTGGTGCGGTTGGGGCCTTCAGCTGCATCCTGGACCCAGCCTCGTGTCAGCACCACCCCCGGCCCCGGGCCGAACACACCCCTCTCCCTTAGCAGCTCCTCCTCCACACACAGCCACATAGTCCCCAACCGCTCCCACTCATAAACACACAGCTGCAGGAGAGGGAAATTAATGTAAAAATAAACATTGGGGGAGATAAGAAGAGCGTGAAAATTACGTATGGGGAATATTAGAGGCATGTCAGAATTATGTTGGGGAACCATAAGAGGAATGTAAAATTATGGAATGTAATAGGAATACTGTAGGAATGTAAAAATGTTCCACAAAAGGCTGTTCAATCACATTCTATATGGGCACAAAAGATCTCACAGTACCTGTGTGTGGTTCTTCCTCAGCTTCTCAAACATCTCCTGACCTCTCTTCAAATGGGCCTCCATACAAGACAGGAACTCCTAGAAAGGAGGAGAGAGACAGAGAGACAAATCAAATCAAATGTTATGGTCACATACATGTTTAGACGATGTTATTGTGGGTGTAGTTATTGTTTCTAGTGCTATGCCACTTGTAGTTTCTTCTCCGTAATGAGTTTGGATCTGAGTATCGCCTCGACAATTTCTGATTGGTCCCAGAAACTGATGGGTTGGGCCAGTAATTTGCCTCCCAAGTGGCACAGTGGTCAAGGCACTGCATCACAGTGCGAGGTGTGCCACTAAAGATCCTGGTTCGAGTCCAGGCTCTGTCGCAGCCGGCCGTGACCAGGAGACCCATGACACGGAGCACAATTGGCCCAGCGTTGTCTGGGTTAGGGGAGGGTTTGGCTGGTAGGGATGTTCTTGTCCCATCGCTCACTAGTGACTCCTGTGTCAGGCTGGGCACAATGCATGCTGACACGGTCGCCAGGTGTACAGGCACCTTGGTGCAGCTGGCAACCCAGCCAAGCAGTACAGCTTGGCTGGGTTGTGTTTATGATGACGTACGGCTCTCGACCTTCGCCTCCCCAAAGTCCATGCGAGAGTTGCAGCAATGGGACAAGACTACCAATTGGATACCACGAAATAGGGGTAAAACAATTATAATAAAAGACAATGTAACGTCAAAATGAGGTCTGTTGTACAAAAAAGTCATCTGCGATCTGGATCATCTCTAACCAGAGTATGAAAGCCTGGTTAGAGATGATTTGATACTCTGGTTAGAGTTAGAGCCGAGAAGTAGCACGGAAAAATCATCTGTCCTTGGTTGCAACACTCACTAACAAGTTCCAAACTGCCTCTGAAAGAACGTCACAAGAACTGTTCGTCGGGAGCTTCATGAATTGGTTTCCATGGCCGAGAAGCCGCACACGAGCCTAAGATCAACATGCGCAATGCCAAGTGTCGGCTGGAGTGGTGTAAACCTCGCCGTCATTGGACTCTGGAGCAGTGGAAAAGCGTTCTCTCTGAAAAATCATCTGTCCTTGGTTGCAACACTCACTAACAAGTTCCAAACTGCTTCTGAAAGAACGTCACAAGAACTGTTCGTCGGGAGCTTCATGAATTGGTTTCCATGGCCGAGAAGCCGCACACGAGCCTAAGATCAACATGTGCAATGCCAAGTGTCGGCTGGAGTGGTGTAAACCTCGCCGTCATTGGACTCTGGAGCAGTGGAAAAGCGTTCTCTGGAGTGATGAATCAAACTTCACCATCTGGCAGTCCAATGGACAAATCTGGACAAATCTTGGTTTACCTGTCTCAATGCATAGTACCAACTGTAAAGTTTGGTGGAGGAGGAATGGTTGGGCTAGGCCCCTTAGTTCCAGTGAAGGGAAATCTTAACTCGACAACATACAATGAAATTCTAGATGATTCTGTGTTTCCAACTTTATGGCAACAGTTTAGGGAAGGCCCTTTTCTGTTTCAGCATCACAATGACCCTGTTAAAGAACTTGACTGGCCTACAAAGAGCCCTGACTTCAACCCCATCGAACACCTTTGGGATGAATTGAACCGCCGACCGCTAGCGAGGCCTAATTGCCCAACAGCAGTGCCCAATCTCAATAATACTCTTGTGGCTGAAAGCAAGTCCCAGCAGAAATGTTCCAAAATGTTGTGGAAAGAAGAGTGTTAAAGCAGCAAAGAAGAAACCAACTCCATATTAATGCCCATGATTTTGGAATGAGATGTTCGATGAGCAGGTGTCCACATACCTTTGGTCATATTGTGTATGTAGCGAACATAAAGAAGTGAAAGGATTCCATTTGAGTCGTCAGGCAACACTACTATGACTATCCCTCAAAGTGTGTTACATTATAATTATAATCAATGTTCAGTGATCATTTAGACCAGTTCTACAGTACTGTGTGTGTAAAAACAACACACCTCAATAATTCTGTATGAAAAACAATGTCCCATCATTTCCTTATGACCTTTCTGTAGCGAAAACAGCCACTTCCCATACTGCGTATTTATATTAGTATGGTTTGTTTCATCATGAAATTACCATACACTCATATAATTACAGCTCATATAAATTGCATTCAGTGGGTGAAATAAGCTAGTGGCTACACAGCTTTCCAATAATACTGTCTATGGATCTAAACCTTTGGTGTCTGTGATCTAATTAGCTTAAACATTAATATCTCAGTGGTACGCTGCGGCAGTGGGCAGGGTGCAGTGGTGTGTCTGTGAGTCCTTGTGTGTGTCTGTGTGTGTGCATGTCCTTCTACTACATTAGCACTAGCTAGTGACACTTAGGACTCACATTGGCACGGCTCACAGAATCATTAAGACAATCATCACAACATAGGCCTCACTGAGAGGGTGAAACAACATATCTCCTGCCATAACGTGTGACCGAGAATGCACATTTCAGTCAGTTACAGACAGAACATTACAGACTAAATGAACATGCTGCAGACTTGAGCTTCAGTCATGGTCGTGGATGGCTAACTCGATTTCTTTGTGGTATTGGTAATCATATTTCTCTGCTCTACTGCCTACACCTGGGGAAATAAATGCAATGTTTTATTAAATACTTTAAAAAAAAAGAAGAAAAAAAAGAAACAGAATATAAAATCCTTGTGCGTCAATCTAAGTAACATAATCACAAAATCCCCATCAAAATCTGTCAGTTTAAGATACGAGTTTTTACATATACTATCTCTATGTTGGCTTTCCGCATCTGGGGTGAAAGATGGCCGAGCTACAGCAAACAGTGTTTGACTGACCATGAGACATTCTGAAAATCGGTCATCTCACGAAAACGTCTATAGAGTTCCAACGGGTTGGCCTACAAACTATTTCTCCGGTTTGCTCTACAACCTCTACAACCCCCACAACTGTCACGGGACTTGTCTGAAAGAAACCCATACAAACGAGTGGAAGTATGGAGGTAGTTTTGTGCCAACAAAAATAAGAGGATAACTATGTGTCCAGAAAAAAAAAAAAATTACCTGAGCTTTCTAGATATAGGACAGACATAGGACAGACACTTCAAAATCTTATTCCTTATTATTTATTTTTTTACTATCTTTTTTGCCATTTATGAATGTGTTATTCAATGCGTTTCTATGGGCTACAGTAGTAAAGGCCGAATTCAATATTTTATCAAATATATTTTTTTATACATCATTTTTATACCTAAAGGGGTACTAAAATTCAAAATCAATGCGCTGAATGATCCATGCTATGACCATATTAAAACAATTCCATATGTTAACTTAGTACACCCCCACCCCCCAAGAGCTTGAACTCTAATCCCAGATACAGATTGAAACCCTAGTGACTGTATATGGCATTCCAAAAGCAGGCAAAAATGTGACAATACAGTATAGAAGACAGAAACAAATGAAGGAAGAATTGGAAGCGAAATTGAAGAAATATTAAAGAGAGAGAAGAAAATGGGCCTAATGAACTTGATCAAATGAAGCCACATTTTAAAAGATAAACACACCGTCGCTGCCATCACCACCATCTATAATTTAATTCCTTCATTTGGACAAACATAAGTAATATATAGCATTAATTACCCTAATTAGCAGATAGCAACCTCATTGGCTCTTTAAACACTGCATTAAAAAAACACAACTCATCTCTTCCCCTATGCAATTAACATCACACACACATTTGTGTGTGTGGGGGGGGGGGTGTAATGTGTGTGAATTGCACCAGTCCCTCCTGCATCAAAGCACCCCCACAACATGATGCTGCCACCACTGTGCTCCACGGTTGGGATGGTGTTCTTCAGCTTGCAAGCCTCCCCCTTTTTCCTCCAAACATAATGATGGTCATTATGGCCAAACAGTTCTATTTCTGTTTCATCAGACCAGAGGACATTTCTCCAAAAAGTATGATCTTTGTCCACATGTGCAGTTGCAAACTGTAGTCTGGCTTCTTTTTGGTGGTTTTGGAGCAGTGGCTTCTTCCTTGCTGAGCGGCCTTTCAGGCTACGTCGATATAGGACTAATTTTACTGTGGATATAGATACTTTTGTACCTGTTTCCTCCAGCATCTTCACAAGGTCCTTTGCTGTTGTTCTGGGATTGATTTGCACAGATTGTTTGTACAGATGAACGTGGTACCTTCAGGCATTTGGAAATTGCTCCCAAGGATGAACCAGACTTGTGGAGGTCTACACATTTTTCTTCTGAGGTCTTGGCTGATTTCTTTTGATTTCCCTATGATGTCAAGCAAAGAGGCACTGAGTTTGAAGGAAGGCCTTGAAATACATCCACGGTACACCTCCAATTGACTCAAATGATGTCCATTAGCATATCAGAAGCTTCTTGTAACGGTTTTCTTTAGGTGAAGTAGAGGCGGACCAAAATGCAGCGTGGTTGTTATTCATTGTACTTTTAATAAAGAAACTGTACACGAATAAACTAACAAAACAACAAACGTGCGAAAACCTAAAACAGTCCTATCTGGAGCAAAACACAAAGACAGGAACAATCACCTACAAACACACAGTGAAACCCAGGCTACCTAAATATGGTTCCCAATCAGAGACAATGACTAACACCTGCCTCTGATTGAGAACCATATCAGGCCAGACATAGAAATAGACAAACAAGACATCCAACATAGAATGCCCACTCGGATCACACCCTGACCAACCAAAACATAGAAACATACAAAGCAAACTATGGTCAGGGTGTGACACTTCTAAAGAGATTACATACTTTTCTGGAATTTTCCAAGCCATTTAAAGGCACATTCAACTTAGTGTATGTAAACGTCTGACTCACTGGATTTGTGATACAGTGAATTATAAGTGAAATAATCTGTCTGTAAACAATTGTTGGAAAAATTGTGTCATGCACAAAGTAGATGTCCTATCCGACTTGCCAAAACTATAGTTTGTTAACAAGAAGTTTGTGGAGTGGTTGAAAAATGAGTTTTAATGTCTCCAACCTGACTTCAACTGTATTTGATTTTGAATTTCAGGACCTTTAGGATATAAAAATATATACAGTATATAAAAAATTGGATAACATATAGATGTTGTCCTTTACTACTAAAGCCCATAGAAACGCATTAAATTACATATTCATAATAGGCTCAAATAAATCATAAGAAACAAGGTTTTGAAATGTCTGTCCTAAATCTAAGAGATATTTTTAAAAACTCAGGAAATATATACAGTGCCTTCAGAAAGTATTCAGACCCCTTGACTTTTTGCAAATGTTTCCACATTTTGCTAAGTTTTCTTCATCAATCTCCACACAATACCCCATAATGACAAAGCAAAAACAGTCTTCTTGGATATGACACTACAAGATTGGCACACCTGTATTTGGGGAGTTTCTCCCATTCTTCTCTGCAGATGCCCTCAAGCTCTGTCAGCTTATATGGGGAGTGTTGCTGCACAGCTATGTTCAGGTCTCTTCGGAGATGTTTGATTGGGTTCAAGTCCGGGCTCTGGCTGGGCCACTCAAGGACATCAAATCAAATTTGATTTGTCACATTCGTTGAATACAACAGGTGTAGACCTCACAGTGAAATGCTTACATACAAGCCCTTAACCAACAATGCAGTTTTAAGAAAATCAAGAGTTAAGTAAAAAATGGAAAATTAAACAAATAATTAAAGAGCAGCAATAAGATAACAATAGCGAGACTATTTACAGGGGGTACCGGTACAGAGTCAATGTGCAGGGCCACTGTTTAGTCGAGGTAATTGAGGTAATATGTACATGCAGGGAGAGTTAAAGTGGCTATGCATAGATAATTAACAGAGAATACCAGCAGAGTAAAAGAGGGGGGGGGGGGGCAATGCAAATAGTCCAGGTAGACAACTTATGGCTTTGGGGTAGAAGCTGTTAAGAAGCCTTTTGGTCCTAGACTTGGTGCTCTGGTACCACTTCCCATGCGGTAGCAGACAGAACAGTCTGTGACTTGGGTAGCTGGAGTCTTTTACCATTTTTAGGGCCTTCCTCTGACACCGCCTGGTATAGAGGTCCTGGATGGCAGGAAGCTTGGCCCCAGTGATGTACTGGGCTGTACACACTACCCTCTGTAGCACCTTGCGGTCAGAGGCTGAGCAGTTATCATACCAGGCAGTGATGGTGCAGCTGTACAACCACATTTTTTCAGTTTCCCGAGGGGGAATAGGCTTTGTCGTGACCTCTTCACGACTGTATTGGTGTGTTTGGACCATGACAGTTTGTTGGTGATGTGGACACCAAGGAACTTGAAGTTCTTAACCTGCTCCACTACAGTTGTCCTGGCATCACATGGCAGGGTCTCTGACCTCCTTCCTATAGGCTGTCTCATTGTTGTCTGTGATCAGGCCTACCACTGGAGTTGTGCCTGGCCTTGCAGTCATGAGTGAACAGGGAGTATAGGAGGGGACTGAGCACGCACCCCTGAGGGGCCACCCTGTTGAGGATCAGCGTGGCGGATGTGTTGTTACCTACCCTTACCACCTGGGGTGCAATAGACATTACATCATCTGTGGATCTGTTGGGGCGGTATGCAAATTGGAGTTAGTGTATCTGGTATAATGGTGTTGACGTGAGCCATGACCAGCCTTTCAAAGTACTTCATAGCTACAGAGTGCTACGGGTTGGTAGTCATTTAGGCAGGTTACCTTAGTGTTACCTTAGTGTTCTTGGGAACATTCAGAGACTTGTCCGAAAGCCACTCCTGCGTTGTCTTGGCTGTGTGTGTTTAGGGTCAGTGAAGGTGAACCTTCACCCCCAGTCTGAGATCCTGAGCGCTCTAGAGCAGGTGCACTTCAGTCGAGTCTCCTGACACATAGTGTTTGTGAGAGTCTCCCCGTTCCATAAAGTGGTCATAATAGTGTTGTAGGTTAAACCGTTCCGGCGCTACAGACTATTACATGAGAAGACCGATTTTCTGGATGTCTCATGGTCTGACGAACACCGCTTGTTGCGGGGCCAATGTGATGAAAAATATATTCTGTTAAATCCTATTTCCTGACTGCTCTGCCTTTCAGAAGGTAGAGACCATTCATCAAGCAGTCGATGGTCTGTCAGCAGATGATATGATAAAGAAGAACACAAAAACACGCCTGCTTAGGTGGCTCGACACACACACGCGCGCGCCTTGTGGGGACACGGAATTCAGTCCCAATCAACATTTTTTTTTTTACCTTATCCCCAAAACCTAACCTTAACACTAACCCTATCTCCTAACCCTAAAACTAACCCTGGCTCCTAACGCTAAACCTAATTCTAATGCTAATTTTAACCTTAATCCACTAGAAATAGTATTTGACCTTGTGGGGACAAACAAAACATCCTCAGTTGGTCAACTGTTTGTTTACTATTCTTCTGGGGACGTCTAGTCCCCACAAGTATAGTCAAACACGTCCACATGCACCTAAAGCACCACACACACACCAATGTCACTGTGCTGTGTGCGTTGGTCCATCCAGCCCTGTGGGTGTGTTTTGATTATGTCTGTAAATGGATCTGGATTGTCCCATCTGACCACCCCTCAGTTGGCCCAGTAATTGATATCTGTTAGTTTTATCTGTAGTAATACACAGACACACACACACACGCTCAGGCTGCTGTTGAAGGTTAAAGACGCGCTTTTTGTTGTTTTCCTCCCGAAACACGCTGCCCACATCATTATTTCTTCCTGCAGATGAGGACGTCGCACCATCTGGATCAGGACGTGGAGACGTATTACTCATGCACACAGGCATGAAATACAGCGTCTCTCTCTGTCTTTCAGTCTTGCCCCACAAACTGTTTGTTTGTGTGTGTGTGTGTCTGTGCATGTCTCTCCCTTCGCATGTGTGTGTGTGTGTGTGTGTGTGCGTGTGTGTGTGTGCGTGTGTGTGTGTGTACGTGCGTTACCTCCACAGTGCCAGTTTCTCTCCCCAGTCGTTTGTGTACAGAGCGAATAGCAGAGCTGATTACACTATCTTTCCTCTGGGTGGTGCTAGTCAGCTTCCTCTTCACATTTCCTGACGGGACAAAAACCATCAATCCTTCAGTCAGGCATTCAAGTGCAAATACAAGTATAAATACAAGTGTGCAGGCCTGAGTATATTACAAGATCGGTAGATCATACTGATGCGGTTGACTTTTTCAGGTATAAAGATCTGATATTCTGTGCAGGCCTGCGTCTCACCTGTGTGTATACCTGAGTGATGTGTATGTACGTCAATTAATGTGTGTGGTTTCACCTGTGTGTATACCCGAGTGATGTCTGTCTACGTCCATGCCTGTGTGTGGTCTCACCTGTGTATAACTGCCACACCTTGAGTGCTATCTCTTCCCACAAAGGGCTGATGTCACTCATGCTGACAGGTCCCATCCTCTGCGTCTGATTAGCTGAGAGCTCAATCTTATAGGTGTCTTCTAGAATGGTGCGTCTCTCAGTAAGGATCTTAGACCACACAGACTCTACTTGGGACATCAGCTCTGTAACACACACACACATTCAGCTCACTCTCATGGGTTATGGATGCAGGCCTTGACTAGGGACAACAGCTCAGCTGTCACTACTGTCACACAAGAAACACACAGTCCTACCTGTGTCTGAATCAGGTACTTGGCTGAGTGTGGTAGTGTGGCTGGTCTTAAGAGGGAACAGATGAGACAGGATTCTCCGCTGGTGTTTCTTGTGACTTTCAAACCCAAAGCCTATTGGGTAGCTGTAGGGCACACAAACAATACCCCATAGCATAGACCTACAATTAATACAAAGCCAGTGGCGACGCATCATTAAGGGCAGGTGGGGCTGAGCCCACCTGTTGAGACCCACCTGTTTAGCTAAAATAATAATAATAATAATAAATATATATCTATAAATATATATACAGTGGGGCAAAAAAGTATTTAGTCAGCCACCAATTGTGCAAGTTCTACCACTTAAAAAGATGAGAGAGGCCTGTAATTTTTATCATAGGTACACTTCAACTATGACAGACAAAATGAGAAAAAAAATCCAGAAAATCACATTGTAGGATTTTTTATGAATTTATTTGCAAATTATGGTGGAAAATAAGTATTTGGTCACCTACAAACAAGCAAGATTTCTGGCTCTCACAGAACTGTAACTTCTTCTTTAAGAGGCTCCTCTGTCCTCCACTCGTTACCTGTATTAATGACACCTGTTTGAACTTGTTATCAGTATAAAAGACACCTGTCCCCAACCTCAAACAGTCACACTCCAATCTCCACTATGGCCAAGACCAAAGAGCTGTCAAAGGACACCAGAAACAAAATTGTAGACCTGCACCAGACTGGGAAGACTGAATCTGCAATAGGTAAGCAGCTTGGTTTGAAGAAATCAACTGTGGGAGCAATTATTAGGAAATGGAAGACATACAAGACCACTGATAATCTCCCTCGATCTGGGGTTCCACGCAAGATATCTCCCCGTGGGGTCAAAATGATCACAAGAACGGTGAGCAAAAATCCCAGAACCACACGGGGGGACCTAGTGAATGACCTGCAGAGAGCTGGGACCAAAGTAACAAAGCCTACCATCAGTAACACACTACGCCGGCAGGGACTCAAATCCTGCAGTGCCAGACGTGTCCCCCTGCTTAAGCCAGTACATGTCCAGGCCCGTCTGAAGTTTGCTAGAGAGCATTTGGAAACATCATGCTTTGGGGCTGTTTTTCTGCAAAGGGACCAGGACGACTGATCCGTGTAAAGGAAAGAATGAATGGGGCCATGTTTCGTGAGATTTTGAGTGAAAATCTCCTTCCATCAGCAAGAGCATTGAAGATGAAACGTGGCTGGGTCTTTCAGCATGACAATGATCCCAAACACACCGCCCGGGCAACGTAGGAGTGGCTTCGTAAGAAGCATTTCAAGGTCCTGGAGTGGCCTAGCCAGTCTCTAGATCTCAACCCCATAGAAAATCTTTGGAGGGAGTTGAAAGTCCGTGTTGCTCAGCAACAGCCCCAAAACATCACTGCTCTAGAGGAGATCTGCATGGAGGAATGGGCCAAAATACCAGCAACAGTGTGTGAAAACCTTGTAAAGACTTACAGAAAACGTTTGACCTCTGTCATTGCCAACAAAGGGTATATAACAAAGTATTGAGATAAACTTTTGTTATTGACCAAATACTTATTTTCCACCATCATTTGCAAATAAATTCATAAAAAATCCTACAATGTGATTTTCTGGATTTTGTTTTCTCATTTTGTCTGTCATAGTTGAAGTGTACCTATGATGAAAATTACAGGCCTCTCTCATCTTTTGAAGTGGGAGAACTTGCACAATTGGAGGCTGACTAAATACTTTTTTGCCCCACTGTATATATGTACACACATACACATAATTTTAGTTGTCTGTTTTTACCAAGATGGCGTAGCAGTGAAGACGTGTTTTGTTCATGTCTCGTGTATTTTTCGTATTTTTTTGTATGTATATTTCAATTTTATTTTCAATCTCTTTTCGATTTTTAATTCGATTATACCTTCTGGTAACCTGTCTCACCCAACTATTATTTTCAATTTTAGAACACATTCAAGAACCTCCAGAAGCTAACCAGCTAATTAGCTATTCAGTCATTGTTAGACACTGCTAGCGGCTTTTACCTTCTGCACAGATACCAGCCCTGTTCTTAGCCTGGATAATACTCGCCAGTCTACTAGTATCGGACTGTCTCTCCACAACAACGCCGGATTCCTGCCGTAATCCCTGGACCACTACTTCTGATCTTCACAGCTAGCTTGCAGCTAGCTAGCTCACAGCTTGCAGCTAGCTAGCTCACAGTGGCACCTAGTACCGAAGCTATCCCTGAGCCCCTACTCACGGCCTACTCAGCTGATCACCCGAACCCCACTAATACACGGCTAGAGCCCGATACTCCACCGGATCCTTGCTGTAAACTCTGGACCTTGGCACCGGATCACCGCTGCTACCGCCACTGCCACGAAGCTAGCACCAGTTAGCCATGAGCCAGGCGCATCTCCCGGCCAGCAAACTAAATTCTACAATACCTC
Organism: Oncorhynchus kisutch; assembly: GCF_002021735.2. Lineage (NCBI taxonomy): Eukaryota > Metazoa > Chordata > Actinopteri > Salmoniformes > Salmonidae > Oncorhynchus > Oncorhynchus kisutch. Next base: position 49,295,895 of record NC_034184.2, on the reverse strand, counting down.
TTTCGCCATCTGGCTTGGATTCTCTGTCGACACTGCGCCCCGCTGCACCACCACGACTGGTCTGCCAACAAATACTCCATCGCTGTGCCTTCAACCGGCCTCCGTCGGAGGGCTACTAACTTTAAATGCCTTGTCGCCTGCTAACGTAGTGGCGGGTTCCCTGTTCCATCTACTGCTGCCCCCTGGACACTATGATCACTTGGCTACATAGCTGATGCCTGCTGGACTGTCCATTAATCACGGTACTCCATTTTGTTTATATATTTTTTATCTGTCGGCCCCAGCCGCGAACTCAGGCTCTGTGTGTAGTTAATCCGACCCTCTCTGCCTAGTCATCGGCATTTTTCCTGCTGTTGTTGTGTTAGCTGATTAGCTGTTGTTGTCTCACCTTTTGTTTTAGCTAGCTCTCCCAATCAACACCTGCGATTACTTTATGCCTCGCTGTATGTCTCTCTCAAATGTCAATATGCCTTGTATACTGTTGTTCAGGTTAGTTATCATTGTTTTAGTTTAAAATGGAGACCCTAGTTCCAATCTTCATACCTCTAATACCTCCTTTGTCCCACCTACCACACATGCGGTGACCTCACCCATTACAACCAGCATGTCCAGAGATACAACCTCTCTTATCATCACCCAGTGCCTGGGCTTACCTCCGCTGTACCCGCACCCCATCATACCCCTGTCTGCGCATTATGCCCTGAATATATTCTACCATGCCAAGAAATCTGCTCCTTTTATTCTTTGTCCCCAACGCTCTAGGTGAACAGTTTTGATAGCCTTTAGCCGCACCCTCATACTACTCCTCCTCTGTTCCACGGGTGATGTGGAGGTAAACCCAGGCCCTGCATGTCCCCAGGCACCCTCATTTGTTTACTTCTGTGATCGAAAAAGCCTTGGTTTCATGCATGTCAACATCAGAAGCCTCCTCCCTAAGTTTGTTTTACTCACTGCTTTAGCACACTCTGCCAACCCTGATGCCCTTGCTGTGTCTGAATCCTGGCTTCGGAAGGCCACCAAAAATTCTGAGATTTCCATACTCAACTATAACATTTTCCGTCAAGATAGAACTGCCAAAGGGGGAGGAGTTGCAGTCTACTCCAGAGATAGCCTGCATGCCAGTAATGTCATACTTTCCAGGTCCATACCCAAACAGTTCGAACTACTAATTTTAAAAATTACTCTCTCCAGAAATAAGTCTCTCACTGTTGCCACCTGCTACCGACCCCCCTCAGCTCCCAGCTGTGCCCTGGACACCATTTGTGAATTGATCGCCCCCATCTAGCTTCAGAGTTTGTTCTGTTAGGTGACCTAAACTGGGATATGCTTAACACCCCGGCAATCCTACAATCTAAGCTAGATGCCCTCAATCTCACACAAATCATCAATGAACCCACCAGGTACAACCCTAAATATGTAAACAAGGACACCCTCATAGACGTTATCCTGACCAACTGGCCCTCCAAATACACCTCTGCTATCTTCAACCAGGATCTCAGCGATCACTGCCTCATTGCCTGTATCCGCTACGGGTCCGCAATCAAACGACCACCCCTCATCACTGTCAAACGCTCCCTAAAACACTTCTGCGAGCCGGCCTTTCTAATCGACCTGGCCCGGATATCCTGGAAGGATATTGACGTCATCCCATCTGTTGAGGATGCCTGGTCATTCTTTAAAAGTAACTTCCTCACCATCTTAGATAAGCATGATCCGTTAAAAAAATGCAGAACTAAGAACAGATATAGCCCTTGGTTCACTCCAGACCTGACTGCCCTCGACCAGCACAAAACATCCTGTGGCGGACTGAAATAGCATCGAATAGTCCCCGCGATATGCAACTGTTCAGGAAAGTCAGGAACCAATACACGTAGTCAGTCAGGAAAGCAAAGGCCAGCTTTTTCAAGCAGAAATTCAAGCATCCTGTAGCTTTAACTCCAAAAAGTTCTGGGACACTGTAAAGTCCATGGAGAACAAGAGCACCCCCTCCCAGCTGCCCACTGCACTGTGGCTAGGTAACACGGTCACCACCGATAAATCCATGATAATCGAAAACTTCAACAAGCATTTCTCAATGGCTGGCCATGCCTTCCTCCTGGCTACTCCAAACTCGGCCAACAGCTCCGCCCCCCCGCAGCTACTCGCCCAAGCCTCCCCAGCTTCTCCTTTACCCAAATCCAGATAGCAGCTGTTCTGAAAGAGCTGCAAAACCTGGACCAATACAAATCAGCTGGGCTTGACAATCTGGACCCTCTATTTCTGAAACTATCCGCCGCCATTGTCGCAACCCCTATTACCAGCCTGTTCAACCTCTCTTTCATATCGTCTGAGATCCCCAAGGATTGGAAAGCTGACGCAGTCATCCCCCTCTTCAAAGGGGGAGATACCCTGGACCCAAACTGTTACAGACCTATATCCATCCTGCCCTGACTATCTAAGGTCTTCAAAAGCCAAGTCAACAAACAGATCACTGATCATCTCGAATCCCACCGTACCTTCTCCGCTGTGCAATCTGGTTTCCGAGCCGGTCACGGGTGCACCTCAGCCACGCTCAAGGTACTAAACGATATCATAACCGCCATCGACCTGGCCAAGGCTTTCGACTCTGTCAATCACCATATTCTTATTGGCCTACTCAGTAGCCTCGGTTTTTCTAATGACTGCCCTGCCTGGTTCACCAACTACTTCTCTGACAGAGTTCAGTGTGTCAAATCGGAGGGCATGTTGTCCGGTCCTCTGGCAGTCTCTACGGGGGTGCCACAGGGTTCAATTCTCGGGCCGACTCTATTCTCTGTTTATATCAATGATGTTGCTCTTGCTGCGGGCGATTCCCTGATCCACCTCTACGCAGACGACACCATTCTGTATACTTCTGGCCCTTCCTTGGACACTGTGCTATCTAACCTCCAAACGAGCTTCAATGCCATACAACACTCCTTCCGTGGCCTCCAACTGCTCTTAAAACGCTAGTAAAACCAAATTCATGCTTTTCAACCGTTCGCTGCCTGCACCCGCACGCCCAACTAGCATCCCCACCCTGGATGTTCCGACCTAGAATATGTGGACATCCATAAGTACCTAGGTGTCTGGCTAGACTGTAAACTCTCCTTCCAGACTCATATCAAACATCTCCAATCTAAAATCAAATCTAGATTCGGCTTTCTATTCCGCAACAAAGCCTCCTTCACTCACGCCGCCAAACTTACCCTCGTAAAACTGACTATCCTACCGATCCTCGACTTCGGCGATGTCATCTACAAAATAGCTTCCATTACTCTACTCAGCACACTGGATGCAGTTTATCACAGTGCCATCTGTTTTGTTACTAAAGCACCTTATACCACCCACCACTGCGACCTGTATGCTCTAGTCGGCTGGCCCTTGCTACATATTCGTCACCAGACCCACTGGCTCCAGGTCATCTACAAATCCATGCTAGGTAAAGCTCCGCCTTATCTCAGTTCACTGGTCATGATGGCAACACCCACCCGTAGCACGCGCTCCAGCAGGTGTATCTGACTGATCATCCCTAAAGCCAACACCTCATTTGGCTGCCTTTCCTTCCAGTTCTCTGCTGCCTGTGACTGGAACGAATTGCAAAAATCGCTGAAGTTGGAGACTTTTATCTCCCTCACCAACTTTAAACATCTGCCCTCTGAGCAGCTAACCGATCGCTGCAGCTGTACATAGTCTATCGGTAAATAGCCCACCCAATTTACCTACCTCATCCCCATACTGTTTTTATTTATTTACTTTTCTGCTCTTTTACACACCACTATCTCTACCTGCACATGACCATCTGATCATTTATCACTCCAGTGTTAATCTGCAAAATTGTAATTATTCGCCTACCTCCTCATGCCTTTTGCACACAATGTATACAGACTCGTTTTTTATTGTTTTCTACTGTGTTATTGACTTGTTTATTGTTTACTCCATGTGTAACTCTGTGTTGTTGTCTGTTCACACTGCTATGCTTTATCTTGGCCAGGTCGCAGTTGTAAATGAGAACTTGTTCTCAACTAGCCTACCTGGTTAAATAAAGGTGAAATAAAAATAAATAATTATAATAATATTTTGACATGAATACGTGTCACAAATTAGTTTGCAAAAAACGTTACAGGTGTTTCAGCCTAGCTCAGTGGTTTCTGTGGTGGTGGGGAAGCCAAAAGAAAATAGTGGTTGGTAATTTTTCCTAGTTGCTCTGTGATTGGCTCAGTGTTCTGTCACTCATGGGGACACTTCGTCACGCAGCTAAATCTACAGGAAGAGTTTGAACATTCAAGCCCTTGAGTGCTGCCATAGATTTACATTAGAAATGCCCATCCAAGAAGGCTGAAGGTCAATGGCCACAGAAAAAAATATGTCAAATCACGTGGCTTTACCGTAGCTTTGAATGGAAAGATCATGTCAACATCATACTTTCAAAATCTTAGCTAGCAAGCTAGACAAGTAGTCATCGTCATGAATCAAGTTGACAAACAAGTTGACAATCTACTGGCAAATCCATTATAGATCAAATAAAATATAGATAAAACGTATCGGTGCTCATCAGCCATTGGACATAAACATTACACAACAAGTAGGAATTCAAATTCAACAATGAGTGGTTTGGAAGGAATCAGGGGCTAACTGCAAGCTTTGCAAAGCAATCACTAGCCTGCTATTCAGTGGAGATTGTGGTCCAAGTCTGGGTTTAAGGGTCTCTTTTCCAAGCTCAAAAGAATACATTTTCTTATGCAACACCAGAAAAGGTTGAATACATTGGCCATGCTGTCAATCCAACATGACTTCTGCCGCATTCAAAACAACTGTAAATTCGGGAACTGGGAAATTTCAGAATTCAGTGAGTTCAAGACGACTGGTCAATCTGAAAAAGATTTGCTCCGACGGGGAAGATATGTTTAGAATGGTATTCCAACTCGGAATTCCATGTCGGGAACTCAGGCCTCTTTCTAAAGGTCCGACCTGAAGATCACTGATGTCATGATTCGGTCTTGTTTTTGTTGTCTTGAAAGCACCATAAATCCAGAGAATGCCAAACTGTGATGACAAAATTTGTGCCTCAACCTTAATAATTTGGTACCTGCGGAGACAGGGGTTGGGATTTAAAAGATGTATATATATATATATATATAGGCAGTATTTTCACTTTTGGATGAATAGCGTGCCCAGAGGGAACTGCATCCTACTCTGTCCCAGATGCTAATATATGCATATTATTATTAGTATTGGATAGAAAACACTCTGAAGTTTAATTAGAATTTGGCGCTCTGAAATTCAGCGGATGTTGATGAAAATGATCCCGCTAACAGGATGGGTGCATCAGGAAGTTAATGTATTGTTTAGAGTTGTGTTGTGTTGCTGGCATGCATCTAAAAACAATTGGGTGGGAGTTTGCCCCACCGAGATTTACATGCTAAAATCGCCACTGTACAAAGAATCCATGATCATAAAGCCAATCATAGGTCTGACTTTTTAACACCCTGTGTACGTTTGTGTGTGTATGAGTGCGCGTGCACACGTGTGTGTGTAACCTACCTGCCAGATCGTATCAACAGTAGACAGTGCAGCAGGCAGGTAATAAAGTTCACGTTGGCATTGTAGGTTGCCATGACTACGTCCCAGCGCGCCATGACCACCTGCAGCGTCCTGATGACAGCATCCTGTTCGGCCTGTGTGTGTTGTGGGCGGGAAAGGAAGTAGAGCAGAGCTCGGTTGGTGCTGGTGTAGAGGGAGGAAACTGTGTTCTCTTTCTGTGATAGGCCCTTCTCCATCACCTGATAAGGAAACGGCAGGTGAAAACATTCAGACGGTTGCAGATAAACAGAAAGCCTGTGTTACATTGTAGTCGCGCTGTGTGGAATTGTGGTTGCAGTTGCATGCCATGTCACCGACTTCGAAGTCGGACATCAGACTGCTAATCTGTTTAACACTTATCCAGGCGTTGTAAGATTGGGCAGGCGACAACAACGTAGTCAGCCTGGAACGCTACCAAAAATGTTATGAATATAGCTGAATAGAGCTGACAAATCATGACTTACTCTGTAAATGAAGAACAATCATGTTTGTGTTTCACATTACATTTTATCTGAACATTCTTTAACATTACTTTCACCCATGGCAGCACATAGCCTTCAGAGTTTCTCACCACCACGATCTGGTCTGCTAGGAAGGTGAGCAGGTTCTCTGGCTCAACCAGAAACATGCCGCTGTAGAGTTTCTCCAGAAACTTCTGACTGAAAAGCACCATGTTCTCCATCAGTGTGGCCATCTGCCCCTCAGGACTCTGGGCGTTTGACTCTGGTGACAGAGAGGGAGAAAGATCTGTTGAGTGACATGATACAATATTTTATTGTCCATTTGCATGGGTAATTATTTGTGTGTGTCTGTGTACATGCGCATGTGTGTGCGCATGTGTGAGGTGTGTCTGTGTATGCTTTGTGGACATGTGTGAGTGCATGCTCTACCCTGTGTGGTGAGGTGTGTGTTATGTCCATTCTCCTGGCTGGTCATGTGGATGATTTCCATGAAGAACTCAAGCAATTCAGTTTGGAAGACCTGTCTCCGCTCCAACGATGCTCCTTCTGGGGAATACTGCAACGCACACACGCACACATGCACGCACACATGCACGCACACACACGCACACACACACACGCACACACACACACACACACACACACACACACACACACACACACACAGGGTTGAACATGTGCTCCTAAGATAGTAGCCATCCCTGTCTTCTCTCCATCTCCCCTGGTGTTTAGCTAAAGGGACCACGTTTAGATGCATACCAATATCCCAATATTATTCTGTTTTTGAGTTGAGGCAAATACATTGCCTTCAGAAAGTATTCACACTGCTGGAATAAAATAAAAAAATTGTGTTACAGCCTCAATTTAAAATGGATTAGATTTAGATTTCGAATGGCCTACACACAATACCCCATATGTCCATTTTTACTAATTAATATAACAAATAAAAAGATTCAATATCTTGATTCAGTAAGTATTCAACCCCTTTTTTATGGCAAGCCTAAATAAGTTCAGGAGTAAAAATAAAGCTTAACAAGTCATATAATAAGTTGTATGGACTCAACATCATTTTTTTATGACTACCTCATCTCTGTACCCCACACATACAATTATCTGTGAGGTGCCTCAGTCGAGCAGTGAATTTCAAACACAGGTTCAACCACAAAGACCAGGGAGGTTTTCCAATGCCCCGCAAAGAAGGGCATCTATTGGAAGACGGGTAAAAAAAAAAAGCTGACATATCCTATTGAGCATGGTGAAATTATTAATAACACTTTGGATGGTGTATCAATACACCGTCACTACTAACTCAGTTGCCAGAGAGCTCAGGGATTTCACCGTGAGGCCAACGGTGACTATAAAACAGTTACTGTGGATGGGTCAACAACATTGTAGTTACTCCACAATACTAACCTAAATGACAGATCAGAAAAGAAGGAAGTCTGTACTGAATATGCATCCTGTTTACAATAAGGCACTAAAGTAAAACTGCAAAAAATGTGGCAAAGAAAGAAACATTATGTCCTAAATACAAAGCACTGTGTTTGGGGCAAATCCAACACAACATATCACTGAGTACCACTCTTCAAATGTTCAACCATGGTGGTGGCTACATCATGCTATGGGTATGCTTGTCATTGGCAAGAACTAGGGAGTTTTTAAAAATGTAATTTCCTAGACTAAAACCTGATTCAGTCTGCTTTCCAACAGACACTGGGAGACAAATTCACCTTTGAGAAGGCCAATAACCTAAAACACAAGGCCAAAAATACATTGGAATTGCTTACCAAAATGACATTGAATGTTCCTGAGTGGCCTAGTTATAGTTTTAACTTAAATTGTCTTGAAAATCTATGGCAGACTTGAAAATGTCTGTCTATCTAGCAAAGATCAACAACCAACTTGACAGAGCTTGAATAATTGAAGAAAGAATAACGTGCAAATATTGTACAATCCAGGTTAGGCTGACCCCATTTAATCGACTGGTCGATAGGCTGTTGGTCGACAAATATGTTTTTAGTCGAGCAGTCGCAAATATACAGTACCAGTCAAAAGTTTGGACACACCTACTCATTCAATGATCTTTCTTTATTTGACTATTTTCTACATTGTAGAATAATAGTGCAGACATCAAAACTATGATAAGACATATATGGAATCACATAGCAACCAAAAAAGTGATACAAATATCAAAATGCATTTATATTGTACATTCTTCAAAGTAGCCACCCTTAGCCTTAATGACAGCTTTGCACACTTGGTATTCTCTCAACCAGTTCCACCTGGAATGCTTTTCTAATAATCTTGAAAGAGTTTCCACATATGCTGAGCACTTGTTAGCTGCTTTTCCAACTCATCCCAAACCATCTCAATTGGGTTGAGGTCAGGTGATTGTGGAGGCCAGGTCATCTGATGCAGCACTCATCACTCTCCTTGGTCAAATAGCCCTTACATAGTCTGGAGGTGTGTTGGGTCATTGTCCTGTTGAAAAACAAATGACAGTCCAACTAAGCGCAAACCAGATGGGATGCCGTATCACTGCAGAATATTGTGGTAGCCATAATGGTTAAGTGTGCCTTGAATTCTAAATAAATCAGTGATAGTGTCACCAGCAAAGCACCCCCAAACCATCACACCTCCTCTGCAATGCTTCAAGGTGGGAACCACACATGCGGAGATCATCCGTTCACCTACTCTGCGTCTCACAAACTAAAGGCAGTTGGAACCAAAAATCTCAAATTTGGACTCATCAGACCTAAGGACAGATTTCCACCGCTCTAATGTAATTTGCTTGTGTTTCGTGGTCCAAGCAATTCTCTTCTTCTTATTGGTGTCCTTTCGTAGTTTCTTTGCAGCAATTCAACCATGAAGACCTGATTCACGCCGTCTCCTCTGAACAGTATATGTTGAGATGTGTCTGTTACTTGAACCCTGTGAAGCATTTATTTCTGAGCCTGGTAACTCAAATGAACTTATCCTCTGCAGCAGAGGTAACTCTGGGTCTTCCTTTCCTGCGGCGGTCCTCATGAGAGTTTTATCATATCGCTTGATGGTTTTTGCGACTGCACTTGAAGAAATATTAAAAGTTCTTGACATTTTCCGTATTGACTCACCTTCATGTCTAAAATGATGGACTGTTGTTTCTCTTTGATTATTTGAGCTGCTCTTGCCATAATATGGACTCTTTTACCAAATAGGGCTATCTTCTATATACCAACCTTACCTTGTCACAACACAACTGATTGGCTCAAATGCATTAAGAAGGAAAATAACTACACAATAACTTTTAACAAGGCACACCTTTTAATTGAAATGCATTCCAGGTGACTACCTCATGAAGCTGGTTGAGAAAATGCCAAGAGTGTGCAAAGCTGTCATCAAGGCAAAGAGTGGCTACTTTGAATAAATATATTTAGATTTTTAAAATACTTTTTTGGGTTACTATATGATTCCATATGTGTTATTTCATAGTTTTGATGTCTTCACCATTATTCTACAATGTAAAAAATAGTACAAATAAAGAAAAACCCTGGAATGAGTAGGTGTGTCCAAACTTTTGACTAGTACAGTATATATATTTTCTTATGGCAGACGAGACACCTGTCTGATTCACGCCTGTCCCAGTGGACTAATCCATTGCGGAGGCTGCGGGGATGGCACACCAGTATCACCAGTAGTACATTTACTGTTAATTCCCATTATTTCTAATCTACAATGTTTGTTTGGTTAAGGTTATTTCTGTTAATGCATTCAATATATTATTATTATAGTATTTTACCATTGTCATTGTCGAAGTGGGCACGTTGTCTGAGGACTGCACAACCTAGGATACACTGTGAGGAACAAGTTTTGGTTTATTTCATTCTATTGTTTGTAGCGCTCTCGTCAATGTTGAGTAAGGACACGCAATCACATCCTGATCTGTTTCACCTGTCTTTGTGCATGTCTTCACTACCTCCAGGTGTCGCCCACCTTCCAAAGTATCCCCTGTGTATTTATACCTTTGTTCTCTGTTTGTCTGTTGCCAATTCGTTTTGTTTCGTGAAACCTACCAGCGTTTGTTCCCCTGCTCCTGTCTGTTCTTGCTCCTGTTTTCTACTCCTTCCCGGTTTTGACCGTCCTGCCTCCCCTGATCCTGAGCCTGCCTGCAGTTCTTACCTTGCCCCATCTCACTGGATTATTGACCCCTGCCTTCCCTGACCCTGAGACTGCCTGCTGTTCTGGACCTGTTGCACCCTTTATGGATTACTGACCTCTGCCTGCCTTTGACCTGTCATTTGCCTGCCCCTGTACTAGAAAGTAAATGTTGTTTCTTCGACATTGTCTGCATCTGGGTCATACCTGAATCATGATAGTACGAACTGGCCATTACTGACCCAGCAGACTCAGACCAGCTCCGCAACGCCCTCTCCTCCCAAGGAGCCATCATTGGAAGGCACAAGGAGTTGCTTCGTGGTCTCATGGAAGGGTTCCAGACCTTGGCCGAATGCCATGACCGAGCGTTTAACACATTGCTGGAGCAATTCTGTGGGTTGTCTGTTAGGCAGCCTACCCCAGTGTCCTGAGAGCCCCGCTTACCTCTTCAAGATCACTACGCTGGGGATTCCAGAACCTGCCAGGCTTTTCTCTCCCAGTGCTCCCTCATTTTCGAGCTGCAGCCTTCTTTATTCACCTTAGACCGCTCGAGGATAGCGTACATCATAACACTAATGTCCGGGAGGGCACGTGCCTGGGCCACGGCGGTGTGGAAGCAACAATCCGCCCTCTGCCTCAGTCTGGAGGAGTTCATGGAGGAGGTTCGGAAGGTGCTTGATTCCCTGTTGTCCAGGAGAGAGGCTGCTCGCAAGCTGCTCCAGCTACGTCATTACTCCCGTAGTGTGGCAGACTATGCAGTGTATTTCCACATATTGTCAGCTGAAAGTGCTTGGAACCCGGAAGCGCTGTTCAACATGTTCCTTCACTGATTATCGGAGGAAATAAAGGACGAGCTTGCAGCCCGGGAACTACCGACGGATCTCGACTCGCTCATCGCCTTGACCATTCGGATCGATGGGTGACTACGGAAATGAAGGAATGAGAGGAGATTCGATTCCACCTCGCCTCCGAGGGAGCCCGGGAGTCCCCGGCGGCTCCGTTGCCAAGAGAACCTTAGGCTACCCGAGTTCCCCCGAGAGCCTCCGAAGACTACCGATTCACCTCTTCCCGAGCCCATGCAATGAGGCAGAGCTAGGCTGTCTCCAGCTGAACGGCTATACAGGCTTCACACTAAGAGCTTCCTCTATTGCGGGACTACTGGTCATTTTGTCTCCACCTGTAGGTAGGAGCGAGTGCTCTGGTGAACCATATGGAGAACTTTTCCTCTCCCCTTACTGGCATCCCTTTTCATGCCATGTTGATGGTCCTAAGCTTCAGGCAGTTAACTTTGGGTATATCATTTTAGGTGCAAATTGAAAAAAAGGGGTGGACCCTTCAGAGGTTTTAATTTCTTATGGCTGCAGGGGCACTATTGAGTAGCTTGGATGAAAGGTGCCCAGAGGTGCCCAGAATAAACAGCCTGCTCCTCAGTCTCAGTTGCTAATATATGCATATTATTAGTATTATTGGATAGAAAACACTCATACGTTTCTGAAACTGTTTGAATGATGTCTGTGAGTATAACAGAACTCAGATGGCAGGCAAGAACCTGAGAATAAATCTAAACAGGAAGTGGTCTGGGGCAGAACAACAGATTTTGACCTTGTCAGCTCAGGGATTCGTACCAGCAACCTTTCGGTTACTGGCACCAACGCTCTAACTACTAGGCTACCTTGCCACCCCAATTAAACATAGTTAGTTTATTTCGATAAATAAGAGTCATCAGATAAATTATAGTCACATCATGACAAAAGTTGTAATAATTATAATAGTTAAAATGGTTATAATAATATGTTTAAAACATTTACATGCTTTGCAAGAAGAACAATTTAACAATCTCCCTAATAATCCTGTTTACATGGACACATCTGAAATCAGGCTACCTAATTATTTTTTAAATGACATCGCCAAAGTCAAGGATTGGTAGGATAGTCAGTTTTCTGTTAAATAAAAGCAGAAAACGCATTTCACCAATCAAAATAAATGTTCTACCACGGCGGCCATGTTATTTTGCAAAGCCCATTTGATTGAGTTTGGACATATTAAGTTTGTATGTGAAAAATATTTCTAAGATGTTTTTTTCCGAACTGACTTCACTCGTGCATAAGAGGGAGACATGAGCTACCGACGCGGGCACATGATCAAACACACAGCTGGAATGCCGATTAACCTCTCTTGGGTAGTGGGCAGTATGTTGACGTCCGGATGAAAAGCGTGCCCAAGGAAAATGCATGTTACTCAGGCCGAGAAGCTAGGATACTCATATAATTGGTAGATTTGGAAAGAAAACACTCAAAAAATGTTCAAATTGTGTCTGTGAGTATAACAGAACTGATATGGCAGGCGAAAGCCCAAGGACAAACCATCCCCCCCCAAAAAACTTTTATTATAAGGCCAAGTACTTCCAGATTGCAGTTCCTAGGGCTGCAGTTCCTAGATGTCAACAGTCTTTAGAAAGAGTTTCAGGCTGGTTTTTGGAAAAATGAGACAGAAATTTTAGTTTTTCTAGGTGGCTCCCATTTTGGCTGTAGTGTTTCCAAGCATGTGAAAGAGAGCGCGTTCTTTGGTATTTTTCTCCGGTAAAGACAATAACGATTCTCCGTCTTAAATTGTATCGTTTATTTACATATTAGGGTACCTAAGGTTTGATTATAAATGTTGTTTGACTTGTTTGGAAAAGTTTATTAGTAACCTAAGGTTTGATTATAAATGTTGTTTGACTTGTTTGGAAAAGTTTATTAGTAATTTTGTATGCATTTTGATGGAGGGAAACTGGGTGGATTATTGACTGAAGCACAAGGTAAACTGAGTTTTTATGGATATAAAGAAGGACATTATCGAACAAAAGGACCATTTGTGATGTAACTGGGACCTTTTGTAGTGCCAACAGAAGAAGAGCATCAAAGGTAAGGCATTTTTTATATCGCTATATCTGACTTTCGTGTCGCATCTGCCTGGTTAAAATATTTTTTTTATGTGTTTGTATGCGGGGCGCTGTCCTCAGATAATCGCATGGTGTGCTTTCGCCGTAAAGCCTTTTTGAAATCTGACAGCGGCTGGATTAACAAGAAGTGAAGCTTTATTTTGATGTATTACACTTGTGATTTTATGAAAGTTAAATATTTATAATACTGTAGTTTGAATTTCGCTCTCTGCCATTTCACCGGATGTTGGCCAGGTGGGACGCTACCGTCCTGCCCATAAGAAGTTAAGCTGCTTACATGTGCTAATAATTAGAAAGGTTGCTAAGAAAACGAGGTGTTTTAATCAGTGTATGCTTACTTTGATTTTGACCTTATGCTGATTAAGATAAGCAGAGTATGTGCAAAGTGTTTACATGACTATTGCCATACTCGGCCTACTGCCATAATCTGTTTAACCTTTTTGGGATAGGGGGCAGCATTTTCACTTTTGAATGAATAGCGTGCCCAGAGTGAACTGCCTCCTACTCTTTCCAGATGCTAATATATGCATATCATTATTAGTATTGGATAGAAAACAATCTGAAGTTTCTAAAACTGTTTGAATGATGTCTGTGAGTAGAACAGAACACATATGGCAGGTGAAAACCTGAGAAAAATCCTACCAGGAAGTGGGACATCTGAGGTTTGTAGTTTTTCAAAGCTTGTCCTACCGAATACACATTGAGATATGGATAAAGTTGCACTTCCTACGGCTTCCACTAGATGTCAATGGTCTTTTGAAACTTGAATGAGGATTCTACTATAAAGGAGGGGCTCATGAGACCTCTTTGAGTCAGTGGTCTGGCAGAGAGCCTTGGTCTCATGATGCGTGCTCCTGACAGCGTTACCTCGCGTTCCAGTGCTTTTTCTGAAGACAAAGGAATTCTCCGGTTGGAACATTATTGATGGTTTATGTTAAAAACATCCGAACGATTGATTCCATACATCGTTTGACATGTTTCTAAAGGACTGTAATTGAACTTTTAGAGTTTTTGTCTGGATGAAGTGCCTGCACCTCATGAAGATGGATTACTGGGCTGAACATGCTAACAACAAGTGGCTATTTGGAAATAAATGATGGAACAAATCAGTCATTTATTGTCGAACTGGGACTCCTGGGAGTGCCTTCTGATGAAGATCATCAAAGGTAAGTGAATATTTATGGTGTTGTTTCTAACTTTGTTGATTCCAAAATGACTGTTTTGGGCTCTGAGCGCCGTTCTCAGATTATACTTTTTCCGTAAAGTGTTTTTGAAACTTGAGACAGCGGTTGTATTAACTTCTTGCTGACAGGGGGCAGTATTTTCACATCCGGATGAAATGCATGCCCAAATTCAACTGCCTGCTACTCATCCCCAGAAGATAAGATATGCATAGTATTAGTAGGATTTAGTATTTGAATTAGTATTTGGATAGAAAACACTCTGAAGTTTCTAAAACTGTCTGTGAGTATAACAGAACTTATTTAGCAGGCGAAACCCAGAGGACAAACCATTCAGATTGAGTGTCACCCTCTTTCAATGGATTTTCATTGGGAATCCAGATTTCTAAGGGACCTTCTTGTAGTTCCTATCGCTACCACTGGATGTCAACAGTCTTTAGAAATTGGTTGAGGTTATTCCTTTGTGTAATGAAGAAGTACGGCCATCTTGAACGAGGGTCACTTGAAGTGTACTGTTAGATAGAGGCGCGTGACCAGAAACCATGCTTCAGATTGTTTACTTCCTGTATTGAACACAGATCATCCCGTCTTCAATTTTATCGATTATTTACGTTAGAAAATACCTAAAGTTGTATTACAAAAGTAGTTTGAAAAGTTTTGGCAAAGTTTACAGGTAACTTTGAGATATTATGTCGTCACGTTGAGCAAGTTGGAACCGGTGTTCATCTGGATCAAACGCACCAAATAAATGGACATTTTGGATATATATCGACGGAATTAATCGAACAAAAGGACCATTTGTGATGTTTATGGGACATATTGGAGTACCAACAAAAGAAGCTCATCAAAGGTAAGGCATGAATTATATTTTTATTTTTGTGTTTTGTGTCGCGCCTGCAGGGTTGAAATATGGTTTCTCTCTTTGTTTACGGAGGTGCTATCCTCAGATAATAGCATCGTTTGCATTCGCCGAAAAGCCTTTTTGAAATCTGACATGTTGGCTGGATTCACAACAAGTGTAGCTTTTATTTGCTATCTTGCATGTGTGATTTAATGAAAGTTAGATTTTTATAGTAATTTATTTGAATTTGGCGCTCAGCATTTTCCCTGGCTTTTGGCCAGGTGGGACGCTAGCGTCCCACATGTCCCAGAGAGATTAAGGAGAAGTCTATCTTTAATTCTGTGAATAACACTAGTATCTTTTATCAATGTTTATTATGAGTATTTCTGCAAAATCACCAGATGTTTTGGAAACAAAACATTACTGCACATAAGGTGCCAATGTAAACTGAGATTTTTGGATATAAATATTCACATTATCGAACAATACATACATGTATTGTGTAACATTATGTCCTATGAGTGTCATCTGATGAAGATCAAAGGTTAGTGATTAATTGTATCTATATTACTGCATTTTGTGACTCCTATCTTTGGCTGGAAAAATGGCTGTGTTTTTCGACTTGGCGGTGATCTAACATAATCATATGTTGTGCTTTAGCTGTAAAGCATTTTTGAAATCGGAAACGATGGGTAGATTAACAAGATGTTTATCTTTCATTTGATGTATTGGACTTGTTAATGTGTGAAAGTTACATATTTCGAAAAAATATTTTTTAATTTCGCTCGCTGCCTTTTCAGGGGAATGTTGTCGAGGGGTTCCGCGCTTGATAGGTTAATATTGAATTATTAGTGTGCATGCTAAGGTACTCAATGAATACACTCCCTCTCTGTCTTATAACTGTGCCAAGAGCGGCACATCCTGGATAAAACAGGGGAATACAGTCGTTTATTAACCTCACCCGCGTGTGTGTGTGTGTGTGTGTGTGTGTGTGTGTGTGTGTGTGTGTGTGTGTATATATACCTCCAGTAGCAGCAGTAGGGGGTGTGTGTGTTCTTTGGCAGGCACGTTGAGCAGGCTGTCCATTAAGAGGATACGGATGAAGTCACACACCTGCTTCCTGGTTGGCTGACACACCTCCTCTTCACTCTGAGGAGATGAGAGCAAGAATTTCACTATTTATCAAAACCCCCATCATAGGTCTGATGCCACTACAAAAGGAAGATGAAGTAGAGGAGGAGAAAGACACACACACCTCAGGGGGAAACACAGTGCTGGCGAGCGTGTGTAGAAACTCTGGAGACGTCCATAGTGGGTCTCGGGGGCGGTGATTGTGTACCAGACAGAGGAACTGCATCACACTGCCGGGAAACTGCAACTCCCAAGATGCATCAGCGGCAGATGACCGCTATACATGGAGAGCGACAACAAACAGGACAGTATTTAGATTGAGGAAGGGTGTATAGTAAGTTCAAACTGATGCCATTAATAGTAACCATTTACAATGTTAAGTGCTTTGAGACTACATTAGCGCAATTGTCTCAGAGTGAGAATGTAAAACAACTTCTGTGTTATGTTTTGAACCCAGTTGTCTCACCTGTGTGATGATGGCCTTGACCAGCTCCAGTAGCATGGCTGCAGACTTGGAACACAGCTGTAAGGGAGCAGAGTTTGTGTACTCTGTGCTGTCAATCACTGCCTGCAGAACTTCATCCAGATCCAGCTACAGAGGAGACCACAGAGGACATACACTTTTAAAGTCCAACACAGGAATCATCTCATGGATGCCAAAATAGATTTAGCTTTGTTTGATTTACTTTACAGTTAATCATGAGAATTGAATTGTGCAAAATAACAGGAGTGGTAGGAGCCCTATTAAAATGCTCCTAATATCTTGCCATGTCACTTCAATATAACTTAAGTCACTTTAATGTACTTTAACTACTTTATATCCAGGTCAGTTAGTGTCATGTTACCTGTCCGTCAGGTGTTTCTCCTCCTCTCTTCCCCAGCAGTAGAGCGGCCAGCGCTCCGTACACCTGAGGCAGGTGAGCCTGGCGGACCAGAAGCCTTTGCAGCACGTCGAAGCCTGCGCAGGTGACACTCTGACACTCATAGGACCACTCATAAGCTCTCAGGTTGTCTAAGAGACACACAAAGACAAATACCATACAATACATTAAAGGAAAGAATACACCACCGGTGCCAGACTCCGGTGGGTATTTAAGGTGTTTTACAATACGTTCGGTTGGAGGGTAGTACACAAAACAACAAGCCATTGATTAGAGTGTAAGTCTACACAGTCGACACGATGAGAGTATAAACTTCTTTGCATATCTACTCATGTAATATAAACAATTAGAAAACGGGTTGTTTGGATCCTGGATGCTGATTGGTTGATAGCAGGGAGTTATAGCACCACAATACCCGCAATCCACAGGTAATTCCTGTTAACATCCACTCACCCACTTGCGTGACTAACAGCTTCTCTGAGCAAGTCAAATTCAGTTATCAGGATCATTATAAAGGATATAAACAAAAAAAATGGCGATAAAGGTAAAAGAAACAAAAGTGCACATAGTTTGCAGTCATTTCAGCTGCTTGATGTTACTGTGTGTTAGCTTGCCTTTAGCCTAGCTATCCTCCATAACTATATTATTGACTTGACAATCAGCTGGTTGTTGCCTATTTATACATTATTCATCAAATCATTAAGTTATTGTTGCCTAGTTATATACTGAACAAAAATATAAATGCAACATTCAACAATTTCAAAGATTTTACTGAGTAACAGTTCATATAAGAAAACAGTCAATGTTCATATAAGAAAACAGTCAATTTAATTAAATGCATTAGTCCATAGTCTATGGATTTCACATGACTGGGCAGGAGCGCTCCCACCTACTTGGGAGCCAGGCCCTGACAATTAGAATTAGTTTCTCCACACCAAAGGGCTTTATTAGAAATACTCCTCAGTTCATCAAGTGTCTGGGTGGTCTTAGATGATACTGCAGGTGAAGAAGCCAGATGTGAAGGTCCTGGGCTGGCGTGGTTACATGAGGTCTGCGGTTGTGAGGTCAGTTGGACATACTGACAAATACTCTAAAACGAAGTTGGTGGCAGCTTATGTTAGAGAAATGTACATTCAATTCTCTCGCAACAGCTCTGGTGGACATTCCTGCAGTCATCATGCCAATTGCACACTCCCTCAAAAGAGTGGCCTTTCACTGTCCCCAACACAAGTTGCACCTGTGTAATGATCATGCTGTTTAATCAGCTTATTGAACACCTGTCAGGTGGATGGATAATCTTGGCAAAGGAAGAAAAAAAATCACTAACAGGGATGTAAACAAATTTGAAAAAACATTTGAGAGAAATAAGCTTTTTGCCCCTATGGAAAAATGTGGGGATCTTTTATTTCAGTTCATGAAATATGAAACCAACACTTTACATGTTGAGTTTATATTTTTGTTCAGTATAATTATTTATTAAATCATTAGGCCTATTTATTGAAGTTCTTGTCTCTCGTCATCATTGAACCTCTGCTAGCTAGCTAGCTACATGCCAATGATTTCTTTAACATTGCAACGTGGAATGAATAGAATGAAAGACTGGGTCAAAATAATTAACATGTTTATGTTTATGAAACATAATACAAATCATGTTAATGAACTATAAAACATACAGTATCTAAACAAAAGTATATCATACCTATGACAACAGAGGGTTCATCCAGGCTCTCTACTAGGGTGCCTGGGAACACGCCCTCTCTGAAGCTGTTCCGCTCGCTCTGATTGGCCAGGAGGAGTGTGAGTAGGCGGAGCCCTAGGCACAGGGTGGAAGAGTGGAGGCGGGGCTGCAGGAACAGCAGGAACCAATCACTGCCCAGTGTCTGGATCAGCTCTTTCTGCTCACTGCAGGTGGACACACACACACACACACACACAGTAGATCAAACATGTTAAAAATGCAGTAGTTCCATTGAAACCCATGTTAACCCGATCGTGAGCGGTTTGACCCTGCAGGTACTCACTCTGCAGTGAGAAGACTGTCTGAGCTGATGAGGTCACAGAGAGAAGACAGCAGTTGATTACGGACCCACACTAGTCTGGCTGGACTGAAACTTTGAGCTACAGGAGAGAGAGGAGAGAATTAGGGTTTCTACTAAGCTAATATATGGCATTGTTTTAAGATGGCCATACCATGGATCATTTAGCAATTTGAATTAGAATTTTAGGTCCCCTGTAAGTATAAAAAAAGATACACAAAAAAATAGTTGAATTTGGTCTTACTGCTATTAGCCCATAGAAATGCATTGAATAACATATTCATACATGGCAAAACACAGTCAAAACATTTATCCAAAGGAAGTAAGTTTTGTGTCTGTCCTCCATTCAGTGGTCAGTGTATTAGGTTCAACCATCTAGAACCAGGTCGGACCTCCCTTTGCCACCAGAACAGCCTGAATTCTTCAGGGAATGGAAACGCTGCTCAATCGGTATCAAGGGACCAAACGTGTGTCAGGAAACATTCCCCACACCATTACACCACCACCAGTTGACACCAGGCAGGATGGGGCCAGGCAGGATGGTGCTGCAATAGCCCATCCGTGACAAGGACCGACGAGTTCTGCATTCCGAGATGCCGTTCTGCACACCACTGTTGTACTGCGCTGTTATTTGTCTCTTTGTGGCCCACCTGCTAGCTTGCACGATTCTTGAGCTCCTTTGATTGCTCATCAACGAGCTGTTTTCGCCCACAGGGCTGCCACTGACGGGATGTTTTTTGTTTGTCGCACCATTCTCATTAAACCCTAGACACTGTCATGTGTGAAAAGTCCAAGAGGCCTGCCATTTCTGAGGTATTGCATACGGCGCGCCTGGCACCAACGATCATACCATGGTCAAAGTCACTTAGGTCATTTGTTTTGCCCATTCTAACACTCAATCGAACAGTAACTGAATGCCTCGTTGACTGTCAGCCTGCTTTATATAGCAAGCCACAGCCACATGACTCCCTGTCTGTAGGATCTAACCATTTTTGTGAACGGGGTGGTGTACCTAATAACCTGGACACTGACTGGATATCTGAGACATATAACAAGGATCAGGAAATGATTTATGTGTTTTTTACCCATATTTAAGCCCTTTTTTTGTCACTAAAGTACTTCCATATATACTGGACGTACAAAACATCAGGAACACCCTGCTAATATTGAGTTGCACCCCAATTTATATCAGAACAGCTTTAATTAGATGGTGCATGCACTCTACAAGGTATCATACAAGGTTCCACAAGGATGCTGGCTCCAATGCTTCCCACATTTATGTCAAGTTGGCTGGATGTATTTTGGGTGGTGGACCATTCTTGATACACACGGGAAACTGTGAGATGAAAAACTCAGCAACATTGCAGTTCTTGACACACTCAAACTGGTGCGTCTGGCACCTACTTCCATACCCCGTTCAAAGGCACTTCAATATTATATCTTGCCCATTCACCCTCTGAATGGCACACATTCACAAAGCATGTCTCAATTGTCTCAATGCTTCTTAAAACCTGTCTCTTCCCCTTCACCTGCACTGATTGAAGTGGATTTAACAAGTGACATCAATAAGAGATCACAGTGTTCACCTGGATTTACCTGTCCAGTCTATGAACAGGTGTTCTTAATATTTTGTATACTAAGGGTATACTGTACTTCCAGATAAAAAATATAAAAAACTGGTACTGGGCTACTTTCAGACAAGTTTTGTGAGGCTTGTGGGCACCCTAGAGCAAAACAACCAACATGTTTGTGAGAGTCTCACCTTTCGATGTCAGGGTCACATTAGTGTGTAGCCTAAACTGTTCGGACGCTACAGACAGAATTTGGCAAATCGGCGGTACCAACTTCAGACGAGTCCCGTGACTCTTGTGGCGGTCGTAGAGTAAAACATAGAACACCATCATGTTTGTCTTTCCATAGAGGGGTCATATTAGTTTGTAGGCAAAACCGTTTGGACACTACAGACGTTTTGTGAGAAGACCGATTTTCGGGATGTCTCTTGGTCTGACAAAAACTGCTGTAGCTCTGCCACCTTCCACCGCAAATGCGGAAGGCTGACCTCGGTGGATGTGGTGGATTGCAAAAAAACAGATATCTCTAAATTAAACAGACAGATTTTGACAGGGATTTTTTTATTGTTATGCTAATTCGATTTATGCGGGGGCGTTAAGGATGTGATTAGGGTTAGGCTAGGCTGGACTTAATCTTAGAAAACCAGAACTAAAATGTGTCGTCAGATGCTCGATTAAGTTCTGGGTGAGACGTGTTAGACAATACTAGAACGAGGAGTGGAAGCAGGGTGGATGCTCCAACCTCTCTCTTCGCAAGTTACAGACAAGTCTATGGGCCAAATGTCCCCTTTCCTACCGAAATTACAAAGATGCAAACACCTGCAAAATCTGAATTTATCTGAAAAAAATGTGTGCTGGAACCAAGTTCCTTGTTCTTCGTCGCATCCCACAGTCTGTTGACAAACACTATGACACTAGTTATGTTACGTGCATCTGTCCACGCAAGATTAGGCTGGACTGGAATAAAGCTATTGGCTACTTGTGGGGCTGTACCTTTGGTTTCCTCATCAAGAGTGTCAGAGAGTCCAGAGCTTTCACTCACACTTGGGGGAGGCACGGTGTACACCAGGAAGAGGCCAAGTCTGGAACAAATAGAAAACACACACCTGGTTTAGTATACTAGTGACATACACACAGCACAATAAGAAGAATGAATGGCTGTCCCATAAAAGACAACGCTAAAACGAAACATGTAAGTACTGCATATGCCTGTGACACAGAGGTGTGTGTACCTGCGTATGTCGGTGGAGGTGAAGTGTCCTCTAAGCAGGCAAGTGATGATACAGGTGGCAACCTTTACTTTCCTGGGGGTCACCATGGGGTCAGCCAATAGGAAGAGCAGTTTAGGCACCAGACCCAGGTTATGCATGACCTTTGCATTACCATGGTCACCACTGGGGGAAAGAGTGGGTGGAGGTGCAAAAGTTCCTTGTTCAATTTACTTGTGGTTGAAGTAAAGTAAGTGTGTAATTTTAACAAGGGTAGCACAACATTTAGTTTTGATGGCTCATGAAGATACTCTACCTTGATGATGTCAGGATTTCAGCAAAGTGATTGAGAACTGACAGGTCCAGACTTTCCGCAGTGTTCTTCCACACCTTCAAGGGAAGGGGCAAATGTTAGAATACCTTCCTAATATTGAGTTGCGCGCCCCCCCCCCCCCCCCCCCCCCCCCCCCCCCTGGATGTCAAAGGCTGGATGTCCTTTGGGTGGTGGACCATTCTTGATACACACGGGAAACTATTGAGCATGAAAAACCAAGCAGCGTTGCAGTTCTTGACACACTCAAATGGGTGCACCTGGCACCTACTTCCATACCCCGTTCAAAAGCACTTAAATATTTTGTCTTGCCCATTCACCCTTAAAATAACACACATACACAATCCATGTCTCAATTGTCACAAGGCATAAAAAATATATTTAACCCATCTTCTTCCCTTCATATACACTGATTGAAGTGGATTTAGCAAGTGACAGCAATAAGGGATCATAGACTGACCAGGTGAATCCCGGTGAAAGCTATGTCATGGAAAGAGCAGGTGTTCCTAAAATGTTGTACACCCAGTCTATATCTAACAGGAGGTGTCTAGGTATCAGCTCTAGGAGTTGATTTGGGAATGTAGGGTTGGTGTGGGGCCGGACGGGAGTATGTTACCTCCAGGTCACAGAGCAGAGCATTGAAGGCGGGTCTGTTGTGTAGACAAGCGGCTCCAGATCCCAGGTGGTCCACTGAACCAGACAGAGACAGCACCAGCTGAAAGGTTCTACTGCTCAACACACTGCTCTTAATCTTCAGCAGGAATGCTAGGAGCTAGAGACAGGGAGGAGGAGATGGGGAACAGAGTCAACATTCCAAGGCAACCGCTTTTTAATGTAATTTTTATGTAAATGTCATCAATAAGTTTGGGCTGTACAGATATGTATGTCATTAGGTGCCATAATTCTATCCATTCCGTTTCGTAAAGACCTGACTGGGTTGTGTTCATTAGGGGATGCAGTGGAAAACATTTCAAAACATTTCGCAAGAGAAGTCCAGTTAATCACACCGTTTCAGTCCATTTTATTCCATTTGGTGCCTAATGGACACGACTTTAATGACAGGTGTTTTGGTTGTACCTACCTTGTAGCCGTTGATGCGTGTCATCTCCCGCTCCATGGCAGGGCTTGTCTCCAACACAGACAGCAGAACTTTCACTGCTGCGTACAGCGCTCCATCGTCTGCCGCCATAGCAACCATGCTTAGGATCACCGCCGGCCCACCAAGGTACAGAAAGCTATCCCCTGCGCTGCTGGGAGCGAACGTCCGCACTCCTGACCGACACCACAACACACATTCAAACCGTATACTGTGAACAGTTAATAGTACCATACAGATTGACCTCTGATGAAAGCACACTTACATTTCTTAACTCTTTACACTCGTACCCGTATACGGGTTGGAAATGTCAGATTTGGGTACTAATAAGTGACAAAATATGAACGTAGTGGCTGAAAAATAACATCAGAGCTCTGGCTCTGCGCTTCACAGCACTGTATGTGTTTTAACGGATAACCGTTCTAACCTTGACACTGCATCGAGTCATCTTAATTTTCAGCATTTCCCTCATTCAGACGTTGCACCCATCCATCCTGGTAATTGGTCAACTTTTGCTAATGTTTTGTTGTCTGAGTGAGGAAAATGCTGTAAATTAAGATGACTCAATGTATTTTGAAAGATGAGATGTTGAGGATTATAATAAATACCGCTTTGATGTAAAACAAGCAAGCCAAACGCCTGTGAGTCCAAAGGTATACTTCACATCTCCAAATCATAAAACTCATGTCATATACAGTGTCAACGTTTATGTAGAGTTACACGATGTAGAGTTACAAGATGATGTAGAGTTACAATATGACATGCAGTCATACCAGTGGAGGATCCTCAGAGGAAGAAGGGGAGGACCATCCTCCTCAGTGAATTTCATAAAAATGTCAATTGTAAAACATTATCCTTTTTAGATAAAACTAACCTAAATATAATCACGTCACCAAATAATTGATTAAAACACACTATTTTTAAGTTTTACAGTAGCCTCAACAGCACTCCGTAGGGTAGCACCATGGTGTTGCTGGAGGAAAGCTAGGTTCTGTCCTCCTCTGGGTACATTGACTTCAATACAAAACCTAGGATGTCCATGGTTCTCACCCCCTTCCATAGACTTACACACTAATTATGAGAACTTCTGGAGAGCTCTTGCAGCATCAACTGACATGTTGTCCACCCAATCAAAGGATCAGAGAATTAATATAGTACTGAAAGCATAACCTACAGCTAGCTAGCACTGCAGTGTATAAAATGTGGTGAGTAGCTGACTCAAAGAGAGTGAAAAACAATAGCTGGACAGTTCTGAACAAATTAATTACTTCCAAAATGAAGGAGAAGCAAAGGTTTACTAACGCATTAGCTCAATTGTCTATGCTGACTAAGACGTTACCTTAGCTAATAGGATGACAACGATGTAGGCTGTGTGTAGTGGTTTGGCTTGGAAAGTTTTATTCACCTGGTCACATACAGCTGATGTGTTGTGCAAAAGCGAAGGGAAAATGTAAGAGGAGGAAAGCTCTTAGATGCGAGAAGGAATACAACGTGGTTGCTATGAAAGTGAACTGTGTTTACACTTGATCATGGGTGTATTCATTCCGCTGATTCTGTTGAAAAAGGCGATATTGAAAGTCACTGTCTGTCACCTCAAATTTGTCTCTCGACCTGTGTGCACCAACGTTGTAAACTTTCATTCATAGGCTAGGTTATAGCAACTTCATGATGGGTATAGGGAAAATTTGAGTATCATGTAGTAGCCTAAACCCATTCCTGTTACATTGAACTGGGCGAATGGAATATGAAAGAGAGTCATTCAATAAGCTCTCATACAAATAAGGCCATGCTCATGAAAAAAAAATGTCCTTCCACATCTTTAACGGCACTGACAGCCACTGTGTAATACCTTGAGTTGTTCTGAACATAATTTACTTATTTGTTTATTTATTGTGAAAACAATTCACACGCCCCTGAATGCACTCACGCACCAAAATTACGATGTGTTTCTCTGAATTGCCACGAGTGTAAAGGGTTAAACAGAAGTTCACTGTGTATTTTGTTAGTCTTAGAAAATAATATGATCCGAATACTAAAGTTTCCCTTTACAGAAATACAATTTCACACGTCTTCCACAACAGTTAAGTGCACCAAATTAATTTGAATGAATGTTGGTTGTTTACCAAAGTGTCCAACCAGTGCAGCTCCTATGGTGCGTGCAGTGCCAGTCAGGTGGTGGCTGATGTTTTGAGACAGGAACACAGGGGTGGAGTTATCCCTGGACGTGATTCCCATCTGAAACAGAACACACAGGAGACAACATACAATTTGTTACACTCTCAGTACTGACAAGACAGCCCTGGGACCTATATTTTCTGATCAGGTATTGTCAGGACTTCCCCGGTCCTACTAATCAACAACCACAAACAGATACCCCAAATATCCCCAAACAACCACAAACATATACCCCAAACAGCCACAAATATATACCCCAAACAGCCACAAATATATACCCCAAACAGCCACAAATAGGTACTCCAAACAACCCCAAACAAACACAAACCATAGAAATAGAATGAATAGAACTGGCGTCCTATTCAATGATGGCATAATGGGTGGACTGGCGGCCATTGCGAGTATACCCATAGGAGCAAAGAAGGTAAGTGAAAGCAGGAAGTGTACCCATCAATACGTGATGTGATTTGTTGTTTCACATCAGTTAACATAATTTGAATGAATGTTCTACATGACCATGGAAAAGATTGCCATTTTGAGTGTACTCATGAGTTTATCAGTCAAATTGCCAGCATTAGAGGTTCCAAGCCCATTCTAATAATTCTATGCATATGCCAACGCCAAACAAGTACCTCAAATAACCCCCAAACAACCCCAAATCAGAAATATGGGGTCCTGCTAATCACCCCAAACAAGCACAAACCACCATAAACAACCACAAACAGGTACCCCAAACAACCACAAACAGGTAACGCAAACAATCACAAACAACTACAAGCAATGCAAAACAACCACAAATAGATACCCCAAACAACCATTAACAACAGGGAAGCATCCAGCTGCAGATTATGCACGCTTAGGGCACCTGGTCTGTGAACCTCAAAGCACAAACCTTAACCCTGGGGGGCAGGTAGCCTAGTGGTTAGAGCGTTTGACTAGTAACCGGAACGTTGCAAGATCAAATTCCTGAGCTGACAAGGTAAAAATCTGTCGTTCTGCCCCTGAACAAGGCAGTTAACCCACTCTCCAAGCCTGGGGGCACACCATTTCTAGTTGGCTTACATTGAAAATCTGGCAAATAAGAGTGGAAATATCGTCCGCTATTATCCTCAGTCATTTTCAATCCAAGTTGGACCCTGCTGGCTTGTCATTGTTGATAGACAACAATAATGTTTTCACCTCTTCCACACTCACTTTACGGAATTCATAATTACAATGCTTGTCTTCATAATTTGGTCAGATATACTTTGATGTGTAGTGTCAGCGTTTGTTCCATGTCAGGCCTAAATTTGCTACGCTTGCCAATGAA
Organism: Oncorhynchus kisutch; assembly: GCF_002021735.2. Taxonomy (NCBI): domain Eukaryota; kingdom Metazoa; phylum Chordata; class Actinopteri; order Salmoniformes; family Salmonidae; genus Oncorhynchus; species Oncorhynchus kisutch. Next base: position 49,269,016 of record NC_034184.2, on the reverse strand, counting down.
AAAATTATTAAAGTTGTTGGCAATATCCATTGGTTTTGTGATGAATGAGCCATCTGATTCAATGAATGATGGAGCTGAGTTTGCCTTTTTCCCAACATTTAATATAAGGTGCTCCAAAGCTTTTTACTATCATTCTTTATGTAATTAATCTTTGTTTCATAGTGTAGTTCTTTTTATTCAGTTTAGTCACATGATTGTGCAGCGAAACATATTTGTCATTCCATTTGCCTTATCCTTCTCCACCAAACAATTTTTCAATTCATTTTCAATCCAAGGGGATTTAACAGTTTTTACAGTAATTTTCTTAATGGGTACATGCTTATTAGTAACTGGAATAAGCTATTTCATAAATGTGTCAAGGTGCAGCGTCTGTTTGCTCCTCATTACACACCACAGACCAACAAATATTATTTTCGTCAACATAGGAATCGCTACAAAACATATTGTATTATCTCTTATACACTATATTAGGCCTTTGGAACTTTGGTTTTCCTAGATAGGGCTACTATATTGTGATCACTACATCCGATGGATGGATACTTCTTTCAAACAAATTTCTGCAGCATTGGTAAAGATGTGATCAATACATGTTGATGCTTTCATTCCTGTGCTATTTGTAACTACCTTGGTAGGTTGACAACCTGAACCAGGTTGCAGGCACTGGTTACAGTTTGAAGTTTTTTCTTGAGTGGGCAGCTTGAGGAAACCAGTCAATATTTGAATCACCCAGCTAAACATACCTCTCTGTTGACATCACATACATAATCAAGTATTTAACACGTGTTATCCAGATACTGACTGTTAGCACTTGAATGGGCTTTAGGTGAGGCAGATGAACTTGTAGCCATATTACTTCAACAGTATTTATCATGAGATCCTCTCTAATCTTTACAGGAATGTGTTTCTGAATATAAAACAGTAACACCTCCACCATTGGCATTTCTATATTTTCTGTAAATGGTATAACCTTGTATTGCTACCACTGTATCATCAAAGGTATTCTCTAAGTGAGATAGTCATATTATGACTGTCACCTTTTACTATCAAATTATTGATTTCATGAACCTTGTTTCTTAAGCTACATACAGTGGGGCAAAAAAGTATTTAGTCAGCCACCAATTGTGCAAGTTCTCCCACTTAAAAAGATGAGAGAGGCCTGTAATTTTCATCATAGGTACACTTCAACTATGACAGACAAAATGAGAAGAAAAAAAATCCAGAAAATCACATTGTAGGATTTTTTATGAATTTATTTCCAAATTATGGTGGAAAATAAGTATTTGGTCACCTACAAACAAGCAAGATTTCTGGCTCTCACAGACCTGTAACTTCTTCTTTAAGAGGCTCCTCTGTCCTCCACTCATTACCTGTATTAATGGCACCTGTTTGAACTTGTTATCAGTATAAAAGACACCTGTCCACAACCTCAAACAGTCACACTCCAAACTCCACTATGGCCAAGACCAAAGAGCTGTCAAAGGACACCAGAAACAAAATTGTAGACCATTACCAGGCTGGGAAGACTGAATCTGCAATAGGTAAGCAGCATGGTTTGAAGAAATCAACTGTGGGAACAATTATTAGGAAATGGAAGACATACAAGACCTGTTACGGTTTTCTAGGTGTGAAGGATAGTCGGACCAAAATGCAGCGTGTAGATTGCGATCCATGTTTAATGAATAACTTGAAACACGAATAAACACAAAATACTACAAAACAAAGAACGTAACGAAAACCAAAACAGCCTATACTTGTGTAAATAAACAAAGAGATAGGAACAACGACACTAAGGACAATCACCCACAACAAACTCAAAGAATATGGCTGCCTAAATATGGTTCCCAATCAGAGACAACGATAAACACCTGCCTCTGATTGAGAACCACTCCAGACAGCCATAGACTTTGCTAGATAACCCCACTAGCTACAATCCCAATACATACACACCAAAACCCCAAGACAAAACACACCACAATACAAAAACCCCATGCCACACCCTGGCCTGACCCAATACATGAAGAAAAACACAAAATACTTAGACCAGGGCGTGACAAGACCACTGATAATCTCCCTCGATCTGGGGCTCCACGCAAGATCTCACCCCGTGGGGTCAAAATGATCACAAGAACGGTGAGCAAAAATCCCAGAACCACACGGGGGGACCTAGTGAATGACCTGCAGAGAGCTGGGACCAAAGTAACAAAGCCTACCATCAGTAACACACTACGCCGCCAGGGACTCAAATCCTGCAGTGCCAGACTTGTCCCCCTGCTTATGCCAGTACATGTCCAGGCCCGTCTGAAGTTTGCTAGAGAGCATTTGGATGATCCAGAAGAAGATTGGGAGAATGTCATATGGTCAGATGAAACCAAAATAGAACTTTTTGGTAAAAGCTCAACTCGTCATGTTTGGAGGACAAAGAATGCTGAGTTGCATCTAAAGAACACCATACCTACTGTGAAACATGGGGGTGGAAACATCATGCTTTGGGGCTGTTTTTCTGCAAAGGGACCAGGACGACTGATCCGTGTAAAGGAAAGAATGAATGGGGCCATGTATCGTGAGATTGTGAAAACCTCCTTCCATCAGCAAGGGCATTGAAGATGAAACTTTTTTGCCCCACTGTATGTTAACTTGGGCTATTTTGAGCATTTTTCTTCTGGGATGCTTACTTGTTTGTATTGATTTACTGGGAGGCTTAGCAGAAGTAGATATGCTCATGTTATTTATGTTAGTGCAGGGTGAGCTGCACACAATGGTCCTCCTAGGGCACACCGCCTCAGTGCTAACAGTATGCATCTGGTTTGTAGGCACATGATTACTGCATACAATAGCTGTAGGATCAGCAGTGGCATTCAGAGCAGTTAGAGGGACATTTGGTTACTTACATTGTGTCTACCAACGCCCTTGGTGTAATGTACATTTGCTGAAGCATTATGACAACTCTGCATCACAATGGTAGGGATTAGCTGAGCTGGGCTTGGGTCATTGATAAGTCATTGTCTCAACGCAGCCTTATAATGCTGTGAAAGGATCCAGGAACACAAATGATAGGGTGGATCCCTTCCTCCTTATAAAATGTGTTGTTTGTTTCCAAAAGGTATCTACATTGTCAACAAAAGGTACACCCATTTAGCTGCAATAATCACGTAGCCATTTGTGAAGAGAAAAGTTAGTGTCTAGCAGAGAGTCAATCAGCCCTTTAAAATCCAGTTTCAACTGTTCAGAGCTGCCCTTCATAATGTCACTAAACCCACATGGACTACGATATAATCGATTTCCATGTCCTGACGTAGTACATTCGAGAGCAGCTTAGTAATGTAATTTATTCGATCTCCAGGATAGGACATTGTTTTTGCACCAGGAACGGTTGCTCCCGGCACCTGGTGCAGGCCTCCAACAGATGGAGGAGCCCCGCTCGATACAGAGCAGGGACAAAAGTTTATCGACTACGAAATCGTAGTAGTAGGCACTGTGGCTGAAGACATGGGCACGCCCAGCATCGAAGGTGCAGGAAGATCAGGCTCCAGGACAGCGAAACTATTCGTTGTTTGTATCCTCACGGGGCCTCTCGTTGGGAGTGTAGACTGCTTTGTGGGAGGCCTCGGCTTCCACGGCTCGTGACATGCGACCAACGTTGATTGCCTTGCTCCTCTTGGCTGATGGGGAGATCTGGGCAACACCGACCAGTCAGATAACGACAAACGACAAGGCAGAGATGTATCCAACAAGTGCGAACGCCATCCAGCCACCGGCGTAGAAAATGTAAACATTCCACTCTGCGTTTTCCCCAGTTTCTTACGTAGGCTAGCGACGTGCGTGATCAAGGAAGCCACCTTGGAACTGAGTGATCCGGTTTGTCCCGAAATAAAGTATAGTAGATAAAGCTCCTACAGCACTGGAACTGTTCATTTATTTCTCCAGACAAAGAGGGCTCCATTGCAAAAACTCCTCTGGTACCAACTTCATTAGCTTGATGGCTAGCAGCTTAGCATCTCAGTCAAGCAGGCTTCAAACTGTAAGCAGGATTCCGGGACAAGAAATAGTGGTCCTGGCGGATAAAAGCTAACCTCGTCGCAGAGTCCACTTAGAAACAATTTCGGTATACGTATTTAATGATCAAACGTTTTGTTTTAATAAAAAATAAACCCAAAGTTTCCAGCATACACTATAGGTAGTCTGTCAGGCAAGAAAGCAAGAGTTGATTGGAGGAGAGCGTGTGTGTGTGTGTGTGTGTGTGTATGTGTGTGTGTGTGTGTGTGGGGGGGGGGGGAATGGGAGTCATGTAACTGTATCACATAATTTATTATGGAAATCCATTACTCTCTTCCTAATATGTGTATGGTTGAGGAAAAAGAGAGAGCGGAAGGAAGAGAGAAACAGTGTGAAAGGGAGAGAAAGATTATGTTCCTGACCACAATTGTATCCTATTTTTTGCTTCTCTCCGTCTGTTACTATGTTCCTCTAGGTCAGTGAAAGTGAAGGAAGTGATATGGAGAATCAGGGCTTAGCAGCAAAAGGCAGGGAGGATAAGGAGTTACAGATGATTGGAGGGATAGAGATGTGGAGGGAGGAGTGGAGCGAGAGGTGAGTGGAGGGAGAGAGAAAGAGGAGAGTGAAGAGGGAGAGTAGAGGGAGAGAGGAAGAGGAGAGTGAAGGAGAGGAGAGAGGAAGAGGAGAGTGAAGAGGAGGGAGAGGAGAGTGAAGGGAGAAGAACATGGAGAGGAGGAGGGGAGGGAGAGGAGGGAGAAGACAAAGCAGAGGGAGAGGATGAAGCAGAGAGAGTGGAGGAGGAAGAGGGAGGAGAAGAGGTAGAACACACCTGAGACGGGAGCTTACATTTCCATGGAGTGTGTCTACCCCAAGTTCCACAATTCACCCTTGTACCACATAGCCTGGGCCTAAAGTGAAAGTGGCAGGGATTTTGGAGTTGTTTTAATAACCTCTCTGAACCACCCATACCGGATCCGGGTTTGAATTCGACAACATACGGTGTTCGCCACAAATAGTCAAATGAAACATTCCTGAAAATACAAGTGTCTCGCATGCTTCAAAAGCCTAGAATCTTGCTAATCCAACTGCGTTGTCAGATTTAAAAAAGGATTTACAGCGAAAGAATACGATGCGATTATCTGAGCACAGAACCCCGTATCAAACTACTTGTTCAACCAGCTCTTGCGTAACAAAATCACAGATTGCATTGAAATAAATCGTTTACCTTTGAAGATCTTGCTCTGTTTGCAATCCCAAGGCTCATTGTTACACAATGAATGGTCTTTTGTTCAGTTAAATCCATTTTTAATTGCCTAACACGAAACATTTTGTGAACGCTTATCTCATTGAATTTCGTGTCATTCAATTTTCGATGAAACATCCGACGTAAATACACAGACTATACCTGACTTTATCCAGTCATGTTTGGTTTCCTTGCAATCAACTGTTTGTTTGTAACACAACCAAACTTGATGGGTCATTTTGCGGGACATATTGACCCGGGAAAAAAACGATTGGAAGACAACGAGTGACGAGCTCATTGTGCACCAATTATTTGACCACTGTCTCGTTGATTGACTGTATTTTAACCCAATGACCACTGATCGTCTTGAAATCTAGCTGGGTAGATAGCCAATGAGCTGAGGTAAGCGGCAATATGCAATGGTTGTGTGTTGGAAGACCAACCCATGTCGTAAACGGCAGCGTAAAGAGAGTCATTCGCTATTGAAGTTTTATTCCGGAAGGAGCTACGCATTTTACGCACAGCGTTGTTTTGGTAAACGGGCAGATTCAACTGTTTATATATCAATCAGTATGGCAACTAAGTCAGGGAAAGCTAAATCTAAGTCCAGATATACAGATGTACACACAATTTTAGAAGAAATTTATCATAAGAGTGAGAGAGATTGTTTTAGGACGATTCATTTAGCGAGGAGTGGAGGAATATTTTTTTAACGGAGAGGACAACGTTGTAGCCATTGTGTATAATCTGTAACGTGCCTGCAGAAGAGGAACAATGTCACCGTTTTGGACTGGGAAGTTCCTCCCATGCTAATGCCGTTGTTTGAAATTAACAATAGAAAATGTTATTTGTGAAATGAAATAGCCTATTTGAGGCTGTTGAGTGGAGGGCAGGCCCACAACAACGGCCAAAGTGAAATGGAGACAGTAGATACAGCTGGTCTGTTGTAATATAATAAAAACAGTAGATCTAGCTGGTCTGTCATAATATAATAGAGACAGTAGATCTAGCTGAAATTTCATAATAGAAAAGAGACAGTAGATGTAGCAGGTCTATAATAATATATTCAACCTTATGTTCCCTGTACTCTATATATATATATATATGTTTATTATACCTCAGCAGCCCAATATTGTGTACAGCTTTGGCAAAGTGGGTGATGTTATATGCTTCCTGTTTGGCACTGTCCGGGGGTCTTATCGGATGGGGCCACAGTGTTTCCTGACCCCTCCTGTCTCAGCCTCCAGTCTGTTATATCTGGAGAACTTCTTCTGTCTTATCTGGTGTCCTGTGTGAATTTAAGTATGCTCTCTCTAATTCTCTCTTTCTCTCTCTCGGAGGACCTGAGCCCTAGGACCATGCGTCAGGACTACCTGGCATGATGACACCTTGCTGTCCCCAGTCCACCTGGCCTTGCTGCTGTTCCAGTTTCAACTGTTCTGCCTGCGGCTATGGAACCCTAAATTGTTCATATTTACTCTAGAGGTGCTGTCCTGTTGCATCCTCTACAACTACTGTGATTATTATTTATTATTATTTCACCCTGCTGGTCATCTATGAACGTTTGAAAATCTCAGCCATGTTCTGTTATAATCTCCACCCGGCACAGCCAGAAGAGGACTGTCCACCCCTCATAGCCTGGCTCCTCTCTAGGTTTATTCCTAGGTTTTGGCCTTTTCTAGGGAGTTTTTCCTAGCCACTGTGCTTCTACACCTGCATTGCTTGCTGTTTGGGGTTTTAGGCTGAGTTTCTGAGATATTAGCTGATGTACGAAGGGCTATATAAATACATTTGATTTGCTATATTTGGAGGACTGAGGGTCTTCCAAATATTGAAAGTGTGTAAATAGTTTGGGGGGGTGTGTTAGAATACAATTTTGGCATTTTGTATATAGTTATTTGTTCCAAAATGTATACATTCACCAATTTGGCCACTTGGGCACATTTGGGCTACTTGTGTGGGACACCTGGGTGACTTCATGATAAATGTCATGTAGCACACTCATTTTGGAAGTTATCATTCTGAAACTTTGCACAAGTACTGTTGCCCTCTTATAATTTTCACTGAAATTGTCCCCATCATCCTATCTGAATGTTTTTTTTATCTTGTTTATTTTAAAGATTATGATACAACAATAAAAATAAAAAACGTATGGTTTTTTTCATTGTATTATCTAAACCAGATCTATTGTGTTATATTCTCCTACATTCAATTCACATTTACACAAACTTCAGAGTGTTTTCTTTCAAATGGTACCAAGAATATGCATATCCTTGCTTCTGGGCCAGAGCTACAGGCAGTTAGATTTGGGTATTTCTTCAGGTGGAAATTGAAAAAAGTAGGGGGGTAGCTCTAAGAGGAAGTGGTAGGAAGTTATATCTGTTCCAGAGCTTGTAATGGATTACAACAAGAAAATGGCCAAGGTTGACCATCTTGACCAATTGAGGAGCTATTACAATGTTGGACGCACAGGCTGAAAATAGTGGAAGTATGTGTTTTGGGGGAAGCTCAACATTGTCATCATAAATGAGTACATTGTGTGGGGGAACCTGCAAAAGCCTCTTCCCAGAAACCGCATACACTGGTCCCTGAAGGCATTCAAAATGCAGCTTGTGCATTCACTTTGTGATATGGCTACAGTGGCATGAAGAGGGGAGCCAAGAGTACGTGTGAACTGAGTTGTAACTCATTTGAAAGCAGGCTCCTTTGAGTGCTCTAAGTGTTCTGTGCCACTTTGCAGGATGGGGATTGCTTCCAGAAGTTCCATGACATGTTGTAGGCTGAATGCAAACACTAAGGTGACATTGTGAAATATTAATTTGTCCTACAAATCATTTATTTTCTCTGAGCAGTTGTTGTGTTTTGTATCTTGTCTGTTTATCTGTCGCAATTATAAGAATATTTTGAAGATAAATACACAACGCAGAAGATAAGAGGATGAGAGGACTAAAAACAAGAGTACCTAGGGAAATGTAAATAGGAGTTGGGTTTCAGTTCAACAGCTGTTTAGAATCTGTGGAATGTCCCTCCTGAACCCAGAGCAAGGTGTGCTACGGGTACATTGAGTCTGGGCCTTCGGCCCAGTTGTACTGCAAGGCCTTCTGATTGGTCAACCCCAGGCTAGGGTGTGGGGTTATAAATGGCGTCCCGTCCCTTTGTTCGTTGGAGAAAAATCTGAGGACAGGCAGACTGAACATCTACCTTCCAGCATAACATCTTTGATTTGTCCTCTTCGAATAAACCTATTTTTCTCCCCCCGATTTGCTTTGGGGTTTGTGTTATTGTAGAATAGCATCAATTGCTAACACTTTCTAATACTTGTTGCATTAATTGAATTGTTGTCAAAGTAGGCTACTATTTCTACATTTGGTGTCAGGCCTGGTCTGTACTAAATCGTATTGAGAGAGGTTACCTACATTTTCCAATAGTCTCTGAATAGTTGTTTGCATTTTTACATTGTTACAGAAGAAAGAATCGCTGTCAATCAAATTGCCCACTTTGCACGGGTTTTGAAATACTTTTTGAATACTTTTTGGATATTTTATTTATTTATATGTAAATAACATTTATAAATATATTATACTTGGTACATTTTGATAAGGGGTGTCTTCACACAATGGAAGACAACATTTGTTTTATTCCTATTGACATGAATGCAGTGTCATTAAAGAGAGGTTGTACTCTTTAAAACTAAGTAAACTTTTTTTTGCTATGTCTGTTTGTTTTAAATGTGTGAGAACATGAGCTTTATCTTGAAAATCCTCAGTAAGCTACAGCAGCATTCTATAATTCTAATGGGGTCTAAAGGGTTAACTTCTTCTCTGAAAAAAGATTATTGTATTTGGTCAAACACAATTCTCTCCAACAGTTTACTAAGAACATGCAGGAAACTGATTGGGCGGCTGTTAGAGCCAGGAAAGGGTGTTTTGCTATAGCTTCCTTCCACACATGTGAACACACACACTCCTTTAGGCTTTGGTTAAAGATATAGCAAACAGGGGTGGCAATACAGTGTGATACCATTCTCAATAGTTTCCCATCAAGGTTGTCTATACCTTGTGGCTTATCATTATTGATGGATAACAATCGTTTTTCTACCTCTCCCACATTAACTTGACCAAATTCAAAACATCAATCATTCTCATTCATTATTAGAAATGTTATACACAAATTGGATGGTTCACTGTTCAATGTTGTAATTTAACGTCTGAGTTTGTCAATTTTACTAGTGAAATAGTCATTTCAATGATTGGCAATATTGAAAGGTTTTGTTATAAATTAGCCATCAACTTCAATGAACGATAGAGATTAATTGTGTTTTCTGCCCATGATATTGTTTAGGTACTCCAAAGTCTTTTTCCATTGTGTTGTATGTCATTTATCTTGGTTTGGTAATATAATTTCATATTTTATGTTATGTTTAGTCACAACATTTCTCGATTTAGAGTATTTCAACCAATCAGCCCCGAGCAGCCTGATTTGTTTACCACCTCTTTTGCATAATTTCTTTTAACCATATAATTTTTCAAACATCACCAATCCAAAGGGCACTAAAACAAAAAAACCAAGCTCTCTCTCATTCGTTGCACACTGTCAGGTTCCCAGGTAAAAGCTGACAATATCGCAATGTTATTTTTGTGCTAGTTGGCTGTACCTGCACCAAAACTCCAGTATTTTTCCTTCATAGCCTGTTCTCTATCTTCCTATTAAATAGGGAGCCAATAGGGTGTTTTCAGCACTTTGATTTCCATGACTGATCACAGTATCGAATCGCAATACATATAGAATCGTGAGAATCGCAATACATAACGTCAAGGCACCTAAGTATCGTAATAATATCATGTTGTGAGGTCTCTGGCAATTCCCACCCCTAGCGGGGACACAATCAATGAGGGCACCATCCTGTTCTGTACCCACTCTCCAAGGAGAATAGATTAAAAGGGAAGCATGTAGCTCTCATAGTCGATAAACTGTATATTGATAACCAAATGTTCCGAGACACCAAGACTACTCCATGGCTATTCTAAATATTATAAATTCCCATAGAGGAGTCAAATAATGGAATACCCAATACTATACATGGTAAGGATTGTAATAAAAAAATATATAGGAAAACAATAAAATACAACAGTTCATAAAGAAATAAACTACACTATACCATTCAAAATAGGGAATGGTGTAAAATAATTAGTATTCAACTTTCTATTTATTGAATTTTATAAATAGATTAGACAGCATTAGAAGAAAGGATAATTAGCTAAATAATACATCTTCAAATATAAGGAACTGGAAACACAAAAGTACTCAGAATCAATACAGTAAACAGAGGACATAAAAGGCACAGTATGTGGATATGTGTGGGTGTATTGTGATGGAAGGTTGGGTGTGTGTTTTTGTGTTTGGAAAAATGTAGAGTTGAGTGAAAATAGTTGCAAATACCATGTGTGTCTGCGAGCAGGGGTTGTGAAAGAGAGCTTTCAACTTTGTGCAGATATGGTATATACATTTTAAAATAAATTATAAATATAGATCATTGTCCTATCAATTAATTAAAAGTCCTTATCTGTTTCATGGGCCTACTGTGAGTAGCCTATACGCAATCTAAAACAGAAAGATAAATGCAGTAAGAGACCCACTAAAGCAGCACCGCCCCCTCAAGATTCTGAGCCTGCCTGGCAGGGTTGGTCCTACAAAGCCAAAGCCCCCTGATTGGTGAGCATAATATACAAGGAATTTCTCAAAGCTGCTAATGAGAACCTTGACGACCTTGTACCTAGCCGGTGGAAATTCCGGTGAGGTGCCCCTACCCAAGTAGTGACAGTGCTAGCAACAGTAGCTGCAGTAACCCATGGGGAATGGTCACACTCGGACAATCAGAGAGGGGGCCAATTATTGTGGCCCTGGTGGCAGGAAAAGGTCTGACTGCACAGAAGTACTTGGGAAAATGGGTCACATCAGGGGACAAGCATGTGTGGGTTGGAGGGAAGGGGGGTATGCAAGCTCAATTATCTAGGACTAGATATTGTTTAATCAAATAATTTTTGTTCAGTTTTGCATGCCTTCTCAAACAGCTGCAACTGTATATGCATTCGCACATCAAGTATTTTCTTGAGTTGGGCTCGGGGATGAAACAACATCTGAGCCTGTGGTTGTTTATGGGGGAAAGGGGTCTAGTATGTATGAGTGTGTGTGTGTGTGTGTGTGTGTGTGTGTGTGTGTGTGTGTGTGTGTGTGTGTGTGTGTGTGTGTGTGTGTCCCACATCTGTTGCTATGGGGTTAGGATGTTAGTGCCAATATTGGATGAATCACAATAACTGTTTGCTAAAATAATAATTGCTTGCCAAAAATGTATTCTTTGTAATGGCAATACTGGTTATAGGCAACAATCCTTCACATGAACTGCTTACATTATTACGCATATTATTTGTTAATTGTGGAAAGTAAGATATGCAAGATTTGTATAAATATACCAGTCAAAAGTTTGGACACATCTACTCATTCCAGGGTTTTTCTTTAATTTTAACTATTTTCTAAATTGTAGAATAATAGTGAAGACTGAAATAACACATATGGAATCATGAAGTATCCAAAAATCCAATATATTTTAAATTTGAGATTCTTCAAAGTAGCTACCCTTTACCTTGATGACAGCTTTGCACACTCTTGGCATTCTCTCTACCAGCTTCATGAGGTAGTCACCTGGAATGCATTTCAATTAACAGGTCTGCCTCGCTAAAAGCTAATTTGTGGAATGTCTTTCCTTCTTAATGCATCTGAGCAAATCAGTTGTCTGTGGCATGGTAGGGGTGGTATACAGAAGACAGCCCTATTTGGTAAAAGACCAAGTCCATATTATGGCAAAAACAGCTCAAATAAGCAAAGAGAAACGACAGTCTATCGTTACCTTAAGACATAAAGGTCAGTCAATCCGGAAAACGTCAAGAACTTTAAAAGTGCAGTCGCAAAAACCATTAAGCTCTATGATGAAACTGGCTCTCATGAGGACCACGAAAGGAAAGGAAGACCCAGAGTTACCTCTGCTGCAAATTGCAGCCCAAATAAATGCTTCACAGAGTTCAAGTAACAGATAAATCTCAACATCAACTGTTCAGAGGCTGCATGAATCAGGCCTTCATGGTTGAATTGCTGCAAAGAAACCACTACTAAATGACACCAATAAAAAGAAGATACTTGCTTGAACCAAGAAACACAAGCAATGGACATTAGAGTGGTGGAAATCTGTCCTTTGGTCTGAATTTTAGATTTTTGTTTCCAACCGCCATGTCTTTGTGAGACGCAGACTAGTTTAACAAATTTTCTCTGCATGTGTAGATGGGTGAAAGATGAGGCGAGTAAATTTGGTGTCCGAAGGCCATTCATTTAACATAAAAAGATAAACATGTATAAATATAACATTAAATCACAATATATAGAATAATGGGCGACATATTTTATCTAAAAACTTTTTTCTGGATTTTTGCGCTTCATCAATGTCATTCAGTATAACAAAGGAAAAAGCCATTTTAAAGCATATCACATGATAGTAATCATGTGACATCACAAAGAAGACCCATTGAAGACCCTCTATCAATGTGATGAGGTGAGTAAATCTCTCTGAAAAAAATTTCTCCATTTAGTAACCTTTGTAACAAAACCGCATGTCTTTCAGTACAACACAGAAAACATACTTATAATGATATTATTTTATTATTATTAAAATTATTATTTAAATTTTGCACGCCCAATTTTTCTGTTTTTGATTTGTTAAAAAAGTTTGAAATATCCAATAAATGTCGTTCCACTTCATGATTGTGTCCCACTTGTTGTTGATTCTTCACAAAAAAATACAGTTTTATACCTTTATGTTTGAAGCCTGAAATGTGGCAAAAGGTCGCAAAGTTCAAGGGGGCCGAATACTTTCGCAAGGCACTGTAAGCTTTATTTTGGTGTATTGCACTTGTGATTGTATGAAAGTTAAATATTTCAAATAATTTAATTGGAATTTGTCGCTCTGCCATTTCACCGGATGTTGTCAAATATTAACCCATGTTTTCACTAGTTTACAACATTTTATTGTGCAATTCATATTAACATGTAGTATGAATACTGAATATATAATTTAAACCATTTTATGGCATTTTAAGGTATTTCAAGGCACATTATCTTTATTTTGTACTAAGGAGAGGGCTGCATGACACAGACAAAATATTACCACAGATCCAGTTGCTAGGGAGGAAAGACTAGCCAGAAGAAAAGCAAGGTATTGTTTTCATGGTTTCATGCTACTGTGAGCAACAGAATATGATATCATTGGATATAACGCTGGGCGGATAACACCTAACATTATTAAGTTCCACTATTACACTGTGGTTAATGTTTTCTTGCACTGCAGTTAAGGTATAACTGATTGATTATATTAGTTCATATAATATCACACACACACACAATTATGGGTAAAAAATGGATTATGATTTATATTAGTTAAGAGCTGCTTCACATTTGGGGCACTTTATGAAAAATTGAGACTGTACAAGTTTGAATTTAAGTAGTTTGATGGGCATTTTATGTAGCTATTTTGTGTAGTTATCTTGAAATTGCATTTGTGTACCTGCATTAAATAGAAATGTACCTGTTACAGTGTAACAACGCATAATTACAACATTAACTTAACTTAATGCAACATAAAGTGATGCCGCAGGCTCAAATGATAGTAAAGTGATTATTATTAACATTAGCAATGAAATAGTAACAAAACATGTTTGAGAGAGAAAGGAAGAGGGAGTTGATTTAACTTTTCAACTTTGATTAAGTGTTATCATTGAATAGCCTACCATTAACTTCTTCTTGGCTGGTGGCAGTATTCTGTATTTCGGATGACTGATGTTCCCAAAGTAAACTGCCTGTTACTCAGGCCCAGAAGCTAGAATATGCATATAATTGGTGGTATTGGATAGAAAACACCCTGAAGTTTCAAAACGGTTACAATAATGTATGTGAGTATAACAGAACTGATATTGCAAGCAAAAACCCGAGGGGAATCCATCCGGGAATTCTTTTTTGAGCTCACCAGTCATTATAATGGCTGTCTATGGGAATATCAAATTAATACCTCCCAGATTGCAGTTCCTAGGGTGTCCACTAGATGTCAACAGTATTAAGAAAGAGTTTCAGGCTTGTTTTTTGAAAAATGAGCTAGAATTTGTAGTTTTTCTAAGTGGCTCCCATTATGGCTGTAGTGTTGTGGCGCGGCGTGTCGGTGAGGGCGCGCACTTCGTTATTTATCTCCGGTAATGAACATACTATTCTCCATCTTAAATTCTCTTTTTAAAAAAGAGGTGAAATGGAGACTAAATCAGAGGAGGTGCCGTGAAAAAATCAAACAAATGAATGTGGTGATGAACTTAACTCCAGTATCCACTGAAGGAAACTCTTTTGAGCAGCCCCCTGAACAACTTGTAAAAGTACAACATGAATCTGCACCTCCAGAGCTGGAGCAACCATCTGAGTCCTTGACTCCAAAACTAGAGCAATCCCTTGAGCCTCAATCTCAACCACTTGCTTCCTCCACTCCAGAAAAAGTGAAAAAGGTATCAAAGCATTGCAAGCGGCTGCAAAAGGAAAAATGAGAACTAAAGAAGAAAATTCTCCAACTGGAAATGCAACTTAAAACAATCACAACAAAAAAAGTGACAAATTACAAAAGGGCATGCAAAGGTCAAATAATTCATGTATTTATTGTGTCATTCAGGGCAACAAAATATTGTCATACAGTATAACACCAGTATTTTATATTAAAATACAATAACTTAGTTTAGTTGACTCAGAGAGACAAAAATAAATCTCAAAGGATCAAATTAAAGATTTTTTCATAGATTTTTTTCATTTTTCTTTCAGTGTAAGGCAGGACTTTTTTCATCATGTGGTATTCAAAATAAAATAATGTGATTTTTTTCTGAGTAGTTATATTTCTGCCAGTCTGAGAATGGATATATAACTTTGTGATTATGAAAAATGGGCTTTATTCTTGAATATAACTAATATAAAGGCATAGCTGACACTACAATGAACATAAAAATATTTTGGGGGAATTGTAATTGCTGTTATTTTTTTTGCTACTTTGAAAAGGAGGTGTGTTGCTGTGGGGGTGCTTTGCTGGTGACACTGTCTGTGATTTATTTAGAATTCAAGGCACACTTAACCAGCATGGCCACCACAGCATTCTGCAGCAATACCCCATCCAATCTGGTTTGCGCTTAGTGGGAATATAATTTGTTTTTCAACAGGACAATGACCACAATCAGGCTGTGTAAGGGCTATTTGACCAAGAAGGAGAATGATGGAGTGCTGCACCAGATTACTTGGCCTCCACAATTACAAGACCTCAACCCAATTGAGATGGTTTGGGATGAGTTGGACAGCAGAGTGAAGGAAAAGCAGCCAACAACTGCTCAGCATATGTGGGAACTCCTTCAAGAAAATAATTCCAAGTGAAGCTGGTTGAGAGAATGCCAGGAGAGTGCATTGCAATCATGGCAAAGGGTGGTTACACTTTTTTGGTTAGTACATGATTCAATGTGTTATTTCATAATTTTGATTTCTTCACTATCATTCTACAATGTAGAAAATAGTAGAAATAAAGAAAAACCCTTGAATGAGTAGGTGTGTCCAAACTTTTGACTGGTACTGTATATGTTTTGATAACTATATATAATACAAATTGAGGTGAGGATGTTGGAAATTATTTTGGCAGTTGATCTGCTTCTATTCTGTGGGTGGCACTGTGTGCTCTTTTCGAGGGATGGGTACCTGATCTCTCGGGTGCCCTGGGATTCTGGGGGGGGGGGGTGGTCTGCTGGTCACTGGGATGACAATCCAACTTGGGATGGGGAAGGGTTTAACGGGTGGAATAGTGGAGAACAATTGGAGGTTTACTTACTTAATTGTAATGGCTTAGCAGATAATAAGAAAAGACAATCAGTATTTAGCTGGCCAAAAGACAAAAAATATAATATCTATTGTTTACAGGAAACTCATTCAACAATTTAAGATGAAGTTTTGTGGAAAAAGGATTGGGGGGGGATGAAATATACTTCTCCCATGGACAAAGAAACTCAAAAGGGGTGATGACAATCATTTTGATCCAAATGTGCAAATTGTCCAAACAGATCCACAAGGTAGATGGGTGATTTTAAGTATGTTATTGAACCATATATATATATATATATGTGGTTCATTAATCAATACGGTCCAAATAATGATGATCCATGCGTTTTTGAAAAAATATATTTCATAATTTATCAAACCTACAAGCAATACAAGACTCTATATGGTTTTAAATACCTAAATGGACCGTAAAAGAAATCACTCTACAAACTACCAACTTCATGCACTCAAGGAATTCACAAATGTCATGGATATACTGAAACTAGTGGATATATTTAGGCTTAAATATCCTGATCCGAGTGAGATATACATGGCGGAGGCTCAATCAACCAAGTTGTCTTGACTACTTTTTTAATGTAATTCTCGCTGGCGCCAAAAGTTGAAAAAGTGTTGATAGGGGACAGAATGCAGTCATACCATCAAATAATAATTGGCATATACACTACTGTTCAAAAGTTTGGGGTCACTTAGAAATGTCCTTGTTTTTCAAAGAAAAGCTCATTTTCTGTCCCTTAAAATAACATCAAATTGAAGAGGCGATTCCGTGATGCTGGCGTTCTAGGCAGAGCATCCTGGAGTCACGCCTTCACTGTTGACGTTGAGACTGGTGTTTTGCGGGTACTATTTAATGAAGCTGCCAGTGGAGGACTTGTGAGGTGTCTGTTTCTCAAACTAGACATTCTAATGTACTTGTCCTCTTGCTTAGTTGTACACCGGGACCTCCCACTCCTCTTTCTATTCTGGTTAGAGACAGTTTGCGCTGTTTTTTTATTTACCTGTTATTTTACCAGGTAAGTTGACTGAGAACACATTCTCATTTATAGCAACGACCTGGGGAATAGTTACAGGGGAAAGGAGGGGGATGAATGAGCCAATTGTTAACTGGGGATTATTAGGTGACCGTTGTACTGTGAAGGAAGCAGTACACAGCGTTGTATGAAATCTTCAGTTTCTTGGCAATTTCTCGCATGGAATAGCATTTTTTTCTCAGAACATGAATAGACTGCTGAGTTTCAGAAGAAAGTCCTTGTTTCTAGCCATTTTGAGTTTGTAATCGAACCCACAAATGTTGATGCTGCTGATACTAGTCTAAAGACAAGTTTTATTGCTTCTTCAATCAGACCAACAGTTTTCAGCTGTGCTAAATTAATTGCAAAAGGGCTTTCTAATGATCAATGGGCCTTTTAAAATGATAAACTTGGATTAGCTAACACAACGTGCAATTGGAACACAGGACTGATGGTTGCTGATAATGTGCCTCTGTACGCCTATGTAGATATTCCATAAAGAAATCCAGTTACAAAAGTCATTTACAACATTTACAATGTCTACACTGTATTTATGATCAATTTGACATTATTTTAAGACAAAATATGTGATTTTTTTTCAAAAACAAGGACATTTCTAAGTGACCCCAAACTTTTGAACGGAAGTGTACAAAAATTAAAATAAACCTGAACTATGACATTTACATAAGTATTCAGACCATTTACTCAGTACTTTTTTTTGCCTCGTTTCTTCTTGGTTATGACGCTATAAGCTTTGCACAACGGTATTTGAGGAGTTTCTCCCATTCTTCTCTGCAGATCCTCTCAAGCTCTGTGAGGTTGGATGGGGAGCATCACTGCACAGCTATTTTCGGTATCTCCAGAGATGCTCGATTGGGTTCAAGTCAAGGGCTCTGGCTGGGTCACTCAAGGTCATTCAGAGACTTGTCATCAGACCCGAGAATCGTGTTTCTCATGGTCTGAGAGTCCTTTAGGTGCCATTTGGCAAACTCCAAGCGGGCTGTCGTGTTCCTTTAACTGAGAAGTGGCTTCCGTCTGGCCACTCTACCATAAAGGCCTGATTGGTGGAGTGATGCAGAAATGGTTGTCTTTCTGGAAGGTTCTCCCATTTCCAGAGAGGTACTCTGGAGCTCTGCCAGAGTGACCATCAGGTTCTTGGTCAGCTCCCTGACCAAGGTCCTTCTTACCCAGATTGCTCTGTTTGGCAGGGCGGCCAGCTCTAGGAAGAGTCTTAGCGGCTCCAAACTTCTTCCATTTAAGAATGGAGGTCACTGTGTCCTTGAGGACTTTCAATGCTGCAGAAATGTTTTGGTACCCTTACCCAGATCTGTGCCTCGACACAATCCTGTCTCGGAACTCTACAGACAATTCCTTTGACCTCATTGCTTGGTTTTTACTCTGACATGCATTGTGAACTGATTTAACTTATATACACAGGGTTGTGCTTTTCCAAATCATGTCCAGTCAATTGCATTTACCACAGGTGATTCAAGTTGAAGAAACATCTCAAGGATGATCAATGGAAACAGTATGCACCTGAGCTCAATGTCGAGTCTCATAGCAAAGGGTCTGAAAACGTATCTAAATAAGGTATTTCAGTTTCTTATTTGTAATATATTTGCAAAAACTTGGTCATTATGGGATATTGTGTGTAGATTGATGAGGGAAAAAAATATTTGATCAATTTTAGAATAAGGCTGTAATGTAACAAAATGTGACCCGATTCAGGAAACTAGGCGTATGTCGCAAGTCACGACTTCACAGGAGAGCCGTTTTAAAGTAAAAAAATGGTTTTTTAGCAAAATGTGTATTTTGGGCAGAAATGCCTTTCCACTAGCCATCACTGGCTGAGATAATGAGTGGGCTGGACATGCCGAGGGAGGAGAGAGGATTAGTTTGCCATATTGAAAGCTTCTGTCTTTTTGAGCTTGTCAGTCTGTGCTGGTAATCTTTTCGAAATGCGGCTTTAAAAAAAATGATTGTGTTGTGGAACTGCATAAGAGTTGCTCTCCACTTTCTGGAGGATCAAGTTTTGAAATCAGTGGAGTATGATAGCTAAAGAGAAGGAGAAAACACCTGTCTCCGGATTACATCTTCAAACTAAGAGCAACCGTGGTATGGTGTTCCTGACAGGGAGACGCGGCCATCATGCATGATGATGTATGCAAGACCGTCTAGGGTTAGCTAGCTACATTTTCAGATATGACATGTTTCTAATTTTGACAGAAAGTGGTTTCATTTGAAGCTAAAGTGTACTGTTAACTAGCTAGCTAACATTAGCTGGCTGGCTCCCTAGCTGACGTTATTATTTATTTCCCAGAGCCGTTTGCTTTTCTAGTTAGAGCCTAATGTTAGCTAGCTAACATTGGACCTGGTTGGTTAGCTGCCCGCACTGTGGCATTATTGGCACTTTTGTTCATTCTTGTTTAACTAGCTAACATTAGCTGGCTGTCTCGTTAGCTAACGTTACGTGACGTGTGTGGTCTTAAACCTTGTTTACCTAGCTAGGTTCTTTGTTTACCTAGCTAGCTAGCTATATGTCTTAAGCTGATGTGTACTGTTAGCTATCTAGCTAATGTTAGCTGGCTGGCTCCCTAGCGAACGTTATTATTTGTTTCCCAGAGCCGTTTGCTTTTCTAGTTAGAGCCTAATGTTAGGCATTTTTGGGAACTTTGTTCATAGTTGTTTAACTAGCTAATGTTAGCTGGCTGGCTCGTTAGCTAACGTCATGTCACGTGTGTACAACAATTGTTGCTAGCAGAGCTGGTTAGGCTGTTTTAATTTTATCCAGAGGTAAACAAATCATCGGCCAGAGCGTCAATTGTGCGCTACGAGACGAAACGAGATGGGTGGGGCTAAAGTTAAAGAGGGTGTGAATGATGCTGAATGGGTGCAGTCAAAGAGGAGCACTTCACTAGATACCAAAACATTCAAAAGCAATTTTCTCAAACGTTTGTTAACAAGTGAATCAACTTTCAAAACAGAATTACTTTCCTATTGTTCCTAAAATGCCGTGTATGATATGCCATTTTGTAGCTTTGAGTCTCTACTTTTATCCAATGTAAAATACACCATTTCACATTTTACTACATAAAACTGAATCAAGGTGGTGAGTCACAAATGTGGAAAAAGTCAAGGGGTCTGAATACTTTTCGAATGCACTGTATACTGATTGTTTAAAGCTAACTACCAAAACTATTGCTGATGGTCTGTCTGAACATTCAAAATAAATATAAAGTAAGCCCCATTCAGCATGTACAGCTAGATGAGAGTTGTGTCTCTGGTAGCTTACTTTAATTCCAGTAAATCACGCTTTTCAACAGTGCATAGATAACAATAATGTACAAAATTACATAGATTGTCACAGCTAATAAAGCATAATATTGTGCAAGCAAGTTAGCGTTTGAATGCTGAAGTTTCCAAACATACAATTGAAGTCGGAAGTTTATATACACCTTAGCCAAGTAAATTTAAACTCAGTTTTTCACAATTCCTGACATTTAATCGTAGTAAAAATTCCCTTTTCTTAGGTCAGTTAGGATAACCACTTTATTTTAAGAATGTGAAATGTCAGAATAGAGAGAGTAGAGACAATGATTTATTTCAGCATTTCTTTCTTTCATCACATCCCAGCCTTCAAAAGTTTACATACACTAAATTAGTATTTGGTAGCATTGCCTTTAAATTGTTTAACTTGGGTCAAACGTTTTGGGTAGCCTTCCACAAGCTTCCCACAATAAGTTGGGTGAATATTGGCCCATTCCTCCTGACAGAGCTGGTGTAACTGAGTCAGGTTTGTAAGGCCTCCATGCTCGCATACACTTTTTCCAGCTCTGCCCACAAATGTTCTATAGGGTTGAGGTTAGGGCTTTGTGATGGCCACTCCAAAACCTTGACTTTGTTGTCCTTAAGCCATTTTGCCACAACTTTGGAAGTATGCTTGGGGTCATTGTCCATCTGGAAGACCCATTTGCAACCAAGCTTTAACTTAACTTTAACTGATGTCTTGAGATGTTGCTTCAAAATATCCACCAAATGTTCCTACCTCATGATGCCATCTATTTTGTGACATGCACCAGTCCCTCCTGCAGCAAAGCACCCCCACAACATGATGCTGCTACCCCCGTGCTTCACGGTTGGGATGGTGTTCTTCGGCTTGCAAGCGTCCCCCTTTTTCCTCCAAATATAACGATGGTCATTATGGCTAAACAGTTCTATTTTTGTTTCATCAGACCAGAGGACATTTCTCCAAAAGTACGATCTTTGTCCCCATGTGCAGTTGCAAACCGTATTCTGGCTTTTTTTATGGCGGTTTTGGAGCAGTGGCATCTTCCTTGCTGAGCAGAAATTCAGGTTATGTCGATATACATGTAGGACTCGTTTTACTGTGGATATAGATACTTTTGTACCTGTTTCTTCCAGCATCTTTTGCTGTTGTTCTGGGATTGATTTGCACTTTTCACACCAAAGTACTTTCATCTCTAGGAGACAGAACGGGTCTCCTTCCTGAGCGGTATGACGGCAGCGTCCTCCCATGGTGTTTATACTTGTGTACTATTGTGTGTACAGAACGTGGTACCTTCAGGCATTTGGAAATTGTTCACAAGGATGAACCAGACTTGTAGAGGTCTACAATTTTTTTCTGAGGTCTTGGCTGATTTCTTTTGATTTTCCCATGATGTCAAGCAAAGAGGCACTGAGTTTGAAGGTAGGCCTTGAAATACATCCACAGGTACACCTCCAATTTACTCAAATTATGTCAATTAGCCTATTAGAAGCTTCTAAAGCCATGACATCATTTTCTGGAATTTTCCAAGCTGTTGAAAGGCACAGTCAACTTAGTGTATGTACATTTCTGACCCACTGGAATTGTGATATGGTGAATTATAAGTGAAATAATCTGTATGTAAACAATTGTTGGTTAAATAACTTGTGTCATGCACAAAGCAGATGTCCAAACCGACTTGACAAAACTATAGTTTGTTAACAAGAAATTTGTGGAGTGGTTGAAAAACCAAGTTTTAATGACTCCAACCTAAGTGTATGTAAACTTCCGACTTCAACTGTATGTGCAAGAAACAGGCCACCTACCTCACCTTGGTCAGAGCATGAAGCTTGTCACAGTGCGTAGTTTGACTAGGCTACTGACATTCCTTAGGGCTGTTCGGGATGCAAAATGACTTGAATATCAATGACTGTCAACACAACTACATACTTAGTTTGACACTACAGGACAGGGCGCATCAGTTGTCACAAAAGATTAGGCATTTTTCACTAGGTAGAAAGAAAGTAATATGAGCAAAATCAATGATTCCTAATGTTTGAATCTATTTTCTTCGGGTCCAATGAGGTCATATCTTAAACATTTGAATCAGGGACCGATGTGTATCGGTGAATTACATCCGTAGTAAATTTGTGAACATATTCATTGTATGTTGTTACAATTGTTTCTAGACTTGAAATATTGAACTCTGTCGTTTGACTCCATATTAGAGTTTTTTTTGTCATCAACATGAGGACCTTTTTGTATGTTGCGTACCTGCGACAGTTGTCAGACCAACCAATCTGTGCTGTGCTTAGCCTAATTACTTAAGCGAGAAGCAGCAGCCCTGGAACAAAGAAATCCCAGACTCCCTTATCAGGTTAAGAGAAGTAGGTTATGGGAATCCTGAATTTATTCAACCATCTTTCTGGACTACCCGGCAGGTGGCCTCAGCACACATATCTGCAGTTGGATGCTTCTCATTGTTGGTGGTTGTTTAGGGTATGTTTCGGGTTGTTTGTGGTCGTTTTAGTTTTTGGGGGGTAACTGTTTGTGGTTGTTTGGAGTTGTTTGCGTTACCTGTTTGTGGTTGTTTGGGGTACCTGTTTGTGGTTGTTTAGGTCACCTGTTTGTGGTTGTTTGGGGTGATTAGTAGGACCCCGTATTTCTAATCGGGCATCATGAAGACAGCGCTGGACCCTCTTTACCTCTTTGGCGATGAGACGGCAGTCCACCTCGTTGTAGCTTTCTCGTATCTCTGCCACCGTGGTTAAAGTTGCTACAGCCGGGTTGATGCCAAATGAGATCCTCTCCTCAGGGACCAGCCTGAAAGGGAGGAGGTCTGGGCCAGAGCCTAGATGAACACATAGAATTACAGAATTACATTGTCAGACACAAATCCTGGTCAAACTGACATTGGTAACACAACTGACTCAAATATGTTTCTGTATTTCTGGAAACACAACTGACTCAAAATGGCAGGCATATAGTCAAGGTCATCATGAGATGATTCTAATAGATTATAAGAGGTCGTAGATGCTAAAGGAATCATGTGTTATACAGTATCTGCAAGCTTTAAGTAAATTGACTACACGGTCTTAAGTCCATGGCCAGTTAATGATCACCTGTGTTGCGTAGAGCCAGGTAGTTTCCCAAGTAGGCTGTTCCCTGGTTGTAGATGACTCCTACAGCCCCTGGACTCAGCACTTCCTCAAACAGGTAGGTGGGCCCGACGCGCCACACCAACGAAGCGTGCTGTTTCCATATAGACGGCGTTCCAATGAAGGCACACACGTCAATCACCGCCGTGGGTTCCATGGAAATGTACTGACCCGGGAACGGTTGGATGTACAGCATCTGACAGCGAATCAGAACACATAGAGAGTTCTCTGCATTTTCACAGCACAGAGTGAGCAAGGGAGTAGACAGTACTTCAACCAATGACATGAGCTACAGCTAAAAATCACAGCAGCAGCGGAAAAATCGCCAATGGCCTCCAACACAACAGAAGTTTATTCGATCATCTTTCAATGTAAAATGGATGAATTTACTCTCTCCTACTCCTGTACCTTTGCTGCTCCCACCAGTTCCCCATTGAGGTGGGCCGTGACCTTACAGCTCTTCTTCACGTCCTTCGCCATGACAATGGCCAGATGGTGCCACTGACCTGGGGTCAGCTGACTGGAGCATTTGAACCTCAATGAACCTGGCAGTGGGCTGGGGGTCCGCACCTCTGGCTCCATCATATCTGGCAATTAATACATCAATCAATTATACAACAATCAATCAATCACAGAAGGAGTTGCAGTCCAGATCAAACAGTAATCAACTAAAATTACAAAAATCCACCTTTTGCTAAATCTTTCTAAAATTAGGTAATTCAGAGCAATCATAGCCCCAATCCCAAATTGACCTCTAGACCACTTGTGGATATCTGAGAGAATTTGACAGGTGTAAGCAATAATGGTAATCTCTCTTCCTTGCCCTGTCATAAGATAGTTGGAAGTTATATCATAATGTTTATACCAATCAAATCCTTTCAAATTTCCAAGTGCACAGGGTGTAGGGCAGGGGTCTACAACCTTTTCAAGCATGAGAGCTACCAGTCTTCAATTTAATGATGCCACAAGACACGACACAGTGAACACTGAGGCTGTACCCTTACAGTTTTAAACAGTAACCAATAAATAGTAAATAGAAAATCCCATTACATTTTCACATGGATATAGCTTTTGATTTCTATGATGTAGCCTACAGTAACCTATATGTGACTCATTTTGGAAACTAGGCGTATGTCGCACGTCACTACTTCACAGGAGCGGCATTTGAATGTAAACAACTATTTGTTTTTATCAAAAAGAGTTTTTTTTATAGAAATGCCTTCCATAATAACAAACTTGTATTCCGTCCATAAATATGAACAAAAATGTTAAATTAGTCTGTGTATAGTCTGATTAATAATATTATTTGAATCAGAAAGCCATTTTCATTGCTAGTTGTAGCCTAATGTTAGCTAGCTAACATTGCACATAGTTTGTTAGCTACCTGAAGAATCATACCATAGCTATGACAATATTTGTATTGGTAGTAGTATGAGTTGGGATTATGCCAGTTCATTGTTTAGCTAGCTAGCTATATGTCTAAACAAAATACTCCACTTCGGCCGGATTATTACATGACCCATCAAATTAGCCAGGTGTGTATGTGGGTGATTACAGCCATCTATTGTATTTCATGAAGATGTGTAGCTTAGCTACAGTAGATGTGGCTGGGAAGTGGTTATAGCATTTCCTTCACATGACCCATCAATTTAAACACTTTGTTTTTGATATTGCTACTATGTAAGCTACCACTTCACTGTACTATTTACACGTTCTGTATCCTGTGCATGTGACAAATACACTTACATTCTATTTGATATAGCATGTGTTTACCACATGGCCTCATGTGACCCCTTAAATAGAAGGGTGGGGCTAAGGCTTAAGAGAGTGTGAACGATGCTGAATCGGTGTAGACAAAGAAGAGCTCTCCAGTAGGGGTACTAAAACATTAATCAACTTTCTAAGAATAATTACTTTGCCATTGTTCCTCAACTGCAGTGTATGATATAAAAATGTTTTGCTCTGAGTCTCTACTTTTATCCAATGTAAAACACACAATTTCAATCTCAAACACTGCCCCTTTAATTAAGACATCAACTTTTTACCTGACTAGGTTTTCAAAGACAGCTTGAAATGTAGCCGACACGTTTTGTGCTCTTTTAGGAAGCAATATCCCCATTGTAGATCTATACTTAGACAAAACTGGGCTAATAACTCGGTAACTAGCAAAGAATATAAACAAATGCACACCAGCGCAGCTCTGATCTGAAAAGCATGATTGAAGACTGCTAGTCGGCTACCCCAGCCAATAGAATTCTAATCCGTTGCGCTTTAGCTCTGCCTACAACAAAATCACAGACTCAATCTTGCAAAGTTAGATTTGTTTTGGTGTGTTGCATTGAAAAGCGGTTGATGTAATGTTGATCCGATCCGCAGAAAAAACATTGATCTACACTACCGGTCAAAAAATTTCGAACACCTACTCATTCCAGGGTTTTTCTTTATCTTTACCATTTCCTACATTGTAGAATAATAGTGAAGACATTACAACTATGAAATAACACAAATCATGTAGTAACCAAAAAATTGTTAAACAAATCTAACTATATTTTATATTTGAGATTCTTCCAATAGCCACCCTTTGCCTTGATGACAGCTTTGCACACTCTTGGCATTCTCTCAACCAGCTTCACCTGGAATGTTTTTCCAACAGTCTTGATGGAGTACCCACATATGCTGAGCACTTGTTGGCTGCTTTTCCTTCACTCTGCGGACCGACTCATCCCAAACCATCTCAAATTGGTTGAGTTCGGGGATTGTGGAGGACAGGTCATCTAATGCAGCATTCCATCACTCTCCTTCTTGGTCAAATAGCCCTTACACAGCCTGGAGGTGTGACAGCCGTCATTGTCCTGTTGAAAAACAAATGATAGTCCCACTAAGTCCAAACCGGATGGGATGGCGTAGCGCTGCAGAATGCTGTGGTAGCCATGCTGGTTAAGTGTGCCTTGAATTCTAAATAAATTACAGACAGTGTCACCAGCAAAGCACCCCCACACCATAAAACCTCCTCCTCCATGCTTTACGGTGGGAAATACACATGCGGAGACCATCCGTTCACCCACACCACGTCTCACAAAGACATAGCGGTTGGAACCAAAATATTCAAATTTGGACAATTTCCACCGGTCTAATATCCATTGCTTGGCCCAAGCAAATCACTTCTTCTTATTGTTCTTTAATAGTGGTTTCTTTGTAGCATTTCGACCACAAAGGCCTCATTCACACAGTCTCTTCTGAATAGTTGATGTTGAGATGTGTCTGTTACTTGAACTCTGTGAAGCATTTATTTTGGCTGCAATTTCTGAGGCTGGTAACTCTAATGAACTTATCCTCTGCAGCAGAGAGGAGTCTTCTTCCATTCCTGTGGGGGTCGTCATGAGAGCCAATTTCATCATAGTGTTTGATGGTTTCTGCGACTGAACTTGAAGAAACTTTCGAAGTTCTTGACATTTTGCATATTGACTGACATTCATGTCTGAAAGTAATTTATCTTTGCTTATTTGAGAGGTTCTTGCCATAATATGGACTTGGTCTTTTACCAAATAGGGCTATATTCTGTATACCCCCCTTCCTTGTCATAACACAACTGATTGCCTAAAATGCATTATTAAGAAGGAAAGAAATTCCACAAATGAACTTTCAGGTGACTACATTCTGTAAGCCTTTCCAAGAAGGTACGCCTGATACACAGTTATCACTGCTGACGTAATTTCCTGTCACAACTTGTTAACTTGTTTACGTGCTGCTGTGCATTTCGTTGCTTGCGTAACTTTGCTACCTGCCAACATGACAGTTTTTACTTTTTAATTACCTTTTTTTTTTTTTTTCCTCACTCAACTTTTTTCATACAACTTTTCCCCCCGGACGCTTTATCTGGCCATGGTTCTACAGGACCTCCACCAGCCAAAGCTGGTAGTAAAATTAACATTATGCCTTCTAATTGCAGTCGCTGTACTCATAATACCATCTCACCATCTTAAATAAGCATGCCCCATTCAAAAAAAAATTGAACCAGGAACAGATATAGCCCTGGGTTCTCTCCAGACCTGACTGCCCTTGACCGGCACTAAAACATCCTGTGGCGTTCTGCATTAGCATCGAATAGCCCCCATGATATGGAACTTTTCAGGGAAGTTAGGAACCAATATACACACGCAGTTACGAAAGCTAAGGCTAGCTTTTGCAAGCAGAAATTTGCATCCTGTAGCACAAACTCAAAAAGGTTCTGGGACACTTTAAAGTCCATGGAGAATAACAACGCCTCCTCCCAACTGCCCACTGTACTGAGGCTAGGAAACTCTGTCACCACCGATAAATCCATTATAATTGAGAATTTCAATAACCATTTTTCTACAGCTGGCCATGCTTTCCACCTGGTTACCCCTACCCTGATCAACAGCCCTCCACCCCCCACAGTAACTCACCCAAGCCTCCCCCATTTCTCCTTCACTCAAATCCAGATAGCTGATGGTCTGAAATAGCTGTAAAATCTGGACCCCCACAAATCAGCCGGGCTAGACAAACTGGACCCTCTCTTTCTAAAATGATCTGCCAAAATTGTTGCAACCCCTATTACTAGCCTGTTCAACCTCTCTTTCGTATCGTCTGAGATGCCCAAAGATTGGAAAGCTGCCGCGGTCATCCCCCTCTTCAAAGGGGGAGACACTCTAGACCCAAACTGACCTATATCTATCCTACCCTGCCTTTCTACGGTCCTCGAAAGCCAAGTTAACAAACAGATTACCGACCATTTCAAATCCCACTGTACCTTCTCCGCTAAGCAATCTGGTTTCCGAGCTGGTCATGGGTGCACCTCAGCCATGCTCAAGGTCCTAAATGATATCATAACCGGCATCAATAAGAGACATTACTGTGTATTCATCAACCTGGCCAAGGCTTTCGACGCTGTCAATCACCACATTCTTATCGGCAGACTCAACAGCCTTGGTTTCTCAAATGATTGCCTCGCCTGGTTCACCAAATACTTCTCTGATAGAGTTCAGTGTGTCAAATCGGAGGGCCTGTTGTCCAGACCACTGCAGTCTCTATGGGGGTGCCACGGGGTTTAATTCTCTGTGTACATCAAGGATGTCGCTCTTGCTGCTGGTGATTCTCTGATCCTCCACTACGCAGACGAAACCATTCTGTATACCTCTGGCCCTTCTTTGGACACTGTGTTAACTCTGTGTTAGCTCCAGATGAGCTTCAATGACATTCAACTCTCCTTCCATGACCTCCAACAGCTATTAATTAACACAGCTATCAACAGCCCCCCTCGGGTTTGTGCCGTGGGGGAGATCTTTGTGGGCTATAAAATGGTGGTTTAAGATATTCCTCTAGTGGTGTGGGGGCTGTGCTTTGGCAAAGTGGGTGTGGTTATATCCTGCCTGGTTGGCCCTCTCCGGGGGTATAGTTTGACTTGGCCACAGTGTCTCCCGACCCCTCCTGTCTCAGCCCCCAGTAATTATGCTGCAATAGTTCGTGTCGAGGGGGCTAGGGTCAGTCTGTTATATCTGGAGTATTTCTCCTCTTATCTGGTGTCCTTTGTGAATTTAAGTATGCTCCCTCTAATTCTCTCTTTCTCCTTATTTTCTCCCAGAGGACCTGAGCCCTAGGACCATGCCTCAGGACTACCTGACCCGATGACTCCTTGCTGTCCCAAGTCCACCTGGTCGTGCTGCTGCTCCATTTTCAACTGTTCTGCCTGCGGCTTACAGAACTCTGACCTGTTCACTGGACATGCTAACTTGTCCTGGATATGTTGTTTTCGACTCTCTACCGCACCTGCTGTCTCAAACTCTGAATGACCGGCTATGAAAAGCCAACTGACATTTACTCCTGAGGTGCTGATCTGTTGCACCCTGTGATTATAACCACTGTGATTATTATTATTTGACCCTGCTGGTCATCTATGAATGTTTGAATATCATGGCCATGTATTGTTATAATCTCCACCGGCACAGCCAGAAGGGGACTGGCCACCCGTCAGAGCCTGGTTCCTCTCTATGTTTCTTCATAGGTTCCTGCCTTTCTAGGGAGTTTTTCCTAGCCACCGTGCTTCTACACCTAAATTGATGCTGTTTGGCGTTATAGGCTGGGTTTCTGTATAGCACTTTGTGACATCGGCTGATGTAAAAAGGGCTTAATAAAAACATTTGATTGATTGATACATCATCAAAAAGGTTGAGAGAATGCCAAGAGTGTGCAAAGCTGTCATCAAGGCAAATGTGGCTAATTGAAGAATCAAATATCTAAAATATATGTTGATTTGTTGAACACTTATTTGGTTACAACATGATTCCATATGTGTTATTTCATAGTTTTGATGTCTTCACTATTACTCTACAATGTAGAAAATAGTAAAAATAAATAAAAACCCTTGAATGAGTATGTGTTCTAAAACTTTTGACCGGTAGTGTACATAGTGTAAACTTATGGGGCGAACTCAGTGAATTTCAATCTCTTGCGTTTCTGTGCGGCACTGCATTTCTTCTGCGTGGCATTCCTGGAGGAAGTGCGTGCATGCGCACATCTTAGCCAGAACATTGTTCTAAAGCAC
The DNA here is from genome assembly GCF_002021735.2 of Oncorhynchus kisutch. NCBI lineage: Eukaryota > Metazoa > Chordata > Actinopteri > Salmoniformes > Salmonidae > Oncorhynchus > Oncorhynchus kisutch. The sequence goes on along the minus strand of NC_034184.2, from coordinate 49,238,844 downwards.
GTGTCTAATTCATTGCACGGAGGTCCAAGTGTCTGCGGGTTTCCGCTCCTTCCTTGGACTTGATTGATTAATTAATGTCATTGATTAGTTAGAAACTCCCCTCACCTGGTTGTCTGGGTCTTAATTGAAAGGAAAGACCACAAACCAGCACACAGTAGGCCCTCCAAAAATGAGTTTGACACCCCTGGTCTAGAGGTTGGTTTGGGATTGGTGTATTTTTTTGTAAATAGCATATTGTGCCAAAGAAAACATTACAGCACAGGTTTAGGTCATTCCAATGTCTCTTTAACATGTCTTTACCCAGGAAGGTAAAAGGCTCCTCCTCAGTTGAGATGACCAAACATCCATCGCTGGCTGAGATGGAGACAGACAGACAGACGTACTGCTGTTCGGCACGGGACATATGGCGCACCACAGACAGCAGCCAGATCGGGTGGGAATCACAGGCTGAACTGAACCTGCTGATCAGGAACCAGCATGAATATGACAGGCCTGCTGCCGGAGGGAAACCACGACAGTCTGGTTGAATGGAAGAGGAGGAGGAGAGGGGAAAGGCAGAGATAAAGTAAGCCAAACATAGGTCATACAGCATTTTCAAAGCAAATCCATTTAAACAAGTAAAATAGGAAAACATATAGTTGTTAAAAGTAAAACATAGTTGATACAGTACTAGGTGAACTCCCTCCCCTCCTGTCTTACCTCCTCCTATCCCCCCTGTTGGGATGGAGTCAGCATTGACACCTTTCACTGTAGCCAGGGATGGTAGAAATAGACATCTGAAAACATACACACACAGACATGCACACACACACAGAAACACACGTCATTGTCAAATCAATGGTGAGCAACAGAACATTTCCTATGACAATGACCATAGAAGTTGGCAAGACATCACAAACAGATCTGGGATCAGGCTAGTGAATCATTGGAATCCTATGCAAACCTATCAGAACCAATCCCACTTCCAACCTACCCAGTACAGTGGACTCACCCATAGCCACTCTCAGTCATATCAAACTCCACAAAGGCCGGAGAGGTGGAGACTCGGTGTGGTCGGAAGCTCCTTGGTGACGTCATAGAGACTAGGCTAATGATTTGGTGCAGGGGGAGGGGCTGGCCGACAGGAGAGCCAATAGGAGGAGAGGAGCTCAGCAGGCTAAAAGAGCGCTTCATGATGGAGCGAGTGGTGGTCTCACTATCTGTTAAGCTGTCTGCCTTCTCTGGGCTGTGGCCTGCAAAATTAGATTAATTATACGATTACAACCATGTTTATTTCATTAGCAATTACAGAATTACATGTAATGACTATATACAGTATAGGCCTAAAGTTAAAAGCTACACTTTTTGGAACACAGATTTCAAATGCTGTCTGCTTCCTCTAGACAAGTGTTTCCCAAACCACTCCTCGACTACCCCTAGCCAGTCCACTTCTTTGATGTCTTCTAGAATTAGCACAGCTGATTCAAATGGTCATATAATTATGACCTTATTAGTTGAATCAACAGTACTAGTGCAGGACTTAAAATCAGATAAAAGTTCTGTATCTTTACCATTGGAGGGAGAAAAGGGGCATTGTGTGTTGGATTCTGGAGCAGAGGTGGCAGCAATGTTGTTAGCTTGGCACATCAGAGGATCACAAAGACACAGGAAACGCCTGGAGGAGAAGGAAATAAGAGGTAAGATAACATTCGTCAAGCTTTGATTTTGGGGTGAACTATCCATTTTAAATACAAAAAAGATTCCTCAACGGTGGGTAGTGAGATCAACACAGGGACAATGTTTTAAAACTTATTGAATCAGAAAGCGGAAACGCGTGTCCAGATAGTCCTTCCCTGTTTCACTGCCATTTGGTGCCTAATACGTATACACACCCAAGCTTGGTGCCAAGAAAAGCAGCTGACCTGAGGTCTATGTGGGAGATGGAGTGTGAGGAGATTTTCTCTAGGATGCGTGTGTCAGGCAGGTATAGTGGGTGGTCCGGCCTGAGCAGAATGCTTCGACAGTGGGTTAGTAGAGTGGACACCAAACCCCCCTTGCAGACAATCTGCCGGTTCTTCTCTGATGTTACCATCACCTGGAGGTGGTGGGCTACTGAGTACTGGACCTCCACTGACAGCTGGGGGAGAGGAGGAATGATGAAGAATTCAATTTAACCAAATTGAGTAAAATTCAAATGACAGCAAAGCAGTCTGAGAAGAGAGGAGCTATGAGTAATCCAATTGAACTGAACTGAGTTGAATTCCAATTAATTGATTTCTACATAATATGAAAGAGCAATACAGCGTGAATTAAATCTAACTGATTCCTGAATTGATTCCTGCATATGACAGAGCAGTGTAGTCGGTCTGCTGATAGGTTACCTGTGGATCCTCTGCAGTAAAGACATGAGGCAGGATAGTCATGATGACCCTGAGGGCTCCAGGATACAGTATGGTCTGGTCACAGGTAAACCTGAACCCATAAACCCACAGATACATAGTATCACATAGTTATATTCTCTCGTAATTATAATATGAAGCAATCTTGCTTGGCCTCTGATAGATTGGGTACGAGAGAAATTAACACTCATGCAACAACCTGTAATATACAGTACATTCGGAAAGTATTCAGGACCCTTGACTTTTTCCACATTTTGATACATTACAGCCTTATTTTAAAATGGATTAAATACTTTTCCCCCCACATCAATTTACACATAATACTCCATCATGACAAAGCAAAATCAAAGGTTTTTAGAATTTTTTGCAAAATAAAAAAATGAAATATCACATTTACATAAGTATTGAAACACCTTTGGTGGTGGTTACAGCCTCGACTCTTCTTTGTTATGATGCTACAAGCTTGGCACACCTGTATTTGGGGAGTTTCTCCAATTCTTCTCTGCAGATTCTCTCAAGCTCTTTCAGGTTCAATGGGAAGCGCCTCTGCACAGCTATTTCCAGGCCTCTCCATAGATGTTTGATCGGGTTCTGGCTGGGCCACTCAAGGATATTCAGACACTTGTCCTGAAGCCAGTCCTGCTTTGTCTTGGCTGTGTGATTAACGTTGTTGTCCTGTTGGGAGGTAAACCTTCGCCCCAGTATGAGGTCCTGAGTGCTCTGGAGCAGGTTTTCATCAAAGATCTCTCTGTACTTTGCTCCATTCATCTTTCCCTCGATCCTGACTAGTCTCCCAGTCCCTGTCGCTGACACACCCCCACACCATGATGCTGCCACCATCATGTTTCGCTGTAGGGCTGGTGCCTCGTTTCCTCAAGACACATGACGCCTGGCATTCAGCCCAAAGAGTTCAATCTTGGTTTCATCAGACCAGACCCTTCAGACCCTTTTGGTTTCATCAGACCCTTGTTTCTCATGGTCTGAGACCTTAAGATACCTTTTGGAAAACTCCAAGCGGGTTGTCATGTGCCTTTTACTGAGGAGTGGCTTCCGTCAGGCCACTCTACCATAAAGGCCTGATTGGTGGAGTGCTGCAGAGATAGTTGTCCTTCTGGAAGGTTCTCCCATCTCAACAGAGGAACTCTGGAGCTCTTTCACCTCCGTGACCAAGGCCTTCTCCTCCGATTTCTCAGTTTAGCTGGGCGGCCAGCTCTAGGAAAATCTTGGTTGTTCCAAAATAACAATGAATGAGGCCACTGTGTTATTTGGGACTTTCAATGCTGTAGACATTTTTTTGGTACCCTTCCCCAGATCTGAGGTCTGAATACTTTCTGAATGCACTGTAAAAGCTTAGAAGAAAACCACTGTAATATTTAGGGAGATGAAGATGGAAAGGGAGGGGGAGAATGAGAAGGAAAGTAGAAGGAGATAGAAAGGGAGATAGATATAGATGGACATTGAAATAGAGATACTCTGGTACGATAGTGTCTCTTTAACAAGAAACAACAGTTCCACCTGTAGTTAGTCTCAGAGCAGACAACAGCGACGCTGTGGCCTGCAGGTCTGGATCCCCCCGGTAGTTCATCCTCTGGTGTCTGTGAAGTCTTTCGGGTTGGTGGCACAGTCTGCAGCCTCTCTCCTCCACCACCACCCCCCTGGGTCTCTCCATCTCCCACCTCCTCTCTCTTCTCTCCCACATGTCCTGCTGTCATCTCAAGGGCAGCGTAGGTCCCTGTAGCTAATTGGTCCAGGTAGGAGAGGAGCCTGATACAGGTCTGTAAAGAGGGAGGCAGGGGTGGCTTGGAGGTGGAAGAGAGGGAGGTGAGCACTAGGGTCTCAGACAGCTCCAGAAACTGGTGGAAGCTCCTCCCAAGTGAATGATTGTCCTCTGTTTCTCTCTGACCCCATCTCGGGCCCAGGCCCCTACTCATCATACCCCCAGTGTGGCCCTCCATCCTCTCTGTTGCCTCCCAGCCCTCAGTCTGGAAACAACCCAGCCGTAGTAAGGCTTCAGCCAGCCTCTCGTAGAACCCTTCAGCCTGGAACAAATTAATGAATTATTTTCATGTCTGGTCACTTTCATACAACCCATCCTTTGGCTTACGAGGTTATTGGACACCTCATTTGAATTAATGACATCACAGTACTGTGGTGTTACTTACCTGGAACTGGTGTGAGTTGACAGGGTGTACGTGGACAGCTAGGGCGAGGGTGTGTAGGGTGAGGAAGAGGAGGTCTAGTATCCCCTGCTGCCCCTTAGCACCCCACACCCCACCCTGAGTGTGGTCACTCAGAGCCCCCTCCATGTCCACCACCAGGGACAGCAGGCCGGTGAAGCCCCGCGCACGTCGAAACGCCCCCCAACTGTTAGGTCTCTCCAGAACCTTCAAAACTGACTGGAGAACACAGAGAGAGAATTCAGTTACAGAAAATGTACACACACACGTCTGGCTCCATTTATGCTTTAGTCCTCTCTGACTATCTAACAAACAAGGTAGACTATGTTATATTATACAGTTCTATGGATGAGGCAGATCGAGAAAGTCCGGTTAACATGGCTATTGAGAAGATTATATGGCAAGTTTACAGGCATAGATTGAGGTAATTGAACTTGACCCATACAGAATTAACCCTTTACAGACAGCACAAACAGAATAGCCTGGACCAAACTATTCAGCTCACACACAGTATTCTCTTTGGGATGTTTGAGATGTTTGAGGTTTGGGAGAATGTTGTCAAAAAGGCATCAGTGACCAACATCTAGATATGTATAATGCCTAGTGAAAGTCTACACCCCTTTTTTTTACTAGTTATCTACACAACCTGCTCCACTTTCAAAGTGAAAGAAACATTTTAGAACATTTTCTCAATTTCTAAAAAATTTAAAACAAAGATGTCTTGATTGCTCATGTCTTTATAAAACCAGTGTCAGTATGCTAACTTAGCATATAGTGCTGCCACCCTGGACTTACCTCTGACTGGGCTTGTACCAGGGTCCTCTACCTTACCAACACACTTAACTGCCCGCTTGACAACATGCAAAACAATTGAACTACACAAGAGGTTCCAATTGGATAGTTCCATCGGCAAGATTTCAAGCTAGCTCCGAAGTGAGCTTACAGTACATTCTTACCCCAAAGTTAATACTTTGTGGAAGCCCCTTTGGCAGCAACTACAGCTGTGAATAATTTTGAATAAGATTCTACCAACTTCGCACAACTCTTAATTAAGGCAACATATATTAATTGTTTTAATTGCTCAAGCTCAGTAAATTTGGTTGGGAATCATTGATGGACAGTCATTTTCAAACCTTTCAAGCAGACTCAAGTCAGGACTGAGAGTAGACCACTCAAGAACACTCAACGCCTCTTGGAAAGTCATTGTAATTGCCGCCAAAGATGCTTCCACCAAGTATAAACTATGGGGTGTGGGGACATACCCAATCAAGACATATTTTTTTATATTTTTTTATCCCTTTTTAGATTGATTTTTAAGGCAGCAAAATGTGAATCTGTGCAAGGGGTGTGTAGACTTTCACTCGGCACTGTGTAAACATTTTGAGTAATAATGTATAATGCATTCAATTGCCTATCAATAAGTAAACAAAGGAAAATGCGAGCTTATCTCTTCGGTTCTATCAGGCCAATTAAAACAAGCAGGTCATGAAGGGATGAAAAATAGTCCTGACATAAATAAATAACAAAATCATAAATTATTTGGGGTAACCGTTGTTGAGGACTAAGCTAAATGTGATTAGCTTCATCTAATTTAGTGGTCTAATCCATCTGATAGGCAATGTGTGTGGCAGAACGCAGAGAGAAATGTGATTAACAAGAATTAGACTAATCACAATGGCTCTCAACACACGCCAAACCAGGTCACACTAAATCTGACTGCCACCTGCTTTAATCAAGTTAACACACATAGACACACTCGCGCACACACACTCACACAAACTCATATACAATTACACACACTCGCACACACACCAAACACACAAACACCCCACCACCACACACCCATACACACATATATCGTCTGCGAGTTAGTACCCCTCTCATTCTGATCTATAAAAATAGACACGTACAGTAAGTCGCTAACTCACTTAGACCTAATCAGGTTTATCAGCCATTCTCTGATGTGATAGAGGTCCTAATCTTCATAGAGCTACAGCACAGGGCTGCAGGGGTAATCAAATAGCGCCCCGGCTAACAGCTAAACCTGTATCAGCTAATCAATCTGCATTTGTCTATAATGCAATAAGGCTCCTGGAGGATGGGATAACAAATTCACTGCCTTATTATGTTTTAAACATGTTACAATTTGTTAAAATTTGACGTGAAAATGAAATCTGCAGATTAGTCGAGACCCTCACGTGTTTTTGTTGGCTGTCATTTCTCCTCATGCTTTAGAAAAATGTGTTTCTGACAACAATCCATAAAACATTAGAGAGAGATCAATGTCTGTGTGTGTACCTGCAGCAGGTCTTGTTTGAGCCCCAGCTCCTGTTGTGTAGAGGAACAGAGAGCTCCTATAGCCGTAGACATAAACTCGTCAGGGTTTATCTCTGACAGCTGCTCCAGGATGCTGAGGGTTGGTCCTCTGTACTGCTCCTCATCTAGAAATATCTTTATGTAGGGAACCATCCCAAGGTCACGGACTGACACTGAGAGAGCGGGGAAGAGAGAAAGCGAGATATTTGTGATCGGGATTTGTGTACCTGATAGATTGTAGCATTTCTTTGGATAGACTCAGATATAAAAGCGAGGGGAGTCAGATGAGAGTGAGAGGATGAGAGGAAAGTGGCTAGTGGTGGACCCAGGGATCGGACCAGTGCCTTTGGGGGCAATGTTGGTTGCACTACCGCTAGACCAGATTCCGACACTTACCTGTGTTTCTGATGGAGCGCAGGGTGAGGGCAGCCACTACTGTGAGCATGCTGGTGGTGAGAGCTCTCTCATTGTCCTCTACAGCTGACTGATCTTGGGGACCTGACAGAGAGAGATGAGATCACTGTGAGGAAGAGTGAAAGGCTCTATAGGCTCTAAATAAGACTATATGTGGTAACATCATGGTTACAATAACATACCTGCTCCTCTAGCCTTCCTGAGTATCTTGGCCCTCCTGCGTAGTTCTCCAAGCAGAAGTTCCAACAGACCTCCATCACTGAGAACCTCCGCTAGCAGACCACTACGCACTGTCAACCTGAAGAGGAATGGAAGAGATCTTGTATATTTTAAACTAAAGTCAAATCCAATCAAATTTGATTTGTCACATGCTTCGTAAACTAGTGTAGACTAACAGTGAAAAGCTTACTTACGGACCCTTCCCAACAATGCAGAGAGAAGAAAAGAGAAGTAATATAAAAATAATTACACAAGGTATAAATACGCAATGAGTAACTGGATATACAGTGCATTTGGAAGGCATTCAGACCCCTTGAATGTTCCACATTTTGTTACGTTTCAGCCTTGCCACGTCTACTCCCGCTCTCCCTCTCTGGCACTCGATGTCGCAGGTCTACTAACCACCGGTCCTGGAAACCCATCTTTACGTACACCTGCGTCTCATCACCAGTCACACCTGGACTTCATTACTCCCTGACTACTTACCCTTAATATAATAATTTTTTGTTATCAGTTATCAGGTAGTGTTAGTTATGTTTCTTTGTCAGACGTTTGTCTTGTTTTGTATGTTTGTTCATATTAAACTCACTAACTGCACCTGCTTCTTGACTCCCTGCATCGAAGTTACAGAATACTGCCTCAAAATATGGAAGCATCAGTTAATCAGGACATCTCCCAGATAGTCAGCGAACAGGGACACTTACTTCGCCAACACTATGAACACCTGGCACAACTGCGGATGGCTATGGATGAGGTCCTCCACATTATTCAACATCTTGACATTTCCGGAGGGGCATCACCTCCAACAAGCGGAGGATTCTCTACAACAAGTCGACCCAGCGTGCCAGCACCCCAGCCCCATCCAACAGTCCACCCAGGTCAGCGATGCCCGTTTGTCCCTCCCGGACAAATATTACGGGTCTCCCTCCAAATGCTGTGGTTTCCTACTCCAGTGCTCCCTCTATTTCACTCATCAGTTGGGAGTTCCCACCACAGACAGGTCCAAGGTTGCCCCGGTTATTTCCGGGTTATTTCCGTTGGAGTGGGCTATAGCCGTCTGAGAGAGAAGAGGAGCTGGGTTCCTATGAGGGGTTCAGGGTCTTCCACCATTCACCGGAGGGCAGAGAGGACAGTGGCAGCATCCAGTGGATGGAATGATCCGGCGCTCTGCACCCTATTCAGAAGAGGATTGCGCAAAGAAGTCCAGACGGAGATGGCTTGCCGAGATGAAAATCTAACCTTGGACACACTCATCGCGATGGCCATTCGTCTGGATAACCTCCTTCGGGAGCGTCAGCACCCCCATCGCCTCTCTCCCTCCTTCGTTGACCGTTCTGCGTCAGAGCCTGAACCCATGGCCACAAGCCTCCCCACGGCTGAGCGACGCCATCGGAGGCAGTTAGGGCTCTGTCCCTATTGCGGCCAGGAAGGGCACCAGCTTCAACGGTGTCTGGTACGTCCCAACCCGGAATCCACGAGAGCAGAGGGACTTCCTGGGTTAGGCATGAGTACTCCATCATCATCACTGTCCGTCAAACCTTTTTCAGTATCGATTTCACTAGGAGGCGGTCCCTCATCTATTGTTTCTACAGCTCTAAAGAGTTCTGGTGACACAGGGAATTTTATTGACGAGACCTTTGCCTCCTCCCTGCACATCACCTCATACCCGCTCTCTTCTCTATTTCTGGTCCAAGCGTTGGATATACGACCATTGGGATCCGGCACTATTACGCACATCACAGTTCCACTCGCCCACTTTGGCACAGGACGTTGCACACTATGTCAACTCATGTCAAGTTCAGTATGTACTCAATATAAATCTCACCGCACGCTCCAGCAGGAAAACTCCTTCCCCTTCCTGTGCCACAGCATCCCTGGTCTCATCTGTCAATTTATTTAATCACTGATCTCCCCTTGTCTGATGGTTTCACCACCATTTTGGTGGTTGTGGACAGATTCTCAAAATCATGTAGTTTCATCTCTCTCTCTGGTCTCCCTAACGCTCTCCGGGTCACTGAGGTACTCTTCCAGCAGGTCTTCCGGCACTTTCACCATCCGGAGGAAGGCTTTTATGGAGAAGCTGGGGTCACAGTCAGTCTCACTTCTGGGTACCAGCCTCAATCTAACGGGCAGGTGGAGATGATAAACCAGGAGCTGGGGAGGTTCCTGAGGATTCACTGCCAGGACCAGCAGGGGGAGTGGGCCCCATTCCTTCCTTGGGCTGAATACGCCCAGAATTAATTTGGACACTCCTCCACTAAGCTGACTCCCTTCCAGTGTGTTCTGGGTTATCAGCCGGCCCTGGCTCCGTGGAATCCGATCCAGACCGAACCTCCTGTGGTGGACGAGTGGTTCAGGTGCGCAGCAGAGGTATGAAACGATGCCCTCGTGAGATTTTAGTGCGCCATCCACCGTCAGTGAGGCTCCCGTGTTCCATCCTGGTGATCGTGTCTGGCTCTCCACCAGGAACCTCTCGCTCTGCCTGTCCTCTAAGAAGCTGAGTCCCTGGTTTGTGGGGCCGTTCAAGGTCCTCCGGAGGGTCAACGAGGTAACTTACAGATTACAACTCCCCAATAACTATCGGATCTCACCTTCTTTTCATGTTTCCCTCCTCAGTTTTGGTTATGTTTCCTTGTCATACGTTTCTCTTGTATTGTATTGTGCTATGTTGGTTCATATTACACTCACTAACTGCACATGCTTCTGACTCCCTGCGTCAACGTTACACTTATTCAAAAATGTATTAAATAATTTTTTTCCCTCATCAATCTACACACAATACCCCATAATGATGAAGGGAAAAGAGATTCTCAGTTTTTTGCCAATGTATGTATTAAAAACAGAAATACCTTATTTACATAAGTATTCAGAACCTTGCTATGAGAATCGAAATTGAGCTCAGGTGCATCTTGTTTCCATTTTTCATCCTTGAGATGTTTCTACAACTTCATTGGAGTCCACCTGTGGTAAATTCAATTAATTGGACATGATTTGGAAAGGCCCACACCAGTCTATATAAGGTCCCACAGTTGACAGTGCATGTCAGAGCAAAAACCGAGCCATGAGATCGAAGGAATTCTCTGTAGAGCGACGAGACAGGATTGTGTGTGTCGAGGCACAGGCTACCAAAAAATATCTGCGGCATTGAAGGTCCCCAAGAACTCCCTCATTATTAAATGGAAGAAGTTTGGAATCACCAAGACTCTTTCTAGGGCAGGCCACCTGGCTAAACTGAGCAATTGGGGGAGAAGGGCATTCTTAAAGGAGGTGACCAAGAACCCGATGGTCACTATTTTTATATATATTTATTTTTCTCCCCAATTTCATGTCATCCAATTGGTAGTTACAGTCTTGTCCCATTGTTGCAACTCCTGTACGGACTTGGGAGAGGCGAAGGTCGAGAGCCGAGCGTCCTCCGAAACACAATCCAGCCAAGCCGCACTACTTCTTGACACAATGCCCGCTTAACCTGGAAGCCAGCCGCACCAATGTGTCGAGGGAAACACCACACACCTGGTGACCATGTCAGAGTGCATTGCGCCCGGCCTTCCACAGGAGTTGCTAGAGCGCGATGGGACAAGAACATCCCTGATGGCGAAATCCTCCCCTAACCCGGATGACGCTGGGCCAATTGTGCGCAGCCCCACGAGTCTCCCTGCCGTGGCCGGCTGCGACAGAGCCTGGACTCGAACCAGGATCTCTAGCGGCACAGCTAGCACTGCGGTACAATGCCTTAGACCACTGTGCCACTCGGGACGCCCGATGGTCACTCTGACAGAGCTCCAGAGTTCCTCTGTGGAGATGGGAGAACCTTCCGGAAGGACTCCACCAATCAGGCCTTTATGGTAGCGTGTTCAAACAGAACAAACTCCTCAGAAAAAGGCACATGACAGCTCACTTGGAGTTACCAAAAGGCACCTAAAGGACTGTAGTCTGATGAATCCAAGGTTGAACTTTTGTCATTATGGGGTATTGTGTGTAAATTGATGAGAAGAACAACAACAATTTAATACATTTTTAAATAAGGCTTACGTAACAAAATGTAGAAAAAGTCAAGGGGTCTGAATACTTTCTGAATGCACTGTATACTGTAAAATGTTACTATAAATATACACTCAGTGGCCAGTTTTTTAGGTACACCACCCCATTCACTAAAATGGTTTACTCATACAGACAGTGAGTCACGTGGCTGTGGTTATATAAAGTAGACAGACAGGCATCGAGGAATTCAGTTACTGTTCGATTGAATGTTAAAATGAGCAAAACGAGTGACCTAAGCGACTTTGAGCATGGTATGATGCTCAAAGTCAGCTGTATTCCTGTGGGTGAAAAAAAGATAATTGATGAGAGAGGTCAAAGGAGAATGGCAAGACTCATGCAAGCTCTCAGGCGGGACATAAACAGGCAAATAAAAGCGCAGTACAACAGTGGTGTGCAGAACGGCATCTCGGAACACACAACTTGTCGGTCCTTGTCACGAATGGGCTATTACAGCAGATTAAGAGGCTCCAGTGGGCAGGTCTGATTGCTTCATGCTGATGGCTGAGTCAGGATTTGGCGTAAACAGCATGAGTCCATGGCCCCATCCTGCCTGGTGTCAACAGTACAGGATGGTGGCGTAATAGTGTGGGGAAGTGTACCTAATAAACTTTCCACTGAGTGCATATTGTATCATCCCAGTCATAGAGTCATTTATAAAATAATCAATGTGTCTTATACTGGGGACGAATCCAATTTAACCTTTGGGGATCAATAAAGTTTATTCCTAAATTTAAACCTGTGGAAGCAGCCGAGGGCAGCCACTCCAAACTGTGCCCCTCCGGCCACGGCCCCTGCCCAGCCCTGCTTCAGCACCGCCTGCACCGCACGCACAGCCTCGTGGGGGATGTAATTAAGATGGAATGCCACCTGGACAGACACATTAACAGGATAGTTCAGTCAATAGTGGTGAATCAACAGATAAGTATTTTACCAAATTATCAATTGCGGAATTAATTCAACATAACGGACATATGAAGTCATGGATGGAGAACTATAAATGTAAAGATTGTTAAGGGGATAGCTTCCTTGAATGACAGGACATTGATAGATTCTGATGCAGATTTTGTGTGTATGTACTCTAACAAGTGAAGTTACCTTGTGTGCATGCAAGTGTGTGTGCTTGTGCACGCATGTGTGTGTATGTGCCTACTTGCCCACAGGTGCATGTGTCACTCAACCCACCATCTCTAACATAGAGAAGAACAGTCTGTGTACAGGAGGTGGTTTCTTCGAAACACACTGAGCTAGCTGAGCCAGTGATTGAACAGTCCACTCTAACAGGAAGAAGTTGGCCCTGTTCCATGACCACACAGTCCTGATGGTGCTTAGGATCTGGCTGCAGAAAACACAGTCCTCTGACCGCTGGAAGGAACCCTGGAGCAAACGGAACGCTGATAGGTTCCTTACCGCAGAGCCTGGAAGGACAGGGGTTAAAAATTAGGGGGGAAAAAATACATTATTGTGGGAATCTCAAAAGTACTAAGTGCCTTAATCCTCTCATCATCTCCTTCCTGTAATTTGCTCAAAACTGAGAACACATCATAGGAAAATATTTTTGTGCAGACCCTCTGCACTGCGTCTTATGACACAAGGATAGAAAGCCTGAAGCAGAAGGTTAACTAGGCTCAGATAGAAACAGATATGTAAAAGTGTAATAAACTAGGAGCAGTGTTTCCTCAAGGTCGAAGAAGAGAGACAGACACCCCAAAAAAAGGTTCAGTCAATGAGGATTTGTTTCACATAGAAAGACACTGGCTGGGCTGGTTAGTTATAGTGCCTATGACCACTATCCCTACCTGGAAAAATATGTTTGTTTTGTGTTTGATGTTGACTGAAAAGGGGACCGGAAATACATTCCCATGCAGCTGACAAAGTAATATATGTGAAAATAATCTTATGGCATACTCAAAGGTCAATTTAAGCAAAGTTATATTTTAGTTTAGGAACCATTTATCATATTTTGCTCAATTCCATAGAGGAATGACGGTTGAACAATTAACTCACAAATAACCTAAACAGGAGAAAATAACCAAGGGAATCGAGTTACGCTCACATAGATTGATAGATAACGAATGTGTTAAGTTGCATAAAAACATTGGGAAAACATCATTATCCGGGCGGATAAAGTTTGGAAGCACAGCATTGTCAGAATATTCCGAGATGGTCATAGATTTAGGAGCGGGGACATGGATATGTTTGTGGTAAATAAAGATATAAGTAGTTTGTAATAAGATTAATTTTCACCTGTAATGAAAATCATATCACAGACAAATAAGATCATCCTAAAATACCCTTGTCTCAACGCTGGTGAGAGAGGTGCTCCTGTAGGTGATATATGGGCTCTCTCTGTGCGTGTGTGTGTGTGTGTGTGTGTGTGTGTGTGTGTGTGTGTGTGTGTGTGTGTGTGTGTGTGTGTGTGTGTGTGTGTGTGTGTGTGTGTGTGTGTGTGTGTGTGTGTGTGTGTGTGTGTGTGTGTGTGTGTGTGTGTGTGTGTGTGTGTGTGTGTGTGTGTGTGTGTGTGTGTGTGTGTGTGTGTGTGTGTGTGTGTGTGTGTGCGTGCGTGCGTGCGTGCGTGCGTGCGTGCGTGTGTGTGTGTGTGTGTGTGTGTGTGTGTGTGTGTGATAGATGGGTAGCCTCTGTGCGGTGGTGTTTTATGAATGCAGTGTGTCTGTTAACAGAGTTAGGACTGCAGACACTTCATCATCTTGGACATAATCACCTCATGGCTCCTGTTAACCTGAGAGGTGGAGCAAGGGAGGGGAGAAGGAGACTGTTTGGGGAGTACAAGGGAAGAGTGTGGGAAGGGGTAGAGGAGTGTTTGGAGGTGGGAGGCACACAAGGTTTCCCAGTAACCCACCTACATTTGTTCTTGTAAAGTGTGGGGGAAACGGGGGCAGGAGGGGGGAGAATAAAAGGAAGTGTTTTCTTACCTGTGGTGAGTGAGGGGTCAAACTTGAAACCAGGTGGCTGAGGGTTGGTGACACAGAGCGCCACCTTCAGCTCTGACCTCCCAAACAGACACAAAGACGCTAGCAGAGATAACAGGTCCTCTACTGGACCAAACTCCTCCGCAGGCACACCCTCCTCACACCTGCCATTGTGAAAAATTGGGAATTAATGGCACGGAGAGAGTGTGAAAGAGACACAGTAAAGGGTCTAGATATAAAGTGAAAGATAAAATATTATTTGTAGCCATATATCTGTAAGCAGACAAACTGCAGAGACATAAATAGCATTGTGTTGTGGGCAGAATTGACTTTAACCCAAAAATAAATCAAATTACATTATGTCTGTTGCACGCACCTTTATTCCTGGAAGCCATATTTCCAAGAAATCTGGATAAGTTCCACAACTGACGCTTTCAATAAAGACAGATGTTTTTACTCTGTCCCTCTCCCTCCCACCTTTAAACACTCCCTTTCTCTCCCTCACCATCATCCTTCCTCACCCTCTCTTTCTCCCTCAATTCCCTCCCCCCATCTCCTTCTCTCTAACTCACCGGGTCATGATGGCCTGTAAGACAGTGTATCCATCGTAATTTTCAAGCTCGGTGAATAGAGCAGGGTTGAGCTGGTAGGAGTCTCTGATGAAACTGAACACTGTGACAGCCACCTCAGCTAAGACTGGAGCTGGGGCACGATCACTGATACGCTGCAGGTTCTGAATACAGATACGCACACAGTTCTTAGCTGAGGAGAGAGTGGAGAAACAGAATATATATATATATATATATATATATATATATATATATATATATAGAGAGAGAGAGAGAGAGAGAGAGAGAGAGAGAGAGAGAGAGAGAGAGAGAGAGCAGGGGTTACAGGGTCTATGAATCATACATTGAGTAAATCAAGTATTTCACCATACAAATACACACCAGACACATTGCCTGAATGCCTTCACCATCACCAAAACAAATCACCCATCATCACCAAAACAAACTGATAATCATCACCAAAGCAAACTGCTCATCATCACCAAAACCATAGCATTAAATAAAACACTAGCACAGTATTATTATTATATTGATTATATTCCAGGCTGTATCACAACCTGGAGTGATTGGGAGTCCCATAAGGCTGTGCACAATTGGCCCAGGGTCGTCCGGGTTAAGGTTTGGCCGGGGTAGGCCATCATTGTAAATAAGACTTTGATCTTAACTGGCTTGCCTAGTTCTTGACGCACCCATCCCGTTAGCGGGATCATTTTCATCAACACCCACTGAATTGCAGGGCGCCAAATTCAAATAAAATTACGAAACATATTTAATTTTCATGAAATCACAAGTGCAATATAGCAAAACACAGCTTAGCTTGTTGTTAATCCACCTGGTGTGTCAGATTTCAATACAGCTTTTCGGCAAAAGCATAACAAGCGTTTATGTAAGAACATCTCTCTCAGTAGACAAAATATTACAAACACCTAGCAGCCAAGTAGATTGGCCACGAAAGTCAGAAAAGCAATAGATTAAATCACTTACCTTTGATGATCTTCAGATGTTTGCACTCACGAGACTCCCAGTTACAAAATAAATGTTCCTTTTGTTCCATAAAGATTATTTTTATATCCAAAATACCTCCATTTGTTTGGCGCATTATGTTCAGAAATCCACATGCTCGAGCGGTCATGACATCGCAGAAGAAAATTCCAAATAGTATCCGTAATGTCCACAGAAACATGTCAAACGTTTTTTATAATCAATCCTCAGGTTGTATTTAAAATATATAATTGATAATATTTCAACCGGGACTCTTGCTTTTTCAATAGGAGAGGGAGAGACAATGGCTGCCCCACTCTGTTGCGCAAGCAAAACACTGACACAATGTTATCTTTCTCGCTCAATTTTCAAAATAAAGCCTGAAACTATGTCTAACGACTGTTGACACCTTGAGGAAGCCATGGGGAAAGGAATCTGTTTGATATCCCTTTAAATGGAGCGAAGGCAGGCTATGGAACATGGAGCTTTCAAAATAGAAGCCACTTCCTGGTTTGATTTTCCTCAGGGTTTCGCCTGCAATATCAGTTCTGTTATACTCACAGACAATATTTTGAGTGTTTTCTATCCTAATCTGGATCTGAGAAATAGGCCGTTTCAAATGGGTATGTTTTTTAGCCAAAAACGAAAATCATGCCCCCTACACTCAAGAGCATGGTAGAATTCAATGGCTATTTCAATCTTACATGTTCAATGTTTGAGCTATTTTTGAAAGCAAAAGTTGAATTGTAAACATTGTTGACATTGTTGAATTCGATTTTCATAATAGCAAGCTAGGACTGATGGTAAGGTTAGCTAAACTAGCAAGTATGTTTGTTTGGTTACCAAGGCAACTACTGTAGCTACTGTATCTAGTAAACTTGCTAGCTACTTCAGTGGATGTTGAACACATTTCTTGCGGGAAATGTGTTAAATTATAGCCATGGTATAAAAAGGATAATCAACTATGGGCTCTAGGGGCTATGCATTCTATGGGAAAATAAGCAGCTCTGTGGAAGGTAAATTCCATTTCACTCCACTAGCGTGTTGCGGAACACATTTCGCACATTCCTGATTTTCCATAGAATGCATAGCCCCTCGTTGATTATCCCTTACATATGTCCTCCATGACCAAAACAAACTGATAACGATCACCAAAACAAACCAGACAACGGTCATGTTCTGTGCTCTGGGCTGTGTATGGGAACAGCTAAGTAGATAATGAGGTCTGAGTGGATATCATGTGAATGTCTACTTCTGTGTTTGTCATGAGACCTGGGGCTCTGGTGACTGCTGCTTATCTTTACCCACGTTCATGAGAGAGGAAAATCATCCCATCAATAAGGTCAGTGGTCTTAATGTTCTGGTGATTACTGCATCCCAGCAAACTGGGAACATTCCTATAACATTAGCTAAGATTCCCATTAAGTTCTAGTATCTTTTGTCCATCAACCACCACAGAAAATTCCTCAAAAGTTCTCATTATGTTTCCTGTTTATGTAAAAGCACAATGTACCAGTAATGTTTTATCAGAAAACCAAAATTGGTTCTGTGAAAGTTCCTAGAACATTCGTTAGGTCGCAAATGTTCTCATAACACAAAAACTGTTCATTTGTGGTGATGATTATAGAATGTTTGTATAAAACTGATGTTGGAAGGACGTTTCTATAACCCAATTAACCTCTAAAAGTCTAAGTTGTCTAAGCTAACATATGGAATTGTTTTTAGATGGTTCAATATTTAGATGGTTCAAAATTCAATATTTTATCAAATAATAACAACAATAAAAAATAGATACCTAAAATTCAAAATCAAATAGCAAAATGATCCATAGTCTTACCATGATGTTTCATTAGGTTGTGGTAACATTGCGAGGACGTGACAAGAGGTATATTTCCAAAACACAAAAACTGTCCAGTTGTACTGACGTTCAGATAATATTTGTATCAGGGTGCACAAAAAAGTCCTTTGATGTTGCAAAAATGTTGACAGAACAGCCTTTAAAGGTTCCCAGAACATGTAGTTAGGTTGTATGAACAGTGTAGGTACATTACAAGAGATAGGTTCCCAAAACACAAAATATGCTCAGTTGTGATAACATTTGTCTAGGCAAGTCAGATAAGAACAATTTATTATGTACAATGATAAGAACAAATTATTATTTACAATGACGGCCTGCCGGGGAACAGTGGGTTCAGGGGCAGAACCACAGATTTTTACCTTGTCAGCCAGGGGAATTGATCCAGCAACCTTTTGGTTACTGGTCCAATTCGCTAACCACTAGGATACCTGCCGCCCCAGGTTGCACAGGACATTCCCTTAATGTTGTAAGAATGAAATAAGTCAGTTTTTATGATGTTCATATCATATTTGTTTTAGGTTTAAAATGTTATTCCATTGATGTTCACTCAATATACATTTTACCTTGTCTTGGAGGTTTGTTACTCAAAACATTTCAAGAACATTTATAAAATGATATATTTACGTTTGACCTAATACTACCACACATTCGCCGCATGCAAAAGCTGATTGGAATACATCCCCATTAATTTTCTCTCCAGATTTTTTTTCAATTTGCATTTGAGGACAGTATTGTAGGTGATATAGAGACACATGGCATTTTAATTTAATTTATAGGACATTTGAATAGAATTTTATCATACAAACGCAACCATATTTTTTACACTTCATATGTTGATAACCTGCACATTATTTAATTCATAGGACATTTGAACAGAATTTAATCATATAAACACAACCATATATGTTACACTTATGCTGACAAGCTGCACATTATTTAATTCATAGGACATTTGAACATAATTTATTCCCGCAAAGTTTAACCAATGTTTAACCAGGTCTTTTATCCTCTGCTCCACAAGGGACCACATTTTCTTTTATCAGTATATAGCAATGGCAGTATGGTCAATCAGCAATTATATGCTTCCCTTTTAGTCTTCTTAGACATAACAAACCCATCGCAATACTGGTAACTAGGTTATTCACCATCAATCACTTCACCCATCCTCTTTATATGCTGTCTGCTGCGTTGCTTTTGCTTTTCAGATCATGAAAAATAAGCCAGTGGGGACCATATCAATCATCTCAAAGTAGGAATTATATAGGGTGCGTCTTTTAAAGTTGAAGAGTCAATTTTTACACAAAGTTCTATTTTTTACAGTTTCTGCAGTGTTGTAAAGTACTTAAGTAACAATACTTTAAAGTACTACTTAAGTCATTTTTATGGGTATCTGTACTTTACTATTTATATTATTGACAACTTTTACTTTTACTCACTACATTCCGAAAGAAAATTTTGTACTTTTTACTCCATACATTTTCCCTGACACCCAAAAGTACATGTTACATTTTGAATGCTTAGCAGGACAGAAAATAGTCAAATTCACACACATCCCTGGTCATCCCCACTGCCTCTGATCTGTCAGACTCATTAAACACAAATGCTGTGTTTGTAAATTATGTCGGAGTGTTGGAGTGTGCCCCTGGCTATCCATAAAAAAACAAGAAAATTGTTCCATCTGGTTTTCTTAATATTAGGATTTTTTTAATTATTCGTACTTTTACTTTTGATACTTAAGTATATTTAAAACCAAAAACGTTTAGACTTTTACTCAAGTATATTTTACTGGGTCATTTTCTGTTAGGTTCTATAAGAATGACAACTGGATACTTTTTCCACCACTGCATTTCTGACTGGATTTATACAACTGAACGAAATATACTCTTTTAGTTTTTGAGCCTCAATTTCACTTTTTTTTTCAAAAGAAACATGGTTAAAGAAAATAGTGGATTGAACCTGCAATCTTTGGATCTGGAGCCAGATCATGAACCCTCTGCGTCACAAGAGGATAGCTGTGGCCTTGTCATTAAAATGTTCCTTTTCACTTCATATGCGGTGTACTTATAACACTGCATTATATGATTTTCTTTCTTCACCACAGGTGTTGAAAGCCTTTAACTCATATTATTGTGTATTCATGTCCTTCTTAAATACAGACCTTCAAACTACACCACACAAAAATATAAACCCAACATGTAAAGTGTTGGTACCATGTTTCATGAGTTGAAATAAAAGATCCCAGAAATTTTCCATACGAACAGAAAGCTAATTTCTCTCAAATTTTGAGTACAAATGTGTTTACAGTCCTGTTATTGAGCATTTCTCCTTTGCCAAGATAATCCATCCACCTGACAGTTGGGCATATCAAGAAGCTGATTAATTACATACAGTGGGCTCCAAAATTACTGGCACCCCTGATTGGCAATGCACAAACAATACTTAAAAAAATATAAACAGTATAATTATAGAGATAAACTCAAAATACCAACGTGTGAGAAATACTGTACTTTATTAATGTTCCAATGGAACCCACCAAAATCATACAATTATTTAATACAAAATACATTTCACCAAAATCAAAGTTTCATAATTATTGGCACTCCTCATTTAGTACTTTAGTCATTTAGTGCAACCATCTCTGGCAAGGATAACAGCATGAGCCTTTTCCTGTAATGTTTGACAAGGTTAAGGAACACATTTGGAGGGATTTTGGACCATTCCTCTATGCAGATCGTTTCAAGATCCTTCACATTCATGGGTTTGCATTTATCAACTGCCCTCTTCAACTCAGACCACAGGTTTTCGATTGGATTGAGGTCCAGCGACTGAGATGGCCATGACAGAACATTGATTTTGTTGTTACAGAACCATTTCTGTGTGGATCATGTTTTGGGTCATTGTCTTGTTGGAAAGTCCACATACGGCCAAGTCCCAGCCTTCTGGCAGAGGCAACCAGACTGTCAGATAAAATTGCCTGGTACTTGGTGGAATTCATTATGCCATCAATCTTAACCAGTGCCTCTGGACCTCTGGAATTAAAACAGCCCCAAAACATCACTGACCCAACACCATTTTTCACCGTGAGTATGAGGTGCCTCTCCTTGTATGCATCTCTGTTTCGACACCAAACATGCCGATGCTGTATCTGACCAAAACGTTAAATTTTGGTCTCATCTGACCAGAGCACCTTCTTTCAATCATAATTTAAATGACGTTTGGCAAACTCCAAGCGCTTGCGTCTGTGTCTTGGGGTCATTAAGGGCTTTTTTTCTGGCAACCCTTCCAAAGAGCCTGTGGTTGTAGAGGTGGCTGATGGTGCTTTTTTAAACCTGGTGACCGCAAGACGCCACCAAGGTCTGCAATTCTTTCACAGTGATTCTTGGGGATTGTGTTGCTTCTCTCACCATCCTCTTCCCTATCCTGGGGGGAAAATGCATTTGCGTATTAACTATTTTTCTGATCCACACTCCTACCTTCTTTTAAGGTATCTGTGACCAACAGACGCATATCTGTATTACCAGTCATGTGAAATCCATAGATTAGAGCCTAATTAATTTATTTCAATTGACTGATTTCCTTATATGAACTATAACTCACTAAAATCTTAGAAGTTCTTGTGTGTTGCGTTTCTATTTCTGTTCAGTATAAATAAGAAAACTATTCAACCTTTTCTCAATTTCCAAATGCAAATCCTCTCAAGCTCTGTCATGTTGGTTGAGGAGCGTCGCACAGCTATTTTCAGGTCTCTCCAAAGATGTTCGATCGGGTTCAAGATCGGGCCCTGGACATTCAGAGACTTATGCCGAAGCCAGTCCTGCGTTGTCTTGGCTGTGTGCTTATAGTCGTTGCCCTGTTGGAAGGTGAACCTTCGCCCCAGTATGAGCGCTCTAGAGCAGGTTTTCATCAAGGATCTCTCTGTACTTTGCTCCGTTCATCTTTCCTTCAATCCTGACTAGTCTCCGAGTCTCTGCCGCTGAAAAACAAAAGCACAGCTTGATGCTGCCACCACCATGCTTCACTGTAGGGATTCTGCCAGGTTTCCTCTAGACATGACGCTTGGCATTCAGACCAAAGAGTTCAATCTTGGTTTCAGACCAGGTAATCTTGTTTCTCATGGTCTGAGAGTCTTTAGGTGCCTTTTGGCAAACTCCAAGTGGGCTGTCATGTGTCTTTTACTGCGGTCTGGCCACTCTACCATAAAGGCCTGATTGGTGGAGTGCTGCAGAGATGTTGTCCTTCTGGAAGGTTCACCCATCTCCACAGAGGAACTTTAGAGCTCTGTCAGAGTGACCATCGGGCCTTTGTCACCTCCCTGAGCAAGGCCCTTCTCCCCCGATTGCTCCGTTTGTCCTGCCGGCTGGCTCTAGGAAGAGTCTTGGTGGTTCCAAACTTCTTCCATTTAAGAATGATGGAGGCCACTGTGTTATTGGAGACCTTCAATGCTGCATACATTTTTTGGTACCCTTCCCCAGATCGGTGCCTCGACACTAGCTCAGGCAGTTAACCCACTGTTTCTAGGCTGTCATTGAAAATAAGAATTTGTTCTTAACTGACTTGCCTAGTTAAATAAAGGTAAAATAAAATAAAAACAGGATACACCTGAGCTTAATTTCGAGTCTCATAGCAAATATTAACACAAATTTAACACAAATTTCTAAGAACCTGTTTTCACTTAGTCATTATGGGGTATTGTGAGTAGAACGCTTAGGAAATGTTTTTATTTAATCCATTTTAGAATAAGGCTGTAACGTAACAAAATGTGGAAAAAGTCAAGGGGTCTGAATATTTCCCCGAAGGCACTGTATATACAAAAATATGTGGACACCTCTTCAAATGAGAGGATTTTACTATTTCAGCCACACCTGTTGCTGACAGGTGTATAAAATTGAGCACACAGTCATGCAATCTCCATAGACAAACATTGGCAGTAGAATGGCCATACTGAAGAACTTTCAACGTGGCACTGTCATAGGATGCCACCTTTCCAACAAGTCAGTTTGTTCAAATCATTGCCCTGATAGAGCTCCCCTGGTCAACTGTAAATTATGTTATTGTGAAGTGGAAACGTCTAGGAGCAACAACGGCTCAGTCGCAAAGTGGTAGGCCACACAAGCTCACAGAACGGAACCTCCGAGTGCTAAGCACGTAGCACGTAAAAATCATCTGTCCTCGGGTTGCAACACTCACTACCGAGTTCCAAACTGCCTCTGGAAGCGACGTCAGCATAATAACTGTTCTTCGGTTGGGTGCTTCATGAAATGGGTTTCCTTGGCCGAGCTGCCATAAACAAGCCTAAGATCACCATGCACAATGCCAAGCGTCGACTGAAGTTGTGTAAAGCTCGCCACCATTGGACTCTGGAGCATTGGAAATGCGTTCTCTGGAGTGATGAATCACACTTCACCATCTGGCGGTCCGACAGATAAATCTGGGTTTGGCAGATGCCAGGAGAATGCTACCTGCCCCAATGCATAGTGCCAACTGTAAAATTTGGTTGAGGAGGAAAAATGGTCTGGGGCTGTTTTTCATGGTTTGGGCTAGTTCCAGTGAAGGGAAATCTTAACGCTACAGCATACAATGACATTCTAGACAATTCTGTGCTTCCAACTTGGTGGCAACAGTTTGGGGAAGGCCCTTTTCTGTTTCAGCATGACAATGCCCCCATGCACAATTTGAGGTCCATACAGAAATGGTTTGTCGAGATCAGTGTGGAAGAACTTGACTGCCCTGCACAGAGCCTTGACGTTAACCCACTCAAACACATTTGGGATTAATTGGAACACCAACTGCGAGCCAGGTCTAATCACCCAACATCAGTACCCAAACTCACTAATGCTCATGTGGCTGAATGGAAGCGAGTCCCCGCAGCAATTTCCCAACATCTAGTGGAACGCCTTCCCAGAAGAGTGGAGGCTGTTATAGCAGCAAAGGGGGGACCAACTCCATATTAATGCCCATGATTTTGAAATGAGATGTTTGAGGAGCAGCTGTCCACATACCTTTCGTCATGTAGTGTATACTAAAAAAGAGGATGTCTTTATTTTGTTCAGATTTGTAAATTCAGTCAGAAATGCAGATTTTAGATTTACTTTAAACAAAAACACATTGTAAAAATGTACTGTTCCACGTAAGAAAATGCACCAAATATAATTCCTACTTTGAGATGCTTGAAATAGTCCCCCATTGCAAAAGAGATCCTAGATCAGCACTCAGTCATGGATACCTTGTAAAGATGGGCCCAGAAGTGTGCAGCATACAGTGCCCTCAGAAAGCATTCATACCCCTTGACTTATTCCAAATGTAGTTGTGTTACAGCCTGAATGCAAAAAGGATTCAATACAGTGCCTTGCGAAAGTATTCGGCCCCCTTGAACTTTGCGACCTTTTGCCACATTTCAGGCTTCAAAAATAGAGATATAAAACTGTATTTTTTTGTGAAGAATCAACAACAAGTGGGACACAATCATGAAGTGGAACGACATTTATTGGATATTTCAAACTTTTTTAACAAATCAAAAACTGAAAAATTGGGCGTGCAAAATTATTCAGCCCCTTTACTTTCAGTGCAGCAAACTCTCTCCAGAAGTTCAGTGAGGATCTCTGAATGATCCAATGTTGACCTAAATTACTAATGATGATAAATACAATCCACCTGTGTGTAATCAAGTCTCCGTATAAATGCACCTGCACTGTGATAGTCTCAGAGGTCCGTTAAAAGCGCAGAGAGCATCATGAAGAACAAGGAACACACCAGGCAGGTCCGAGATACTGTTGTGAAGTTTAAAGCAGGATTTGGATACAAAAAGTTTTCCCAAGCTTTAAACATCCCAAGGAGCACTGTGCAAGCGATAATATTGAAATGGAAGGAGTATCAGACCACTGCAAATCTACCAAGACCTGGCCGTCCCTCTAAACTGAAATGTGGCAAAAGGTCTTAAAGTTCAAGGGGGCCGAATACTTTAGCAAGGCACTGTAGATTGTTCTCTCACCCATCTACACATAATACCCCATAATGACAAAGTGAATACTTTGTAGGCACACCTTTAGCAGCAATTACAACCATGTCTCTTTTAAGGTAAATCTCTTAAGAGTCTGGATTATACAACATTTTCCCATTATTGTTTTTAAAATTCTTCAAACTCTTGTCAATTTGACTGTTGATCATTGCTAGACAGCCATTTCCAAGTCTTGACATAGATTTTCAAGATGATTTAGGTCGAAATTACAACTAGTCCACTCAGGAACATTCAATGTCATCTTGGTTAAGCAACTCCAGGGCCCTGTGTTTTAGGTTATTGTCCTTCTGAAAGGTGAATTCATCTCCCAGTGTCTGTTGGATAGCAGACTGAACCAGGTTTTGCCGGTGCATATAGCTGTACTCCATTTATTTTTATCCCCAAAAACTCCTTAGCCCTTGCCAATGACAAGCATACCCTTGATGCTGCCACCATCATGCTTGAAAATTATGTGTTGTGTTGGATATGCCCCAAACACTTTATATTTAGGTCAAAAAATGTATTTCTTTGCCACATTTTATGCAGTATTAATTAAGTGCCTTGTTGCAAACAGGATATATGTTTTAGAATATTTTTATTCACTCTGTCATTTAGGTTAGTATTGTGGAGTAACTACAATTTTGGTGATCCATCCTGAGTTCTCATATCATAACCATTAAACTCTGTAAGTGTTTTAAAATTGGCCTCATGGTGAAATCCCTAAGCAGTTTCCTTCCTCTCCGGCAACTGAGTTAGGAAGGACGCCTGTATCTTTGTAGTGATTGGGTGTATTAATACACCATCCAAAGTGTTGTTAATAATTTCACCATGCCCAAAGGGATATTCAGCACCTGCTTTTTAGATTTTTACAAATCTACCAATCGGTACCCTTCTTTGCGAGGTATTGAAAAACCTCCTTGGTCTTTGTGGTTGAATCTGTGCTTGAAATTCACTACTCGTTCGAGGGAACTGACATATAATTGTATATGTAGGTTACAGAGATGGGGTGTCATTCATAAATCATGTTAACCACTACTATTGAACATTGGACATGGACATTGTCCATGCAAATCATGTGATTTGTTAAGCACATCTGAACTTATTTAGGCTTGCCATAACAAAGGGGTTGAATACTTATTGACTGAAGACATTTCAGCATTATGTTTTTATTAATTTCATTCATTTTCTACAAACAAAATTCCACTTTGACATTGTGGGGTATTGTGTGTAGGCCAGTGACACAAAATTTCAATTTAATACATTTTAAATTCAGGCTCTAACACGACAAAATGTGGAAAAAGTGAGGGGTGTGAATACTTTCTGAAAGCACTGTATAAAGAGGATGGTGAAGTGATGGTGAATAACACAGTTACTGGTATTTTCCTGGGTTAGTTATGTCTAATAAGGTTAAAAGGGAAGCATGGAATTCCTGATTGACCATACTGCCATGGCTATATACTGGGAAAAAACAGATTAAGGGTTCAAACTGCATGTGTCAACATATGATGTGTAAAAAATATGGTTTTGTTTATATGATTAAATGCTGTTCAAATGTCCTATGAATTAAATAATGTGCAGTTTGTCAACATACTGATGTCGGATCTTAACTTGATCATTCTTGTTGCAGAGAATTTTCTTGCTGCATCATCAGGAAATTCTATTGAGCCTTGTGATTCTTTGAAAATGAGCAGTTATCTTTCTCTCCGTGCAGGGGCAGTTGAGTCATTGGGATCAGGCCTGCTATCAAAATAATATTCTCGTTCGCTCAAACACTAGGCTTAGGTCCAATTACTGGAACATTCAAATGTGCAAAAATGTATCTGAAATGCAGCCATACACATCAACCACCATCGTTATATATATCTTAATATCACAAGATAGATATTGGTTTCCACTAAGCTACGACATACACGTGTGAAGTGTATCCTAAGGTTACGAATGAACTGTCCAAATTGAGTTCAGTCGTGGTGTGGTTTAGTGGTTAGGGCCGCTGCCTTCAGTGTGTAAATATAGCTTTACCGTGTTGGCGTTGCCGTGTTACCGATTTACTTGATTTAGTTACACATTTCAAATGTGGACAGTCCAGGGATATTTTACCCCCGATATTGATAAGAAATTACCATACCAAACACTTTTGGATAATATAAATAGGAAACAAATAAAATAATAACAACAGGCTACACCAACATTTTTAATTTATATAAGTTGTCTGGTAAATTGCTATAGTAGATTAGCCGTGGTAAACGCATAAATTATTTATTTATTTTGTACGAAATGCTTGTCAAAAAAATTACTTAGTTGTTCCAATGACAACACCAACCAGAGTACGAACATATCTTGAAAGACTTTGGTTGCAAGCAGGACTAAGGAAGAGAAGAAGAGGCGAATAAGCCCAATGTGTTTCTATGGGCTTAATATGCAGACCTAAACTTCTCGCCTGCCTTCCTGCCTTTGGGAAAACAACTCCCATTGTTAGAGACATGAGCATCTTGTCATTATATACATATCTTTGACTAAGGCATATGGTGGCATAATTGCAAGATTATGTTATAGTACTTTTATTGCATAAAATGGTTGTTTTAGTCAACAGAATAGAGTATTCTTAACTATTGTGTGTGTGTTCTACTGAGGATGGGCCTCTGGGAGATAACACTGACAGGAGATTTACGATATCTTTTGGGTGATAAAACCTAAAGAACATTCCAGATGCATGGGTTAATGTTTCTGTTCTATACCGTACCAGGGAGAGATGGTTCCAGTTTGGAGTTGGAGGGCCAGACACTGGTCTATACAATGAAAACTGTTGACACAGCAGATACTGCCTGCTATGTATTATAGGTATCTTTCATACAGATCTTAACCTTGTGACCCATTCTATATATCTGTTGTTCATCATCTTGGTTGAAAGGGGTGTATCGTGGCTATAAAATACCTTTGTACTTTTGTCTCACCGCTCTCAACGAATCATCAGAGACGGTGATTCGTTGACCAGCCATCGCAATTGCAAAGCTCTCACTATTAAAGATTTAGTTTAAGTATAACTCTGACTTGTGTGATAAGTTTGTCTCTCCTCATTTGATAGTGAAGAAATGAAACACCACAGGTATCACTGACATCAGCTTTTAGGGAGCGGTAATGAGGTGACCTATAATGGTTGAAATTGAGATCAGCATTGAGGGTGAATTTAGAGCATATTAATAGTTAATGAAACATCAGCTGGTGATAATCTAGTGCCATCAATAGTTGCAATTGGCCCTTTGTTAATTGATCATATTCTAATAGTCTACATTTTGTAGAATACCCGTTAACCTATCCATTGTCACATAATAAAAGGTGTGAAAACTGATAGTAGTCTACCATTTGTGTTTCCCTGGCTGAGTTGATGAGCTGATTTGGGCTATCAGATGATTGACAGATGTAGGCCTACTGTGGAACGATAAGCTTTCTTCCAGTGTGGATGCTTGCACACATTTTATATATATAATTTGCAGAGGTGGGTTGAGTACTGAAAATCTGTACTGCAGTAAAAGTACTATTACTTAGATTGAAATGAACTCAAGTAAAAGTAGTCCTCGAAACTACTCAAGAAAGAGTAAAAAAGTATACGGTCAGAAAACTACTTAAGTACTAGTTACACATTTAGTTTGGTAATTGTTTACAACTTCTGGTAAACTGTGATAGCAAACAAAAACAACAACTTAGTGCAATTGATTTGACATTAATTTATTATTTAAGCCTGCCAGCACCATCTTTTAGTGTCCTCCAGCACAGATAGTTGCCAATGAAGACTAACATTAAACAAAGTCTGTAGACTGTACAGTTTCAATTACGGTCTTATTCAAAGTTAACTTAATATCTGCCATTGTGCTCAATTTAATAAACAGGTAAATGTTACTTAATTTGAATATTTTACCATTTTAATATTATTAATTTTTAAATAATTTCACAATATAATTTCAAGTACATGTGATGGTGAATGTGTACTAAAAAGATTTACAACAAGTGTGATGTTAAATTTTTCAAGGAGGATCTGGTAAGTGTTACAACAATCAAACAAAAATCTATATCGAATATTCACTATCAGTCATGTTACTAGTCTGTAAATCAGACACATTTCAGCATGTAATTAAACATCAAGGTGAGTAATAAATAATCAAATAGTGCCGTTATCAATTGCCATTGTCAACTCAATTATATTTTTAATGTACACTAGAATTTACCCTCCATCCTCCTCCTCTTCCAAACCTCTCCTTTCCACTTTGAAGGGTATTTTATTTTCTTGGCTGGCCCATTCTCCTACCCCTCGGGTTGTGTCGCTACAAGCTGTAAATAAAAAGACACACACAAAAAAATGTATTTCTAGTTTAAGGCTCAAAAAACTTACTGAGATGATACACTGACTGTATGACAGATGTGCTTATAGACCTGGTCATAAAAACAGAATGACATTTAGACACACACAGAGTGAGAGAGTGCAATGGGCAGTGGGAGGATGCTGCGCTGGTCTGAGCAGTTGATCAAGCTAACATTAGCTAGCTACCTGGATGACACTGCAGCTAGCTAGTTTAGCCAGCTTATATCTAGTGGCAACCTAATGTGATAGCTAGTTACCTATTGCCACAAACATCTGATTAATCTGTTCACACGTTATGCCAATGACAAGGTGGCTAGTTAGCCAACAAGCAGATCATTTATTTGCACTTGCCCTCAAAACACAATATAAACAGCAGAATTATATCTGAGAATGACCAAACATGAATAAAGTCCAACTTACCTCTGATCCAACTTATCTCTGGCTAAGAACCCATGAACAAAAATATCCTCAGGAGGGAAGACCTGCGCTTCGCTTCAAGAGCCTTGGTGGAGATACAGGGTTTGACGAACAACTTGTGATGGATGGAAATTTTGAATTTCCAAGACAGAGCCAATTGATTTAAGAGTTTTGATGACAAGCTATATTGAATACATTTCCTTGGTCAAGGGGTCATGAAATGTTCATACAGACGTGACATAAACGTAAAACTTGAAAAGGAGAACCAATAGTATACATTCATGCAAAAAATTGAAATCATCAAAAGTGGAGTTGTGAGGTTTTCATTCGACAGCGACAATATAATAATATAAATCTATGTAACTGAAGTTATTTGGTAAAATGTCATGGAGTAAAAATTTAGTTATTTCCTTTAGAAATTACTTGAGTAAGAGCACTCAGTACAACCCACAGAGCGTAACTAGTACTAGTTCCACAAAAAAATTCTAATGGCAGTGAGTTAGATTCGAACCCATGCCAACTCTGGCATATGAGTGTCAGGGTCACCAGCTGTAACCAGTGAACCACACAGGCACTGAAGAAACCAACACCTTATTCAGCCTATTGGTTGCATTGAACATATAATAAAACAATTTATACAAATAAAAAAAAATCCCCTAATGAAAGATACATGTACCCCCTACAAATATGCAAATGTATTATAACCCACATGAGATGCGCTGTAACCTGCACGTAGCCTAAGTAGGCTACTTGAACTAACGCCCAGTGGACCTGTGGTCTAAGTTATTGTAAAGCCTACAAACACCATACACCATTCCCCAGCTGCAATTGTATGATTAAATGCTATTCGAATGTTCTACGAATTAAATCAAAATGCCATGTGTCCCTATATCATCGACAATACATTCCTCAAATGTGAAATACTATTAAATATGGAGAGAAACATAATTGGGGAGGCATTCCAATTTGCTTTCTTATGCTTTATGGAGCTACAAATTCGCATGCTGAGAATGTTGTGGTTATACAGATGTTGGCTCTTAATTGAGCCAGTTGGCTACAGCAGAAAAATCATCCTGTGGCTACAGGAAATGTCCATTTTTATATTCATTATAATTAATGGATATTTTTGTAGGGGTTGATAAATGGTTCATTAGGACAAATAAAGTCAGACATTTCAAAGTGGAAATTACAAACTTAAGAAGCCTTTTTAAAACTCAAATACACTACAAGTTTGCATTTCCTGTAGTAAAAACAAAAGAGTGATAATATTAAGATCCTACATCTGTATTAGGTAAAACTTAAATATACAATTTTCTAAATGTTCTTGAAATGTTATGAGGACCTCCAAGACCAGGTAAAATCTATATTGCGCGAACATAAATTGAACATTATGTTAAATCTAAAACAAATATGCTATGAACAGCATAAAAATGTATTTAATTATTTCAGCATTAAGAGAATATCCTGTGCAACCTAACTTAAACATTGTATGAATGTCATCACAACTGAGCATATTTTCTGTTTTGGAAACCTATTTCTTGTATTGTACCCACACTGTTCCCACAACCTCATTAAATATTCTGGGAACCTTTAAAGAACTCAGAAAGGCTGTTCTGTCAGCATTCTTGCAACATCAAAGGAATGTTTTTTGCACCCTGATACAAACATTATCTGAATGTCAGCACAACTAAACCATCTCTTGTCATATCTTCACAATATTCCCACAACCTAAATAAATGTTTTATGAACTTTTAATGTACAGAAAAAATGTGTTTTGGGAATGTTCTTGTAACATCAGGCAAATGTTTTTTGCAACCTGATAGAAATATTGTAATAATGTTTGTGTTTTGGGACCATATCTCTTGTCATGTCCACATGATATTTCAACAACCTAATGAAATATTCTGTGAATGTTTTTCTGCACCCAAAAATAAACATTGTAGAATCATCCACCCAAATGGACAATTTTTATGTTTTGGGAACATATCTAATGTGATGTCCACACATTGTTCTCGGCAGACTGTTCCCACAACCTAATTAATCATTCTGGGAACCTTTAAAGAACATAATAAATGTTTTCTAGGAGCGTTGTTGCAACATCAGGTGAATGTTTTATACAAATATTCTATAATCATCACCACGACTGGTCAGTTATTTTGTTATGAGAACATTTGCCACGACCTAAGGAATGTTGGAACTTTCACAGAACCAATTTTGGTTTACATCACTGATGGGAAAAATATCCAATCGATAATTGAAGCTAAACTGATATAGACTCACTACCACTCTCAATTGAGGAATTTGTTGCAATCAAACAATCAAACACCAGCTTTGCATTGATTAGGAAAACATTTAAAAAATAATAATAATAGGAAATGGCCATTATCAGATCATGTTGGTTGCAACAACAAGCTTGTGGGTTTGATTCTTGCATGGGCCACTAATACTGAATATATTAGTGTAATTGACTACTAAAATTATACTTTTTGCACTTCAGCTCACCCTGTAGGAAGGGGACGGTATTGGGTGTCTTAGCAGCAGAGACAGCTCTGAGAACACGTGATGCCTGGTGCCTCCAGGGGGCACTAGTCTGGTCGTGTAGTGATGTGAGCGAGATGATCAGACACTGCAACTCCTCAGTCTCCACCATCTCCTCCACACTGGAAGGGTGACAGCACAGCTGTAACAGGACCTAAGGAGGAGAGGAGGTTAGGGGTTAAGTGCCTTGATCAAGGTCACATGACAGTAGTATATTAATAATAATATATATAATTTAGCAGACGCTTTTATACAAAGCAACTTAGTAATGTATGCATACCTTTTTTTACATATGTTTGGACCCGGGAACCAAACCCACTATTGTAAGCGCCAAAGTGCCATAACTGAGCTACAATGGACCACCTGAGATTCTATTGCCAGCACTGTTCACTATGGACTGATATTCTCTATCAGCACTGGGATTTGAACAGACAATCATGCTCTTACTGGCCGGCCTCTCTAACCTTGAGGATACCGCTGAAATAGACTAGAGAACTCACCTGTATGAGCAGTTCTTGAAAGGTCTCCTCTACTGCTGCTCTCTCCTTCCGGGACGGTAGACACACTAGCAGGTAGAGACACTTTACCAGGGCCGCCGGCAGACCTGGCTTTACTACAGACATCAATTCCTAAAAATAGTGAAGAACACACAACAATTTGACTCAAATCACCTCCCAGAGAAAGAGAACACAATATAACCTGGCTTTATTGAATAGAGCAATTCCTAAAGAGAGAAAAAACACACACAAAAAAAAAAAGAAGGAACTTTTACTCTTAGCAAGATTAAATCTGATCAGCTTTTATGACTTGCCTTTAAAATGTGTAACTGACAACAAAAACACATTTGTATTGCTTACTAAAAATATGCCACCAAGGAGATGTCTGTCTGTGAGGGGCTTGCCAAGACCTATGCACTGGAACAACTCTGATTTATTAACACACACTGAATCATCATTGAACTAAACAACACTGGGAGTTTCCAGATGTTTCACTTCCAGTTACCTGGGACTTCAGGCTACAGTACACAGCTTAAACTATAATGTGGTAAACCACAGTCAGTCTGTTAAAGGATCAGGGTAGCCATGCTTTAGATTCAAACATGTTTAACTTCACTCACAGCAGAGTTTGTAGCAGTCAGGAAAGACAGAGTCTTCAACAGAAGCCATCCTGCATTGTCTGTCTGTGTTGTCTGGCTGTGTGACTCTCCCCTGTCTGTCTCCTCTGTCCTGTCTGTCTCCCTGCTGTCTATCTCACTGTTGTCTATATCGTCTGTGTTGTCCATCTCGTCTCTTCTCTGGAAGAACTGCTGCACCTCGTAGCGAGCCTCCTCTAGGAGAGGAGACACAACAAAGGTTAGAATCACAGATACACCCAAGGCGTAGAAACACATACAAATCTGTCCAGGAACAACCCCATAACACCTGACCTTAGACACTGAAGCTTAACAAAGGGCAAGGTGGAGAAGCTACTACCATATTTCTTACACTGTGTGTAGCCATTCCTTTCAGATCTACTTGAAGTGCCTAGTGGATAGGAAAAGAAACCTATCAGAGTTCTCAGAGAGCCTGTTCTAACGCAGAGGTTAAAAATAATAATAGTATTTTTACCATCCACTGAAACTACTTTCACTTTCTAGTCTCAAACACCAAGGTCTGCATGAGGTATATTTCGGTTTTGTTATTCAGTTTGACTGAGTTTTTAAATCACACTGTATTGTTGACTTTCTAAAGAGTTGCTCTAGTACATTTACTGTACTGTGCTGGTATGTAAACACTAAACTATTAAACCAATAACTTCAAGACACTATGTTATCTGTATAGAGGTTCTGGTACAGCAGAGAAACACACAACAGAGAAACATGACATACAGTACAACATGAAAACATAGTTGGGAATTAAAAACAGAAGTATCCACTTCTCTAAAGAAGTCAGGTAGTACTAACATGCAAGCATGCTCACACACAAACAGTCACGCTCGCACACACTTCCTTCTAATAACCTGCAGTAACCCAGTAAAGTTTATCAGAGAAATATGACTGAGCAGAACACAGAGGGAAGTCATGCCATAACCATAATAAAGGCATGATGACCATAAAATACCTGCAGGTTTTTCTGCCAGTATGGCATGGATGTTGGAGACCACAGTGTTTGCAGTCAGAGCAGCTAGACTCCTCAGATCCAGCTCCTCTGTCCCACCACCACTTTCACATACCTACAGTAGAAAGAGAGGGAGAGATGGAAGGGAGAGAGAGAGAGAGAGGGAGGGAGAGATGGTTACTGTAGTTAGGTTTAGCTAGCATTGAGTGTTGCTAGTTTACTTTACAGTGAATAGTCTTATGGCAGTAAATGTATTGATACAGATAAAAACCTGAGCCAAGGCATACTGGAATAGTGGATGCAATGAATTAGTATTTAGCAGAAGCACAGATGCAGGTTTCATTTCTCTTTTTATACACTGCAGAATCATATACACCAAATAACAACTACACAAATACCAGACATACAATACCAACTCCACAAATACACAACACCAGATGTATAGTGTCTGCATTGAAACCTGTAAGAAGATATGGATATGGGTGATGCGTTTGAATGGGCCCCTATATACTGGTGAAATCCCATTGCGCAGATCATGGAGCCTGTGTTTGCATACACACACCAGTCACATATGAAAACTCCCTCCTTTAGTTCAAGGGAAAGACTCAGAGACTGCTTACGCCTGTGGCTACGGTTATCACCATGGTTCTGACCAGATCAATGGGCACGTGCGCACACACTCGCTCGCACGCACACAGCATCCTGCTCAATGGGCACACAGATCAGTGCTGGAATTCAGCCAAAGGACAGTATGATTGTCATTGTCATTAACTTGCTATTATGGGAGGAAATCGTAGGATAAATCCTATCAGTTTGTCTATAAGCATAGTCAAAGGGTCTCTGATTAAAGTAAAGAAGTGACTTTATCATTAGCCATCTCCTGTGGCTGTTTGGCATGACAATAACCACAGAAGTTGGCAAGATCGCACAAACACATATGGGACCAGAGACAACACAGTACTGTACCTGTATGTAGAGAGGCAGGACTCGGCGCAAGTGTTCCTCTTTTTGGTCAAGGGGGAGGGGTGTGTCTATCTCGCTCTGGTCCATGGTTTCCTTTTTGGTATGTGTGTGGTCAGGGGAGAGGTGTGTGTGTTTCTGGCCAGAGGTGTTCATACTATCCTTGTGTGTGTGTGTCTCCATCTGTTGGAGCATCTCTCGGAGGACCAGTAGGGGATGGGGCTGGGGTCCTCCACCTCTCTCTCCCCCCCTTCCCTCCTTCAGATCCAGGGGGGCAGCTAGCTCCCCTGAAGCACTCAGCTCCCCTGTCTCCTTGTTGATCCTCTCCACGTCAGCCATCTGCTCCTGACAGACAAACAGAGAGGAGAGACAGAGAGTGAAATAGAGAAAGAGAGAGACTGAAAGAGGATGGGGTGGGGGGGGGGGGGGGGGGGGGGGGGGGTTCAGAGTGTTTGGGATAGTCAACCTAAGTTTGCAAAATTCCAGAATATTCCCTAAATCCCCAGTTTTTCCAGAATTCCCAGTTGGTAATTTATCCATGATTTTGTTACTTCTAGGTTAGACTACTGCAAATCTCTACTTTCCGGCTACCCGGATAAAGCAATAAATAAACTTCAGTTAGTGCTAAATACGGCTGCTAGAATCCTGACTAGAACCCCAAAATGTGATCATATTACTCCAGTGCTAGCCTCCCTACACTGGCTTCCTGTCAAGGAAAGGGCTGATTTAAAGGTTTTACTGCTAACCTACAAAGCATTACATGGGCTTGCACCTACCTATCTCTCTGATTTGGTCCTGCCGTACATACCTACACGTACGCTACGGTCACAAGACGCAGACCTCCTAATTGTCCCTAGAATTTCTAAGCAAACAGCTGGAGGCAGGGCTTTCTCCTATAGAGCTCCATTTTTATGGAATGGTCTGCCTACCCATGTGAGAGTCGCAAACTCGGTCTCAACCTTTAAGTCTTTACTGAAGACTCATCTCTTCAGTGGGTCATATGATTGAGTGTAGTCTGGCCCAGGAGTGTGAAGGTGAATGGAAAGGCTCTGGAGCAACGAACCGCCCTTGCCGTCTCTGCCTGGCCGGTTCCCCTCTTTCCACTGGGATTCTCTGCCTCTAACCCTATTACAGGGGCTGAGTCACTGGCTTACTGGTGCTCTTTCATGCCGTCCCTAGGAGGGGTGCGTCACTTGAGTGGGTTGAGTCACTGACGTGATCTTCCTGTCTGGGTTGGTGCCCCCCCCCCCCCCCCCCCCCCCCGGGTTGTGCCCTGGCGGAGTTCTTTGTAGGCTATACTTATGCTGCAGTAGTTTGTGTCAGGGGGCTAGGGTCAGTTTGTTATATCTGGAGTACTTCTCCTGTCTTATCCGGTGTCCTGTGTGAATTTAAGTATGCTCTCTCTAATTCTCTCTTTCTTTCTCGGAGGACCTGAGCCCAGGACCATGCCTCAGGACTACCTGGCCTGATGACTCCTTGCTTTCCCCAGTCCACCTGGCTGTGCTGCTGCTCCAGTTTCAACTGTTCTGCCTGTGAAAATTATTATTTGTCCATGCTGGTCATTTATGAACCTTTGAACATCTTGGCCATGTTCTGTTATAATCTCCACCTGGCACAGCCAGAAGAGGACTGGCCAGCCCTCATAGCCTGGTTCCTCTCTAGGT
This sequence comes from Oncorhynchus kisutch, assembly GCF_002021735.2. Taxonomy (NCBI): domain Eukaryota; kingdom Metazoa; phylum Chordata; class Actinopteri; order Salmoniformes; family Salmonidae; genus Oncorhynchus; species Oncorhynchus kisutch. Next base: position 49,201,941 of record NC_034184.2, on the reverse strand, counting down.
TTCTTCCTAGGTTTTGGCCTTTCCTAGCCACCGTGCTTCTACACCTGCATTGCTTGCTGTTTGTTTTAGGCTTGGGTTTGGGGTTTTAGGCTGATATCAGCTGATGTACGAAGGGCTATATAAATACATTTGATTTGATTTGATTAATGAATAGATTATAATCAGTGTTGGACACATCTGTTTGCAGAATGGCAGTGACATAGAAGCACAGTTAAAATCAGACTACACTTCTCCTATTGTCTTCAGTCCCTCTATAAACAGCTCACCTAGGGAAATAAAGAGAGAAAGCTAGACTACTGATAGACCCCGTCTGTCTACAATTTTTTATCAACCTCTAAGCAGTCAACAGCTCAGAGTGAGAAGGGTGAGCATGACAACACCTATAGGTCCCAACTAGTGTTGCAAAATTATAGAAACTTTCTCATGTTTGTCAGAAAAACAGGTTGGAGGATTCCCAGAATCAGGAGCAAATACGCATGAAGGGAATCATGGAGGGAGATATGTTTCTGGAATTTCACAACCCTAGTTCCTACAATAAACGCAGACCTCTGAGTTTTCTCAATTTTCTTTTTCTGAGATAATCACCATGTGACTCACAATAAAGACGAACTGGAACACACCAGAGGAACTAAGTGTGCCTAATGAACTCCTTGAGGGTGTGATTTGAAAGTGCACTATAAAGAGATATGAACGGTAAGGGGTTAGAATGAAATGCAACACAAACGTACATCTGGGAGCCAGCTAACTGTTCAAATCATTTGGTTCAATTCATTAAGAGATTAGCTCACCTTTTGGATCACCGGCACTTTAATTTCTGAAGAATGTTGAGATTTATGACATCACTGACTAATCCTTCTGCATCTCGTACTAGTCTCCCACGCAGCGGTGAGGGAACACACGCACACGCTCTCCCTATCAGCTGTTCACAGTCACATTAAGATGTAATTGTTGTCTTGTGATGTAACACTGGGCTTGCTGCAGGGAAGGAAATCTGCTTCTGTTTGCTCATACTGGTTGTCCCGTGTGTTTGTGTGTGTGTGTGTGTGGGAGGGGGGGTGATGTGTTTAGGAACTACGGTGATCAAGCGATCACACACACACACATTCACACAGGGCCTTTTGTGCTGCCCATTATCCCTGCTATATTGGTGCACACAGAAACAGATTTAAACATAACTGAGTAATGAGAATGAGCTTCACATGAAGTTGAAGTTGATCTGTGAAAACCATGTAAGGGGACCAAGCGCTGTTCTTTCTCTCTAGCCCTCTCTCTCTCTTTCCCTTCGCTAAGCTCTTCCTCATACCATGACAGAACTGGTTCGTTCCAGTACAGCAAAGCAGTATTGAGTGGAGGAGCAATATGTCTGTTCACGAGAACATAAACCTGTTCTCCCAAACACACACAAAAAAAACTTTGCTATAATACAACCTCACTGTAATAAAATCTCATCCTGGCACAAAGACAGCCTGACAAGTCTAGTCTCAGAGCAGGCCCATAGTATATACTGTAACTGTACCTACCTGTGTGAGAGTCATCTATAAGTCCACTGACAGCCAGGGGGATCGGAGTTGTTAAATCCAAACAAGGGTTCTCTCTCTCTTTCCCTTTCCCTCTCTCTGTTCCCATGTCAGGGCATGCAGGCTTTGACAATTAGGGACATGACTACTCTAGCCCTTCAGTACAGTGTGTGTATGTGTGAGTCCTCAAACCTCTCACTAATCTGTGTCTCCTCTACTACAGCAGTCCCTTCAGTAATCTGCAGAGAGAGAGCAACAGTGGTCTGATCTGAACTTTGCTCCGTCTTACATCAGCAGGGCCAGGTCATGTGCTTCATTTCCTACGAGCCGAAAGCAGAAGTGAAGAACCCTGTTGTTCTGGTAACTATGGCGGAACCCTCCCAGCTCTCGCCACTCCACATTTTGACTGCAAAAGAGACCTGTTTGGCTTTTTATAGACCTGTCATGTTACTTGTGGTGATGAGGAGTAATGAAAGCAGGACAAACATGTTGCCAAACATCAACAAAATATGTTTTTCTATGATTAGCACTTCCCTACCAGTAGCGATGTGTGCATAAAAGCACCAGAGAAGCCAAGCCAGAAAAAAAGCCATATTACAACCTGTGTTGTGATAATTGCGTAACATATCATACTAAATGGAGTGTCTCGGATTTTGTACAGAATAATACTAAATGCTATGAGATCAGGTTGCAGCCAGCCAGCAGCGCGCAGTCAAAATCCAATAAAATGCTTGCTAACATGTTTAACTTCTTGATGAAATTAGTATGTTTGTAACAAATCAATTGTTTTACACTATTATATTCTATCCAAACAAGATTAATAAACATGCAATCACTATTGAGTGAATGAACAAAGTAGTTTTGGAACTAATGGTCTGTCGAAGTCAATGTGATAAAATCAAGATTCATAGTGTAATGGTCAGTGCTTGACTTCGGCCGGAGCTGTCCAGAGCGCCATACTAGCACTTCAAATTTTGGGGGGAATTGCGTACCGGCTCCTCTATAAAACAAAGTAGCCTATCGCCGGACCAGATTTCCACACCGAGGCAAAAAAAGTTTGATCAAAGCAGAATGAAGGCGGGATCTGCAATGAATAGCAATGGAGAGTGGGCATTCATTTCCTGATTCCGCTTTGTTCAAGTTTATTTGCCGCTAGTCTGTGAATCTGTGAGTGACAGTAGGCTGTTTGAGATCACACAGATTGAAAATCTGTCAGTGTAACGTAGATGCAGGGAGTCAGAAAGCAAGAGCAATTAGTGAGTTTAATTACGAAGAACATTGAATGATACAAAACAAGAAAGTCTAAACATGAAAACATAAACAATATTGCCTGGTGGGTGATAACAACAGAGTGCTATGTAAAGGGGAAGTAATCACGAAGGTGATGAAGTCCAGGTGTACCTAATGAGGCACAGGTGTGCATAATGGATGGGGTGCGAGGACCAGTGGTTAGTAGACCGGCGACATAGAGCGCCGGAGAGGAAGTGGACGTGATAGGAGGAGCGGGAGTGGATGCGCGGCACAAGCCGCAGGACGACGCTGACCAGGAGGACGGCACAGAAGGACGAGGAGCTGGCTGGTCCGGACGGCAAAGGACGGCAAAGGTGGAAGTCTCGGATTATGTTGGGATCTAGATTGTCTGGACCATGAACCTCCCAGTCCACCAGGTACTGGAGCCGACCCCACAATGTCTGGAGTTCAGAAGGGACCTGACAGCATAGGCAGGACTACACTCGATGCCCAGGGGAAGTGGATGGGTGTTGTGGGGGACGGCATCAACAAGGGGACCAGGAACCACGGCCTGAGGAGGGGAACGTGAAAAAATTGTGAGATCCGATAGTCTTTGGGAAGCTCTAATCGGTAATTGACCCTCAAGAGGACTTTGATTGGCCGCACAAACTGGGGACTCTGCTTCTGCAGGGCAGGCAGAGCAGGAGGTTCCTGGTGGAGAGCCAGATGTGATCACCAAAATGTTAACTGGTGCCTCACTGCGGTGGCGGTCCGCCCGCTCCTTCTTGCACCGGATGGTGCATTGGAGCCTCAAGTGGGCAGCTTCCCAAACCTCTCCTGCGCGCCGGCATCACTCATCCACCGCAGGGGCTTCGGTCTGGCACTGGGTCCACGGAGCCAGGGCCGGCTAGTACCCCAACACGCACTGGGAGGGAGACAACAAGGTGGAGGAGTGACGAAGTGAGTTCTGTGCGTATTCCGCCCAGGGAAGAAATTGGGCCCACTCCCTCTGACGGTCCTGACAGTGACTCTTCAGCAACCTCCCCAGCTCCTGGTTGGTCCACTACACCTGCCCATTGGACTGAGGCCTGTACTGATATATGAGGATGACCATGACCCCCATCAAGGCTCTCCATACACATGACGTGAATTGGGGATCACAGTCGAAGACTGAAACAGTGCCTCAGCGACCTGGAGGGGCAGTAGGGAGACCAGAGAGAGGGATATAATGACAGCATTTGAAGAATCTGTCCACATCATTTATAACAGTGGTGAAACCACCAAACAGGGGAAGATCAGTGACAAAATGTATCGACAGATGGATCCAAGTCTGCTGAGGCGCAGGGAGGGGAAGGAGTTTCCCTGCTGGTGCGTTCCAGGGAAACCTGGTTTGGGCACATACGGAGCAGGAGTTGACATTGTAGGAGGCGTACTGTGCCAAGGTGGGCAACCAGTACTTAATGGAGATGGATTGAGTGGTGCAGGTGATGCCTGGGTGTCCATTGGCAAGGGATGTATGCGCCCAGGTCAAAAGCCGATCCCTTACCTTTGTGGGAATGTAGGTGAGCTCCGGAGGAGAGGTAGCCGGTGGCAGTTCCCTCTCCACAACCTGGCAGATGTCCACGTCTATGTCCCAGAGCATGAAGGCAATGATTCGGGAGGGCGATATGATGGGACCACTCAGGACAAGAATCTCTCCTGAATCGTGATGTCGTCGCCAACTTCCTTTGAGGAGAGAGTTGAGAGGAGAGGTGATGGAGCTGAAGTTCCTGATGAAGTGGCGGTAAAAGTTGGCAAACGCTTTATGGTGGTTGGGACTGGCCATGACCTGATTGCATCTACCTTCCTTTCCTCCATAACTACTCACTGTGGGCTGATCTGATATCCCAAGAAGGAGACAGCGACCTGATGGAACTGGCACTTCTCCGCTTTCATGTACAGATGGTTCTGATGGGCGATGTGCTCCTCCAAGGTGGCCAAGTAGATCAGGATATAGTCGATATACATGACCACTTGGCGCCCAAGCATGTCCCGAAACACCTTGTTCACAAATGCAAGGAACACCGATGAAGCATTGGCTAAACCATAAGACATCACCAAGTACTCATATTGCCCAGACACCATGCTGAAGGCCGTCTTCCATTCATCCCCCTCCCGGTTGTGGATCAAATTGTAGGCACTCCACAGGTCCATTTTGGTTTTAAAAAACTAGGCACCGCGGAGCTGTTCAATGGTGGCCGGGAGGAAGTAGCGGTACTTGGTGGTGATGGCATTGTAGTCTATACACGGACGAAGACCACGAAGAAGAAACCAGCCATCGCAGGGGAGGTGGATGGGCGAATTAAACCCTGTAGGAGAGCCTTCTGGATGTTCTTCTTCAGAGCCTTGGTTTCAGCCACCGACAGGGGGTAGATGCAGCTGTGTGGAGACGCAGAGTTTGTTAGCAGGTCGATGGCACAGTCTCAGGGGCGATGAAGAGGGAGACAGGTGGTGCTGGTCTTGGATAAAAAACTTCCGGAGATCCTGGTAAACTGTCTGGTCCTACGGCCATAGTTGGAGTAGGGGCTCACCCCTGTCCCCTGGTGGATTATTGAAGACTCCTCTGAACAAAGCCATAAACCTCGCATAGGAATCCAGGAATGGCCAAAGCCCATTCCAATGCCTGCCCCGTCAACAGGGAAATAAGCATGGCAACCTTGGACCTTGGAAAAGTTTGGAACCACCAACACTCTTCCTAGAGCTGCCAGCCGTCCAAACTGAGCAATCGGGGGAGAAGGGCCTTGGTCAGGGAGGTGACCAAGAACCCGATGGACACTCTGACAGAGCTCTAGAGTTCCTCTGTGGAGATGGGAGAACCTAGGTAGCCTCGTGTTTAGAGCGTTGGACTAGTAACTGAGAGGTTGAAAGATCGAATCCCCAAGCTGACAAGGTAAAAATCTGTCGTTCAGCCCCTGAAAATGACAGTTAACCCACTGTTCCTAGATCATTAACTGACTTACCTAGATAAATAAAGGTAAAATAAAAAATCTCTACAGCACTCTACCAATAGGCCTTTATGGTAAAGTGGCCAGATGGAAGCCACTCCTCAGTAAAAGGCACATGACAGCCTGCTTGGAGTTTGCCAAATGGCACCTAAAGGACTCTCAGACCATGAGAGTGGTCTGATGAAACCAAGATTGAACACTTTGGCCGAAATGCGAAGCACCATGTCTGGAGGAAACCTGGCACCATCCCTACGGTGAAGCATGGTGGTGGCAGCATCATGCTGTGGGGATGTTTTACAGCGGCAGGGACTTGGAGGCTGGTCAGGATCGAGGCAAAGATGAATGGAGCAAAGTACAGAGCGATCCTTGATGAAAACCTGCTCCAGAGCTCTCAGGATCTTAGACTGGGGTGAAGGTTCACCTTCCAACAGGACAACCACCCTAAGCACACAGCCAAGACAACGCAGGAGTGGCTTCAGGACAAGTCTCTGAATGTTCTTGAGTGGCCCAGCAAGAGCCTGGAATTAAACATCATTGAACATCTCTGGAAAGACCTGAAAATAGCTGTGCAACAATGCTCCCTATCCAACCTGACAGTGATTGAAAGGATCTGCAGAGAAGAATGGGAGAAACTCTCCAAATACAGGTATGCCATGCTTGTAGAGTCATACCCAAGTAGTATCGAAGCTGTAATCGCTGCCAAAGGTGCTTCAGCAAAGTACCGAGTAAAGGGTCTGAATACCTATACCTGTAAATTAAATACTTCCATTAAAAAATATATCTAAATTTGAATTTTTTTTTTTAAATGGTTAAAAACATTATGGGGGTATTGTGTGTAGATTGATGATGATTTTCTTTTACTTAATTCATTTTAGAATAAGGCTGTAACCTAACAAAATGTGGAAAAAGTCAAGGGGTCTGAATACTTTCCGAAGGCACTGTATCTATATAATTTGGCTGTATGTATTTTTAGATATAGGCCTATTGTAAATGTGTATTATTGTACAAATATATCTAAGCTACATATTATTTGGACAGAGGTAATAAACTATCCATTGATCAGCACAGCAATTGATAAAACAGGACCATGTTTGAAACACAAGTGGTTCTGAGCTTAATTCAATATTACATACTGTAGGTAAGCTAACAGTAACAGAAATCAGGAATGCAGGCAGGCATAGTAACTTATCTATCTGAGCTACTGTGTCCAACGCACCACCACCTGTTGTTATGTTGGGCACCTACTTATCAAAAAGGGATGTTATTATGATTTTTTTTTCATTACATGTTTTGCTAAAATAAAGAAATACGGGCATGAAACTCCTTACTACAAGACAAAACAGCTCAATCAAGCCTGAAGGTCTAAGTATAAAAGCAAAGCTTGCATTTATTTAATTTTAAAAAGAATGAAAAGGTAGCTTAATGAGATAATGTCTTAATGAGATAATGTGTGAAGAATCCAATTCTTTACCTTTGTGTGTGGTTCAAATCACATTATTGTGGAAACACCTCCTCTAATTAGTGTGTTTGAGAAGGTTTGAATCCCAAGCAACTTGCCTATACATAGTTTGAAGTGCAATACCAACGTAGCTACTGTAGTAAGTCAAAGCTATGTGCTGGAAAACCTTGGTAGAGCATTGGCGGAATAGGCATTGTAGTACTCATGTGAATTTCCTTTGTTTTTCAGCTTCAGACCAATGCCTATTCTCACTTAAAACCAGTGGAGGCTGTGTTTGATGTATTTGATACCATTCCACTAATTCTGCTCCAGCCATTACCACGAGCCCGTCCTCCCCAATTAAGGTGCCACCAACCTCCTGTGCTTAAAACATTGTTTTTTTGTTTTTAATAGGTCAAAGGCTAAGATAATAAGGAGACACAGTTGCAGAATAAATTCAACCACATACTGTATATGTTTCATTACAAAACAGGAGAGCAACAACATGTCTGTTGAAGTCCACAAAACATATCGCATGTAACTATCAGTTGACAAAAATGACCTACAGCATGGTCAAGCAAGCTAATGTTTACCGCAAGTCACAAAGAAAACAGGAACTGCCGCCACTATTCCAGCACCATTTTAACATAATCAAATCACTTCTGCTTAATCTAATACAGTGATAACTAAAAGATGCCAAAAATGATTTAGTCCAATCAACTTCAGGTAAATATGTATTATGTAAATATAATATGTAAATATGTAAATATTCACCCTGCTTGTAGAGAAACACCAATGTCATCCTCCTCTTTCATGTTGACTATATGGTCTATGACTCTGTCATATAGTACACGCCTTTAGTTTTTGTTGTCCTAGGCTACCTGGCTAAAATGCTTGCACGCTAGCCTAACTAGCCTTTCATGGGCGACGATGCACCAGGCCAACTAGTTAACATTAGGATACTACACCTAGATTCATGTTGAACTTCCATCTTCTCAGCCAAGGGGCACAATTTATTAATTTATGGTTGGATCAGAATCGCCATTATAATCATGGGCAGTACGGAGAATGAAGTAAAACCACAATGCCAAATCCCTATCTCCATCCATGTCTAATCTGGGAAAGGGACAATTCTAGCTAGCTCGCTAGACACCGGAAGACAACAACACAAGATACAACAATTATATTTTATTTTGGTCGATAATGACGTTTGGCCAAATCCAAACTGGCTTCCATTGACACTTTTTTTTGGTGGGCCAGGACCATTCACAGCTGAGCTTACTCAGTTTAGCTCAATGCTGATTGGCTATTATTTTATTATTTTTTCATCAAGGGAGGCCAAATGCTCGCTGGCTTCAGGAACTATGTAAAAGTTAAGAAGTGACTGTAGTCTACATCAAAGGCAATCACTTTGTGTAATGCTATAGTTTTTCATTCAGTTGTAGCTTTCTCAAAGGGTGAGGAAGTAGTTAAAGGAGAACCGCACTTCCTGATTTGGCCGTTACAGTTACTTGTAATGTAACCTTTAGATTACCCAAACTCAGTAAAGTAATCAGTTACTTTCAGATTACTTTCCCCTTAAAGGGGAATTCCGCTACTCTTCAACTTCATAGTCCTTATCTCCAGCACAATAACAGTGTCTATTTATGTGAAAACTGTGCATTTCTATGATCTGTGGTTAAAAAGATAAGAAAGGTCCTAAAAAATGCTTATCTGTGACATTTTATAAACGAGTTTCTATCCAGATGGAGGGTATTTTATTTTTCCCCACATCACTGTAACTCTCATCATGTTTAAAAAACAGTTTTTACATATATATTTTTTTGATTATGTTATCACGTATAACTTTTTAACTTTATATATTTATTCTACAAAACGAAGAAATGCACCGTTTTCACATACACTCCTGGCCAGTTCACATACACTCCTGTCGGAGCAGACAGTCTCCTACAGACAGTGAGTCACATGGCCGTGGCTTGCTATATAAAGCAGACAGACAGGCATCGAGGCATTCAGTTACTGTTCAATTGAACAAACGTTAGAATGGGCAAAACGAGTGACCTAAACGACAGCATGATCGTTGGTGCCATGCGCCCCGGTTCCAGTATCTCAGAAACGGCCGGCCTTCTGAGATTTTCACACACTACAGTGTCTAGGGTTCACCTAGAACAGTGCTACAAACAAAAAACATCCAGTCAGCAGCAGTCCTGTGGGAGAAAAATAGCTCATTGATGTGAGGTTGAAGGAGAATGGCAAGAATCATGCAAGCTAACAGGCGGGCCACAAACAGGCAAAAAACGGCACAGTAAAACAGCGGTGCGCCGAATGGTATCTCGATACGCACAACTCATCGAGTCTTGTCATGGATGGGCTATTTCAGCAGACGACCACACCGGGTTCCACTCCTATCAGCTAAAAATTAGAAGAAGCGGCTCCAGTGCGCATGCAATCACCAATACTGGACAATTGAGGAGTGTAAAAGCTTTGCCTGGTCCTATGAATACCGGTTACTGTTGAGTCAGGATTTGGCGTAAGCAGCATGAGTCCATGGCCCCATCCTGCCCAGTGTTAACGGTACAGGCTGGTAGCGGGATGTAATGATGCAGGGAATGTTTTCCTGGCACATATAAGGTACCTTGATACCAATTGAGAAACATTTCCATTCCCCAATGGATTCAGGCTGTTCTGGAGGTACTAGCCGGGTACTAGATGGGTGAACCTAATAAACTAGCCACTTAGTGTATGTAGACACCGGTATTGTGCTGGATATAATAAAAAATTAGGTTAAAAAGTGGTGGAGTAGCACATTAAGAGACATTAGAAGAAGACACAAATTCATTTTACCAATTGAACAACATCTATTGCAGGGTAAATCAATGTTAGAGTTTACATAGCTGGTCATAAATGGATGTTGCATTTTTCTTTTTGGGTTGGTTATGTAGGCCTCTTCTAACCCATTGTCTTCTACTACAGATAATAATACAATTAGGCTATATCTTTAAATAACAACGTAAAAACGTCTGTCAGATTTGCAGTCATTCCAATTAATTCAATACTCCTTAATCTTCCTGAATACTGCTATAGGCCTTTTCAAGACATGAGGTATAGGCCTATTGTTAACTTTTTGGTTAGTGACACTTTGATATCTTGATAATATGCAGCTGTTAAAGCCTATCAAAAGTTTGCAAGTTTAAACATGTGTCTGTTAGGCCTATGAGCACGAATTAGATTGAGCAATAAGAGCCCCACTTGTGGTCTTCTTAAATTAAACTTGTTTTTGACAGTATGGACTGGAGCACAATGTACAGTATGAGGCAATTTAGCAATTAGGATTCACTATCTGGTGGTTATGATAAATTAGGCATTGTGGCTCACTTTTGACATATAGATAAATGTGCACATTTTTTATGTATATATTTTTGTTGTTGAGTACTCTAGTACTCAAACAGTCAAAAAAGTTAAAACGTCCATCCCTTGTTTGGAAATAATCTAAGTATTGTTTTAAAACAAGTGGGCATGTGCCAAATCCACCTCTTCATTGTCGAACCGGAGCGAGGGAAGCTGTGGGTGGAGGGGCGATTTGCACATGGAACTTGGCAAAGGAGGGCATGAATTGTTGTTATTATTGTAATCCAAACCCAACCTTCATTTACTCGTTGTGACACACTCAGGTTCCAAACTCAGTTTTAGACGAGACTGACATTAGGACCAATATTATCCTATTTACACATTGTCGTCAATTTTGACACTATAATACATTTTTCTGACTCATACCGATGCCATATTGGCCATATTCAAAGGGATTAGTGTTTTTTTTAGGGTCAGCCGCTCTTTAATTCTCACATAATTGCTATACATTGTAATACTAGTGCTGTGTGTATGGAGAAGCCTGCCACTAGTCCTTGTAGATAGCACCATCATGTGGTGTGTAAACTATACTGACCAAAAATATTAAATGCAACATGTTAAGTGTTGGTCCCATGTTTCATGATGGGAAGTAAAAGACCCGGAAATTTTCCATATGCACAAAACCGAATTTCTCTACATTTCTTTGCACAAATTTGTTTACATCCTTGTTAGTGAGCATTTCTCCTTTGCCAAAATAATCCAGAAGCTGATTAAACAGCATGATCATTACACAGATGCAACTTGTGCTGGGGACAATAAAATACCACTCCAAAATGTGCAGTTTTGTCACACAACAAAATGCCATAGATGTCTTAAGTTTTGAGGGATTGTGCAATCGGCATGCTGTTTGCAGGAATGTCCAACAGAGCTGATGCCAGAGAATTGAATGTTAATTTCTCTACCATAAGCTGCCTCCAACATCATTTAAGAGAATTTGGCAGTACGTCCAACAGGCCTCACAACCGCAGACCACGTGTAACCACTCACACCCAGGACCTCCACATCCAGCTTCTTCACCTGCGGGTTCATCTGAGACCAGCCACCTGGACAACTGAGAATTATTCAGTCCGTAATAAAGCCCCTTTGTGGGGAAAAACTCATTCTGATTGGCTGGACCTAGCTCCCCAGTGGGTAGGCCTATGCCTTCCCAGGTCCCACCCATGGCTGCACCCTTGCCCAGTCATGAAATCCATAGATTAGGGCCTAATGAATTTCTTGAAATTTACTGATTTCCTTATATGAACGGTAACTCAGTAAAATCGTTGAAATTGTTGCATTTATATTGTTGTTTAGTATATAAATGTGCAGGTACAACAAAGGACTATAGTGAAATAGGTTAATTAGACATAGGCCTTTTTGAACTGTTGGTCTGAGCCCTGAATGCTGATTGGCTGACAGCCATGGTATATCAGACCATATACCATGGGTATGACAAAACGTTTATTTTTACTGCTCTAATTACATTGGTAACCAGTTTGTATTAGTAATAAGGCACCTCGGGGGTTTGTGGTATATGGGTATTTCATGTATTTAAGATGTATTTAAGATGGCGCTGACAGAAATGGTCACCTTGCTTCAAGTCCAACTATGTAGTTATTTGTTTTTTTAATGTATTATTTCTTACATTGTTAGCCCAGAAAAACTCAAGTGTTATTACATACAGCCGGGAAGAACTATTGGATATAAAAGCGATGTCAACATACCAACATTGCGACCAGGAATACGTCTTTCCCGAAGCGGATCCTTTGTTCGGACCTCCACCCTGGACATGGGATCTTATCCCAGAGGCTGACCCAAAACAACGCAGTCGCCGTAAGAGAGGCAGACGGAGCGGCCTACTGGTCAGACTCAGAAGGCGAGCACATCATCCACCGCTCCCGAGCATATTACTCACCGATGTCCAATCTCTAGATAACAAGATGGGAGACATCAGAGATTGTAACATACTCTGTTTCAAGGAAACATGACTCACTCGGGATATGTTGTCAGAGTCGGTACAGCCACCCGGTTTCTTCATGCATTGTTTTCTGCCACTCCCAAACGATAGAATTTGTAGATAATTGGCCCTCATTCTGGGACTCACCCTCCTGTTGAGGAGTGACGGACTCCATCCTAGCTGGAGGGGTGCTCTCATCTTATCGACAAACATAGACAGGGCTCTAACTCCACCAGCTCCACAATGAGATAGGGTGCAGGCCAGGCAGCAGGATCTTAGCCAGCCTGCCAGCTTAGTGGAGGCTGCTACTAGCACAGTCAGTGTAGTCAGCTCAGCTATCCCCATTGAGACCGTGTCTGTGCCTCAACCTAGGTTGGGCAAAACTAAATATGGTGGTGTTCACCTTAGCAATCTCACTAGAATAAAGACCTCCTCCATTCCTGCCATTATTGAAAGAGAGTGTGATACCTCACATCTCAAAATAGGGCTACTTAAGTCAGTGAACTAATCACTGATCATAATCTTGATGTGATTGGCCTGACTGAAACATGGCTTAAGCCTGATGAATTTACTGTGTTAAATGAGGCCTCACATTCTGGTTACACTAGTGACCATATCCCCCACACATCCCGCAAAGGATTTACAAAAAATCCCATCTTTTGAGCTTCTAGTCATGAAATCTATGCAGCCTCCTCAATTACTTTTTACAGCTCCTGTTTACAGGCCTCCTGGGCCATATACAGCATTCCTCACTGAGTTTCTATCGAACCATATAGTCATGGCAAATAATATTCAAATTTTTGGTGACTTTAATATTCACATGGAAAAGTCCACAGACCCACTCCAAAAGGATTTCGGAGCCATCATCGACTCAGTGTGTTTTGTCCAACATGTCTCCGGACCTACTCACTGCCACAGTCATACTCTGGACCTAGTTTTGTCCCGTGGAATAAATGTTGTAGATTTTAATGTTTTTCCTCATAATCCTGGACTATCGGACCACCATTTTATTATGTTTGCAATCGCAACAAATAATCTGCTCAGACCCCAACCAAGGATCATCAAAAGTCGTACTATAAATTCTCAGACAACCCAAAGATTTCTAGATGCCCTTCCAGACTCCCTCTGCCTACCCATGGATGTCAGAGTATAAAAATCAGTTAACCACCTAACTGAGAAACTCAATATAACCTTGTGCAATACCCTAGATGCAGTCGCACCCCTAAAAACAAAAAACATTTGTCATAAGAAACTAGCTCCATGGTATACAGAAAATACCTGAGCTCTGAAGGAAGCTTTCAGAAAATTGGAATGGAAATGGCGCCACACCAAACTGGTGTCGTAGAGCCCTGACTGCTGCTAGATCATTCAATTTTTCCAAATTAATTGAGGAAAATAAGAACAATTCAAAATGCATTTTTGATACTATCGCAAAGCTAACTAAAAAGCAGCATTCCACAAGAGGATGGCTTTCACTTCAGCAGTGATAAATTCATGAACTTCTTTGAGAAAAAGATCATGATCATTAGAAAGCAAATTACAGACTCCTCTTTAAATCTGCCTATTCTTCCAAAGCTCAGTTGTCCTGAGTCTGCACAACTCTGACAGGACCTTCATTCGAAAACATAATGTTAACTTTCACTGCTATGCGGATGACACGCAGCTGTACAAGCCCCAAAATTGCCCTCGTGTTGCCCAGACATAAGGAAGTGGATGGGGGCAAATGTTCTACTTTTAAACTCAGACAAAACAGAGATGCTTGTTCTAGGCCCCAAGAAACAAAGATATATTCTGTTCAATCTGACAATTAATCTTGATGGTTGTACAGTCATCTCAAATAAAACTGTGAAGGACCTCGGCGTTACTCTGGACCCTGATCTCTCGTTTGACGAACATATCAAGACTGTTTCAAGGACAGCTTTTTTCCATCTACATAAAATTGAAAAAATCTGAAACTTTCTGTCCAAAAATTATGCAGAAAAATGTATCCATGCTTTTGTCACTTCTAGGTTAGACTACAGCAATGCTCTACTTTCCGGCTACCCGGATAAAGCAGTAAATAAACTTCAGATAGTGCTAAACACGGCTGCTAGAATCTAAAACCTAAATGTTTTATCATATTACTCCAGTGCTAGCCTCTCTACACTGGCTTCCTGTTAAAACCTGTTAAGCCTACCCCCTACTTTTTCGAACATTCTGTTAAAAATCGCGCAACATTTCGGCATCCTGCTACTCATGCCAGGAATATAGTATATGCATATGATTAGTATGTGTGGATAGAAAACACTCTCACGTTTCTAAAACTGGTTAAATCACGGCTGTGACTATAACAGAGCGTCTGTTTCATCGAAAAGCGCAAGAAAAACTGATCACTGAAAACTGGAAAAAATATCCATGCGCCACTTGCATGTATTGTTTAAGGGGCACGAAATTAAATGGGGCCGAGATTGCAAGTCCTACAGCTTCCACACGATGTCGCCAGTCTTGTCAATTGCCTTCTCGTTGTTTCTTGGTCAAACGAGGTAGAGAGACCACTTTCCATCCGGTCTCCGACAGGAAGTTTTGGATGAGAGATTTTGGAAGATGATTTGAAATCGTGGAGCTATTTAAATACACATCGCCCCGTGATCAATTTGATAGATTATTAACGTTTACTGATCCCTAAAGTTGGATTACAAAAGTATTTCGAAGTGTTTTGTGAAAGTTTATCGTCAACTTTTTTAATTTTAAAAAATGACGTAGCATTTGAAACTGTGTTTTTTTCTGAATCACACAGTTTCCATAGATTGATATTTTGGGTATATATGGACCGATTTAATCGAAAAAAAGACCCAATAGTGATGTTTATGGGACATATAGGAGTGCCAACAAAGAAGCTCGTCAAAGGTAATGAAAGTTTTATATTTTATTTCTGTTATTTGTGTAGCGCCGGCTACGCTAATTATTTTGTTTACGTCGCATTCAGGTATTTCGGGGTGTTGCATGCTATCAGATAATAGCTTCTCATGCTTTCGCCGAAAAGCATTTTAATAATCTGACTTGTTGGCTAGATTCACAACGAGTGTAGCTTTAATTCAGTACCCTGCATGTGTGTTTTAATGAACGTTTGAGTTTTAACGAGTGCTATTAGCATTTGGCGTAGCGCATTTGCATTTGCTGATGGCTAGATGAGACGATTGCGTCTCGGGTGGGCTTAAGAGGTTGGCAAGGGCTGATTTCAAGGTTTTCCTGCTAACCTACAAAGCATTACATGGGCTTGCTTCTACCCATCTTTCCCGATTTGGTCCTGCCGTTCATACCTACACGTTTGCTACGGTCACAAGACGCAGGCCTCCTTACTGTCCCTAGAATTTCTAAGCAAACAGCTGGAGGCAGGGCTTTCTCTTATAGAGCTCAATTTGTATGGAATGGTCTGCCTGCCCATGTGAGAGATGCAAGCTGTGTCTCAACCTTTAAGTCTTTATTGAAGACTCATCTCTTCAGTAGGTCCTATGATTGAGTGTAGTCAATGGTGCTCTTCCATGCCGTCCCTAGGAGGGGTGCGTCACTTGAGTGGGTTGAGTCACTGACGTGATCTTCCTGTGTGGGTTGGCACCCCCCTTGGGTTGTGCCGTGGCGGAGATCTTTGTGGGCTATACTCTGCCTTGTCTCAGGATGGTAAGTTGGTAGTTGAAGATATCCCTCTAGTGGTGTGGGGGCTGTGCTTTGGCAAAGTGGGTGGGGTTAAATCCTGCCTGTTTGGCCCTGTCCGGGGGTATCGTCGGATGGGGCCACAGTGTCTCACTACCCCTCCTGTCTCAGCCTCCAGGATTTATGCTGCTGTAGTTTAAGTGTCGGGGGGCTAGGGTCAGTCTGTTATATCTGGAGTATTTCTCCTGTCTTATCCGGTGTCCTGTGTGAATTTAAGTATGCTCTCTCTAATTATTTATTTATTTCTCTCTCTCGGAGGAACCTCAGGTGGCTGAAGAAATGTGGCTTGTCACCTAAAACACTCCCAAAATTTTACAGATGCACAATCCACTCGTTACCTGTAGTAATGGCACCTGTTTGAACTTGTTATCAGTATAAAAGACACCTGTCCACAACCTCAAACAGTCACACTCCAAACTCCACTATGGCCAAGACCAAAGAGCTGTCAAAGGACACCAGAAACAACATTGTAGACATGCACCAGGCTGGGAAGACTGAATCTGCAATAGGTAAGCAGATTGGTTTGACGAAATCAACTGTGGGAGCAATTATTAGGAAATGGAAGACATACAAGACCCCTGATAATTTCCCTCGATCTGGGGCTCCACGCAAGATCTCACCCCGTGGGGTAAAAATGATCACAAGAACGGTGAGCAAAAATCCCAGAACCACACAGGGGGACCTAGTGAATGACCTGCAGAGAGCTGGGACCAAAGTAACAAAGCCTACCAGCAGTAACACACTACGCCGCCAGGGACTCAAATCCTGCAGTGCTAGATGTGTCCCCCTGCTTAAGCCAGTACATGTCCAGGCCCGTCTGAAGTTTGCTAGAGAGCATTTGGATGATCCAGAAGAAGATTGGGAGAATGTCATATGGTCAGATGAAACCAAAATAGAACTTTTTGGTAAAAACTCAACTCGTTGTGTTTGGAGGACAAAGAATGCTGAGTTGCTTCCAAAGAACACCATACCTACTGTGAAGCATGGGGGTGGAAACATCATGCTTTGGGGCTGTTTTTCTGCAAAGGGACCAGGATGACTGATCCGTGTAAAGGAAAGAATGAATGGGGCCATGTATCGTGAGATTTTGAGTGAAAACCTCCTTCCAATCAGCAAGGGCATTGAAGATGAAACGTGGCTGGGTCTTTCAGAATGACAATGATCCCAAACACACCACTCGGGCAACGAAGGAGTGGCTTCGTAAGGAGCATTTCAAGGTCCTGGAGTGGCCTAGCCAGTCTCCAGATCTCAACCCCATAGAAAATCTTTGGAGGGAGTTGAAAGTCTGTGTTGCCCAGCAACAGCCCCAAAACATCACTGCTCTAGAGGAGATCTGCATGGAGGAATGGGCCAAAATACCAGCAACCATGTGTGTAAACCTTGTGAAGACTTACAGAAAACGTTTGACCTCTGTCATTGCCAACAAAGGGTATATAACAAAGTATTGAGATAAACTTTTGTTATTGACCAAATACTTATTTTCCACCATAATTTGAAAATTAATTAATAAAAAATCATACAATGTGATTTTCTGGGGGAAAAAATCTCATTTTGTCTGTCATAGTTGAAGTGTACCCATGATGAAAATTACAGGACTCCCTCATCTTTTTAAGTGGGAGAACTTGCACAATTGGTGGTTGACTAAATACTTTTTTGCCCCACTGTATATATTCTTATTCACCCCTTTGCATTTGTGTGTATAAGGTAGTTGTTGTGAATTTGTTAGATTACTTGTTAGATATTACTGCATTGTCGGAACTAGAAGCACAAGCATTTCGCTACACTCCCATTAACATCTGCTGACCATGTGTATGTGACCAATAAAATGTGATTTGATTCAAACTGGGCAGTTAAATTTGCATAAACTATGTCTTTCACAGTTTTAAATGTGTTCAGGGTTTTAAATAGATAGGCAAGTCATGTATAGGTCTATTTACCTTAATAAATGCCTTTTATTTGTTTGCCTGAAGTGTCAATCAACCGAAACGTTCCTAACCTTTGGTATCAACAAAAACATAATAGGAGGAGCTTTGTACCAATACACGTATATTATCCCCTAAATTTTGCCACTGACTTATCGCTGAACAGTAAATTGAGCAAGTGGTTATTAAACATTGCCAACCTACTGTCTTTATTCTGAGGTTATGATTTCAATGACACCATATTCGTGTGTTCTTTTTCAGGCCGCTCCAGTCCAAAGCGTTGAAATGTTGACACAATATTATTGTTATTCAACGTTGAGTGAAACTTTAACAGTCCCGTGTTCTTGAGGTAGGCGTTTATCCGACTGGCAACGTTTGCAGCCACAACCAGCAACATTAATTTATGTTTAGCGCATTCAATGGAAGACAATTCATTTTGAATGTTTCAGTTTCACGGATATAATCGGCGAGTCCATACTGTCAAGTTACCACAGCCACACAGTCATAATTGGCTATAGTAAAAATTAAAACAGAAATGTGCTTTTTGGTCTTAATTTAAGGTTAGCGTTATGCATAAGGTTAACAGTGTGTTTAGGTTTTAAATCATATTTTAAGAAGATACATTGTCGAAATAGGCGGTTTTTATGACTTTTTGGCTGTGGTAACTAGTGACGATCCCATATTGAGATGACAAAAATGCAGAGCCAGGTCACATGTGTCTCTATCCAATCAGATTCCCTAGGCGGAGTCTGTCATGCCTACTGCAGTACAATCGTTTTTCACCACAATAAAATATCCAGCTACTTAGTCGCGTAGGATCTCTGTTAAATGAATGTGTAATTGTTGTTACAATGTATCGTCTCTGTATGGATATTTTGTTTACATTGACAGAGTAAAAGTCAGGCGGCACAGGGGTCGATCGTATGCAGTATTCGCATAATGCTTCCAATGCCTAGTGTCGATGGGGACATTTTTGACTGTGTTCAACGAGGGAACGTTGAACATTGTGCACATATCATTCAACATGATCGATCTATCCTCAAAGAGAAAGGTAAGGCTTACCTATGCATGTTTGGAGTATGCATTAGCCTATATAATTTACTGCACACACATTTGCGGAAAATGGGGGATGGATTCTTTTTTTCCAACTAGCCTAGCTACCCGACTGTAGCCTATTCTAATGTCACTTCCGGGAAAGGTGCTTACCATACCATTATTCTAGGGAATGTGTTATTACTTTCTGTAGTTAAATGCTGAATAAAAAGGATGTCAGTAAAGATGTCTGTCGTCAGATCTTTACCATTAGCATGTATTACCCAGTCACTTAGTTGCATCAAATATGCATGAGTAAATTGCTTTGGTACAGGCAGCAGATTTTGCTTTATGTAATGTTTTATAACCAATCTAACTATCTTAAAACTACTGGCCATATTAGGCCTAGTTTTAATTATGTCAAGTTTTAACAATGGCAAGTTTCAGAGTCCCATCACAGTTGATGACACCTGACTGCTGATGTCTCCTGTTGTGATTTTGTCATGTTGTCATAGAGAGAGATACCTTAACTTGTCTGTGTTTTATCAATGATCTGAGATGGGTAGTTGTTCAGTCTATTCTCTCAGACACTTTTCAGCTCCTGACTGTAGTAAAGAGACAATAGTAGGCCTACTGCTCTTTGGGTGGTTAGGGAGTGACACTATCTCAAAGTAGTAGAATAAATGTGATCATTTACAGTCATAGTACTTGAAGCATCTTTAAACACCAACATTTATTTTACTGTGAGATGTTCAATATCTTCTCTAAAGTTCTTCAGTCAAGACTGTCTCCTTTTAACAGCAAAACACAGGCTTTTCACGCTGATGAGACTTGTCGTGTGTGTGTGTGTGTGTGTGTGTGTGTGTGTAGGTTGGGGTGGTTTTAGTCCTCTCCACTTTGCGTCCCTCCATGGTAACCGTGCCATGGTTGACATGTTGCTAAGCAACGGAGCTGACCCCAACCTGACCTGTGATGCAGGAATGACAGCCTTCCATTTCGCCTGCAGGTCAGTAAACACTGATTGGACTGGGTAAGCCCCACTATCCACTCCTATTAAATCTGTGGAAAGGGACTAGGGGAAGAGCGTTGGGCCCCTGTAGGGCTGTGACGGGCATGGAATTTTGGGTGAAGGTAATTGGCTAGCCAAATGACTGCAGTCACTGTAATGACCGTTCAAATATAAAAAATAAATAAATGAAGACACATTTTCTCATAGAATGAATAGAACTGGTGTCCCCATTCAAGTCAATGATGGTGTAATGGGTGGCCATTGGGAGTGTACCCATAGGAGCAAAGCAGGAAGTTAAAGTAGGAAGTAAAAGCAGAACATTTACCCATCAATATTTGCTTTGATTTGTTGATTCAACTCAACTGACATTATAAAAAATACATTCCATTGCATGAGCCACATCATCATTTGAATGAACATTCTACATTACCATTGAAATTATTGCATCACAAGCAGGCAGCAATTGCGAGTGTATCCATGAGTTTACCAGTCAAATTACCAGGGTTAAAGGTTCCAACCCTGTTCTATTCATTCTGTTTCTATGTGTGCTGCTGCTGCAGGGAGTGGGGCGTTGCCTAGGAAACCAAAGACTCGTTTGCTACAGCACCTTGCTTGTTTCAGCAAGGAGCAACAACGTTTCATCACGTTGTTAAGAGTCCATGTTACAGCAGTTATTTTATTTTCATGATGGTCTTCATCCGTAACCGTTGGTTATATGGTAATTGTGTCAGCCCAAGGCACCTGGAGCAGAAATGCCGCCCTCTCCTAGAAATTCCCCTGTCTTCTTCTCTCTGAAGTGTGCACTCATACAGTCCCCCTCATGGATGTGAATGGAGAGGACTGGTGTAAGAAATATGGTTAAACCTCCCTCCAGCCTGTACTTACATCAATCCAATGCTTTTAAATGCTTGAGGGGGAGTGACTGAGTATGCACTTCAGGGAGAAATGGAATTGGACTACTATTTAATGCTATTAATATGTTATTGATGGTAATGTATCTGTCTCTCTAGGCATGGTAATGTATACGTGATGCACCAGATGATGCAGCATGGAGCTGACCTGCGCATGGTAGACCATCAGGGCAAAACCGCCCTACACCATGGAGTATGTGGAGGGAACATGTAAATACACACACACACACACATAAACAGACATTAACACACACACATAGCTGCATAATGTTATATATTATATATCAACTTCATCCCAAGCCGACAGATTTTAATTCTCCATCATTAAAATGTTTTGTTTGTTGTTTTAACTTTTTATGCACTTTAGAATTCTTTGAAAAGCACTATACAAGTAAAAAAAAGTATGTGTGTGTGTGTATATATACTGAACCAAGATATAAACGCAACAATATAAATGCAACAATTTAAAAGATTTTACTGAGTTACAGTTCATATAAGGAAATCATTACATTTAAATAAATTCATTAGGCCCTAATCTATGGGTTACACATGACTGGGCAGGGGTGCAGGCATGGGTGGGCCATGGGTGCCCAGGCCCACCCACAGGGGAGCCAGACCCAGCTACAAACGGGCTTTATTACAGACAGAAATACTCTCAGCAAACCCCCTCCCTCCCCTCAGATGATCCCACAGGTGAAGAAGCCGGATGTGGAGGTCCTGCGGTGGCGTGTTTACACGTGGTCTGTGGTTGTGAGGCCGTTTGGACTCACTGCCAAATCCTCTAAAATGACGGAGGCGGCTTGTGGTAGAGAAATTAACATTCAATTCTCTGGCAACAGCTCAGGTGGACAGTCCTGGAGTCCCTCAAAACTTGAGACATCTGTGGCATGGTGTGGTGTGACAAAATGGCACATTTTAGAGTTGCCTTTTATTGTCCCCAACACAAGGTGCACCTGTGTAACGACCATTCTGTTTAATCAGCTTTTTGATATGCCACACCTGTCACATGGATGGATCATCTTAGGAAAGAGAAATGCTCACCAACAGGGATGTTGGGGGGGATGGGATGTTAGGGATGTTTATTTGAGCTCATGATACATGGAATAACACTTTACATGTTGTGTTTATAGACAGTACATTCTGAAAGTATTCAGACCCCTTGACCTTTTCCACATTTTGTTGCATTACAGCCTTATTCTAAAATTGATTAAATATAAAATGTCACTAATCAATCTACACACAATACCCAATAATGACAAAGCGAAAACAGGTTTTTAGAAATGTTTGCAAATTTTAAAAAATCTACAGAAATGTACATACGTAATCAGACCCTTTGCTATGAGACTCGAAATTGAGCGGTGCATTCTGTTTCCCTTTATCATCCTTGAGATTTTTCTACAACTTGGACATGATTTGGAAAGGCATACACCTGTCTATATAAGGTCCTACAGTTTGCAGAGTATGTCAGCGCATAACCCTTCTCTGGGGAGAAGGGCCTTGGTCAGGGAGATGACCAAGAACCAGCTGGTCACTTCAACATAGCTCCAGAGTTCCTCTGTGGAGATGGGAGAACCGAAGGACAATCAGGCCTTTATGGTGGAGTGGCCAGAAAGGAGCCACTCCTCTGTAAAAGGCACATGACAGCCTGCTTGGAGTTTGCCAAAAGGACACCTAAAGGACTCTCAGACCATAAGAAACAAGATTCTCTGGTCTAATGAAACCAAGATTGAACTATTTGGCCTGAATACCAAGCATCACGTCTGGAGGAAACCTTGCACTATCCCAACAGTGCAGCATCATGCTGTGGAGATGTATTTCAGCAGCAGGAACTGGGAGACTAGTCAAGATCGAGGGAAAGATGAACAGAGCAAAGTATAAAGAGATCCTTGATGAAAACCTACTCAGAGTGGTCAGGACCTCAGACTGGGGTGAAGGTTCACCTTCCAACAGGACAACACACAGCCAGCACACAGCCAAGAGAATGCAGGAGTGGCTTTGGGACTGCATGTCCTTTGAGTGGCCCAGCCAGAGCCCAGACTTGAACCGATCAAACATCTCATGAGAGACCTGAAAATAGCTGTGCAGTGACACGCCCCATCCAATCTGACAGAGCTTGAGAGGGTCTGCAGAGAAGAATGGGAGAAACTCCCCAAATACAGGTGTGCCATGCTTGTAGTGTCATACCCAATAAAACTTGAGGCTGTAATCACTGCCAAAGGTGCTTCAACAAAGTACTGAGTAAAGGGTCTGAATACTTATGTAAATGTAAAAATGTTTTTTTCTTTTTTTATACATTTGCAAACATTTCTAAAACCTGTTTATGACTCGTTTCAGGAAACTAGGCTTTTTTGGGTGGGGGGGGGGGGGGGGGGGGTAGAAATGCTTTCAGGAATATGTGAACTTTCATGTGCCTAAGTAGCAAACTTGTATGCCATCTGTAAATACAAATACAATTGTTAAATTATGAGCCTAGTTGGTTTAGCCACAGAAAAAGTCAGCAACCTTCCCACTAGCCATGATTTTCTGAGATAAGGAGTGGGCTGGAGAATCTGGGTAAATACAATGGGTAATTTAACTTGATATTTGAACTGACGATTTCTGAAAAATAGCCACGGTGGGCTTTTGGTTTCTCTCCCTCTAAAAACAGAAATGAATCATTCTAAATAAGTAACTGGCTTTATTTACAAATGAGTAAGAATGTCTCAGCCCATGTTCAAGAATGGCCTTTTTCCCATTATTCAGATTACAATCTCTCACTTTCGGTTATTTGAAACGAAATCCTGTCCAAAATAAAAAACAAATTTAAACAAGCCATAGAAAGTTGGTTGCAATTTTAGTCAAATTTAAAATTAAAATAAAAAAGTAAGAACTTGTCTGTCGGCCCTGCATTAAAGACCAAAATTATTTAAAGAAAATTGTGATGAATACAAATATATACCAGTTTAATTTAAGGACCAAAAAATTTACAGCTGTGCCATATAGATTGCAAAATAGTTTGGGAGAGATTTTCGATGTACCAATTCCATGGCACATGGTTTATGAATTGACACGCAATTTTCTGTTTATTATAACCTACTGCAGGCCTGAAACCTATGGGTTTAACCTTCTGAATTAGTTATTATATTGAAGATATGAGGCGTTGAAGATGGCGAGGAACGAGATGGAGACACAATCCATGCCAGGCACACCTGTAAGCTCTGGAACTCCACCTCCTGTTTGTGGACTCATGAAAATACCTGTCTATTTGTTGAAAAATCACCCCGATTAACATATTTAGTCATTCCATGATGGGTTATTAGCAGGACAATAGAGACTTCATACATCGATTTATTTACAAAATGGTAATTTAATAGCCCGGCTACTGTAGGTGTGAAAATCCCCCAACTTGCAATGTATTACATTCAACAACATTTTAGTTGCATTTTACCCCAGCTCCACGACCACTGTTAAAACCTTGCTGAGATGATCAATGTATTTGTTGTACCGTCAATTTCTCAAGCCAAAACATCTTGATGGCCTTCACCAGTTCATCTTTGCTTGTTGGCTTGGCAGAGTTACGGATGAATGTTTTCAGTAGATTTTTAGATAAATTGTAGTCTTACCGTAGGCGACATGAGTCTCACTAGTGTTGAGAAATGTGTTGTAGGTCTTTTATTTATTTGTTTATTTATTTTTATTTAACCTTTTATTTTACTACATAAAGGTCTACTTACTCTTCTGGAGTCTAGACCCAGTTTATGCCCTCATTTGCAATGCAAACCTGGGCGGCGGTATGTTTGGGTCATTGTCTGTATTTGGAGAATAAAAAAATACATTTAGCCTTAAAGACAAAATTAGGTACAATAATAGAAATATACATGTAAATAGGCCTAAACGGAACAAAATAATGCTATAATTCTACTTTGAAAGAAACCATGTGTACCCAGAAACACCTCTCTGATGTAGGGTCCAGCGTATTTCTTGATGATTTCTTCCTCAAAGAAATCTCGAGCCATGATACCTGGAAAAGGAGGCAACAGTGAATTATTGTGGAGCACATAGCAGTCCGTGAGGTGTAGGCTACAGTATTTTGTATACCGTTGGCTTTGTAAATAGCTAAACTTACCATCAAAAATCAAATATGGGCCTGGTCCCTGGCGAGAAATTTACTGGCAGCTTCATTAAATAGTACCAGCAAAACACTAGTCTCAATGTCAACAGTGAGAGGCGACTCTGGGATGCTGGCCTTCTAGGCAGAGTTCCTCTGTCCATTGTCTGTGTTCTTTTGCCCATCTTAATCTTTTCTTTTTATTGGCCAGTCTGAGATATGGCTTTTTCTTTGCAACTCTGCCTAGAAGGCCAGCATCCCAGAGGACTTGTGTGGCTTCTGTTTCTCAAACTAGACACTCTAATGTACTTGTTCAGTTTTACACCGGGGCCTCCCACTCCTCTTTCTATTCTGGTTAGAACCAGTTTGCACTGTGCTCTTCAGTTTCTTGGCAATTTCTTGCATGGAATAACCTTAATTTCTCATAACAAGAATAGACTGACAAGTTTCAGAAGAAAGATCTGTGTTTCTGGCCATTTTTAGCCTGTAATCAAACTGACAAATGCTGATGCTCCAGATACTCAACTAGTCTAAAGAAGGCCAGTTTTATTGCTTCCTTAATTAGAACAACAGTTTTCAACTGTGAAAACATAATTCTAAAAGGGTTTTCTAATGATCAATTAGCCTTTTTAAATGATACATTTGGATTAGCTAACACAATGTGCAATTGGAACACAGGAGTGATCGTTGCTGATAATGGGCATCTGTACGCCTATGTAGATATTCCATAAAACAAATTCTGCTACCATGGTCATTTACAACATTAACAATGTCTACACTGTATTTCTGATCAATTTGATGTTATTTTAATGGACAAAACATGTGATTTTCTTTCAAATACAAGGACATTTCTAACTGACCCCAAACTTGAACGGTGGTGTGTGTGATTTATATAAAATGTCTTTACCAAGCCTTTCCATAAGTCCACCCGGTTTCTTCAACTGTCTTCTGACTGTGATTAAAGCCATGGTGACATTGTGCCTTGATGCCAGCAGATTCCAGATGGCCTTTGCCGATCGCTCATCATCTTCATCCATCAGTGAGTTGATGGCTTGAATAGTCTCGCTAGAAATGGAATACCACGGTAGATGCTGTGTTTTTGGTTGATGGTCAATATTAAAAATAGTCAAATGCATTTGTGAATTAAATTGCTTTATTGTTTAATTTTTTAGGCTCCTTTCTCTTCTCTGTGCTGGAGTTCTTTTAACCTGACAAAGATGTTGGTTCCCAATTGGGGACCAGCCCCCCCACCGTCAGCTGGAACGGTGGTGCACGGAACTCAAAAATATTCTTAGAAATATTTAACCTCCACACATTAACAAGTCCAATAGCTCAAATGAAAGATAAACAACTTGTTTATCTAGCCAGCAAGTCAGATTTCTAAAATGTTTTACATCGAAAACATAGCACATATTTATGTCAAACCACCACCGAAGACACACCGAAGACACAGCTAATTTCCATAGCCAAATTGAACAAAATATGCAATCACCAAACGCAGGATTAAAAAAAAAATAATATAACATGTTACACAGTACATTTATGTTTTTTTCAATAATATGCTATAAATATCCATAAATCTCTGTTTACAATGACGCCATGTTAAAAAAATGCTACTCAAATGTCCGGAGAAATGACGATGGCTTCTGCACACGCCGTCAGCTAACATGGAATACACAACATAAACTTTGACTAAATATGCATGTTCTACATATATATAGAAAGATACACTTCTTCTAAATGCAATCGCTGTGTTACATTTATTTTTAACTTTACAGATTTCGTTCACTAGGCTATAATGTGAGTCGGCGCTCAGGAATTAGCATTTTGGCTCCTCTATCTCGGAGTCCACAGAAACCCAAATTTAACACATAAATGTTCCCTTACCTTTGCTGTTCTTCCATCAGAAGACCTGGAAGGGTTTATACTTACCAAAAACAGCTTTAGTTTTGAAGTCTGTGTCTTTCGGTTATCAAACACGACATATTTCGGTTGAAATGCAGCCAAAAAGTAAAGTTGGTGCGCACCAAAACGTCGAAATTACATATTATATGTCGACTAAACTTGTCAAACTTGGTTCAGAACACAGCGTTAGCATGCTATATAGCTTCACAGCAATTCTCAGGACGAAGAGAAACACAGGCATTGTTTAATCAATCTTGGAAGAAAGACACCACAGGAGCAGAACGCGCATGAGAGTAACCTGTTTTCTCGCGTGACCGAAAGGATTCGGCCCCTCATTACTCTCGTGAGCGCGCGATTCACACAATGAGAAGCCCCATTGAAAGCGGACACCGCGCTGAAGGCATAGGAACTGTTCCCAGGACTGTAGGTGCTTGGGAAGGGTGGGGGCGATAACGTCAAAGTTGGGCCAACTTTTTGGATGACAAGAGAGAGTTTGGGAGAATGAGTGCCCTGAGAGTTCTGCTTTACTTACAGACATAATTTAAACGGTTTTAGAAGCTTTAGAGTGTTTTCTATTCAATAATAATTTTTAATTGCATGTATTAGCAATTTTTGACAGATTTTTTTTCTGTTTACCATGGGCACGCAATCACCCCAAAGGGGGCAGCAATCAGCACTATCCCCAAGAATAAAGTAAGCAAATTGTTGCTTACTGGAACACGCAATGTCATCCAATTGTTATAATAGGATTTGAAGCAATAGCCTACCCGCGTGTGGCCAACTATTTCAGACAAGCATCGGGACTGGTCTTGATGAATCTATTTTTAATTATAGATTTTTATTTTCACTGAATCTCAGTTAGTAGCCTACTCCCGACCAGTTACTTTGTACAGTGCCAATTTTTGAAAGCCAGTCACTGTTTCCCCCCCACCCCCCCGTGTTAACAAAACTTTTTCTCTATTTCTTATTCTCCTATTTTCTCCTCGCTAATCAAAGGTACTGTAGTTGCCCAGATACTTCCCACCTTTCCCTCAGCTACACAATAATGGCTCTTCCTATAACGTCTGCCTCCATCTAATCCTTGTTTAGTGTTACATCTGACAAACAGTGCCTGATTCAGAATCATTTTTTGTTTTTCTTGGAATGGAAACACCATAATGTTAATCAAATTAATTAAGCTACATTTCTTAAAATCAATCCCATATACTATGTTCTTACAAAAAAAGTTTAAAAATTCTCTAGTACAGCCAATATTAAAAACAGTCAAACACTTCTCAAAGATATCCTCTGGTGGTCAAACTAGCACTAACTAGCATTAATGGCAACAATGGCTGACACTTAAATAACGTGCCATAGAATTTTGCGGCAGCCCGCAAGCTGTGCTGCAGTATGACGCAACTTTTAAAAGAAGAACCACTGTAGCTACATTTTCAGGTATTACACATTTCTAATTTTCTCAAAGTAATTTTAATTTAAAGTTCAAGTTTACTGTTGGCTATCTAGCTAACATTAGCTGGCTGGCTCGCTAGCTAACGTTACACATATGGTCTGTGTAGTAATATTATTCGTATCTCAGCCATTTGCTTTGCTTGTTATAGCCTAATGTTAGCTAGCTAACATTAAACCTGGTTCGTTAGCTACCTGCAGATTCATGTAGGGTAGTAACGTCATGAGTTGGGATTATGGTTCATTGTTTAGCTAGCTAGCAACATGTCTTAACAAAAGACTCCACTATGCAAGTAACCATTTCAATAGAATGTTCATGATGCCACTGGGACAACTGTTGATAGTAAATTCTCTCTGGCTATCTACTCCCCCGATTTTGGGGGCACTCTCGTCTGAGTGTGCCAGAGAGCAGAATAACTGATGAAAAAGCATAATTAAATTGTTGCCAGCAGCACAGTTGCTGTCACCAACACCCTGAATAACATAAAACAGCCTAACCAGCTCTGCTAGGGCGAATAAAAGGGTCAGAGTGAGCTGTTCTCTCATTTGTGTCTGGAAGTAGCTAGCCAACGTTAGCCAGTTAGCTTGGGTGCTTGACTGCTGTTATTAGTACAGAATGCTCAGATCAACCCTACTCCTCGGCCAGAGCGTCCAGTGTGCACTCTGAATTCTCCAAGAGCGAAACGCTCTGAATTGACAAATTGATAATCTGACAACGCTCTGAGTTTACGGGCGGGGCTTAAGAGGGTGTGAACGATGCTGAATGGGTGTAGACAAAGAAGAGCTCTCCAGTAGGTGTACCAAAATATTCAACAGCCATTTTCTCGAAATTCAGTTTTATCAAGTTTCAAAGCAGAATTACTTTCCCATTGTTCCTCAAATGTAGTGAATAATATACAATTTTATAGCTCGGAGTCTCTACTTTGTCCAATGTAAGAAACACCATTTCAAATTTTGCTACATAAGACCGATTTGAGCCAGTCGGTCACATTTTTGCTTTACCATTATGGTGTATTGTGTGTAAATTGATGAGGGGAAAAAATATATTTCATCCATTTTAGAATAAGGCAGTAATGTAACAAAATGTGGAAAAAGTCAAGGGGTTCTTCAGTATACTGTTAATATGTAGTGCATAAGTGACATGATGTCATAACATATGATGAGATATGATATTCATAAACTATATACATAAAGAGTCGCACACTGTAATATATATATATATTATTTATATATAAATACAGTGGCAAGAAAAAGTATGTGAACCCTTTGGAGTTACCTGGATTTCCGCATAAATTGGTCATAAAATTGTATCTGATCTTCATCTCAGTCACAACAATACACAAACACAGTGTGCTTAAACTAATAAAACACAAGCAATTATACATTAATTCCTTTATTGAACACACCATGTAAATATTCACAGTGCAGAGTGGGAAAAGTATGTGAACCCTTGGATTTAATAACTGGTTGTCCCTCCTTTAGCAGAAATAACCTCAACCAAACATTTTCTGTAGTTGCGGATCAGACCTGTACAATGGTCAGGGGGAATTTTGGACCATTCCTCTTTACAAAACTGTTTCAGTTCAGCAATATTTTTGGGATGTCTGGGGTGAACTGCTCTTTTAAGGTCATACCACATCATCTAAATCGGGTTGAGGTCAGGACTCTCCAGAAGGTGTATTTTCTTCTGTTGAAGCCATTCTGTTACTTCAGTATTATGGGTCGTTTTCCTGTTACATCACCCAACTTCTGTTGAGCTTCAATTGGCGGACAGATATCCTTACATTCTCCTGCAAAATGTCTTGATAGCAAGCTGTCCAGGCCCTGAGGCAGCAAAGCAGCCCCAAACCATGATAATCCCTCCACCATACTTTACAGTTGGAATGAGGTTTTGTGTGCAGTGCCTTTTCTCCTCACATAGTGTTGTGTGTTTCAAATAACTCAACTTTAGTTTAATCTGTCCACAGAATATTTTGCCAGTAGCGCTGTGGAACATCCAGGTGTGCTCTTTTGCGAACTTCAGACTTGCAGCAATGTTTCTTTTGGACCGTAGTGGCTTTGTCTGTGGTGTCCTCCCATGGAACACCATTATTCATTAGTGTTTTATGTATCGTAGACTCGTCAACAGAGATGTGAGCATGTTCCATAGATCTCTGTAAATCTTTAGCTGACACTCCAGGATTCTT
Source organism: Oncorhynchus kisutch (assembly GCF_002021735.2). Taxonomy (NCBI): domain Eukaryota; kingdom Metazoa; phylum Chordata; class Actinopteri; order Salmoniformes; family Salmonidae; genus Oncorhynchus; species Oncorhynchus kisutch. Next base: position 49,171,240 of record NC_034184.2, on the reverse strand, counting down.
CTTAACCTCATTGAGCATTCTGCTCTGTGCTCTTGCAGTCCTCTTTGCAGGATGGCCTCTCCTAGGTAGCGTAGCAACAATTCTCTCCATTTAAAGACAATGTGTCTTACTGTAGGCTGATGAACATCAAGGCTTTTAGAGATACTTTTGTAACCCTTTCCAGCTTTATGTAAGTCAACAATTCTTAATTTGAGGACTTCTGAGATATCTTTTATTCGAGGTGTGGTTCACATCAGGCACTGCTTGTTGTGAATAGCAATCAAGGACAGCCTACTCCTTCCCCCGTTGTACAGCGCCATATTTTACATTCCATTCACATGGAAACCCTGAGTGTTTTGTTTTTCTCTGAATAGAAACACCATAATATTAAACAAATATATTAAGCCAAATGTCTTAAAATCAATCCCATATACTATGTTATTACAAAAAGGTTTTAAATCCTCTGTCAATGCCAATGCAGAAGACTATCAAATGATTCTCAAAGATGCCTTCTGGTGCTCACACTAGCAATAACTTGTATTAACAGAAAAAATGTCTGACAAATAAATAATGTGCCGCAGAATGCTGCAGCAGCCCGCAAGGTGTACCGCTGTATGACGCAACTTTGAAAGGAGGAACCACTGTACACTGCGTCTCACAAAGACACGGCTGTTGGAACCAAAAATCTCAAATTTGGACTCATTATATATATATATACATTATTATTTTTCAAAGGACAGATTTCCACCGGTCTAATGTCCATTGCTCATGTTTCTTGGACCAAGCAAGTCTCTTCTTATTATTGGTGTCCTTTAGTAATGGTTTCTTTGCAGCAATTCGATCATGAAGGCCTGATTCATGCAGTCTCCTCTGAACAGTTGATGTTGAGATGTGTCTGTTACTTGAACTCTGTGAAGCATTTATTTGGGCTGCAGTCTGAGGTGCAGTTAACTCTAATAAACATATCCTCTGCAGCAGAGGCAACTCTGGGTCTTCCTTTCCTGTGGTGGTCCTCATGAGAGCCAGTTTCATCATAGCGCTTGATGGTTCTTGAAATTTTCTCACCTTCATGTCTTAAAGTAATGATGACTGTCGTTGTCTTTGTTTATTTTGGCTGTTCTTGCAATAATATGGACTTAGCTCTATTTGGTAAAAGCCTATCTTCTGTTTACCATCCCTACCTCACAAAACAACTGATTGGCTCAAAAAAAAGAAGAAAGAAAAAGACAAATTAACTTGTAACAAGGAACACCTGTTAATTGAAATGCATTCCAGGTGACTACCTCATGAGGATGGTTGAGAATGCCAAGAGTGTGCAAAGCTGTCATCAAGGCAAAGGGTGGCTATTTTGAAGAATCTCAAATATAAAATATATTTTGATTTGTTTAACACTTTTTTTTTTATTACTACATGATTCCTTGTGTATTTCATAGTTTTGATGTCTTCACTATTATTCTACATTGTAGAAAATAGTAAAACAAATAAAGAAAAACCTTTGAATGAGTATGTATTTCCAAACGTTTGACTGATACTGTATATAGCGTGTGCGACCCTCATTTATATTTATAGCTTACTGTTAGTTTTCAGAGTCAGTACCTCTACATAAAATAATTTTCTCTGGGTGTGCTCCAGCTCCAGCTTTTTATTATACACGCGCATGCACACACATCAAAACACACACGCTCTAACCCTGAGTTGTGTCTCCCAGTGTAGCGATGCAGTACCTGTGGGAGACAGGACTGTTTAGGTGGTGTGATGGAGACATGTACCATGTTACACCTCTACACCTGGCTGCTGATACTGGCAACACTGAGGTGGTCCGTTACCTGCTCCGAGGAAAGGTGAGACATACACACTTGCTTGGTAAGTAAGTCCGATGATGACTTTCATGTTTCACTTCTATTGGGGAGTTTTGCTATGGAGTTTCCCTTAGAGTTCCGTTCCTCAAATCACATTATCTCTTACGAACAGGGCATGTAAGATTGTGGGTCGTGTACCAATAATATCTCCTTTCTCCTAAAAGCATTGGATTTGTGGAGTCATGGGCAATCTGGAGTTTCCACCATATTTATTATACCATATTTATTATTCTTATGAGTGAAGAGATGGAGATTGCATACTTATCGTGACGACTGACTGTACCTGAGATGGCCACTGTCCTCGGTTATGTGGTGCTGACTTTCTTGTGGACGTCGCTGTCCACTAGAATGGTGCTGAATCTCTGTGACATGCGCTCTTTGATGAAAGATCTGGAGCCCGATGGAGCCCTCGGCAGTAGTATCCTTCAGCGTTTTAGGATTGTTGCTGCACTGTTTTAAAGTATTTTTTGTTTGTGTGTGTGGCAGAGGTGTATGGTGGAGACTGTGGATGAGGATGGGTTGACAGCGGTCCATGTGGCAGCTGAGAGGGGCTGTGTAGAGGTGTGTTGGACGCTGTTACAGAGATCCGGCTTCAGGATGCTGCACTTGAAGACCTATAGCGGACACACGCCTCTGGACCTCTGCAGGCAGGGAAAGACATTCAGGTGGGTCCCAATATCTATAACATTTACCTTCAAATTGGTTTTGTTCATTAGGCACAAAACAGAAAAAAACTGACCAAAATGTAATTTTTATTTTCATCTTGTGAAACATTTTTTAAAACGTTTTCCATTGTGTAACCTAATGAATACAACCCAGGAATATATTCCACTGTCAACGTCTTCTGTCCATCTAACTGTCCCATTGCCATACCGTCACCTGAAACATCAGTTTAACATTTTAACCATCTTTTTTATGTTGGGGTTGTATTTCCACAGACACTTGCAGCTGACCAAACTACTGACCCGCTACATGAGGGAGCCACCATTCAACAAACCTGATGAGTCCCACCGTAAGTGCTGAGGCTGTGATAAGTTTAACTGTAATGAACATTGTGTGACATTGAATTGTGTTTCTCTGTATAATTGTGTGTATGCGTGGGTCTCTCTCTCTGGGTGTGTGTGTTTGCGCGTGCATGCATCCAGTCCTTTACTACTGGACGTTATTCTTCCCATGTCTGATTGGAGGAGCTATTCTGATTATCGCAACAATGTTGGGGGGCTACGGAGGGATAACGTGCGCCGTCCTCTTCCCCTGGCTGGCCAGGAGTATATTTTCCCAGTTCCACCGCATGACGACCTACCAGAGGTATAGACACTGTGTGTATCTGCACTATACAGTAAATTAATCCATTGTATTGGTCTTTGTTCCATTACCTGTCCTATGTTGTGTTGCAGGTTGGCCAACCCCGTCTACCTAGGGACTGTGATAGCTGGATTGTTCCACTCTCTAGTCTGCTTCTACTATAGAATACTACCGCCTAATATCCTTTATATTACAGTGATAGTATATTACCTAATATCGTGTACTGCCTAATTCTATTACAAAGTATATACTTTTCACATACATTGAATGCCTGATGAAGACTGTGGCTTTAACCAAGTCAAATTGCAAATCTCGCTAGTGACTGTAGTTACTGGAGGTTGTGGTCAGTTATTCTGTAGCTGAATTATGATAAATATACTTTACACTGACTATCCATCATACATCATATGTATGTAGTATATTTAAGCAATAATGCACGAGGGGGTGTGGTATATGGCCAATATACCACGACTAAGGGCTGTTCTTCTGCACGACGCAATGCAGAATGCCTTGATACTACAGCCCTTAGCTGTGGTATATTGGCTGCATACCACAAACATCCAAGGGGCCTTATTGCTCTTATAAACTGGTTACCAACGTAATTACAGCAGTAAAATAAATGTTTTGTCATACTCGTGGTATATGGTCTGTTATACCACGGCTGTCACCCAATCAGCATTCAGGGCTCGAACCACCCAGTTTATAATGTTGGTTGAGTCTTAACCCACTGTGACGCTTGTGGGGTGATGGTGTTCTGGGTCATGTGTCACTGGTCCAGTTCTCTGTGGTTCTGGTCTTGTTCTGGATGGTTCTAACCCAGGATCCTGGAGAGTTGGGACCGGGAGATGCAGATCCTCGCTACTCCTCCATAACAGACCTGCTGGAGAACAACCAGAATCCTCAGAGGTTCTGCATCTACTGTGAGGTGAGAAGAACCAGTCAATCAATCTTTATTATGAGTTGAAACAGACAGAGGTTCTGTATCTACTGTAACATGAGGAGCGCAAGTTTAAGTTAGTGTTGCAGCTGAGAATTGAGTTGTGGCCAGTTTATCCTGCCCTCCTTTTGTCATGGTATTATAGTGGTGACTATAGTAAGTGTTGATTGGGCAATGCATGCTAAGTTGACTCGTCAATCCTCAATATTCTTGAACGAAACTGTGCACATCCACAGAGAACTGCATTCCCTAAATGCTCATCAAAGAGCGCCTCGATCCATTCAGCAGTTTTCTTTTACAAAGATAGGTTTATGGCATTTTGCCATTTCTAGTTGACTCAACTTTGGCAAATGTGTTGAGGCAACTCAGGAGTGTATGTAAGCAGACCTTTGCTGCCCCAATGTAAACTAGAAATCGTGTTGCAGCTGGTTGCCCTGATTTTTTTTTTAAGTTGACTCAACTCAAATTGTACACTGTATGCACATCAGTAGCTATTGTTCATATGTCACATTCAGGGTAGGCTTGCTTATCTGAATTTCCTTAATTTTGGGGGAATTGCCAACACTATGTCACTTAGACATATAGTTTTTATATTTATATATGATATGATTATAGTAAATGTTTGTATTTCTCACTGCTATTCCCTCTCTCTCCATCTAGTTGTTCCAGCCAGACCATACTAAACACTGTAAATTGTGTGATGTGTGTGTGAGGGATTACGACCACCACTGCCTGTTCCTGAACCGCTGTGTGGGCGGTGGCAACCACCGCCTCTTCATCATCTTTATCCTCTCCATGGCCACAGCACACCTCCTTTTCATTGCCGTGGCAACTTACCACCTGTATGTGGTCGTGGTGTCCCTCGAGGACCAGTCATTGGTTAGAGCAGTAGCTGCACAGTTCTGGGTGGTCTCCCTGACGATAATGAACGTTCTGACAATCCTTTGGGAGGTGTGGTTGTTGACGGAACAGTTTGACGCCATCGCCATTGGGACTACCACCTACTTCAAACCTACCTGCGAGACTCGGCCACGGTCGCTAGGACAACGCTGGACAGCGGTGCTTACCTTCCTATTGGAGGGGAGGAGACGGTTAGATTATGGACTCACGGGGGACAAGATCTCCATAGACATTTAGATAATATGGACTCTAAAACCTATGGTGAAATGAAGAACAATGTATATTTTGTCAGTTTTCCATTCTTAAAACCAGCTGGATCTTCTAGCCTGTTGAGCTAAAGCCTAGGCATTACCTCGGGAAGCAAATACCGCTATTAAACATATAACAAGTGGTGTGTAGACCAGAATGAGTTCTAAGAGATCTTAACATTAGAGATAACATGTTACTTAGATTGTCTTTTGAGAGTGCGGTCGTAAACATGTCTGTTAAACATTATACTGGAACATAAACTGCCGTTCAAAATTTTGGGGTCACTTAGAAATGTCCTTGTTTTTGAAAGAAAAGCTATTTTTTTGCCCATTTAAATAACATACAGTGTTGACATTGTTAATAATGTAAATGACTATTGTAGCTGGAATGGAATATCTACATAGGCGTGCAGAGGCCCATTATCAGCAAACATCACTCCTGTGTTCCCATGACACGTTGTTAATCCAAGCATCAGCATTTGTGGGTTCAATTACAGGCTCAAAATGGCCAGAAACAAAGATCTTTCTTCTGAAACTCGTCAGCCTATTCTTGTTCTGAGAAATGAAGGCTATTCCATATGAGAAATTGCCAAGAAACTGAAGATCTCTTACAACGCTGTGTACTACTCCCTTCACAGAACAGCTTAAACTGTCTCTAACCAGAATAGAAAGAGGAGTGGGAGGCCCCGGTGTTCAACTGAGCAAGAGGACAAGTACATTCGTGTGTCTAGTTTGAGAAACAGACGCCTCACAAGTCCTCAACTGACAGCTTCATTAAATAGTACCCACAAAACACCAGTCTCAACATCAACAGTGAAGAGGCGACTCCGGGATGCTGGCCTTCTGATAATGGGCATATGTAGATATTCCATATAAAGAAATCAGCCGTTTCCAGCTACAATAGTCATTTACAACATTAACAATGTCTACACTGTATTTCTGATCAATTTGATGTTATATTAATGGACAAAACAAAATTTTCTTTCAAAAACAAGGACATTTCTAAGTGATCCCAAACTTTTGAAAGGTAGTGTGGGTATTGAAAAATGTATACTTTTAATATATAGACTATAGTAGAATGAATGTGGAAATCTTGCCAGCGAACAAACCAACATCAAACTCCTCACATAACACACTGACTTAACCCCTGTCTTGGTAAGCATTTCCTATGTATGCATTTGGAGCTAGTTCTCTGTTTTATGTGATGCTCTGAGCTATTTTAAAGCCAACAGTACTTATACAATGATGTAGCTAGTTTATGAATAACTGACTGATTTTGTCTGGCCTGTGAAGGATCCCACTATTTAACTAGTATGTCCTGTGGGGTCCATTCTCTGTTTCACATTTTAATGCACTGATGTATTTTGAAACTGTTTCATTGGAGATAACTGTTCACTTGAATTGTTACCTCAGTTTTTTTAATACTTCTCACTGGAACATTTATTTTGAACTTCGGTGTCATTGTTGTTTTAAATAAAAGTTCAATATGATGCAATGATGGTGCTTGCCTTTGTTATTGGTGGTGTAAACCGTTGGTAAGTGACTAGTGTTAGCTTATAACTGCAATGTCATTTGGATAATTGCATGCCCTTTGAGCTAAGAAGGCATTAGCACTAGGCACTAACATAAGTCTTCAGGTCTCAGGCAACGTTACTTATTAGGCGAGAGGGGTTCACTGTGTGAAACATCCTTCGTGACACGTGTTATCATTAGATACCTCTCATTACCTCTCTGACCTGCTCCTTTATAGCAAAACCACATCCAGTCATCTGCCATTACTATCACTGATTTCCTCAATATTTATTTTATTTTTATTTATTTTACCTTTATTTAACCAGGTAGGCAAGTTGAGAACAAGTTCTCATTTACAATTGCGACCTGGCCAAGATAAAGCAAAGCAGTTCGACAGATAAAACGACACAGAGTTACACATGGAGTAAAAACAAACATACAGTCAATAATGCAGTATAAACAAGTCTATATACAATGTGAGCAAATGAGGTGAGAAGGGAGGTAAAGGCAAAAAAGGCCATGATGGCAAAGTAAATACAATATAGCAAGTAAAATACTGGAATGGTAGTTTTGCAATGGAAGAATGTGCAAAGTAGAAATAAAAAAATAATGGGGTGCAAAGGAGCAAAATAAATAAATTAATTAAAATTAAATACAGTTGGGAAAGAGGTAGTTGTTTGGGCTAAATTATAGGTGGGCTATGTACAGGTGCAGTAATCTGTGAGCTGCTCTGACAGTTGGTGCTTAAAGCTAGTGAGGGAGATAAGTGTTTCCAGTTTCAGAGATTTTTGTAGTTCGTTCCAGTCATTGGCAGAAGAGAACTGGAAGGAGAGGCGGCCAAAGAAAGAATTGGTTTTGGGGGTGACTAGAGAGATATACCTGCTGGAGCGTGTGCTACAGGTGGGAGATGCTATGGTGACCAGCGAGCTGAGATAAGGGGGGACTTTACCTAGCAGGGTCTTGTAGATGACATGGAGCCAGTGGGTTTGGCGACGAGTATGAAGCGAGGGCCAGCCAACGAGAGCGTACAGGTCGCAATGGTGGGTAGTATATGGGGCTTTGGTGATAAAACGGATTGCACTGTGATAGACTGCATCCAATTTGTTGAGTAAGGTATTGGAGGCTATTTTGTAAATGACATCGCCAAAGTCGAGGATTGGTAGGATGGTCAGTTTTACAAGGGTATGTTTGGCAGCATGAGTGAAGGATGCTTTGTTGCGAAATAGGAAGCCAATTCTAGATTTAACTTTGGATTGGAGATGTTTGATATGGGTCTGGAAGGAGAGTTTACAGTCTAACCAGACACCTAAGTATTTGTAGTTGTCCACGTATTCTAAGTCAGAGCCGTCCAGAGTAGTGATGTTGGACAGGCGGGTAGGTGCAGGTAGCGATCGGTTGAAGAGCATGCATTTAGTTTTACTTGTATTTAAGAGCAATTGGAGGCCACGGAAGGAGAGTTGTATGGCATTGAAGCTTGCCTGGAGGGTTGTTAACACAGTGTCCAAAGAAGGGCCGGAAGTATACAGAATGGTGTCGTCTGCGTAGAGGTGGATCAGGGACTCACCAGCAGCAAGAGCGACCTCATTGATGTATACAGAGAAGAGAGTCGGTCCAAGAATTGAACCCTGTGGCACCCCCATAGAGACTGCCAGAGGTCCGGACAGCAGACCCTCCGATTTGACACACTGAACTCTATCAGAGAAGTAGTTGGTGAACCAGGCGAGGCAATCATTTGAGAAACCAAGGCTGTCGAGTCTGCCGATGAGGATATGGTGATTGACAGAGTCGAAAGCCTTGGCCAGATCAATGAATACGGCTGCACAGTAATGTTTCTTATCGATGGCGGTTAAGATATCGTTTAGGACCTTGAGCGTGGCTGAGGTGCACCCATGACCAGCTCTGAAACCGGATTGCATAGCAGAGAAGGTATGGTGAGATTCGAAATGGTCGGTAATCTGTTTGTTGACTTGGCTTTCGAAGACCTTAGAAAGGCACGGTAGGATAGATATAGGTCTGTAGCAGTTTGGGTCAAGAGTGTCCCCCCCTTTGAAGAGGGGGATGACCGCAGCTGCTTTCCAATCTTTGGGAATCTCAGACGACACGAAAGAGAGGTTGAACAGGCTAGTAATAGGGGTGGCAACAATTTCGGCAGATAATTTTAGAAAGAAAGGGTCCAGATTGTCTAGCCCGGCTGATTTGTAGGGGTCCAGATTTTGCAGCTCTTTCAGAACATCAGCTGAATGGATTTGGGAGAAGGAGAAATGGGGAAGGCTTGGGCGAGTTGCTGTTGGGGGTGCAGTGCTGTTGTCCGGGGTAGGAGTAGCCAGGTGGAAAGCATGGCCAGCCGTAGAAAAATGCTTATTGAAATTCTCAATTATGGTGGATTTATCAGTGGTGACAGTGTTTCCTATCTTCAGTGCAGTGGGCAGCTGGGAGGAGGTGTTCTTATTCTCCATGGACTTTACAGTGTCCCAGAACTTTTTTGAGTTAGTGTTGCAGGAAGCAAATTTCTGCTTGAAAAAGCTAGCCTTGGCTTTTCTAACTGCCTGTGTATAATGATTTCTAGCTTCCCTGAACAGCTGCATATCACGGGGGCTGTTCGATGCTAATGCAGAACGCCATAGGATGTTTTTGTGTTGGTTAAGGGCAGTCAGGTCTGGGGAGAACCAAGGGCTATATCTGTTCCTGGTTCTAAATTTCTTAAATGGGGCATGTTTATTTAAGATGGTTAGGAAGGCATTTTTAAAAAATATCCAGGCATCCTCTACTGACGGGATGAGATCAATATCCTTCCAGGATACCCCGGCCAGGTCGATTAGAAAGGCCTGCTCGCAGAAGTGTTTCAGGGAGCGTTTTACAGTGATGAGTGGAGGTCGTTTGACCGCTGACCCATTACGGATGCAGGCAATGAGGCAGTGATCGCTGAGATCTTGGTTGAAGACAGCAGAGGTGTATTTAGAGGGGAAGTTGGTTAGGATGATATCTATGAGGGTGCCCGTGTTTAAGGTTTTGGGGAGGTACCTGGTAGGTTCATTGATTATTTGTGTGAGATTGAGGGCATCAAGTTTAGATTGTAGGATGGCTGGAGATAGATGGGGGGCAATCAGTTCACATATGGTGTCCAGAGCACAGCTGGGGGCAGAGGGTGGTCTATAGCAGGCGGCAACGGTGAGAGACTTGTTTTTAGAGAGGTGGATTTTTAAAAGTAGAAGTTCAAATTGTTTGGGTACAGACCTGGATAGTAGGACAGAACTCTGCAGGCTATCTTTGCAGTAGATTGCAACACCGCCCCCTTTGGCAGTTCTATCTTGTCTGAAAATGTTGTAGTTTGGAATTAAAATGTCTGAGTTTTTGGTGGTCTAAGCCAGGATTCAGACACAGCTAGAACATCCGGGTTGGCAGAGTGTGCTAAAGCAGTGAATAGAACAAACTTAGGGAGGAGGCTTCTAATGTTAACATGCATGAAACCAAGGCTATTACGGTTACAGAAGTCGTCAAAAGAGAGCGCCTGGGGAATAGGAGTGGAGCTAGGCACTGCAGGGCCTGGATTCACCTCTACATCGCCAGAGGAACATAGGAGGAGTAGAATAAGGGTACGGCTAAAAGCTATGAGACTTGGTCGTCTAGAACGTCTGGAACATAGAGTAAAAGGAGGTTTCTGGGGGCGATAAAATAGCATCAAGGTATAATGTACAGACAAATGTATGGTAGGATGTGAATACAGTGGAGGTAAACCTAGGTATTGAGTGATGAAGAGAGAGATATTGTCTCTAGAAACATCGTTGAAACCAGGAGATGTCATTGCATGTGTGGGTGGTGGAACTAATAGGTTGGATAAGGTATAGTGAGCAGGACTAGAGGCTCTACAGTGAAATAAGCCAATAAACACTAACCAGAACAGAAATGGACAAGACATATTGACATTAAGGAGAGGCATGCTTAGTCGAGTGATCAAAAGGGTCCGGTGAGTGGAGAGGTTGGTTGGTGATTTAGACAGCTAGCCAGGGCATCGGTAGCAAGCTAGCATAGGATGGAGGTCTGTTGTTAGCCACCTCCTGCGCTCCGTCAGTAGATTAGTGGGGTTCCGTGTGGTAGAGGGGATCAATCCAAATCACACAACAACAACAAAAATAAAAACAATAGATATAGTTATAGAGGCCCAAGAAGAAAACATAATAATAATAATAAAAAAAGGAAAAATAAAAAATAAAAAAAATATTAATAATATTTTTAAATAAATAAATATATCCCATAGGGACATACCATATTACTACTAGATTACAGAGGATGAGGATTCAGTTGTCATCTCAGCCAGGTATGGTTGGGTAATGTATGTATCTGAGCAGTTTAGTCTTTTATGTCACATAATTTTATTGAATGTCCTCTATGGCCTGCTCTATGTACAGGGTGTTTACGATGGGAGAAAGCAGTCTGTACAGGCCAGAAGACCTCTAACTCTCAATAACATCCATCCTGCCTCTGACAAGACATTTCCCTTTCTATTGCTGTGTTGATCTCTCTCCCTCTTTATTTCTCATGCTCTCTTTTTTTCTCTTTTATTTATTTATGTCACCTTTATTTAACCAGGTAGGCTAGTTGAGAACAAGTTCTCATTTACAACTGCGACCTGGCCAAGATAAAGCAACGCAGTGCGACACAAACAACAACACAGAGTTACACATGGAATAAACAAACATATAGAGAAAGGATATCTACAGTGTGTGCAAATGAGGTAGGATAAGGGGGGTAAGGCAATAAGTATGCCATAGTGGTGAAATTATTACAGTATGGCAAATTAAACACTGGGGTGATAGATGTGTAGAAGATGAGTGTGCAAATAGCAGTACTGGGGTGCAAAGGAGAATAATAAAATAACAACATGGTGATGAGGTAGTTGGATGGGCTATTTACAGATTGGCTATGTACAGGTGCAGTGATCTGTGAGCTGCTCTGACAGCTGGTGCTTAAAGCTAGTGAGGGAGATATGAGTCTCTTACTTACACGCACTCTCTATCTCCTCTCTCTGTCTCTCTCTCTCTCTCGCATACACACACAGTCCCTTAGTGTTCCTAGCATTCCATTCCAGCTGGTCCTTTTCCATTAGCAAATCAAATCATGTAATGTTAATAATCTCTGTGTTAATTGGTGAGCTGGTCTGGCAGTGTGTTGCCTGGAAAACAACCTCTCAGTCATCGTCAACAAAACAAAGGAGATGACGGACTTCAGGAAACAGCAGGGTGCATCCCCATATCTACATCGACGGGACCGCAGTGGAGAAGGTGGAAAGCTTCAAGTTCCTTGGCATACACATAACTGACAAACTGAAATGGACCACCCACACAGACAGTGTTAAACCACTCAAGTGTTGCTTTAGCAGTATGCTTAGGGTCATTGTCCTGCTGGAAGGTGAAACTGCCGTCCCAGTCTCAAATCTCTGGAAGACTGAAACGACTGGAATTCCCTCAAGAATTTCCCTGTATTTAGCGCCATCCATCATTCCTTCAATTCTGACCAATTTCCCTGTCCCTGCCGATGAAAAATATAGTGTTCTCGGGGTGATGAGAGGTGTTGGATTTGCCCCAAACACAGCGTTTTCCTTGATGGCCAAAAAGCACAATTTTAGTCTCATCTGACCAGACTACCTTCTTCCATATGTTTGGGGAGTCTCCCACATGCCTTTTGGCGAACACCAAACATGTTTGCTTATTCTTTTCTGGTGATACAACCAGCTCTTGATGGTGCAGCTGTAGAACCTTTTGAGGATCTGAGGACCCATGCCAAATCTTTTCAGTATCTTGAGGAGGAACAGGTTTTGTCGTGCCAGCTTCACGACTGTCATGGTGTGCTTGGACCATGTTAGTTTGTTGGTGATGTGGACACCAAGGAACTTGAAGCTCTCAACCTGCTCCAGTGCAGCCCCGTAAATGAGAATGGGGGTGTGCTCAGTCCTCTTTTTCCTGTAGTCCACAGTCATATCCTTTGTCTTGATCACGTTGAGGGAGAGGTTCTTGTCCTGGCACCACATGGCCAGGTCTCTAACCTCCTCCCTATAGGCTGTCTCGATGTTGTCGGTGATCAGGCCTACCACTGTTGTGTGGTAGGTGTTGATGGTGTTGGAGTCGTGCCTGGCCGTGCAGTCATGAGTGAACAGGGAGTACAGGAGGGGACTGAGCACACACCCCTAAGGGGCCCATGTGTTGAGGGTCAGTGTGGCAGATGTGTTGTTACCTACCTTTACCACCTGGGGGCGGCCAGTCAGGAAGTCCAGGATCCAGTTACAGAGGGAGGTGTTTAGTCCCAGGGCCCTTAGCTTATTTAAGATTTTTTATGGCACTATGGTGTTGAACTCTGAGCTGTAGTCAATGAATAGCATTCTCACATAAGTGTTATTTTTGTCCAGGTGTGAAAGGGCAGTGTGGAGTGCAATGGAGATTGCATCATCTGTGGATCTGTTTGGGCGGTATGCAAATTGGAGTGGTTCTAGGGATTCTGGGATAATATGTTAATGTGAGCCATTACCAGCCTTTCAAAGCACTTCATGGCTACCGATGCGAGTGCTACGGGTCGGTAGTCATTTAGGCAGGTTATCTTAGTGTTCTTGGGCACAGGGACCATGATGGTCTGCTTAAAACATGTTGGTATTACAGACTCGGACAGAGAGAGGGTGAAAATATCAGTGAAGACACTTGCTAGTTAGGCATTGAATGCTCGCAGTACACTTCCTGGTAATCCGTCTGGCCCTGCGGCCTTGTGAATGTTGACCTGTCTGAAGGTCTTACTCACATCGGCTGTGGAGAGCGTGTTCATACAGTCTTCCGGTACAGCTGGTGCTCACATGCCTGTTTCAGGCCTCGAAGCGAGCATAGAAGTAGTTTAGCTCGTCCGGTAGGCTCGTGTCACTGGGCAGCTCTCGGCTGTGCTTCCCTTTGTAGTCTGCAATGGTTTGCAGGCCCTGTCACATCCGACGAGCGTCAGAGCTGGTGTAGTACAACTCGATCTTAATCCTGCTTTGCCTGTTTGATGATTCGTCGGAGGGCATAGCGGGATTTCTTATAAGCTTCCGGGTTAGAGTCCCGCTCCTAGCATTAGCATTTAGCTCATTGCAGATGCTGCCTGTCATCCATGGCTTCTGGTTGGGGTATGTATGTACAGTTACTGTGGGGACGAGGTCATCAATGCACTTATTGATGAAGCAAATGACAGATGTGGTGTACTCCTCAATGCCATTGGAGGAATCCTGGAACATATTCCAGTCTGTGCTAGCAAAACAGTCCTGTAGCTTAGCATCTGCTTCATCTGACCACTTTTTATTGATCTAGTTACTGGTGCTTCCTGCTTTAATTTTAGCTCATAAGCAGGAATCAGGAGGATGGAATTATGGTAAGATTTGCCAAATGGAGGGCGAGGGAGAGCTTTGAATGCATCTCTGTGTCTGGAGTATAGGTGATCCAGAGTTATTTTCCCTCTGGTAGCACATTTAACATGCTGATAGAAATTTTGTAAAACTGATTTATGTTTCCCTGCATTAAAGTCCCCGGCAACTAGGAGCGCCGCCTCTGGGTGAGCGTTTTCTTGTTTGCTTATGGCAGAATACAGCTCATTCAATGCTATCTTAGTGCCAGCCTCTGACTGGGGTGGTATGTAAAACAGCTACAAAGAATAGAGATGAAAACTCTCTTGGTATCTAATGTGTTCTGCAGCTTATCATGAGAAACTCTACCTCAGGCGAGCAATAGCTTGAGACTTCCTTAGATATCATTCACCAGCTGTTGTTTACAAAAATACATAAACCGCCGCCCCTTGTCTTACCAGATGCTGCTGTTCTATCCTGCCGGTACATCGTATAACCAGCCAGCTATCTGTTGATATTGTCATTGATCAGCCACAACTCCGTAAAGCATAAGATGTTACAGTTTTTAATGTCCCGTTGGTTGTTTAATCTTCACACTTCGCACTGAAATTAGTGTACAAGTGAAATGTACAGTATGCATCATGTAGAACCGAACAGATTTTTATGGCCTTCTCGAGACGACATCCACTGGTATCAGTTTGATGAAGTCCTTGAGATGATTCCACCCCAAGAATGTGTGACATCCCGCCACTTAGAGGTTGAGATAAATGTGTGGGCCAGACTCTCATGAAGAAAACCATGAATGAATGAATATGGTGCTCCTGAGAAGAAGGATGGTCATGTTGACATTAGTGCTGTAGTTACAGCTGTTCTCGCATTCGAAATGCCCTTGGAAAATGTTCCTACAGTATGATGACATGCTTAACTTTTCTGATGAAACCTGTTGAATGTTATTCATTTCCCTAATGCCTGTGTTTTTATTTGTTTCGATATTTACTACAGTTTGGTTAATAAAACCCAGACTATTCTAAATATATTTAATGTCCTTATTACATGGTTGCATACAATGAAATGCAATGTTTTGGGGTAAATCTTGGAAGGATTATGATAGTAAACTAAACTAGTTTATATGGAACCCGATGGCTCTTCAACCCCGTTACAGTATTCAACCCTGTCACCCTAGTCTCAACCCCATAACTTGACAACATTTGTTAAGTAAAATGGCAAAGATGAATAAATATGAATGTAATGTTTTCTGAGCTCAGTCTGAAATGTTAAGGACAATCCCAAGAAGATTAGATTTATGTAAAAATTCTGAATTGAAAGCATTTTTTTTTTAAATGATGAGCCCGCTATTTCAGGGTTTAATATAGCAATTTTTTTAGATTTTACATACAGTACATTTTATATTTAGGTTTGGGGGACACATGAGCATTAGGTAAATGTTGATTTTATAACAAATATCTTTTATAATCCTATTCAGACAGCTTCCATATTGTCTGTGACAGGGTTGAAGATAAATGGTGTCCATATCAGACAAAAATGGACAATAATAAAAATGCCTGAGGTGGGAAAATATGTTTTCTTGAAGATTTAAAAAAAGATATTACCGCAGCCCAAGAATGACCCTTGTATTGTATTTATTTTTTATCTGCTAAGACATTGAATACATGTTGTTTAGCAGGCTTGTTCACAGATAGGGCTCTACCCCATTTGCCAATGGTTTACTACCGTTTTGAGTGTTGATCAACTTTAATCTATGCTTCAGAACCAAAAAGTTGCGCACCTTGATTGTTAACCAATAACCAGTCACCAGCATTGGCACACAAATGCGGGTGCATATATTTAGGGTGTGTTCGTAAATTCAATCTATTGTGCCAGAGTGCGCTCTGGGCGAGTGTTGTCAGATTGTACGTTCAGAGCGTTTTACTCTCGGAGTGTTCGAAGCGCACACTGGATGCTCTGGCCGAGGAGTTGATCCGAGCGTTCTGACCTCACAATGGCAGTAAAGCACCCAAGCTAAGTGGCTAACATTGGCTAGCTTGCTAGCTACTTCCATATACAAATGAGAGCACACCTCACTCAGACAAATTTTACTCACCCTACCAGAGCTGGTTAGGCTGATTTCATGTTATCCAGAGGGTTGGTGACTGTAACTGTGCTGCTGGCAACAATTTAATTACGCTTTTTTGCTGACATTTACTGATACCTGCGTGTGTTGAGCATTCCTAAATTCCTCAGTTATTCTGCGCTCTGGCACACTCAGAGAAGATTGCTCTGCATTTGGCTAGATAGCCAGAGTGAAATTACGAATGCACCCCTAGATTAGTGACCAGAAAGATTAGTGACCTGGCAAAAACAGAGTAGGCCTACTGTTTATCATCCATAACTATACAGTTTAGAAATCTACAACTGACTCATCTTTGCCAGAACAATAGGCTACCTGGTGATTTGATTGATCATAGAGAGAATAAAGTAGACGGCACACGTCAAACGTTTGATTTATGACCCTATGTCCGGATGACATGTGCGTGCCCATATTTGGGCATCCTGTTCCCGTTCTCACGTGTTAGAGGGTGTGTTGATTTATGCATATATTGCATCAATTCCTTTGAAGTTGTCATGATGATTGATGTCTAGGGACCTCTTTGAAATGGGGGGGATGTGTTTGAACATTTCAAAGAGTATGGCCCCCCCACCCCCTGTTTTATTGACCTTAGGGCTGTTGTCTATGAAACAGGAATGTCCTGGGGTATTAGGGTTGGCAGACACATTATAAATAAAGCCCAGAACAAGACATGCTGCCCCAGAACACTAAACAAGATTTTTTAAATATAACCCTCAACATTAAACAGAAAATGATGTCTCCTAGGCCAATTCTCGGGGTGCTATGCATCTCTTGTCATGAACCCAATGACAAAAGCCTCAAGGAAGTTTTGTGTGAGACCCCAGAAGGTTTTAAAGGAGTTTTGGGTATGAGTGAGGGACATATGTCTTACATATTCCAACTTGAGGAATCTACGGTAAAGATATTCACAGACAGCAAACCCCTTTATCATGCAAAACCCGGGAGTTTTTCTCCTGCGCTGTGGATGAGAGAATAGCTTAAGATAAGGCTAGTGCTCTGTCAAATTGAACAGGCCCTGAGTGGTACAACTCTGCCCGGATATGCAATGGAAGAACTGGTCTGCGGACACAGTGATCTGAAGGCCCTAAGAATCGCTTCAATGGCATATAACCCTGACTCCAAAGTAACAATTTTAGCATGTGAACAATTTGATCGTGCAAATGCGACGAAGTCTGTCAGTTCATATGTATTTTCCAAGGCAAGCAAGGATGTAAACTTTTTTATGCCAGTGTTTAGCTTTAAATGGATTGATTATCCCATATTCATAACACTTATGAATAAGCTGAAAAGTATTTTCCAAAATCGTGAACAACTACGGCGCTGGCCGCGTCTATCCTTAAGACATACCCAGGATCTACATGCCCAACGTATGATCTATCCCTGGAGTGAAAACTTATGGAGCTTTGATGGAGCATGCAAGGGAGCCTGTCTTGGCATTGGTGAATTGGAGACGGATGCTGGTCAGAGCTAACCAGACCCTATATCTGTAAGAAAGGAATAGTAAAAAGGTTGAATTAATTATAACATGTTTTAAACTGTATGTACTAAAGATTTAGAATTAAATAAATGGTTTTAAAATTGTATCTCACTCTTTAACAAATAGGAATCTCTCGTTTACTCTCTCATCCCGGTCTGTCGCAGAGAAAGGTTTTTCTGGGAAAAAATGGGCATGTGCGTTTCAGAACAATGTCTTATTTTATACGAATACAGTCTTTCCTACAACGGTATGTTATAAACATTAAAGGTTATTAAAGTTTAGTACTGTGTGTGTGATAATGATGTACAACTGTAAGCCAACAATGTTTATACATAAAACATTTGTGCATGTTTAAATATTGGGTAGTAAAATTGGTTAATTAATTCTAACATGTTTTAAAAAGGTTTGTACTAAAGATTTAGAATTAAATAAAGGAATTTAAAACAGTATCTCACCTTTTAACGATAGGAATATGTCCTTTCTATCTATCACCAAGCATGTCCTGGAGAAAAAGGCTTTCGGAAAAGACGGGTGCGTGGGTGTATGCGTGTGTGGGCATGTGTTTCAAAAACAAAAGGGGGGGGGGGGGGTCTGCATGGGTCGTTTGAAAGCAAAAAGGTGCGTGATGCTGTTTAGAATTGGGTGTGCGTCTCTTAAAATGGGCACTTTCGATTCATTAACACACATGCCTTTCAAATACGAATTTATCTCACCCCAGAGGATGTGGGGGCTAAGAAGTCAAACACCCCAGACAGAATACAATATGTCGAGACAGCCCCTAGGGTTTAAAACAAAGGTATACCGGGGACATATGCACACAGGATTCCCCTAAAAAAACAGAAGGTGTTATATCCCTGAGGTTGTAGGAAATCAAAAGGCAATACAGCCAGCATAGAATAGGTCTAGACATCCCCTCCTGTTGTTTTAAATTACTGTTTTGTTCTCTAAACAATCTTGGGTGATATATATTTTTACATATAGGATGATGCCCGAAAAAAATGTCACCCCTGCTCTGTAAACCTATTCCATACTATCTCTCGTTAGGGACACGACCGCGGAACGAGTCTAGTGAAACAGACCGTATATTCTAGCCACTCTGTTCGCACGGCTTTAGCGCAACTCCAAACACCAGGCCAACAGCCCAGAAGAGTTATCAGTCCGAACAGTTAAAATATCATCCGTGAATCCATCCTAATGGAGCTTTCTGAAGGTGAGTTAGTGAAAATAATATGTTTATAGATTTGGAGGCGTTAGGTGTTTTTTTCTGGGAATTGTTTGAATATTACAATTAGATATTGTTCTAAATATCAGGCGTTATATGTGTTTTAAACGGGGGGCAATGCATGTATTCTTATAAGTAAAAAATGTATATATATATATATACAGTTGGGCAAAAAAGTATTTAGTCAGCCACCAATTGTGCAAGTTCTCCCACTTAAAAACATGAGAGAGGCCTGTAATTTTCATCATAGGTCAACTATGACAGACAAAATGAGAAAAAGAATTCCAGAAAATCACATTGTAGGATTTTTTATGAATTTATTTGCAAATTATGGTGGAAAATAAGTATTTGGTCAATGACAAAAGTTTACCTTAATACTTTGTTATATACCCTTTGTTGGCAATGACAGAGGTCAAACGTTTTCTTTAAGTCTTCACAAGGTCTTCACACACTGTTGCTGGTATTTTGGCCCACTCCTCCATGCAGATCTCCTCTAGAGCAGTGATGTTTTGGGGCTGTTGCTGGGCAACACGGACTTTCAACTCCCTCCAAGTATTTTCTATAGGGTTGAGATCCGGAGACTGGCTAGCCCACTCCAGGACCTTGAAATGCTTCTTACGAAGCCACTCCTTCATTGCCCGGGCGGTGTGTTTGGGATCATTGTCATGCTGAAAGACCCAGCCACGTTTCATCTTCAATGCCCTTGCTGATGGAAGGAGGTTTTCACTCAAAATCTCACGATACATGGGCCCATTCATTCTTTCCTTTACATGGATCAGTCGTCCTGGTCCCTTTGCAGAAAAACAGCCTCAAAGCATGATGTTTCCACCCCCATGCTTCACAGTAGGTATGGTGTTCTTTGGACGCAACTCAGCATTCTTTGTCCTCCAAACACGACGAGTTGAGTTTTTACCAAAAAGTTATATTTTGGTTTCATCTGACCATATGACATTCTCCCAATCTTCTTCTGGATCATCCAAATGCTCTCTAGCCAACTTCAGACGGGCCTGGACATGTACTGGCTTAAGCAGGGGGACACGTCTGGCACTGCAGGATTTGAGTCCTTTGCGGCGTAGTGTATTACTAATGGTAGGCTTTGTTACTTTGGTCCCAGCTCTCTGCAGGTCATTCACTAGGTCCCCCCGTGTGGTTCTGGGATTTTTGCTCAACGTTCTTGTGATCATTTTTACCCCACGGGGTGAGATCTTGCGTGGAGCCCCAGATCGAGGGAGATTATCAGTGGTCTTGTATGTCTTCCATTTCCTAATAATTGCTCCCACAGTTGATTTCTTCAAACCAAGCTGCTTACCTATCGCAGATTCAGTCTTCCCAGCCTGGTGCAGGTCTACAATTTGTTTCTGGTGTCCTTTGACAGCTCTTTGGTCTTGGCCATAGTGGAGTTTGGAGTGTGACTGTTTGAGGTTGTCGACAGGTGTCTTTTATACTGATAACAAGTTCAAACAGGTGCCATTAATACAGGTAACGAGTGGAGGACAGAGGAGCCTCTTAAAGAAAAAGTTACAGGTCTGTGAGAGCCAGAAATCTTGCCTGTTTGTAGGGGACCAAATACTTATTTTCCACCATAATTTGCAAATAAATCCTACAATGTGATTTTCAGGATTTTTTTTTACAGGCCTCTCTCATCTTTTTAAGTGGGAGAACTTGCACAATTGGTGGCTAACTAAATACTTTTTGCCTCACTGTATATATATATATATATATTTATATATGTAGGATAAATAAATGTTAATATAATCTAACGTTTGTAGGTTCTACATCCTTTACGCAGCTGCTCAGAGGGTTAAATGATCTGGAACAGATCACGCATGCGACCAAACCCAATTCTTCAGTTTTTGTTTGTTAAAAAAGTTTGAAATATCCAATAAATGTCGTTCCACTTCATCATTGTGTCCCACTTGTTGTTGATTCTTCACAAAAAAATACAGTTTTATATCTTTATGTTTGAAGCCTGAAATGTGGCAAAAGGTCGCAAAGTTCAAGGGGGCCGAATACTTTCGCAAGGCACTGTATATATATATATATGATTAGTTATACATATTTTATTATTTATACATTTCTAGGCTTGAATATGTTAAAACAAGGACAAATAATTTTCAGACTCCACGAGACAGGCCCGGCAGAATCGGGAATGCTTGATGAAGAAGTCAAGACCCCCCGGTTTCCGCATTTCGGCAGAACAGCCCTCGTCAAAAAAGTAGAGGTATTTTAATTATGTATTGTTAATATATAGTATTATACCCGAAATGTATTTGACATTTTTTTATCTAACATATTTTTATGTTTAATAACATTTTTTGTATGTATGTAAGTGATTATGGCGAACCTCGTGATGTCTTACAGTTGGACATTTGTGGAGATAGCCTGCATAACACAGTATCTCCTATTTTACCCAATGGCGAAGCAGATCTTGAACAATTTATCGCACTGCTAGAACGACATGTTCAGTCAAATTTATCCGTCATAGCCGATAGGACCCTCGAGCTTGTAGTGCAAATAATACACCAATCCCAGGGTGGTGGGGGTCAGAGAAGGAAACTAGATAGCCTAATGCAATCAGAAATCATAAGCAATAAAAGGGCCTACCTCATAAACGTTCACAATCCTGGTAATAAGCTATGCTTTGCAATAGGCCTATCCCATTTACTCAACTCTAGATGTACTGATCTAGCGGCGTTACAAAAGGCTAGAGAGCTCCAAACGGCCGTGGGTCTAGGTATACAGGATGCTGTGGCTTTCTCAGACATAGTCAAATTTGAAAACTTTCTGAATATCAAGATTGTGGTTTTGGACCACAGTAGAGCTAATGCAACTCTCTTGAAATTCCAAAACAACCCCCAACCTCATCCTCAGTCAGATTCTGTACCTTTATGTGCAAAAAGAACATTACTATGCCATTTTAGGCGCACCATATGTCTGTCCATCGTGCTATACCGGCTACACCCGAATGGGGGGGCACTCGTGCCATTATAACTGTTCAGTCTGTCTGGATTAAAATTGTCCTATGCAACCCTTAAACTTGACACCCTGTGAGGATTGCCACCGCACATGTCGTTCGGCTGACTGTTACGAAAAACACAAAATTGAAACATGGCACCCCAAGGCCTGTAAATCTGTAAGCAGTTGTGACATTAATGCCATTGCAATTACAAGAAGTGGTTCAAGAAGTGCCACGAGTGTTATTTTCATCCCTTGGCTGAAGATGATTTTGAGACAAATCAGCAATCGGGGGTTCATTTGCCTATTTTTGTAACTACCATGACTTTCAAGGGTGAAAAGTGGTTGGCAGAGGGACCCAATTGTGCACTGCTCTTTCTAAAACACTTTAGAAAACCCCAGTACAGAAACTTCACGTTTATAGCATACAATGCTAGAGCCTATGACTCCTACCTTTTTCTGAACCCCTTGATACAGCAAGGAGTTGCACCCAGTGTCATAGCTCAAGGTAGTAAAATCTTGTGTTTGTAGACCCCGCCTTCAACCAGAGATACATTGAAAGTTTAAGCTTCTTACCCATGAGATTGGCTCAAATGCCAGAGGCCTTGGGTTTTGAAAACTCTGTGAAAGGCTGGTTCCCCCACTTCTTCACATCTGAGGAGAATGTACATTATATTGGATCTTATCCCAGACCCGAAATGTACAGGCAGATCAAATGTCTCCCAAAGAGCGTGAGAGATTCATGACGTGGTACGAGACAGTAAGACATAGCACCTTTGATTTCCATAAAGAGATGGAATCATACTGTGACAATGATGTGGTTATACTTCGTGAAGGATGCCTCAGATTCAGAGAAGATGTAATCAAAGATGCAGGCACTGACCCCTGGAGTTGAACAACTATTGCATGCATGAAAACCTATCGTACACACTTTCTACCTACAGCATCTATAGCTATCCCTTCGCCTGACAACTACTGACGCCCAGGATAAATATATTTTTATTCAACATGCTTTGAATCGGGGGGAGAAGGTGTTTAGTGCTTACCATGTAGATGGATACACACAGATTGACGGGGTTGAGACCGTGTATGAGTACAACGGTTGTTTCTTCCACGGTTGTAAATCTTGCTTTGTGCCCCAGGCCATGTGTGTCCTAACCCAAAGGATTTTTGGGGAAATGTACCAAGAGTTTCAAGACAAATTGGATTCTTTACAGGCAGCTTACAGGTTAAAAGTGGAGGTGTTGTGGGAGCATGAATGGACCGCCCTCAAAAAGTCTGACCCCCCCCCCCATAGCCCTTCGTACATCAGCTGATATCTCAAAGTGCTGTACAGAAACCCAGCCTAAAACCCCAAACAGCAAGCAATGTAGGTGTAGAAGCACGGTGGCTAGGAAAAACTCCCTAGAAAGGCCAAAACCTAGGAAGAAACCTAGAGAGGAACCAGGCTATGAGGAGTGGCCAGTTCTCTTCCGGCTGTGCCAGATGGAGATTATAACAGAACATGGCCAAGATGTTCAAATGTTCATAAATGACCAGCATGGTCATATAATAATAATCACAGGTAGAACAGTTGAAACTGGAGCAGCAGCACGGCCAGGTGGACTGGGGACAGCAAGGAGTCATCATGCCAGGCAGTCCTGAGGCATGGTCCTGGGCTCAGGTCCTCCGAGAGAGAGAAAGAAAGAGAGAAAGAGAGTATTAGAGAGAGCATACTTAAATTCACACAGGACACCGGATAAGACAGGAGAAGTACTCCAGATATAACAAACTGACCCTAGCCCCCGACACATAAACTACTGCAGCATAAATACTGGAGGCTGAGACAGGAGGGGTCAGGAGACACTGTGGCCCCATCCGATGATACCCCTGGACAGGGCCAAACAGGAAGGATATAACCCGACCCACTTTGCCAAAGCACAGCCCCCACACCACTAGAGGGATATCTTCAACAACCAACTTACCATCCTGAGACAAGGCCGAGTATAGCCCACAAAGAACTCCGCCAGGGCACAACCCAAGGGGGGACGCCAACCCAGACAGGAAAATCAAATCAGTGACTCAACCCACTCAAGTGACGCACGCCTCCAAGGGACGGCATGAAAGAGCACCAGTAAGCCAGTGACTCAGCCCCTGTAATAGGGTTAGAGGCAGAGAATCCCAGTGGAAAGAGGGGAACCGGCCAGGCAGAGACAGCAAGGGCGGTTCGTTGCACACTCCTGGGCCAGACTACACTCAATCATATGACCCACTGAAGAGATGAGTCTTCAGTAAAGACTTAAAGGTTGAGACCGAGTTTGCGTCTCTCACATGGGTAGTCAGACCATTCCATAAAAATTTAGCTCTATAGGAGAAAGCCCTGCCTCCAGCTGTTTGCTTAGAAATTCTAGGGACAATTAGGAGGCCTGCGTCTTGTGACCGTAGAGTACGTGTAGGTATCTATGGCAGGACCAAATCAGAAAGATAGGTAGGTGCAAGCCCATGTAATGCTTTGTAGGTTAGCAGTAAAACCTTGAAATCAGCCCTTGCCTTAACAGGAAGTCAGTGTAGGGAGGCTAGTAATATGATCAATTTTTGGGGTTCTAGTCAGGATTCTAGCAGCCGTATTTAGCACTAACTGAAGTTAATTTATTGCTTTATCCAGGTAAAAAAGTAGAGCATTGCAGTAGTCTAACCTAGAAGTAACAAAAGCATGGATTCATTTTTCTGCATCATTTTTGGACAGAAAGCTTCTGATTTTTGCAATGTTACGTAGATGGAAAAAGCTGTCCTTGAAACAGTCTTGATATGTTCATCAAAAGAGAGATCAGGGTCCAGAGTAACGCCGAGGTCCTTCACAGTTTTATTTGAGACGACTGTACAACCATCAAGATTAATTGTCAGATTCAACAGAAGATCTCTTTGTTTCTTGGGACTTAGAACAAGCATCTCTGTCACCAGAACCCCTGGAACCACGACAGGCTTGTATGGAGGCCGTACCAATGCTTTGACATGTAGCACAACCCGACGAGACAATAGGATATGTAGATTTTACATCCCTTTACATTTTACATCCCTTTATCAGTGAGTTCCTCATGCTATCCTATGGGGCATCCGGAAATTATTCACCGCGACTTTGACTTACCTCAAAACTATTTTGGTCTGATCAAAGCAACTGTCTACCTTCCTAGGGGTTTGTTTATACCAATGTTGCTTTACAAGGGACCTCAAGGTCCTTGTCACACCTGCAGTGAAAACAACAACCCGGAAAACCCTTGTGATCACACAGTACCCTTGTGCATAACACAGTATCTCCTATTTTACCCAATGGCGAAGCAGATCTTGAACAATTTATCGCACTGCTAGAACGACATGTTCAGTCAAATTTATCCGTCATAGCCGATAGGACCCTCGAGCTTGTAGTGCAAATAATACACCAATCCCAGGGTGGTGGGGGTCAGAGAAGGAAACTAGATAGCCTAATGCAATCAGAAATCATAAGCAATAAAAGGGCCTACCTCATAAACGTTCACAATCCTGGTAATAAGCTATGCTTTGCAATAGGCCTATCCCATTTACTCAACTCTAGATGTACTGATCTAGCGGCGTTACAAAAGGCTAGAGAGCTCCAAACGGCCGTGGGTCTAGGTATACAGGATGCTGTGGCTTTCTCAGACATAGTCAAATTTGAAAACTTTCTGAATATCAAGATTGTGGTTTTGGACCACAGTAGAGCTAATGCAACTCTCTTGAAATTCCAAAACAACCCCCAACCTCATCCTCAGTCAGATTCTGTACCTTTATGTGCAAAAAGAACATTACTATGCCATTTTAGGCGCACCATATGTCTGTCCATCGTGCTATACCGGCTACACCCGAATGGGGGGGCACTCGTGCCATTATAACTGTTCAGTCTGTCTGGATTAAAATTGTCCTATGCAACCCTTAAACTTGACACCCTGTGAGGATTGCCACCGCACATGTCGTTCGGCTGACTGTTACGAAAAACACAAAATTGAAACATGGCACCCCAAGGCCTGTAAATCTGTAAGCAGTTGTGACATTAATGCCATTGCAATTACAAGAAGTGGTTCAAGAAGTGCCACGAGTGTTATTTTCATCCCTTGGCTGAAGATGATTTTGAGACAAATCAGCAATCGGGGGTTCATTTGCCTATTTTTGTAACTACCATGACTTTCAAGGGTGAAAAGTGGTTGGCAGAGGGACCCAATTGTGCACTGCTCTTTCTAAAACACTTTAGAAAACCCCAGTACAGAAACTTCACGTTTATAGCATACAATGCTAGAGCCTATGACTCCTACCTTTTTCTGAACCCCTTGATACAGCAAGGAGTTGCACCCAGTGTCATAGCTCAAGGTAGTAAAATCTTGTGTTTGTAGACCCCGCCTTCAACCAGAGATACATTGAAAGTTTAAGCTTCTTACCCATGAGATTGGCTCAAATGCCAGAGGCCTTGGGTTTTGAAAACTCTGTGAAAGGCTGGTTCCCCCACTTCTTCACATCTGAGGAGAATGTACATTATATTGGATCTTATCCCAGACCCGAAATGTACAGGCAGATCAAATGTCTCCCAAAGAGCGTGAGAGATTCATGACGTGGTACGAGACAGTAAGACATAGCACCTTTGATTTCCATAAAGAGATGGAATCATACTGTGACAATGATGTGGTTATACTTCGTGAAGGATGCCTCAGATTCAGAGAAGATGTAATCAAAGATGCAGGCACTGACCCCTGGAGTTGAACAACTATTGCATGCATGAAAACCTATCGTACACACTTTCTACCTACAGCATCTATAGCTATCCCTTCGCCTGACAACTACTGACGCCCAGGATAAATATATTTTTATTCAACATGCTTTGAATCGGGGGGAGAAGGTGTTTAGTGCTTACCATGTAGATGGATACACACAGATTGACGGGGTTGAGACCGTGTATGAGTACAACGGTTGTTTCTTCCACGGTTGTAAATCTTGCTTTGTGCCCCAGGCCATGTGTGTCCTAACCCAAAGGATTTTGGGGGAAATGTACCAAGAGTTTCAAGACAAATTGGATTCTTTACAGGCAGCTTACAGGTTAAAAGTGGAGGTGTTGTGGGAGCATGAATGGACCGCCCTCAAAAAGTCTGACCCCCCCCCCCCATAGCCCTTCGTACATCAGCTGATATCTCAAAGTGCTGTACAGAAACCCAGCCTAAAACCCCAAACAGCAAGCAATGTAGGTGTAGAAGCACGGTGGCTAGGAAAAACTCCCTAGAAAGGCCAAAACCTAGGAAGAAACCTAGAGAGGAACCAGGCTATGAGGAGTGGCCAGTTCTCTTCCGGCTGTGCCAGATGGAGATTATAACAGAACATGGCCAAGATGTTCAAATGTTCATAAATGACCGGCATGGTCATATAATAATAATCACAGGTAGAACAGTTGAAACTGGAGCAGCAGCACGGCCAGGTGGACTGGGGACAGCAAGGAGTCATCATGCCAGGCAGTCCTGAGGCATGGTCCTGGGCTCAGGTCCTCCGAGAGAGAGAAAGAAAGAGAGAAAGAGAGTATTAGAGAGAGCATACTTAAATTCACACAGGACACCGGATAAGACAGGAGAAGTACTCCAGATATAACAAACTGACCCTAGCCCCCGACACATAAACTACTGCAGCATAAATACTGGAGGCTGAGACAGGAGGGGTCAGGAGACACTGTGGCCCCATCCGATGATACCCCTGGACAGGGCCAAACAGGAAGGATATAACCCGACCCACTTTGCCAAAGCACAGCCCCCACACCACTAGAGGGATATCTTCAACAACCAACTTACCATCCTGAGACAAGGCCGAGTATAGCCCACAAAGAACTCCGCCAGGGCACAACCCAAGGGGGGACGCCAACCCAGACAGGAAAATCAAATCAGTGACTCAACCCACTCAAGTGACGCACGCCTCCAAGGGACGGCATGAAAGAGCACCAGTAAGCCAGTGACTCAGCCCCTGTAATAGAGTTAGAGGCAGAGAATCCCAGTGGAAAGAGGGGAACCGGCCAGGCAGAGACAGCAAGGGCGGTTCGTTGCACACTCCTGGGCCAGACTACACTCAATCATATGACCCACTGAAGAGATGAGTCTTCAGTAAAGACTTAAAGGTTGAGACCGAGTTTGCGTCTCTCACATGGGTAGTCAGACCATTCCATAAAAATTTAGCTCTATAGGAGAAAGCCCTGCCTCCAGCTGTTTGCTTAGAAATTCTAGGGACAATTAGGAGGCCTGCGTCTTGTGACCGTAGAGTACGTGTAGGTATCTATGGCAGGACCAAATCAGAAAGATAGGTAGGTGCAAGCCCATGTAATGCTTTGTAGGTTAGCAGTAAAACCTTGAAATCAGCCCTTGCCTTAACAGGAAGTCAGTGTAGGGAGGCTAGTAATATGATCAATTTTTGGGGTTCTAGTCAGGATTCTAGCAGCCGTATTTAGCACTAACTGAAGTTAATTTATTGCTTTATCCAGGTAAAAAAGTAGAGCATTGCAGTAGTCTAACCTAGAAGTAACAAAAGCATGGATTCATTTTTCTGCATCATTTTTGGACAGAAAGCTTCTGATTTTTGCAATGTTACGTAGATGGAAAAAGCTGTCCTTGAAACAGTCTTGATATGTTCATCAAAAGAGAGATCAGGGTCCAGAGTAACGCCGAGGTCCTTCACAGTTTTATTTGAGACGACTGTACAACCATCAAGATTAATTGTCAGATTCAACAGAAGTGGGTTCTATCCCCGGGTAATGTAAATGTGTTTCTTGCAGCATTTACCACGGCCTATGGTCGACTTGAACTCTACACCCTCATGGAGCAGCTTCAGAGGCGGGTTCTTTGCACACATTGTATATAGACCCCCCCTTCGTTTTCTACTGTGTTATTGACTTGTTAATTGTTTACTCCATGTGTAACTCTTTGTTGTATGCTCACACTGCTATGCTTTATCTTGGCCAGGTCGCAGTTGCAAATGAGAACTTGTTCTCAACTAGCCTACCTGGTTAAATAAAGGTGAAATAAAATAAATAAATAAAAAAATACCACGACACAGACTCTGTGGTCTATGTAAGCAAACAGGGTGATTGGAACCCCCCACTTAGCAACTATCTGGGTGGTTTAACGAGTGAACTCGAAGATGGTGACCATATCACAGAATGGTCCTCCTGTGGTCCCAAAAGCTATGCTTTTAGGACTAAAGACAATCACGTGGTGTTGAAAGCCAAAGGCATGACTCAAAACTATGAAAATGCCCCACGTGTAAACTTTGAATCAATAGGTCAAGGGGTTCATAAATGACTGGAATAGTGACATGGAGATTTTGAGCTCCTACAAAAAAATTGTTAGGGATAAAAAGGGCTTCCATCGAAAGAATGCCCCACTTACTAAAATATTCAGGGTAGTCTATGACAAGAGACTGCTTTTGCCTAATGAGACCACATTGCACTTTGGCTACTGACTTATGCTACAAGCCACAGTGTGTCTTAAAGCTTAAGATATAATGACTGCTGTAGGTTTTGACCCCCGGTTGCAACTACCATTTTCGGCCTTAATCGCAGGCCCATCCAATAGTGGTAAAAATTGTTATGTAAAAAGTATTTTAGAGAATTCTGAACATGTGTTATCTCAAAAGCCTGATAATATTGTGTGGTGTTATTCTTGTTATCAACCTCTGTATGATGAATTGTTGAAGAAAATAAGAATCAAGTTTGTTGAAGGAGTACCTGAATCCCTGTCTGATGATGAACTTCTCCCTCATAAAAACAATCTGCTGGTTTTGGACGATATGCTGTTTGCAGGTAGCGAACATCCCGAAATTGCACAAGCTTTTACCCAATATACTCATCATAAAAACCTGTCCGTGCTTTACTTGGTGCAGAATGTATTTCACCAAGGTAAAAATAGCAGCACCATCAGTTTAGACGCCAATTACATGGTTTTGTTCAAAAATCCTAGAGACAAACTACAAATTAATTAACGAATTAGCTCAGCAGATGTACCCGGGAAGGAAATCCTACTTTATGGAGAGCTATGAGGATGCTACCAAAACGCTATTTTCTTATTTAATGGTGGATTTAAAAGCAAATACTCCAGAACACCTGAGGCTATGAACAGGTCTGTTCTCATGGGAGTGGCCGGCTGCAAACATTCCTAAAAAGTAACAGCTATGTCTCTGCGTTTAAAAAGAAACCTGCCCCCCTTGAGAAGCCTAGTTGGGGCTACAGCTAAAGAACAGAAGGCCATCTTGGGTCACTGTTCTTCAGATCTCATATTATCCCTATGTGAGATTACTTTGAATCTTCTCAAAGGACGCAACTATCTGGGTGGTTTAACGAGTGAACTCGAAGATGGTGACCATATCACAGAATGGTCCTCCTGTGGTCCCAAAAGCTATGCCACTCACCATGACCCAAGTGAAAAAATTTAAGAGACAAAAGACCGTGATCAAACTCTTTGCTAATAAAAGGGTCAGTCTTCAAAAGAAAAGACATAGCATACAACAGTCTGGGGGTTTTCTTCTGCCTTCATTAAGTATAGCTATGTCCTTCATCACCAGCCTTAATGCTGCCAGATGTGGGGGTTGAACACAGAGGGTGATGGCCAATAAAATGTACTTGGTGCCACAACAAGAGTTGGATAGACTTAAAAAACAAATGCAGGGTCCTGAAAATATCAGACAAACAGTGGAAAATTATTTGGATACGGCCATGAAGGATATTTTGAACCGAAAAGGATTGAACCCCTATGATAAGGTCCAAAAATACACATTCCTATTGCAAAGGTATTTGGCCTTGGTAAAACAAGGGGAGAGAGAGACCAACCATTTAACGCTTTCCCTACCGGACCCTTTAAAAGATGATGAGGCTAGCGAGAGCCAAGCCCCTGTAATGCCTGTACCTGCGAGCTTACCGGCTGAAGATCAAATGCCTGTTGAAGATAAAGTTATGCAGGACATGTTGACACATGTTCCGGCACGTAACAGGAAAAATGTTAGATACATTATGAACAAGATAAAAGATTCAAAGGGGACCGCTTCTTGGAATGACAAAGGAGAGTTTATCCTTCAGGGCGCTGTTGTCAGGGGTTCACATATGCTTGACTTGCTTAAAAGTACCACAGCTGCCCACAAGGTTGCTGATGACAGAAGACCTCCCGGGTGGCGTCAGTTTCTTAAGGCCCTGGCAATCCTCAACATTCCCCTCTCAGGTGTACCCAACTATAAGCTTCGTCAACAGATTCAAGCTTTAAAACAAAAACCTTCAACAAGATACAGCACCCCTAAAGATGCCCCAACAACCCCGCCCCCCTATGAAATGAATGATGATAACTCATTTACCCCCATTTTCCTAATCCCGATCTCTCTGGGTTGTTAGACTTTTGAATGACTATGATTAAATTCAATACATTTATTAGAAAAATTCGGCAATTTAACATTTGTGGCATTCTTGAAACATTTGACGTGAGCACACACCTTGATTACACGGTCTTAAAGGACACACTTTTGATATTTTCTAACAAAACAAGCTACAACATTATCATTACTTCTTAAATCATCATTATAAAGAGACATAATATCTTCAAAAGAAACTCCCCGGGCTCTTTGGCATAGGTGGAATACACGGTGGTGACCGCATGTAGTGGAAAGGTTATCTTGTACTTGTTTGATGGTGTAGTATATCTTTGATCCGTTTTTGGTCAAAAATTCTTTAATAGATTTCGGAAAAATGTGAAAAACCGGGGGGAAAGCTGTAGGAATCAAAAAAAGTTTAGATTTTCCTTCCTCTTTCCTCTTCTAATGTCACAGCTAGGCCAATGTTCACCCGGCATGTGTTTAGGATGGGTATTGACAATAAACATGGCAGGCTGCTCCGGCCATTTCTCATTAGGTAATTCATCACAAGCCAAACCTCCACAAAATTGTTTTCCAATCAATCGGCTCATGTCTTTGCTCAACGATCCTTAATAATAATCCACTAAGACCTGTCTTCGGGCATTCACTTCCGAGATTGAATCAGAGCATGCATAAACAATCATGCTAACGGTACAGACTAAAGGTGTAACGATTTTCGTTGGTGGAAGGAGAGGAGGACCAAAATGCAGCGTGGTACAATAATACTTTTAATTAAGAATGAATACACAAACAAAACAACAAAATGATAACCGAACAGTTCTGACAGGTGCAACAAACACTAACCAGAAAATAATCACCCACCACTCAAAATGGGAAAACAGGCTACCTAAGTATGGCTCTCAATCAGAGACAACGATAGACAGCTGCCTCTGATTGAGAACCATACCAGGCCAAACACATAGAAAAAGAAAACCTAGACCTACAACATAGAATACCCACCCATATCACACCCTGACCAAACTAAAAATAGAAACATACAAAGCAATCTATGGTCAGGGCGTGACAAAAGGTGTACGGAAACGCATTTCCAGCCTGAGGTTACCTTGGGACACCACTGACAGATTTCCTAAGGTGTCATCATCAGGTGATAAATTAAAAGCATACAATGTGTAACCCTCTGCAAAATCATTAGCAGGGACCTGACGTCTGTCCTGACAGAGAGCTACATACTCTGCATTGAAGTGTTGAAAATTAAATGGGTTTTTATCTAAGCTGCCCGTATTAGAGGCGTGATCAACCAAACCTATAACCATGTATCGGGGTAAAGGGCCAAGAAATAGGTTTTCTTGACTGCAGATTCTACTGCCCACAGGTATGCTAAAGGTTTTCATGGTAATTCTTTGGAGAGGGTAAAGGGCATTTCCTTTCATCAAAGCCTGTGAGTGACCCAGACGAACTGCCGGAGATACAGACACTTTTCTTTTTTTAAGCGTTGTCCCCAAAAACTTTTAAACTAAAGTCCCCGTCCTGGGCAGACATCAGGCAAAACTCATCCTTGGCCCTGGTTTATTTTAGTCTTAAATCATCCAAATTTTAGAGTAAACGTTCTTGAAAGAACATTTTCAGAGTGTAAAGGCCCTAGCAAATGAACCCCTCGAGATACGGTACAGTGCCTCCAGTCCTTTGTTTTCACCGGTGGAAGGGTCTGTCGATTCCATAGAGACGCCTGCAGTATCCTTGCTAAACAGCCCAGCGCTGAATTGGGTCTTGAGAGTGTCTTCGGAGTAGTTGAGTAAACACTCCATGATGGTCCTATAAGGGTATGTGGCACTGCTTTGACTGATTAGGCATTCACCCAAAGTCACATCCACTTGGGAGAAGATGGTGGCCACTGGGTAATTAATGAGACTCACTTTGGCATCGCCTGCAATATTAGTACCATATCTTTTGGTCACTTTTAGATGCAAATGCACCAAGGTGTTGTAGAGGTCCAGATAGTTGTCACCGTGGCCTGGTATGAAAAGTTCTATAGGACCGTTGTCGGTAATGGCAGAGAGTGGGGCTATCTCCACATAACTGGACCTCTTTATTGAATGTTGCGTTAAGGGGGCCGTGAAAAGATCGAGCTCTGTCTTTATACAGTGGGGAGAACAAGTATTTGATCCACTGCCGATTTGGTAGGTATTCCTACTTACAAAACATGTAGAGGTCTGTAATTTTTTATCATAGGTACAATTCAACTGTGAGAGACGGAATCTAAAACAAAAATCCAGAAAATCAGACTGTATGATTTTTAAGTAATTCATTTGCATTTTATTGCATGACATAAGTATTTGATACATCAGAAAAGGAGAACTTAATATTTGGTACAGTAACCTTTGTTTGCAATTACAGAGATCATACGTTTCCTGTAGTTCTTGACCAGGTTTGCACACACTGCAGCAGGGATTTTGGCCCACTCCTCCATACAGACCTTCTCCAGATCCTTCAGGTTTCAGGGCTGTCGCTGGGCAATACGGACATTCAGCTCCCTCCAAAGATCTTCTATTGGGTTCAGGTCTAGAGACTGGCTAGGCCACTCCAGGACCTTGGGATGCTTCTTACGGAGCCACTCTTTATTTGCTCTGGCTGTGTGTTTCGGGTCGTTATCATGCTGGACCCAGCCACGACCCATCTTCAATGCTCTTACTGAGGAAAGGAGGTTGTTGGCGATACATGGCCCCATCCATCCTCCCCTCAATATGGTGCAGTCGTCCTGTCCCCTTTGCAGAAAAGCATCCACAAAGAATGATGTTTCCAGCTCCATGCGTCACGGTTGGGATGGTGTTCTTGGGGTTGTACTCATCGCATGTCCTCTAAAGCTACAGTGGGGAGAACAAGTATTTGATACACTGCCGATTTTGCAGGTTTTCCTACTTACAAATCATGTAGAACCTATGTAGGTTCTATGTAGGTCTGTAATTTTTTATCATGGGTACACTTCAACTGTGAGAGACGGAATCTAAGACAAAAATCCAGAAAATCACATTGTATGATTTTTAAGTAATTCATTTGCATTTTATTGCATGACATAAGTATTTGATCACCTACCAACCAGTAAGAATTCCGGCTCTCACAGACCTGTTAGTTTTTCTTTAAGAAGCCCTCCTGTTCTCCACTCATTACCTGTATTAACTGCACCTGTTTGAACTCGTTACCTGTATAAATGACACCTGTCCACACACTCAATCAAACAGACTCCAACCTCTCCACAATGGCCAAGACCAGAGAGCTGT
This sequence comes from Oncorhynchus kisutch, assembly GCF_002021735.2. Lineage (NCBI taxonomy): Eukaryota > Metazoa > Chordata > Actinopteri > Salmoniformes > Salmonidae > Oncorhynchus > Oncorhynchus kisutch. The sequence continues at coordinate 49,136,729 of NC_034184.2, read as the reverse complement.
GTAAGGACATCAGGGATAAAATTGTGGAACTGCACAAGGCTGGGATGGGCTACAGGACAATAGGCAATCAGCTTGGTGAGAAGTCAACAACTGTTGGTGCAATTATTAGAAAATGGAAGAAGTTCAAGATGACGGTCACTCACCCGGTCTGGGGCTCCATGCAAGATCTCACCTCACATCAATGATCATGAGGAAGGTGAGGGATCAGCCCAGAACTACACGGCAGGTCAATGACCTGAAGAGAGCTGGGACCACAGTCTCAAAGAACCATTTTTTTTCGGTAAGGGAAGTCCTCTGGTACTGATAACTGCCGTACTGTAGTAGACAGCTCCAGGCCAACTGACTGACAGACAGACCTACCGACAGAGTGGCATAACTCATGCGTGACTGGATGGACATGGACATGGATATGGAGGAAATAAATCTGAAGACTGAGACTGGACTGTATGGTGTACTACCAATTGAACTTGGTAGTACATGCACTTGTCCTTTTTTAGTAGCCCTGATTTTATTTAAATAAGATTTTATTTAAATAATATTTTAATAAATAATATTTTACTTGAAAATGATTGTGATCAGTGGTTATTTGTGGCTGGATATAGGTTGTGTCTCTCTCTCTCCCTAAGAGCATGGTGCTGGGCCACTGCAGTCCTCCTCTAGACTGTATTATACTCTCTAAAAGAGTTAATAATATGCTCTCTAGTATCAGAAACAGGACACTGACTCTGTATCTCCATGTAAGTGTCTCCTCAGGCCAGTCAATCTGTTATCCCTCTCTGTATCTCTAGCTCCTCCATTCTGGCTTCTGTGTGCCTAGTTACCATGTTTAAAGTGGTAACTGGCTCCTCCATTCTGGCTTCTGTGTGCCTAGTTACCATGTTTAAAGTGGTAACTGGCTCCTCCATTCCACCTCTGCAGGCTGGATAGTTGCTGGCTGTTTGACTGCTAATGTGGTAACATTAGTTGGTTACTTGAACTTATCCATCAAGAAGCACTCATTTTTGTTTGCCGTTTCAAAATATATTGCTACTGTGTGCCCTATGCTGAACAAGACCCGTGTAAAGCCTACATTATGAAATGATAGAGCTTCTCAGGGAACTCTGGGTAGCGAAGCAGTTCATAGACTAGAAAGTTATCGGTCTTGATTAATATTGTGCAGTGCATAATACACTCAATACTTTTAATAAAACAAATTCCATAACAAACAAGATGTCAGACATTCCAACGAGAGATCTATTTAATTTGGTTCTAAACATGGCAGCGTAGGCATGGTGGCATTGTGGAAATACACACACTCTGTGGTTGTTGTTTGATAAAGATTAGCTATTTGTGCAAGCTATTTTGTCTGTGAGAAAGGAGCAACAGTGAATTAAAGAGAAAGAGAGAGGAATGAGATAGGAGGGGCCATTTGGAAGAAAATAAGGGAAAAAATGAATCAATGAATGCATGAATTGAATTAAATAAGAATACTTTTTGTATGACTTGTAAGGAGATTTGAAACATGACTTGTAAGAGGACACATAAGGACTTTGTGGGCTTGTGTACTGTGCTACACTGTGCTGCTAACTCTCTCTGTCCTATCATGCCCTGCTGGCACACAGGACCAGCCCTGCTTGGCACACACACCTGGCTGCGTGTGGACAGTGAACTCTACCCCCTGCAAAGCCAGACAGCTGATAACTGACATGGCACAGCTGTAGCCCCTCTCCCCTTGTCCTCTCCCCACGTCCAACCTCTCCACTTGCTCTGCTCTCGCTGCTCTGTGACTGTCACCCAGCTGGGTGTGCACTCTCCTGTTGGCTACCCTCGCCCTCATTCCTTGCTCGGTTGCCACGTTGTTACACTGTCGCCTGCCTGTCTGGCCCTGCTTCTCCAGAGCTAGTATGGGGCAAGACTGTTGCAAGCTCCACAAACCCCAGATGGTCTACACTGTGGGTAAGAGCACCTTGTGCGTGCGTGTCTGTTTGTCTTTCTGCCTGCCTGCCACTGTCTGCAGTGTTCAGATGTAAACACCTTGGTGGTGAACAGGTTGATGGTTCTGTATATGTTCAGCGACGATCATGCAATGTGTGGCTAGCTCAGTTGTAAATTAGTGGGGCAACCAGAGAGAAGCAACTGAACTCTAAACTGCTTGTACACACACACACACACACACACGCACAACCACACCCTGTCACTACTTACTGCTGGGGGTTGCATGTGTCTCTGACAGAACATTCAATAATGCAGTATCATCACAATTAATACATGACAGAATATCCAAATCAATCACTTTAATCTGGGCCCTTTCCACCTTCTCTGCTACTGTATTTACACAGACATTTGGCTTTGGTGTATGTATGTGCTCTAGCTGACCCTCCCTCTGTCTGTCTGTTCCTCTGACTCGGGTGATAAATCTGAAAGAGAAAGTGTGTCTGTCTGTCCCTCTGTTCAGAGAAGGGAAAGTGCTAACCCTGTTGACCGTCATTCATGAACAGCCACTGACAGCCTATATAAACCACATGAATGTCAATAACGTCAACACCCACTGGTTGCTAGACGACCGCGCTTGTGACTGCTTCATGATAGAGTGAGAGAGAGAGGTGTCCAGTGTCACTGGGCCATTACATTAGTTTTTTCCAACTGCTTACACATAAAATCTTTTCATGTCACGATTTTTGAAACCTCTCATTCAAAGTGCAAAACTACACACCAAATATCCAAAACCATAAGCTATTTCTCAGCCTTTGACTCAGTTGTCAATTGCATAAAACACTTTTTTCAAAACACTACACACAATTCTCTACCTATAACACAAAAATCTAACAGGAAGTGACTTGCTTTCCTTTTCCAAACACAACCAATCAAAATGCTACACTTATTCACCAGGTCACACACACACTCCTCACATGTGCAAACACTAATAGCTTAACTGATCACTGAGAGTCCAGCCCAATTTGAGTTGATTTACAGTGGCGTCCATAATTAGAACCTTCAGAAATGAGAACAGGTATGCAACTATCTAATGACTATACTAATATGGTTTTGGCCAACAATGCAATTAGGATTCGAGAGATAAGAGAGCATATCTTGAATAATGACACCATATTTAACAACATCAATGCTGTAAGCCTGTCGACCATACAACGCATCCTCCAACGGTACCGAGTGACGATGAAACAACTTTACAAGGTGCCATTTGAGAGAAACTCAAGAATAGAGTCAAGAATATGCGACATGACTTTGTAGAGGTATGTATGCAACACTACTTCCAGTATTTCAGACATACCATATTTACTCATCTGTATATCCTTTTCTCTGTTACAGAGAGTATTGGAGCTGGATGCCCATGTAATTCGCATTAATTTATTTATGTGGATGAGGTTGGCTTCAACCTCACCAAAACCAGGCGCCGCGGAAGAAATGTAATAGGACAGAGGGAAATTTACCAATGTCCCTGGACAGCGTGGGGGTAATATAACTCTGTGTGCTGCCATCACTCAAAACGGGGTCTTCCATCACAATGCCACACTGGGTCCGTACAACACCGGCCATATGCTCACTTTTCTGGATGCAATTTACACAATGCTTGTCCCTGATCCAGATCAGGAGCCTGCTAGATTTGTGGTTTTATGGGACAATGTTAGTTTTCACCGGGCTGTTCTGGTCCAAAACTGAAACATAGAGGTTGCCTCTGTCCAAGGTTGGATACGCCATGCTAGGAGATACTTCCCTCCATGTTTGGCAAGAGAGAACTTATCATGTGATGTGGACGAAGTATTGTGGCTAGACCCAGGCCGGAGAAGAGATGAAGCATGGCCTAGCACTGGTGACTGCCCCCCCCCCATACCAATTCCTGGACTGCCCCCCCCCCCCCCACACACACAATTGTGGTCTTTACTGTATTCTAAGGAATATACTTTTGGTTTACATATGTTTATGGTTTTGTTGTATGCTACTGTATACAACAGTAATGTTTGGCCTAATAAATATTTTCTGTTTCTACATTGCATTGGTGTTTACAGTGTACTTGTTACCCCTCTCAGCAGATTACTTTCACTGTAGAACATTGTATTGAAATGTAGATATAAGCCTATGAAAGACCAAAGAGCTATAGATTTAGAACAACAGTGTTTACATGGTATATCCATGTATTATTATGAAAGCAGTGATGCAAATGCTTCATTCTGACATGTGTTTATGGCATTTTGAATGCAGTGTTACACTTTGAAGGAGATGTGAGGCATTTTGCATTTTGTGTGTGCAGTTTTGGGAATTGTGTGTAGAGTTTTGAAAATAGGAGACAGTTTTGAAAATGTGTGTAAGCAGTTGGAAAAACCTAACTACTACCAAAACACGAGCGAGAGAATGGCAGACAGGACTGATAGGGAAGGGGAGACAGTGAATGTACAACTAACAACTGCAACAAGGGATAGGGAGAAGGATAACTTTTTTTTGAGCATGGCGTTATTTCTCTTACAGCATATTGGATGACTGTCATTCAGATTCCATTCACCCAGCTCAATCTAACATTGATAGGTTTAGCCTACTACATGATAAGGGAATTTGCCTTATACCCACCCCACATCGTTGTCATCATATTAACGTTATAGTCAACAAACAACATTGATAAAAAATATAAACTCAACATATAAAGAGTTGGTCCCATGTTTCATGAGCTTAAATTAAATATCCCTAATATCCCATTTCCTTATGCCCAAAAATGTTATTTCTCTAAAATGTTGTGCACAAATTTGTTTACATCCATGTTAATGAGCATTTCTCCTTTGCCAAGATAATCCATCCATCTGTCAGGTGTGGCACATCAAGAAGCTGATTAAACAGCATGATCATTACACAGATGCAGTTTTGTCAAATGGTCTCAAATTTGGAGGGTGTGTGCAATTGGCATGCTGACTGCAAGGAATGCCCCCCAGAGCTGTTGCCAGAGAAATTCATGTTAATTTCATAACATTATAATGTTATTTTAGAGAATTTGGCAGTACGTCCAACCGGCCTCACAACCGCAGACCATGTTTAACCACGCCAGCCCATCAACACACAATTGTGTTCTGTTGATGGCAATTTGAATGCACACAGATGCCGTGACGAGATCCTGAGGCCCATTGTTGTGCAATTCATCCGCCACCATCATCTCATGTTTCAGCATGATAATGCACGGCCCCATGTCACAAGGATCTGTACACATGTCCTGGATACTGAAAATGTTCCAGTTTTTCCATGGCCTGCATACTCACCAGACATGTCACCTATTGAGCAGGTTTCGGATACACTGGATCGACGTGTACGACAGCGTGATCCAGTTCCCGCCAATATCCACAAACTTTGCACAGCCATTGAAGAGGAGTGGGACAACATTCTACAGGCCACAATCAACAGCCTGATCAACTCTATGTGAAGGAGATGTATTACGATGCATTAGGCAAATGCTGGTCACACCAGATACTGACTGGTATAAGGTATCTGTGACCGACAGATGCATATCTGTATTCCCAGTCATGTGAAATCCATAGATTAGGGCCTCATTTCTTTATTTGACAGATTTTATTTTATGAACTGTAACTCAGTAAAATCTTTGAAATTGTTGCATCATGTTTATATTGTTGTTCAGTGTAGAACTAACGCGTTACAGTTTAGCAATTACACCGGTGGGCCCCGGTGGCAATAAATTAATAAAACCGACAGCTTACCTTGACTTGGACGAGTTACACTGCCTTAGCCAACTAGCTAGCATAAATAGCATTCTTGTCCTTTTGAGTCAGGTTGTTGAGTAGACTAAATTAGCTGCATTTATCTCTAAGGTAAACTAAAAGGGGGGAAAAATACAAAACATATCTATCTATCTCTCTGTCTCTGATGCTTCTCCTTCATTTTTTAAGAAATTGAAATGTCCAAAACTGTTCAACTATTCTTTATCTCTCTTTGAGTCAACTACTCACCATACTTTATGCACTGCAGTGTTAGATAGCTGTAGCTCATGCTTTCAGTACAAGATTCATTCTCTAATCCTTTGATTGGTTGGACAACATGGAGGATGTTCTCTGGAAGTTGTCAAAGTAATTGTGTAATCTATGGAAGGGAGTGAGAACCATGAGCCTTCTAGGTTTTGTATTGAAATCAATGTACCCAGAGGACATAAAATAGCTATCCTCCGGCTACACCACGGTGCTACCCTAGAGGGCGCTGTTGAGGCTACTGTAGACATTTATTGCAAAACAGTGTGTTTTAATAACTTATTTGGTGATGTGAATATATTTAGTATAATTTTATCCAAAAAAAGTATAAAATTTGTAATGTTTCAATATTTTTGGATGGTCCTCCCTTTCCTCCTGAGGAGCCTCCACTGATGTGTGTGTTTGTTTGCAGGAGGCAGTGGAAAGAAGGATCGTTCAGGTCTGAGCGAGTCTTTCCTGTTGATGGCTAACTCTCAGAGAGACATGGAGGAGTGGGTCAGAGCCATACGAAGAGCCATATGGGCCCCGCTAGGAGGAGGTAACACTTTCACACACACACACACACAGACATACACACACTCTCTCATACACACAGACACAAACAGTAGCAAGAAAAGTATAAAATCCCTTTGGAATTACCTGGATTTCTGTATAAATAAGTCATCAAATTTGATCTGATTTTCATCTAAGTCACAACAAAATACAAACATAGTGTGCTTAAACTAATAACACACACATTATTGTATTTTCGTGACTATATTGAATATATCATTTAAACATTCACATTGTATGTTGGAAAAAGTATGTGAACCCTTTGGCTAATGACTAAGCTCATTGGAGTCAGGAGTCAGCTAATCTGGAGTCCAATCAATGAGACAAAATTGGAGATGTTGGTTAGAGCTGCCTTGCCCTATAAAAAACACTCACAAAATCTGAGTTTGCTATTCACAAGAAGCATTTCCTGATGTTAACCATGCCTCGAACAAAAGAGATCTCAGAATACCTCAAAGTAAGAATTGTTGATTTACATAAAGCTGGAAAGAGTCTCACACACAAGCACACACACACACACACACACACACACTAAACTGGCTTACGTGTGTGTGTGTGTGTGTGTGCTTGTGTGTGAGTGCCTGTGTTTGTGTGTGTGCTTGGCATCTGGGTGCCATTGCGCTAGGTATCTTCGGGCAGCATCTGGAAGAGACGATGCAGTGTGAGAGTGGGTGTGGCAGCAGCAGCAAGACTGTGGTGCCTCTGCTGGTGCACCAGTGTGTGTGTTTTATACACCAGTACGGCCTTACAGAGGAGGGGCTGTTTAGAATGCCTGGACAGACCAATCATGTACAAGAGCTGCAGGATGCCTTCGACTGTGGGGAGAAACCACTGTTTGACAGGTAGGAGAAGTACTTTACTTTCAAATGACAGGTAACACAACATTATGTAACACCACACACAACACGGACAGGTAGATGGGCTCAGTTTTAATGATGTTTAACAGATTATCTACAGATACAGAATATTTAAACATTATCATGTAAAGAGGAAAACACAATGTATGACCGTGAACTGTACTGACCTCTCACCCTGACCTGTCCTGATTTGAAAGTAACACTGATGTCCACACGGTGGCATCCCTGCTGAAGCTTTACCTCAGAGAGCTGCCGGAGCCTGTGGTGCCTTTCAACAAATACACAGAATTCCTCTCCACCGCTCAGCTACTGACCAAGGACAAGGAGGAGGTGTGTGTGTGTGCGTGTGAGTGACACGCGCGCCACAAGTAGTAATGCTCTCATTCAAACCCTAATGAATAATGATAGCGACATTTGTCCTTTTGAAGGGGATCTTTGAGCTGGGCAGGCAGGTGAGGACTCTTCCTCAGGTCAACTACAACCTCCTGAAATACATCTGCAGGTAAACAGATTATAATTATGTCATCTATGAGAACTGAGTATTGCAGAGTCTCTCCTACAGTATCTCTCTCTAGTCTCCTCCATCTCTGTAAATATTATTAATACATAATGACATAATCTCTATAGATACTGATGTTAATACATGTCTGGCTTCCATCTCTATGATTACTATCAATACATCTTCAATGACATCATCATTCTAGATATACATCTTTAATGACATCACCTAATACTATAAATAGGTGTTTAATGACATCAGAAGGCAGCTGAGGCAGCAGAACAAGGCAGATCACACAGATGGTGCAAACAGCATGACTCACCATCACCTCTCATACTAAATCTGTGCGTGCGTGCGAACCTGTGTGGGTGTATATTTGCACTATAGATTCCTAGATGAGGTCCAGTCTCACTCCAGTCAGAACAAGATGAGTGTTCAGAACCTGGCCACTGTGTTCGGACCCAACATCCTCCGACCCAAGATGGAGGATGCACAAACCAGGATGGAGGGTAGATACCAATGAATTTTCCACTCGAATGACACACGCGCTATTTTAATTTTAGATTTTTTTGATTTCACCTTTATTTAACCAGGTAGGCTAGTTGAGAAAAAGTTCTCATTTACAACTGCGACCCGGCCAAGATAAAGCAAAGCAGTTCTACACATACAACAACACAAAGTTACACATGGAATAAACAAACATACAGTCAATAATACAGTAGAAAAAAATCTACATACATTGTGTGTAAATGAGGTAAGATAAGGGAGGCAATAAATAGGCCATGGTGGTGAAGTAATTCCAATATAGCAATTCAACACTGGAAAAGTAGATGTGCAGAAGATGATTGTGCAAGTAGAGATACTGGGGTGCAAAGGATAAAAAATATTTAAAAAATACAGTATGGGGATGAGGTAGTTGGATGGGCTATTTACAGATGGGCTATATACAGGTGCAATGATCTGTGAGCTGCTCTGACAGCTGGTGCTTAAAGCTAGTGAGGGAGATATGTGTCTCCAGCTTCAATGATTTTTGCAGTTCGTTCCAGTCATTGGCAGCAGAGAACTGGAAGGAAAGGCGGCCAAAGGAGAAATTAGCTTTGGGGTTGACCAGTGAGATATACCTGCTGGAGCGTGTGCAATGGGTGGGTGCTGCTATGGTGACCAGTAAGATAAGGCGGGGCTTTACCTAGCAAAAACTTGTTGATGACCTGGAGCCAGTGGGTTTGGCGACGAGTATGAAGCGAGTGCCCGCCAACGAGAGCATACAGGTCGCAGTGGTGGGTAGTATATGGAGCTTTGGTGACAAAACGGGTGGCACTGTGATAGACTTGTTTGTTGAGTAGAGTGTTGGAGGCTATTTTGTAAATGACATCGCCAAAGTCGAGGATCGGTAGGATGGTCAGTTTTACGAGGATATGTTGGCAGCATGAGTGAAGGATGCTTTGTTGCGAAATAGGAAGCCAATTCTAGATTTAATTTTGGATTGGAGATGTTTAATATGAGTCTGGAAGGAGAGTTTACAGTATAGCCAGAAGTATACAGAATGGTGTCCTCTGCGTAGAGGTGGATCAGAGAATCACCAGCAGCAAGAGGGACATCATTGATGTATACAGAGAAAAGAGTCTGCCCGAGAATTGAACCCTGTGGCACCCCCATAGAGACTGCCAGAGGTCCAGACAACAGGCCCTCCGATTTGACAGCCTGAACTCTATCAGAGAAGTAGTTTGTGAACCAGGCAAGGCAATCATTTGAGAAACCAAGGCTATTGAGTCTGCCGATAAGAATGTGTTGAGTCGAAAGCCTTGACCAGGACGATGAATACGGCTGCACACTATTGTCTCTTATTGATGGCGGTTATGATATTGTTTAACACCTTGATCGTGGCTGAAGTGCACCCATGACCAGCTCTAAAACCAGATTGCATAGCGGAGAAGGTACGGTGGGATTCGAAATGGTCGGTAATCTGTTTGTTAACTTGGCTTTCGAAGAGCTTAGAAAGGCAGGGTAGGTTAGATATAGCTCTGTAGCAGTTTGGGTCTAGAGTGTCTCCCCCTTTAAAGAGGGGGATGACTGTGGCTGCTTTCCAATCTTTGGAAATCTCAGACATACGAAAGGAGGTTGAACAGGCTAGTAATAGGGGTAACAGCAGATCATTTTAGAAAGAGAGGGTCCAGATTGTCTAGCCCGGCTGATTTGTAGGGGTCCAGATTTTGCAGCTCTTTCAGAACATCAGCTATCTGGATTTGGGTGAAGGAGAAATGGGGAGGCCAGGGGGAGTTGCTGTGGGAAGTGCAGGGCTGTTGACCGGGGTAGGGGTAGCCAGGTGGAAAGCATGGCCAGCCGTAGAAAAATGCTTATTGAAATTCTCAATTATAGTGGATTTATTGGTGGTGACAGTGTTTCCTAGCCTCAGTGCAGTGGGCAGCTGGGAGAAGGTGCTCTTATTCTCCATGGATTTACAGTGTCCCAGAACCTTTTTGAGTTTGTGCTGCAGGATGCAAGTTTCAGAGGCAGGCAATGAGGCAGTGATCACAGAGATCTTGTTTGAAAAAAGCAGAGTTGTATTTGGAGGGCAAGTTGGTTAGGATGATTTCTATGAAGGTGCCCGTGTTTACAGCTTTGGGGTTGTACCTGGTAGGTTCATTGATAATTTATGTGAGATTGAGGCCAAGCTTAGATTGTAGGATGGCCGGGGTGCATGTCCCAGTTTAGGTCACCTAGCAGCACGAGCTAGATGGGTGGCAAAGATAGATGATTCACATATGGTGTCCAGAGCACAGGGTGGTCTATAGCAAGCAGCAATGGAGAGAGACTTGTTTCTGGAAAGGTGGATTTTTAAAAGTATAAGCTCGAATTGTTTGGGTACAGACCTGGATAGTAAGACAGAATTCTGCAGGCTTTCTCTGCAGTAAATTGCAACACTGCCCCCTTTGGCAGTTCTATCTTGTCGGAAAATGTTATAGTTAGGGATGGAAATGTCAGGGTTTTTGGTGGTCTTTCTAAGCCATGATTCAGACATGGCTAGGACATCCGGGTTGGCAGAGTGTGCTAAAGCAGTGAATGAAACAAACTTAGGGAGGAAGCTTCTAATGTTAACATGCATGAAACCAAGGCTTTTACGGTTACAGAGGTCAACAAATGAGAGCACCTGGGGAATAGGAGTGGAGCTAGACACTGCAGGGTCTGGATTAACCTCTACATCACCAGAAGAACAGAGGAGGAGTAGGATAAGGGTACGGCTAAAGTATATAAGAACTGGTCATCTGGTATGTCCAGAACAGAGAGTAAAATGAGCAGGTTTCTGGGCGCGATAGAATAGATTCAAGGCATAATGTACAGACAAAGGTATGGTAGGATGTGGATACAGTGGAGGTAAACCTAGGTATTGCGTGATGATGAGAGAGATATTGTCTCTAGAATGTGTGGGAGGTGGAACTAAAGGGTTGGATAAGGTATATTGAGCAGGGATAGAGGCTCTACATTGAAATAAGACAATAATCCCTAACCAGAGCAAACTTACCATAACATTTCATGTGGGTATTTGTAAAATGATAAAAGGAAGCCAAATTTAAGTTCTATCTTTTCTTTTACAATGTCAATGAAAAGGAGGAATTGTTTAACCAGAGTTTAAAGCCAGTATATGTCATTTATTTCTCAGCTAATCGGCAACCCTGTGATTTTTTTTGTTGAAAATGTGAAGCATTGGGCTGGAGAAAGCATTTTCAGAGTCTGGAAAAACGCTATGTATTAATCCTATCAATAACCATTTTCTTTTTTTCTACCCTGCAGGCAGTTCCCAGGTGCAGCACCTGATGACCATACTGATCAGTGAACACTCTCGTCTGTACCAGGGAGAGGCAGAGACTCCCAGGGAGGACCAATTTGCCCCTGCTCCAACTCCCTATCCCCAGGCCCCCCCAATTCACCAATGCATGGTGGAGTGGCTCTCACAGCAGAGCCCCACCAACCCCACCCAGCCCTATCCCTCCCTGGGACAGACCCCTAACACCCCAAGTCAGGAACCACTTCAACCCATCCCAACCTCCAGTGGCTCCTCTCTCAAAACTGACCACCCTGGATCAACCACCCAGGGAAGAAAAGAGGGGTATTCTGAGGGAAAGAGTGACGGAAGAACAGAAGGAAAGATGGAGAGAAAGAGTGAAGGAAAGAATGAAAGAACGCTCTCGGGTGGTAGTGGTGCAGCGCTCGGTCCCAGTAAACAGCCCAAAAGCCTGTCTTCATGGAGGTCCTCCTTGAAGGGCAGGTCGGGGTCAATAGGGGTGAGGGGGAAGATAGGAGGGTCAGTGGTTGACATGTCGACTGTCACCGGGGGCAACTGGCGGATGAACGGCTTGTCACCCTTCCACAGTCACCGATGGACCGCTTTGACCGGCAAACGACTCAAAGAGTCCTCGCTTTCCCTGACAGAGACACACAAAGACTCTCTGCCAGACTCCTATACTGGGTCCTCTTTGTCGATAAAATACTCTTCACACTCCCAAAGAAGCTTGCTAAAAGACTCATCTCCTTTACATATAGACTCTTCCAGTTCTAGTATAGACTCCTCCTTTCCCAATATAAAGACCTCCATCTCTGTCAAAAACTCCTCCCATTCCAACAGGCTCTCGACCTATGACAACGTTACCATCGATTCCTGCAGTCTGAGCTTGCCCGGTGGAAGCCCCTCCCCCTGGACCTCCTATGAGATCTCATTGGCTGAATCTACAGAAACTGATCGCACCACACTGAACTCTGTGGCGGGGTCCTCGGGGTCCTCGGTGCCAGGGTCCAGTAGCTCTGCTCTGGAGCTGTGTGTGAGCAGCGCTGGCTGCAGCAAGGGTGACCCTGGAGATGACATCACAGGTCTGAGGTCAGGGGTCAATGAGGGTCTGTTTAGCCTTGTGACAGATCTGAAGGAGGAGCTGAGGCGACAGAGGTTCAGCTATGAGACACAAATACGCAAGTAAAAACGACCTTCTTGTTGCAATGGTAATGGTACAGTATGTTGTGTTATGTGTGCATGTGTGCACATAATATAATAAATGTCATTTAGCAGACACTTTTATCCAAAGCGACTTAGTCATGCATGCAAACATTTTACATTTAGGTGGTCCCATGAATCAAACCCACAAACCCACTAGCGATGCTCTACCAACTGAACTACAGAGGACTTATGTGTGTGTGTACACATCCATGTGTGTCTGCTGTACTCTCTAACCCTCTCTCTCTGCTCTCTTTCTTCCCAGATTGGAGGAGTCATATTCAGGTCTTCGTCTCCAGTCTGGTCGTTTAGAAGAGGATCTTAACCAGGAGAAGAAGAGGTTCCGCATGCTGGAGATCCGACTGGGGAACTCTAAACGCGCAAGGCAGGATGCAGAGACTTGGAATGTTCTTCTGCAGAAAGAGAAAAAGTTCTGGGAGACCTGACCACTGGCACACAAACCAGCTAGACCTGAGCTGACAGTGTCAGCCCATTGAGCTAAAGCCTAGGCATTCACTATGGGAGCTAACACAGGTCAAGTTTAATTCTGCTACACTCAGAAAAAATGTAAGAAAAATAATGAAAGTCTTGAATTAAACAGGAAAGTACTATCTGAGCTTGTTCAACAAGAAATGCTATATTTTGTGTTTCATTGCAAAATGTTTTGCTACTGTGTGCTCTAATGAACACAACCTAAGTGTCTCTCCGCCTGTGTATTTAGGACTAGGTTTAATATGTGTCCATGAAACCGGACCCTAGAGTATTCATTCAGAGGTTGCTCAAGACTGTTGTGATACAGAAGGAGTTTTATGTTTTTCTTATCTGAAGTCTACTGCTGTCTATTACTCTGTATGCATCGTCATTCTTGGTAACTGTGGGCCAGTTTCACAGAAACAGATTTAGCCTAGTCCTGGACTATGAAGCACTTTCAATGGAGATGGCCCATTGAGTTTATTTCAGGATTAGGTTTACGCCAGGATTCAGTCCGATTGCGCTTTGTTGGCTATGCACCTCTTAAAGGTCATTTTCCTGTGTTTGTGGAGACAGCATTCATGGTAAATGCTACATATGTTGGCTAAATTGGAAATTACCATTAAATGTCATGTTATAACATGGATCGCCTGCTGATAGGTTTGAATCCCTGCCTTAATCTTTGTCTGAGAAACCACCTTTGTGTGTACTAGATGGTTATTGATCTCTTTAAAGATGAACCTCTAAATGGTTAAATGTGATACTTACTGAGCTAACACTGTACTGTTAAAAAAAAAAAACCTCTCAGGTGTTCTAAATATTCTGGTCTGAGAGATGATGTATCTCTATTCCCGTACTTGAATACTCTTCTGAAATAGACAACTTTTACCACGCCACGGTTTCACCACACTACAGAACATTTTGCTGACTTGTTTCTGATTTAAGAAACAGGCCTTGTTTATCATAGCGATATCAGAAACAGACTTTTGCACAGACTCAAACTGACCAGACTAATGAAAGCCTCTGAGCATTTGTCATTATAAACTAATGTCCTTACAAGAAGTATGCGTTGAGAATAAAAACAATTCAAACAGAATCAAATTCAACCCTTTATTTGCAGAAGTTGAAGGTTGACATTGACCGACCATTTCCAGTGTGTACATTACTGTGGGTCTGTAGTAAGACCTTGTCCAGATCAAAAGGCTAACATTTACATAACCGTCCTTTGTGGAAAACACCACGAAACCTGGGTTGCGTTCAAGAGTGTGAAACGTAATATATTGATTCCATGAATAAGAACTGAGATGCACCCATATCTATTTGCACGTTCCACAATGTTGTACCCTCTTGAATGCAGCCTTGTTTCTGGTGTGCGATAGGCCTGACCACAGACAGGGAATGGGTCCAGTTCCAAACATAAACAGGGCCTATAGGGATTGAACGGCGAGGAGCCATCAAATACATTTTAATCCAAAAAAAAGGAAAAAATGTCGAGCAGCAAACCTTTTCAATCCCCTGGAGAACATCCATCTAACATACAAATCAACCACTCATTACCTACTCTATAGTCTACAAATCATATTACAAAAAATAGAGAAATGAAAAGACATAGTACTTTTGAATTAAATATACATTACATACAACTCTAGCAGTCTTCTAACATTGACAATGGTACATTTTCAAAAAAAAACAAAAAAAATATGCACATGTTTTCTCAAATTTCTTTTCACAAATATTTTTCTTAATATTAACAACATTTGAAATATATATTTTCAAATACCGTCCTGACTGGTTGCATCAAGGCCTGGTATGGGAATTGCGCCGTCCACGACTGCAAGGCTTTCCAGCGAGTGGTGAGGACGGCCCAGTACATTACTGGGACCGTGCTGCCACCCATCCAGGACATTTACTCAAAACGGTGCCTGAGGAAGGCCTGCAGCATCATCCTCAAGGACCCCACACACCCCAGCCACGAGCTGTTCACTCCCTTACCGTCGGGCAGATGGTATCGGAGCATGATGTCTAATACCAAAAGGCTCAGAGACAATTTCTATCTACAAGCCATCTGCTGACTGCTGAACACTTGAACTGGACTGACCACCTTCACTGACTCTCCGCATTTCAGCACACACCCACACAGATATACACACACACACACATCACAACTGCTACCAGACTTAATATGATTGCTAAATACTTCACAATTGAAACACTTGATCCCCCCATAACACATGTAAATATTGGAATATAAATTGTGCCATCCTGTTTTATACTTATGCTCAAATGTGTATTGTATTCTACTGAGCCATTTACTTTATGTTCTTATTCTAATCTTTTATTATTTCTAATTGTTGTTTGCATTGTAAAGAAAAAACCTAAGTATTTCCTTGGATGGTGTATACCATGTGTATCCTATACATATGGCTAATAAAACTTTAAAGTATCAGCCATCATGTAAAGGAAAAACCTCATAATTCAACAAAAACAAAATCATAAAATGCAACTAACTGGATCGTCAACCCCGTCAGACAGCATAAAAACCATTTCATTTTTACATGTATTGTCCAACAAGTGTTTAAAGTATTGATTGTTTAATTCTAACAGTAGATTATAGAAATAAAATACTTATTTTATAGCACCATACTGTATAATGCTCCAGGGAAAATTTTGTTTGCATGTTTTTCTAGATTCAGAATATAAAACAACATTTAAAAAGTCAACATTATCCCTTAGATCTAGCACAACGAATATCTCAATAGTTTAACCATATGTTGCAGAACAGTGATATATACAGGTTGAAGTCGGACGTTTACATACACTTAGGTTGGAGTCATTAAAACTTGTTTTTCAACCACTCCACAAATTTCTTGTTAACAAACTATAGTTTTGGCAAGTCGGTTAGGACATCTACTTTGTGCATGACACAAGTTATTTTCCAACAATTGTTTACAGACAGATTATTTCAATTATAATTCCCTGTATCACAATCCCAGTGGGTCAGAAGTTTACATACACTAAGTTGACTGTGCCTTTAAACAGCTTGGAAAATTCCAGAAAATTATGTTATGGCTTTAGAAGCTTCTGATAGGCTAATTGACATCATTTGAGTCAATTGGAGGTGTACTGTGCTGTATTTCAAGGCCTACCTTCAAACTCAGTGCCTCTTTGCTTGACATCATGGGAAAATCAAAAGAAATCAGCCAAAACCTCAGAAAAAAAACATTTGTAGACCTCCAGAAGTCTGGTTCATCCTTGGAAGCAATTTCCAAATGCCTGAAGGTACCACGTTTATCTGTACAAACAATAGTACGCAAGTATAAACACCATGGGACCACGTATCCATCATACCGCTCAGGAAGGAGACGTGTTCTGTCTCCTAGAGATGAACGTACTTTGGTGCGAAAAGTGCAAATCAATCCCAGAGCAACAGCAAAAGACCCTGTGAAGATGCTGGAGGAAAAAATGCATCTCTATCCACATTTAAACGAGTCCTATAGCAACATAACCTGAAAGGCCGCTCAGCAAAGAAGAAGCCACGGCTCCAAAACTGCCATGAAAAGCCAGACTACGGTTTGGAACTGAACAGGGACAAAGATCATACTTTTTGGAGAAATGTCCTCTGGTCTGATGAAACAAAAATAGAACTGTTTGGCCATAATGACCATCGTTATGTTTGGAGGAAAAAGTGGGAGGCTTGTAAGTCGAAGAACACCATCCCAACCATGAAGCATGGGGGGTGCAGCATCATGTTGTGGGGGTGCTTTGCTGCAGGAGGGACTGGTGCACTTCACAAAACATCATGAGGTAGGAAAATTATGTGGATATATTGAAGCAACATCTCAAGGCATCAGGAAGTTAAAGCTTGGGCTTCCAAATTGACAATGACCCCAAGCATACTTCCAAAGTTGTGGCAAAATGGCTAAAGGACAACAAAGTCAAGGTATTAGAATGGCCATCACAAAGCCTTGACCTCAATCCTATAGTAAATTTGTGGCAGAACTGAAAAAGTGTGCATGAGCAAGGAGGCCTACAAGCCTGACTCAGTTACACCAGCTCTGTCAGGAGGAATGGGCCAAAATGCACCCAACCTATTATGGGAAGCTTGTGGAAGGCTACCTGAAACGTTTGATCATGCTAAACTATTTAAAAGCAATGCTACCAAATGCTAATTGAGTGTATGTAAAACTTCTGACCCACTGGGAATGGGATCAAAGAAATAAAAGCGGAAATAAATAATTCTCTATACTATTATTATTCTGACATTCTTAAAATAAAGTGGTGATCCTAACTGACCTAAAACAGGGTATTTTTTACTACGATTAAATTTCAGGAATTGTGAAAACCTGAGTTTAAATGTATTTGGCCAAGGTGTATGTAAACCTCTGACTTCAGCTGTATATATTTTCAGAATATTGACAAAATATTGACCTTAAGGGGGTTAGCCATCAGTGATGGAGATGACACGCCACTGATGGAGTTGACAACAAAATACATATTTTTTGCATTTAAAAATAAAACTTCAATACAAACATTTGTAAAATATAGAACATTATTTATTTGAAAATTCCCAATAAAAATATAACCATTATATAATATATTTCAGCACTCTGACGGAGTTGACGTTAGACAAAAATGTGACGGACTTTGATTTCAATATTGTTTCTTTAAATCTATAAAGTAGATCACTTTGCAGACCATGAGTGGTTTTGTTGCACTATATGTAATGAGGACAATAAGAAAAGGTTCATGAGGTGTAGCTGACCCGGATCATTCTTGATTAATTTATGATTGTAGACAAATCTGACGGAGTTCATCAAATCTCCTGACAATTTCTTTTAGGAATCACAGTTCTGAGAGAAATATTCATTTAAGTCAGAGGTCTAATGCAAAAAACTATCTAAGATCCCTTTTCAGTTAATATTCATTATTGCCGTTTTTAAGAATTTTAAACACTTTTTTGGAGAGTTTGAAATTGCCCCCCTTGGCTCCAGAAAAGGACATTTCCAGGCATAGAGCCAACATGGAAATTTGTAATATTGAAAATATTTAGAAAATTCCAAAAGCAAATCTTTCACCTTATAAAATTCCCCTAAATGTAATTTTTAGGATCAAATAATGCAACAAAATAAACATTAAAAATAAAGTTTATATGCCGGTTAAGGATTGTCCCGACTTTCAAAAATCCCTGAACTGTAAGAGCACTTAAATCAAATCAATGGGGCTGGGAGTTTTTCCTGGTCCTGTGACCTGAGGAACGACTCCTGGCCCCACCAATAAAACATAAGCAGCCTTTGTCCCTTCCCCTTGGCCCTAACCCTTTGATGTTTGCAGACCTGTACATACCTATCCAAAACCTAAAGATCTGCAAACATTGAAGGGTTAGAGCTAAGTGGGATGGGCCACTGGTTGAAGAAACAAAGCAACAAAGATGGCTAAGTGACAAAGGTATTTGGGCCAGGTGATTTAATGGTTGAATTTAATGCAAAATAAATGTTTTGTCATACCTGTGGTATACGGTCTCATATAACAAAGCTGTCAGTCAATCAGCATTCAGGGCTCGAACAACCCAGTTTATAATAGAAAATAAGTATGTGTTTGTAAGAAAACACTTTCTAATAGGGAAAAGGGGAAAAAGTTCCATCCACTGTGAGATTTGAACCACTATCATTTACAGCATAGACATACACAGCTTGGTGGGACAGAAGCTAACAAGAAAATAAATAAATAAATAAATATAGTAATTTACAGCATGTACACAATCGGCAATGCCTGATATAGGGGACATAGCAAATGAAAGAAGCTGTGCATTTACAAAATAAATTATTTAATTTAAATTTTGTTACGGACTCTTAAAGGGGCAATCTGCAGTTTAAACAACAATAAAGCAGTCACCCCATCACTGTTTTTGGTAAGCAACTTAGTGTTGGGGCTAGAGAAATGTAATCGCTCTGAAATTCATAAACAAAGCTATGGATGCAAGGACTGACCATCCATGATACAGTATCAAAAGTATAATTTTAACCATGTTTTGAGGCTATACACAGTGTTTGTTTACAATTACATTGTTTACAAACAATGGAGGAAACACAATGTAATCATGTTTTGAGACTATACAGAGTTTGTTTACAAACAATGGAGTAAAAGCATTTATATATTATATTCTTCAAGAATCAATTGGTATATATCATTCAATAAAAAAGGCAGAAAAAAAATGTGGCCATCGCAGATTGCCCCTTTAAGTGTTTTAAACTATATACTGTGACAGAAGTGTGTGTGTGTGCATGTTATCTGCAGCAGGCCAGTGCTCCCAGAGAGGTGTGGCTGTCCAGGCTGCTGTCCGTGTCAGAGGTCATGGTGGGTTCACTAGGGTCACTGGGGTCAGTCGACATGGAGGATACGTCATTGCCTGAGGAAGAGGACGAGGGGTGCTGAGGGGAGCTGTCAATCACTGCTGCACCTGTGCTGCGAAAACACACAGGATGACTGATACACCTGTACTAGGAACTAGCATGCACATGCACAAACAAACACACACAGTCCTGCGACATACACACATAATAAGTCACACACACCATAGGGAGCCAGCAGCCTACAACATTATTCACCTCCCTTCTATGAGTTAGAGAAAGCGCACTTGTAGTTGTTTTGTTTGGAACACAGCCCTGCATCCGCGCCATCACACAATTATTGTTGTTGTTTACGCAATCCAAAAATGGTCCATTATAAATCTAAATCTGGGTCAGGTCGTAATCATTTGAAAGCTTGTTATATTGCCAACATTACTAGCTAAATTATATAATATTATCTTTCAGTTTTAGGCTTTCACAAGGCAATTCAGAAAAGCAGATCATAATATTGGTGCGCATAGAATGGCGTCATGAGCGCATTCAGATGCGTGTTCCGTGGCAAATTTTCTTCACAATACATAGGCTCACTCTGTTCAGGACTACCCAGGGTATGACACAATGTCATCTTGTAACTGTACATCAAACATAATGATCATAAACATTGACACTGTATATGACATGAGTTTTATGATATGGAAATGTGAAGTGCACATTTGGACTCAAGGGTGTCTGGCTGCTTGTATGACATCAAAGTGGTATTTATTGTAATCATCAACGTCTCATCTTTCAAAATACTATGAGTCCTCTTAATTTACAGCATTTGCCTCACTCAGACAACAGAACATTTGCTAAAGTTGCCCAGTTTCTGGGAGGAATGGGGGTAACTTATTGTTGCGTGCAGTGCAGTGCTCAAGTTCAGAACCTCTCTCAGTAAAACCCATACAGAGCTGTGGAGAGACATTGAGCTCTGACATCATGTATAGCATGTTACTGTACAGTCACTCCGGTCCAATTTAGGTGCTTATCATCCAAATCTGCCATTTTTTTTCATCCAAATCTGCCATTTTCCGTGGGTACGACGGTGAAGGGCTACATAAAGTTTTGATTCACCACTGCTCTTGGTCAGTTTCAGCTACAAACACCACTCCAACATTGGCATGTGCAGACAGACTCAACTTAAATGGCTTCAGCTTTTTGCTATCATGCCTCTAGCACTGCATCTCAGTGCTAGAGGCATCACTACAGACCCTGATTCAGGCTGTATCACAACCGGCCGTGATTGGGAGTTCCATAGAGTGGCGCACAATTTGCCCAGCATCGTCCGGGATAGGGTTTGGCAGGGGTAGGCCGTCATTGTAAATAAGAATTTGTTCTTAACTGACTTGCCTAGTTAAATAAAGGTACAAAAATAAATACAAAATTCAATGGCGGATTGCAGGCTTAAACATTCTAAACAGTGCCACAAATTTTTCACAATGCTCAAACTAAAACATTTTGTGTGCTTAAAAATGCATATGGCTTATGATATAGTACTGACCTACTATACTAGCCCTGTATAACCCACAATTCATTTTTTATATTTTTTATTTCACCTTTATTTAACCAGGTAGGCAAGTTGAGAACAAGTTCTAATTTACAATTGCGACCTGGCCAAGATAAAGCAAAGCAGTTCGACATATACAACGACACAGAGTTACACATGGAGTAAAACAAACATACAGTCAATAATACAGTATAAACAAGTCTATATACGATGTGAGCAAATGAGGTGAGATAAGGGAGGTAAAGGCAAAAAAGGCCATGGTGGCAAAGTAAATACAATATAGCAAGTAAAACACTGGAATGGTAGATTTGCAATGGAAGAATGTGCAAAGTAGAAATAAAAATAATGGGGTGCAAAGGAGCAAAATAAATAAATAAATTAAATACAGTAGGGAAAGAGGTAGTTGTTTGGGTTAAATTATAGGTGGGCTATGTACAGGTACAGTAATCTGTGAGCTGCTCTGATAGTTGGTGCTCAAAGCTAGTGAGGGAGATAAGTGTTTCCAGTTTCAGAGATTTTTGTAGTTCGTTCCAGTCATTGGCAGCAGAGAACTGGAAGGAGAGGCGGCCAAAGAAAGAATTGGTTTTGGGGGTGACTAGAGAGATATACCTGCTGGAGCGTGTGCTACAGGTGGGAGATGCTATGGTGACCAGCGAGCTGAGATAAGGGGGGACTTTACCTAGCAGGGTCTTGTAGATGACATGGAGCCAGTGGGTTTGGCGACGAGTATGAAGCGAGGGCCAGCCAACGAGAGTGTACAGGTCGCAATGGTGGGTAGTATATGGGGCTTTGGTGACAAAACGGATTGCACTGTGATAGACTGCATCCAATTTGTTGAGTAGGGTATTGGAGGCTATTTTGTAAATGACATTGCCAAAGACGAGGATTGGTAGGATGGTCAGTTTTACAAGGGTCTGTTTGACAGCATGAGTGAAGGATGCTTTGTTGCGAAATAGGAAGCCAATTCGAGATTTAACTTTGGATTGGAGATGTTTGATATGGGTCTGGAAGGAGAGTTTACAGTCTAACCAGACACCTAAGTATTTGTAGTTGTCCACGTATTCTAAGTCAGAGCCGTCCAGAGTAGTGATGTTGGACAGGCGGGTAGGTGCAGGTAGCGATCGGTTGAAGAGCATGCATTTAGTTTTACTTGAATTTAAGAGCAATTGGAGGCCACGGAAGGAGAGTTGTATGGCATTGAAGCTTGCCTGGAGGGTTGTTAACACAGTGTCCAAAGAAGGGCCAGAATAATACAGAATGGTGTCGTATGCGTAGAGGTGGATCAGAGACTCACCAGCAGCAAGAGCAACCTCATTGATGTATACAGAGAAGAGAGTCGGTCCAAGAATTGAACCATGTGGCACCCCCATAGAGACTGCCAAAGGTCCGGACAGCAGACTCTCCGATTTGACACACTGAACTCTATCAGAGAAGTAGTTGGTGAATCATTTGAGAAACCAAGGCTGTCGAGTCTGCCGATGAGGATGTGGTGATTGACAGAGTCGAAAGCCTTGGCCAGATCAATGAATGCGGCTGCACAGTAATGTTTCTTATCGATGACGGTTAAGATATCGTTTAGGACCTTGAGCGTGGCTGAGGTGTACCCATGACCAGCTCTGAAACCAGATTGCATAGCAGAGAAGGTATGGTGAGATTCAAAATGGTCGGAAATCTGTTTGTTGACTTGGCTTTCGAAGACCTTAGAAAGGCATGGTAGGATAGATATAGGTCTGTAGCAGTTTGGGTCAAGAGTGTCCCCCCCTTTGAAGAGGGGGATGACCGCAGCTGCTTTCCAATCTTTGGGAATCTCAGACGACACGAAAGAGGTTGAACAGGCTAGTAATAGGAGTGGCAACAATTTCGGCAGATCATTTTAGAAAGAAAGGGTCCAGATTGTCTAGCCCGGCTGATTTGTAGGGGTCCAGATTTTGCAGCTCTTTCAGAACATCAACATCAAATATAATTATGCCACACTTACAAACCACCCCAAAATAGGTCAATATAACTAACACATAGCCTATATGAAATCCCTATTACTACCATTACTACTAATACCATTACTACTGCCATTGCTACCACTAATACTACTCTTTCTCAACCATAAATACTTCTAGACTAGCAAGCACACCATACTTCAGTAAATGTAACGGTGACTAACCCCATTCCGTACAAATTTTTTTTGCAACCGCAGCATTCAAAGGAGGCTGCAATGAAAACTAATGTGACTGTAGCGTTCTGTGTTGGCATCAAAATCCGGGCTGTGAAATAAGTTTTGATTCAGCGTTGAGTGACATGGTAATGGTCTAAAAGTATTCGAGAAAATATACAAATATGGACCCCTCTGATGCGGTACGTTACATCGTGACGTGTCACTACGTAACATACGTAGTAACTCATTTTGTGCCGTACAACCTCTTTCCACCAGGGAGCACTTCTCTCGCAGATTAAAAACAAGAAAGGGACAGGGTAAGGGGGATACCTGGTCAAAGGTACAACTGAATGCATTCCTTTTTTGTGTCATTACTGCAAGCTATCAAGACTCTCAACAGCCGCGACAGCCGGCGTTTACTTCTGAAGATAACTTTAGCGCCGCCCTAAAAACCCAATTCAAATTCGACACAAACCTTCAAATAGGTATGTAATGACATGTTATATAAACACTTTATAGTGTTTTATTTACATTTTAGATGTGATAAGTTGGACAGATCGGGTGAAAAAAGCTGTTTCCCTACACAACATATCTCCCAGTAGGATTCCCTTTCCCACCCGGCAATTTTAAAAAGACCTGAAGGAGCTCATTGCCGCCTTCAAACATGCAGAGATGGGTAATATGAAGGTCTCGTCATTGATTTTGCTGGAAAGGGGAGAATTTGTGCTTTACAATGGTATTCATATTACAGTTGACCTGGAAGTATTACGTTTTTTGGGGCACTAAAATCAGGTAAATTGTACAGAATAGCACAATGTACAAAAGTGCGTTAGTTACTGTTACATGTCAAAAAAATTGCTTTCTGGGGGGGTTGCATGGGTTTTATTGGGCACAGGGGACAGTAGTGTGTTTTTTCCCTGGCTTGCCACCGGCCCGGCGGGCCATGGCATAAATAAATATACAATATACAATATTCAGCCATCAATTGTGCAAGTTCTCCCACTTAAAAAGATGAGAGGCCTGTAATTTTCATCATAGGTACACTTCAACTATGACAGACAAGATGAGAAAATAAATTCCAGAAAATCACATTGTAGGATTTTTTATGAATTTATTTGCAAATTATGGTGGAAAATACGTATTTGGTCAATAAGAAAAGTGTATCTCAATACTTTGTTATATACCCTTTGTTGGCAATGACAGAGGTCAAACGTTTTCTGTAAGTCTTCACAAGGTTTACACACACGGTTGCTGGTATTTTGTCCCATTCCTCCATGCAGATCTCCTCTAGAGCAGTGATGTTTTGGGGCTGTTGCTGGGCAACACAGACTTTCAACTCCGTCCAAAGATGTTCTATGGGGTTGAGATCAGGAGACTGGCTAGGCCACTCCAGGACCTTGAAATGCTTCTTACGAAGCAACTCCTTCGTTGCCCAGGCGGTGTGTTTGGGATCATTGTCATGCTGAAAGACCCAGCCACGTTTCATCTTCAATGCCCTTGCTGATGGAAGGAGGTTTTCACAAAAAATCTCACGATACATGGCCCCATTCATTCTCTCCTTTACACGGATCAGTCTCTTTGCAGAAAAACAGCCCCAAAGCATGATGTTTCCAACCCCATGCTTCACAGTAGGTATGGTGTTCTTTGCATGCAACTCAGCATTCTTTGTCCTCCAAACACGACGAGTTGAGATTTTACCAAAAAGTTATATTTTGGTTTCATCTGACCATATGACATTCTGCCAATCTTCTTCTGGATCATCCAAATGCTCTCTAGCAAACTTCAGACGGGCCTGGACATGTACTGGCTTAAGCAGGGGGACATGTCTGGCACTGCAGGTTGAGTCCCTGGTGGCGTAGTGTGTTACTGATGGTAGGCTTTGTTACTTTGGTCCCAGCTCTCTGCAGGTCATGGGATTTTTGCTCACCATTCTTGTGATCATTTTGACCCCACAGGGTGAGATCTTGCGTGGAGCCCCAGATCGAGGGAGATTATCAGTGGTCTTGTATGTCTTCCATTTCCTAATAATTGCTCCCACAGTTGATTTCTTCAAACCAAGCTGCTTACCTATTGCAGATTCAGTCTTCCCAGCCTGGTGCAGGTCTACAATTTTGTTTCTGGTGTCCTTTGACAGTTCTTTGGTCTTGGCCATAGTGGAGTTTGGAGTGTGACTGTTTGAGGTTGTGGACAGGTGTCTTTTATACTGACAACAAGTTCAAACAGGTGCCATTAATACAGGTAACGAGTGGAGGACAGAGGAGCCTCTTAAAGAAGAAGTTACAGGTCTGTGAGAGCCAGAAATCTTGCTTAGGTGACCAAATACTTATTTTCCACCATAATTTGCTAATAAATTCATAAAAAATCCTACAATGTGATTTTCTGGATTTTTTTTCTCATTTTGTCTAACATAGTTTTTAAGTGGGAGAACTTGCACAATTGGTGGCTGACTAAATACTTTTTTGCCCCACTGTATATATTTCCCCCCATAGCACACGGGATGGGTAATCAATAAACTCAGCACAGACATGTCTGCGAGCCTGTTGCGCATCTCTGACTCCCTGAAGCATATTTGTAAGAAATAAAATAAAAAAATCACACCCACAACACGAGCTGATTCGATGGACTTGACGTGAATATTCTGACAGTAGTCTCCTAAACCTTTCAGCGTGACCGCCAGAGCATTGTAGTTACAGTGGCAGGCTAGCCTACATAGACATGATATGCAATTTCCAAAAACATGAATGTGACACACGAGTCATTGAGTAATTTCCATTTTAGCACATTGACTAATCAGTATATACATGAGATATTTGAACAGGCGAGTAAAATAGCCTATGGTCAAATAGCTACTGTAAGCAAAAAAATAAGTCGCGTTTCTTTAAATGGTATTAGTATTCTCCCAAGTAAAGCTTGCTTGCCTATGAAATCAGAAAAAAATACCTATTATTATATTATTTAAAGTTAATTAAATGACGAGGAAGGGAAAAGCATGTACAAGGGGAGGGTCACGTGAAAATATGTTTTACGATGGGGAGGGGGGTGCATTTTTTTAAATGACACCTCAAGTTGGACCCTCGCCAGTAATTTTTGTACGGTCTCATACCATAAACAATGTTTTAATCCATGTTTTTTCATAGTGAAATATACAGATTTAGTCAACATTAACACAATAACAGCAGACACCAGCTCACATAAGCAAAATAAACTAACCTAAAAGAGGTTGTCCTCTGATCACGCCATTCTGCTTGGTCCAATCGTCCCACTCATACACCTCCTTCCAGATCAGGTCTACAACAGGGTGAATACAGGGAGCGAGAGAGAGAGAGAGCGAGAGAGAGAGACAGAGACACAGAAACACAGAGAGAGCGAGAGGGAAAGAGGGGGAGATAAAGGGGGAAATGAGAGAAAAGACAAGGACAAGGAGAGAAAAGAAGAGAGTGGAGAGAGAGATATAAAGGAGGGGAAAGAGACAGTTCAGAGAGGATGGAAAGAAGGAGAGAAAAAATATTACATGTTTTAAGGACATTATCAACATACATATTTAACTTATTAATTGTCGTTATCAACATTATAATGGAATAATATGCATTTTAGCTAAGAAAATGTAGCCTATTTCTGAACCAAGTAGCAATTTTCATCCACTATAGAAATAAAAATGTAAATGCTAGATCATGATAGCATTTGATAGATCCTTAGTCTTGATGACGTTGAGGGAGTGGTTGTTGTCCTGGCACCACACTGCCAGGTCTCTGACATCCTCCCTTTAGACAGTCTCATCGTCATCTTTCCTCAGGACTACCACCGTCGTGTCATCAGCAAACCTAATGATGATGTAGGAGTCATGTGTGGCCACGCAGTTATGAGTGAACAGCGAGTGCAGGAGTGAACTAAGCACGCACCCCTGAGGGGCCCCCGTATTGAGGGTACGCGTGGCAGATTGTTGCCTACCTTCACCATCTCGGGGTGGCCCGTCAGGAAGTTCAGGATCCAGTTGCAGAGGCAGGTGTTCAGTCCCAGGGTCCTTAGCTTAGTGATGAGCTTGGAGGGCACTATGGTATTGAATGCTGAGCTGTAGTCAATGAACAGCATTCTCACATAGGTTTGTACTTTTTAATTACCGTTTATATTTATATAAAGCGAGCATATAAGGCATTTTGCTCATCTGGAGGCTTGCGTCACAGGGCAACTCACGACTGGGTCTCCCTTTGTAATCCGTGATAGTTCGCAAGCCACGCCACATCCGACAAGCATCAGAGCCGGCATAGTAGGATTCAATCTTAGTCCTGTATTGACGCTTTTCCTGTTTGATGGCTTGTCAGATGTCGTAGCAGGATTTCTTATAAGCGTCCTGATTAGTGTCCTGCTCCTTGAAAGCATCAGCTCTAGGCTTTAGCTCAGTGCTGATGTTACCTGTAATCCATGGCTTCTGGTTGGGATATGTACATACAGTTACTCCTCAATGCCAATGGATGAATTCCAGAACACATTCCAGTCTGTGTTAGCGAAACAGTCCTGTAGCTTAGCATCCACTTTGTCAGACCTTCCTGTTTTGAGTTTTTCCTGTTTTGATTACTTCACTGGTACTTCCTGTTTGAGTGTTTACTTGTAATCAGGAAACAGGAGGATAGCGTTGTAGTCAGATTTGCCAAATAGAGGGCGAGGGAAAACTTTGTATGCATTTCTGTGTGTGGAATAATGGTGATCTAGTTTTGTCTCTAGTTGTACAGCTGACATGTTGGTAGAAATTTGGTAAAACAGATTTCAGTTTCCTTGCATTAAAATCACCGGCTACTAGGAGCACCACCTCTGGATGCTATTCTACACATTTTTCCATGAGGCTGAGAGAAAATGTTGCATTTTTAAAGCTAATTAATGCAAACAACTATAGGTGTGTTGACTTATAAAGGCACTGGATTATGAGCTGTTTTGTTTGCTAAATGAACAAATGAAGTATGCAGTTGTCACACCCTGACCATAGTTCACTTTGTATATTTCTATGTTTTGGTTGGTCAGGGTGTGAGCTGAGTGGGCATTCTATGTTTCATGTCTAGTTTGTCTATTTCTATGTCTGGCCTGATATGGTTCTCAATCAGAGGCAGGTGTTAGTCATTGTCTCTGATTGGGAACCATATTTAGGTAGCCTGGGTTTCACTGTGTGTTTGTGGGTGATTGTTCCTGTCTCTGTGTTTGCACCAGATAGGGCTGTTTCGGTTTTCGTTACGTTCTTTGTTTTTTTAGTGTTTGTATTGATTCGTGTTTTACGTTTGTTTATTAAACATGGATCGCAATCTACACGCCGCATTTTGGTCCGACTCTCCTTCACCACAAGAGAACCGTTACAACAGTGACACGGTGCATACAGCCATAGAAGCACAGGGACATATGCCTCAATGCAGCCATATTTGTGGCTTATTGGTGTTGTGGCTTTTAGTTCTTTTTGGCCAACCATCCCATGAAAGTGAATGTCATTCCAGTTCATCTGAATGTCTTTCCAGTGCACTGCTTGCTAAGAATTCTAGCTGATAGTGTTTGGAAGTTTAGGTAAAAATACAAATAATACCTTGGAACACTGACAAGTAGAGAGCATAATACAGTGCGTTCGGAAAGTATTCAGACCCTTGACTTTTTCCACATTTTGTTACGTTACAGCCTTATTCTAAAATTGATTAAATAACATGTCCTCATCAATCTACTCACAATACCCCATCATGACAAAGCGAAAACAGGTTTATCATTTGTTTTTGCAAATGTATAAAAAAACAAAAAACAGAAATGCCTTATTTACATATGTATTCAGACCCTTCGCTATGAGACTCAAAATTGAGCTCATCTGTATCCTGTTTCAATTGATCAACCTTGAGATGTTTCTACAACTTGATTGGAGTCCACCAGTGGTAAATTCAATTGATTGTACATGATTTGGAAAGGCACACACCTGTCTATATAAGGTCCCACAGTTGACAGTGCATATCAGAGCAAAAACCAAGCCATGAGGTGGAATATATATATATATATATATATATATATATATATATATATATATATATATACACACACACAATTATGCTCTCTACTGGTCAGTGTTCCAAACGGGACATTATTTGTATTTTTACCTAAACATGCAAACACCATCAGGTATAATTCATAGCAAGCATTCAGTTTCATGGGATGGTTGGCCAAAAACAAAACATATATATATATATATAAATGTTTTGTTTATAAAAATTGCACAATTCGATTGGGTGGGCCTGTGGGTGTACAAATAGTGCTGTAATTTCTAAACGGTTCAACCGATATGGACCCTAAAATGAAAGCTGAGAGTCTGCACTTCAACCTCATAGTCATTGTATCATTTCAAATCCAAAGTGCAGAGCCAAAACAACAAAACATATGTCACTGTGCCAATACTTTTGGAGCTCACTGTTTGTATGTAACCCATGTCTAGTGAAAAGTGATAGCTGTAGTAACATCTTTAACCTTTCCACTCCTCCACCGTATGCTCTCGCTCATCCAGCTGCTTGTCTGTGATCTTCGGAGGGGGCTGAGATGAGAAAGAAAGAAAAAGAAAGAAAGAGAGGAAAAGAGCAGAAGAGAGCACAGGAAAAGGAGAAGAGAGGGAAGAAAGGTTCATCCCTACATCAAACCATCAACCGTAGTTCACTCTTCTGACTAAAAGTGTCAACCAAGTTCCCCCTCCAATAGATTCTACCATTTGTTAAACACTTACCGCCTCCACTTCTGCTGGGTCATACCACACGTTGATATAGGGGTGTTTCAGGGCCTCGTCCACAGAGATCCTCTTAGACGAGTCAATCACCAACATCTTAGACAGCAGGTCTCTGGCCTGGCTCGCTGGAAGTGGAAAGTGAATATGATTCATACCAGCATGCACACACACGCACACCACACACTCACCCTACCCACATACAAACACACTGCATTTCAAGTACCTTTCAGTTTGTTGTGCTCTGAGTCTGCAGGGAAGAGGACGTCAGGGAAGAGTTTGTCAAAGCTGTATCCTGCGTAACGCGGCCTGTTCTCTACGTACGTCCTCACTGATTGATTGAGCTTCAACAGGAACTCCTGTGGCGGAGTCCCAAGCTGCTCTATCACCTTGTTCCACTGGTCAATGTCTGAGCAGGGGGAGTTAGGGAAACACTACACACAGACATAGCCTTCTCCACAGACACACATAACTATGCTAGAGAAGTACTGTTCCAGAACTATTCCTCTTTTCTAGAACTATCTCTGTGTATTGCCAGAAGCTTAAGTGGTTATGGGGAGGGAGGATGAGAGTATGGGTGTACCTGGATATGGTGGTGGGAATAGTGCAAAAGGAGTGCTCCATGGGGCGGTGGTCGGTGGTAAAAACAAGGTAAAAACACAGACATGGTGAAATGATAACACAGGAAAATAGGAAAGGATACGGTCAGAGCCTGGGAACAACACACTACCTCTGACCATCTCAGCCACAATACAACCCACTGACCACACGTCCACTGCACGATGAATGAAGGGATGACATGCAAACACAGAGAGAAAAAAATGAAGAAAAGATTAAGGAAATGAGAGAGGAATGTGAATGATTTACAAAAAATGTACAACACAAATAAATCCGACACATGAAACTGAAAATGGAAAGAGGGATAAATCTGGTGAAAAAAGGGAAAGCATGAAGGAGTAAATTGGGTGAATGAGAGTGAAAATGGATGCAGCATTCAGGGTCTGCCAGTCTCCAGGCACAGGAAGGAAAAGGGAGGAAATCAGAACGTGAAATAAATGGCCATCTCATAAACCGAGAGACTGAAGAGGAATGGCCACATAGAGGATGCAAACAGTTTCATTTTGGCAGGAGACAAATTACTTCCAGAAGCACCAAGGATACAGTCCCTTCCTGGGAACAGGATTTTGTGGCGGATCATTTCTGCCAGAATACATCCCACAGACCATATGTCCACTGTTACAACATGGGCAGTAGAGGAGGGGGGTTAGCTTTTAGTAGTTAGTAAAGAGACCATTGTTTCTCATTATGAACAACTTTCCCAGAGGCTTGAAGAGAAGTGGATGGCTAATGTACAAGCTGGCAAAAAAAAGTGTTGTTATTGAATTAATTTCCATGATTTATAAGAACATAAATGTAATGAAAACAGTGCTGTTGTCATTAGCAAGGTTTACATCCAATTGGCGACAGATTTTCAAGAGGATAGAAAATAATCTGCATAAAAACAATATGAGCATTTTCCCACCAGAGATGTGTTTCCATCAAATTGACTTGTTGCGAATAAGAGCCTGTGCGTGATGACGTAGTGCACATAAAAATAACTTTTACCGGTTAAATTCCCGTGTACCAAATATAACATACAAGCTAATGGTATTCCATATATATTTGTGCATAACGGCATTTCCACCTCCACTTTGTACTGAATAATCAGGGTGAACAAGGTGTAGATTCACACGCAAAGAGCAGCAGATGTTTATTAAGCCGTCGCAGAAGGCAGGAATCGTGGTCACAGGCAGGCAATGGTCAAACAATACCACACAACCATACAAACAGAAAGAACTGAACTAAATAGGGAGCTGATGAGACCAGGTGGGAATCGAACACAGGTGAAATCAATTAACAAAAATGAAAGACAGGGCTATGTTCCAGAACACAAGGTTGACTAAGAAAATAAAAGCAGAACCTTAAACACTTCTCACAGAATTAATGTTACAGACACAAAAATATCCCACCTTGTCTTGTTGTGTCAACATTCGGAAAGTTCACTGAAAAATGTGCTGTTTCCAACAGGCTTTTCGTGACATTTTATTTCCGATGTACTTTACTGACATTTTTAAAATCTTTTTACTTAACCAGGCAAGTCAGTTAAGAACAAATTCTTATTTACAATGACAGTCTAGGAACAGTGGCAGAACTGCAGATGTTTACCTCGCCAGCTCAGGGATTCGATCTAGCAACCTTTCAGTTACTGGCCCAACGCTCTAACCACCCTGCCACCCCAAAAAGGTTGGATGGAAACTTGATTATAGCTGTGATTTGCAATATCTCATTATAAACATTATTATTATTTACAAGAGTAATACAACATTAAAACAATGTCATGAAAGAATCTGCAGTGGTGGTTAATGCATAAAATCATTATGGTGAATGAATATTTGCTTGATTGATTGACAGGTACTGACCATTGGCCTGGTAGCCCATCCCCAGTATGACCTCTGGTGCTCTGTAGTATCTGGTCACTACGTAGGGGGTCATCAGCAGACCTGTAGCCGCCGTCCGAGCCAAGCCAAAGTCCAAGATCTTCAACGTACAGTCTGACTTCACGACAATGTTACTGGGCTTTAGATCCTAGAGAAGGGACAAGGAGAGAACATCATCATTGTCATGATCTTTGTCGTCGTCATCAATCGTCATCATCATCAATAGCAGCAGCATATTTTAAAGCCCAGACACAGCAAAAACTGTCTATAGCCTGCGCAGTGTGTTCCAGAGCATTTTTTACTAAAAGATTATGGCAGACAATCCCATCAGAGAGCACTATTTGCCGTCTTGGCAGATTATTTTAGCTATTGTAGTAAGGTGGGGGACATCAATGAAGTTTATGTAGGATTATAGGAATGTTGTCATCATAATATTATAAAACAGGGCAGCATCCATATTCATCACCATCTTAACAACAGTAATGAGTCACTCCATTTTAACTACAGTTACTGAGTAGTGAGTCATCTTTCACAGATTTGCATGTCGGCAAACGGCCTGGTAGCATGACATACAAACCAGTTACATTATTCTAGAATCTAGATTAATCTCAGAATCTCAGTTTTTTCCCCATCCTTGAATCAACTTTACATGCTCCATTGGGCCAAGCATGTATCCCAAATGGCACTCTATCACTCCCTACACATTGCGGCACTCTATCACTCCCTACACATTGCATTTATTTGACCAGAGCTCAGGAATAGGGTGACATTTCGGATGCAATCCCAGTCATTAAATCTGAGTATTTAGATAATTAGCATGTTCCTCCTGCTCTCCTGTGGATATAGCCAACATCACAGCTCTGACATGGAGGAGTTACTGTATAATCTTTTTAGTTTACAGTATAATCTTTGGAAATGCAACAATCCCCCATTATTAGTTTAGTGTTACCCAGTATGAACTATACCCTGTGTCTACCTGTTAGCTTAGAGTTAGCATGCATGAGCCATACCCAGTGTCTACCTGTTAGCTTATTGTTATTGGTGTGAACTATACCCTGTGTCTACCTGTTAGCTTAGCGTTAGTGTGTATGAGCCAGTATGAGCTGTACCCTGTGTATGATGCCGGCAGCGTGGAGGTGTTTGATGCCACACAGCATCTGGTAGAGCAGGTAGGACAACCTCTCATGATCCAGCTCCATCTGAATCACCTGGCACAAGTTGGCATCCATCAGCTCCATCACAATGTATCTACACAGGAAAGAAGAGAGATGAAAATACACACACACATAGCGTACACACAAACACACACACACACACACACAAACCGAGCAGGCGCACACACCCACATCTGTGGAGCCAGCTGGAAGGCTTAAACGGAGAGGGATACAGTATGCAGAGAGATTTCAGACAGTTATTCTGGTAATAGCTGAGTAATTATTTAATTGATGACAGACAGGCCCTATTAAAATATAATTATATGATTCTATGTCTTAATTCCTAACATCATGTAATCATTTTACACTGTCAAAGGTTTATCGTGTTATTATACATCAATTAATGTGCATTTCCACTGAGGATTTTCCCCCAGTGTTTTACGCAAAAGGCTCAAGACTTTTCTTATAATGTACTTACACATCTGCAAATTCTTCTAATGATTTTTGTGGGCTGAATACGTTTATTAGGCCAATGATCTGTAACAACATGAACACACGAGTCATACACAATGCTTGCTAAATTAGTTCCCTCAATATAAGGAAAACAGTCCTTCATCATAACACGTTTGTAATCAAGTAATTTTCAAATGTATTATTCAATATAACAATAAAATATACAAAAACGGGTAACTGCAGTTCTGGATGCTGGTTGAATGAATCTGCATTTTAGCTGTGTGTATATTAACTATATGGGCTACCAAAGCAAATGCCTGTTTACTGTTCCTTCTGAAGTACCATTATGCATTCATAAAATAATATTCTTAGAGTTTCTCTCTATGTCCAGCCAGGCCATTCATAAACATAATTGAGGATAATTGTCAGAGTCATACCTAGAATATAATAAAACAGCAGGAAGAAGTCATTGACCAGTGTTGGTAGGCAGACTTACATTTTTGTGATTGACACATTTCATTAACACCAGTTCTCTGTACGCTCTCTTGGCATGCGTCTGATTCTGGAACGGCCGACTTAACTTCTTAATAGCCACATTTCTCTCAAGGTTGTGGTCATACGCTGAACTGAAAAGGCAAGACCAAGAGCATGGCAATACATGAACACATACCTAACAATAGGGTGATAGAGGCCGTAGGAAATAGGAATTTAAATGGATGTCTAATTTGTGTTTCTTTCCATTGGATGTTTTACAGCATGAGACCTTGAAACATTCCATGGTCCATTGTGCCATTGATGGACCAGCTTTGGCATCAACCTTCCTCCATTGATTAAGCACCACAGTATTTAGACAAATTCAAACTGGGGTACTTTGCTATGTAGCTTTTAATTTTGTTGCCTTGGAAACTAATTGAATCTGAAAAAAAAGTATTTAATGGGGCAACAAAAAGAAGACGAAAACCTCAAGCAAAAAGGATTTGAAAACAATACATGGTGACACTTTATTTTGTATCCTGTTGTTTACTGGTAATTACCTAGTACAACCCGCTGTTAAAAAAGTAATTAACTAGTATATGACAGGCAGAAAAAACTAAAAGGGTATGAAGGCCACCACTTAGTTAATGAAAAATGTAGAAACATTTATCGTGGGGTTGACTTTTGCCCATCAAGGCAAACGGAGGGATGAACTTAATTTCTGGGCAGGTATTTTCTGGGGCATTTCGTTAGAAATAGTTAAAAACGGCCTCTTGAGTAGCACTGTGGTCAAAGGCACTGCATCACAGTGCTTTAGGTGTCACTACAGACCCGGTTTCGATCCGGGCCTGTGTCACAACCGGCCGTGACAGGGAGTCCCATAGGGCGGCGCACAATTGGCCCAACGTCGTCCGGGTTAGGGGAAGGTTTGCCCAGGGGGGCTTTACTTGGCTCATCGCGCTCTAGCGACTCCTTAAATTGGGCCGGGTGCCTGTTGAACGACTCAGTCGTCAGTTGAACAGTGTTTCCTCTAACACATCGGTGTGTCTGGCTTAAGGAGCGCGGTTTGGAGGGTCATGTTTCAGAGGACGCATGACTTGACCTGGCTCTCCCGCAGCAATGACACAAGATCATAATTGATTTGAAAATGGATTTCACGAAATTGGGGTAAAATTCACAACAAAATCTAAAAATAAATAGTTAAAAGCATGACAAACAAACCCCAACGCATCTTGGCATTGTGTCAGCCTTCATCAAGGCATAAAGATTTGAGTGTCCACATGGGAGCTCTATAAATCACCTTTGGGTGGCACAATAACCAATAAGAAAACATGTCACATAAACAAAATAACAACATATGAAAATGAAACAGTGATGTGAACCTAAAGTAAATTATTTATGAATAATAAAAGTAGCAACATAAATGTAAAAGATAGCATAAATAAAAAATATATAGACAAAAATGACTATGCCAATCCAACAATTTTCATTTACTAAGAGGTGACCACTTCTGCCAGTCATAGACTCCCCTTTTCAAAAAGTACCTTGTACCAAGTCTCTATGGCCATATAGTTTTTTTAAACAAGCACATTGTTTTTTCTTCTCAGTAACTAGTAATTGCATAGTGATTACACTTACCAGACGATTCCCTGTGCTCCTGAGCCGATGGGCCTTAGATTCTGGTAGCATTTCAGAACAGTGAAGGTGGAATCTCCGACATCTAAACTGTAAAGCTCCCTCTCTTCTCCTCGCTTGTTTTTATTCATGATGAAACCTTGAGGAGCTGCTTTCTTGGCATCCAAACTATGCTCTCTGGACTATTGACCCACATGCACGCACTCACGCACACAAATGCACAAACGCATGCACACACACACACATACACACAGAAAGAGAAAGAGAGAGAGAATAACATATTTTTATGATACAGAACACAGGTAGCTACGTATGTTCTGAAGTGCATATGTTTTTAGCTTTAAAGATCAAATCTGCATTAGGGGAAACAGAGCCACTGTTCGCCCCAGTGCCTTTGTTTTTGTTTTTGTTTTGTTATGGTAATCACATTGCAAATCTGTTAGACTTTGATTTTGTAAAGATATAGCCTAATAATATTGTTATATGTATTAAAGTAGAAAGCAATGGGTTAGAATAAGCCTAGTTAACCAACCCAAGTAAAATGCAACAACCATTTATGGCCAGCTATGTAAAATCTACCAGTGTTTTATCCTGCAATAGAAGTTATTCAAATGGTAAAATTAATTAATTTATTCTTCTAATGTGAAAGTAATCTAAAAGTAACTGAGTTTGGGTAATCCAAAAGTTCTGTTACTGATAAAAAAAAAGTTGGACAGGTAACAAGTAACTGTAATGGATTATATTTCAAATGTAACCTACCCAACCCTGCCGGTGACATCACCAGGCAGTAAATTAGTTAATAGACCAATAAGAGAGTTCAAAACCTCTATGCCAATAACAGATCATTTCCAGTTTTCTCCTCCCCACTCAAACCATTCAGTCCTATCAAAATTACTGCTCAAGGGTCATGACACTCCAAAATCAGATGATATTTTCAAACCTCAAAAGCGATCTTCTCTTCAGATAAGTACATATCCCAGGCATTCTTTTTTGTAGAAGGAGCTACAATGTAAATGCCACATTCCAAAATGAATGGAGAAGATAAGCATAATGCAATTTACAGATCTGCGGTGCTAATCTTTACCATTCATTTGTTGGGTGAGGTACAGTGGGGCAAAAAAGTATTTAGTCAGCCACCAATTGTGCAAGTTCTCCCACTTAAAAAGATGAGAGAGGCCTGTAATTTTCATCATAGGTACACCTCAACTATGACAGACAAACTGAGAAAAAAAATCCAGAAAATCACATTGTATGATTTTTTATGAATTTATTTGCAAATTATGGTGGAAATGGTGGAAAATAAGTATTTGGTCACCTACAAACAAGCAAGATTTCTGGCTCTCACAGACATGTAACTTCTTCTTTAAGAGGCTCCTCTGTCCTCCACTCATTACCTGTATTAATGGCACCTATTTGAACTTGTTATCAGTGTAAAAGACACCTGTCCACA
This sequence comes from Oncorhynchus kisutch, assembly GCF_002021735.2. NCBI lineage: Eukaryota > Metazoa > Chordata > Actinopteri > Salmoniformes > Salmonidae > Oncorhynchus > Oncorhynchus kisutch. The sequence continues at coordinate 49,099,009 of NC_034184.2, read as the reverse complement.
ACCTCAAACAGTCACACTCCAAACTCCACTATGGCCAAGACCAAAGAGCTGTCAAAGGACACCAGAAACAAAATTGTAGACCTGCACCAGGCTGGGAAGACTGAATCTGCAATAGGTAAGCAGCTTGGTTTGAAGAAATCAACTGTGGGAGCAATTATTAGGAAATGGAAGACATACAGGACCACTGATAATCTCCCTCGATCTGGGCTCCACGCAAGATCTCACACCGTGGGGTCAAAATTATCCCAAGAATGGTGAGCAAAAATCCCAGAACCACACGGGGGGACCTAGTGAACGACCTGCAGAGAGCTGGGACCAAAGTAACAAAGCCGTAACACACAGTAACACACTACGCCGCCAGGGACTCAAAGGGACTCAGTGCCAGACGTGTCCCCCTGCTTAAGCCAGTACATGTCCAGGCCCGTCTGAGAAGATTGGGAGAATGTCATATGGTCAGATGAAACCAAAATATAACTTTTTGGTAAAAACACCTGAAAAAGGGACATTTCTTTTTATGCTGAGTTTATTTTCAAGAATTGTGGTGGCAGCATCAAGTTATAGGTATGCCTGTCACAGGCAGGGACTGGGGAGTTTTGTCAGGCCCAAAATAATTATGAAAGGGGCAAAGCTCATGCAAAGCTCATGTAAAAAGGAAAACCTGCCTCAGTCTTTTGAAGACCCAACACTGTGGTAGTTTTATTAAAGTGGGACGATTACACACATTTTAACTCTTAGGACACATCAGAATGACTTTCTAATAGATGTTGAGTGTTCCTGAGCGGTCCAGTCTTAGTCCGGACATAAATCTGTTTGAATATCTGAGAAAATATTTGAATATTGCGGTCCACCAATGATCCCCAACCAAATTGACCGCTTCAGCAATTTTTCCAAACACAAATGATATGTATTGCTACAAGATATGTGCAAAGTTAGTGAAATCTTATTCAACATGATTCACAGCTTTAATTATTGCTGCCAAAGGTGTATTCAAACAAGTAACTATGGGGTGTGAAGACATAAGCAATCAAGACATCTGAATTTTTATATTTTATTTTATTTGAGAAAATGTTTCTTTCACTTTGAAAATGTGGAGTAGGTTGTGTAAATCAGTAGTGGGAAAAAATCTAATTTAATCCCTTTTTATATTTACAGTTGAAGTCAGAAGTTTACATACACTAAGGTTGGAGTCATTAAAACTCATTTTTTTAACCACTCCACAAATTTCTTGTTAACAAATTGTAGTTTTTGCAAGTTGGATCGAACACCTGATTTGTGCATGACACAAGTAATTTTTCAAAAAATTGTTTACAGACAGATTATTTCACTGTATCAGAATTCCAGTGGGTTAGAAGTTTACATACACTAAGTTGACTGTGCCTTTTAACAGCTTGGAAAAATCCAGAAAATTATGTCATAGCTTAGAATCTTCTGATAGGCTAATTTACATAATTTGAGTCAATTGGAGGTTTACCTGTGGATCTATTTCAAGGCCTACCTTCAAACTCAGTGCCTCTTTGCTTGACATCATGGGAAAATCAAAAGAAATCAGCCAAGACCTCAGAAAGAATATTGTAGACCTCCACAAGTCTGATTCATCCTTGGGAGCAATTTAAAAACGCCTGAAGGTACCACGTTCATCTGTACAAACAATAGTACGCAACTATAAACACCATGGGACCACGCAGCTGTCATACCGCTGAGGAAGGACACGCGTTCGGTCTCCTAGAGATAAACGTACTTTGGTGCGAAAAGTGCAAATCAATCCCTGAACAACAGCAAAGGAATTTGTGAAGATGCTGGTAGAAACAGGTACAAAAGTATCTATATTCCACAGTAAAACGAGTCCTATATCGACATAACCTGAAAGGCAGCAAGGAAGAAGCCACTGCTCCAAACCCGCCATAAAAAGGACAATACTCCAATGTATTGGAGTGGCCATCACAAAGCCCTGACCTCAATCCAATAGAACATCTGTGGGCAGAAATGAAAAAGTGTGTGCGAGCAAGGAGGCCTACAAACCTGACTCAGTTACACCAGCTCTGTCAGGAGGAATGGGCCAAAATTCACCCAACTTATTGTGGGAAGCTTGTGGAAGGCTTCCAAAAAACGTTTGACCCAAGATAAACAATTTAAAGGCAATGCTACCAAATACTAATTGAGTGTTTGTAAACTTCTGCCCCACCGGGATTGTGATGAAAGAAATAAAAGCTGAAATAAATCATTCTCTCTAATATTATTCTGACATTTTACATTCTTAAAACAAAGTGGTGATCCTAACTGACCTAAGATAGGGAATTTTTACTTGCGAATTAGTGGGATGCTAGCGTTGCAGAGAGTCAAATTCAAATTAAATTACTAGAAATATTAAACTTTCATGAAATCACAAGTGCAATAGATCATAATAAAGCTTAACTTGTTGTTAATCCAGCCGCCGTGTCAGATTTCAAAAAGGCTTTACGGCGAAAGCAAACAGTGTGATTATCTGAGGACAGCGCCCAGCACACAAATGCATAACAAATCATTTTCAACCAGGGAGTTGCGACACGAAAGTCAGAAATAGCAATATAATATATGCCTTACCTTTGAAGATCTTCTTCTGTTGGCACTCCAAAAGGTCCCAGTTACATTACAAATGGTCCTTTTGTTTGATAAAGTAATTTTTATATAAAAATAACTCAGTTTAGCTGGCGCGCGTCAGTCAATAAACCACTCGGTTTCCCTCCTTCAAAATGCATACAAAATGAATCCCAAACGTTACCAATAAACTTATCCAAACAAGTCAATCAACGTTTATAATCAAACAATAGGTACCCTAATATGCATATAAACAATAACATTTAAGACGGAGAACCGTTATGGTCTTTACCGGAGAAAAATAACAAAGAACGCGCTCTCATTCATGCTTGGAAACATTACAGCCAAAATGGGAGCCACCTAGAAAAACTACAATTTCTGGCTCATTTTTCCAAAAACCATCCTGAAACTCTTTCTAAAGACTGTTGACATCTAGTGGAAGCCCTAGGAACTGCAATCGGGCACGATTTCACGCTATTATAAAAGAGCCAGCCGTTGAAATCAGTGGTAGAATGACAATGTTTTTTGGGGGGATCGTTTGTCCTCTGGGTTTCGCCTGCAATTTCAGTTCTGTTATAGACATTATTCAAACAGTTTTAGAAACTTTAGAGTGTTTTCTATCCAAATATACCAATTATATGCATATCCTAGCTTCTGGGCCTGAGTAGCAGGCAGTTTACTTTGGGCATGCTTTTCATCGGATGTCAAAATACCGCCCCCTATCCCAAAGAAGTTAAATGTCAGGAATTGTGAAAAAAATTTGTTTAAATGTATTTGGCTAAGGTGTATGTAAACTTCCGACTTCAACAGTAAGTGACACCTATGCAAGGGATGTGAAAACATACTAGGCACTGTAGCTGGATCTAAACGGATGGCATGGGATGTAGATTCGTCTTGACATAAGAGTACTTTTGTGATCTGAAACATCTGACAAAATGTGCATTTTGAGTGTAATGTCACCTTAACTATACAAACATGAGGTGGGATAATATAATATAATCAGAAGCTACTGGACTGAGTGTGGACACTCAGGAAAAAAAGTGCTATCTAGAATGTGAAAATGGTTCTTCGGCTGTCCTATAGGAGAACCCTTTGAATAACCTTTTTTGGTTCCAGGTACAACCCTTATGGATATAGGTAGAACCCTTTTGGGTTCCATGTAAAACCATTTCCACAGAGGGTTGTACATGGAACCCAAAAGGGTTCTTTCTACCTGGAACCAAAAAGGTTTTTTTCTACCTGAACACAAAAGGGTTCTCCAATAGGGACAGCCAAATAACCCATTTGACACCATTTTTTCAAAGATTGTAAGTGGTTTATGTCTCACACCACATGAATATATAAACCATCAGCCTAGGAATATATTTTTCAGGGTTCAGGGTCCAATCGGATGAGGTCACACTGATACTGACCTCCCAATGGGTGTTTATGATCTTCACCCTGTGGTGATTTCTGTATTTTGTTACTTCTCATGGGGGAAAATGTTATGAGATGTCAGACGTGTGACATGCAATCTTCTCTTCTTTCTATATCCTTGAGTAATTAGAGAGAGATATGCTGTATATTTTCCCTCCTTTGCAGTCTCTTTCTCCTTCTCGCTTATTGTCTTTCATTCTCTCATTTCCCCCTCTCCCATCCTGTCTCTGATCTAAGTATTCATTCCTGTCTTTTAAGCCCAGTCTGGACCGGACTAAATCCCAGAAACATTGGCCCGATTTGACTACATTGAAAATACATATTTCAATGGATAGTTAATTAACAGCAGGGGTCCACTATATATCTTTCACCTATTGTATCATGTCAAATCAGCGATTTCCATCCATTTTGAAATACATCCTTCCTTACCATTGAAAGTAACAGCCATTAAGGGTTCCACTAACTTTAAGGGTTCCATTAAGGAACTTTAAGGGTTCCACCTATCTTGTCAAAACTGTGATTTCCCCAAGGAAGGTAAGACGGAAACATGCATTGTGATTAGTCCATCATTAAAGGGCTAAATATGATTCAGCCCATTAGGTTTCCTCTGACATCCCGTCTGTTTTGCTAAAGTCTCATTTGTACAAAGTAAACACACTCAAAATGCACACCCACCCACCCTTTGGTCTTAAATACATCTAAAACTAAAAGCATTGTATTTGGTTCAAAACATTCTCTAAGACCTAAACCTCAGCTGGAGGATTGTATAAAGGGTGTGACCCTTGAGCAAGTTGAGGAAGCTAAACTCCTAGGTATAACATTGGATGACGAAGTTGTTAAAGATGGGAAGGTTATAAAAACTAAAATCAACTGTACCAGTTGCTCAGGTGCTGGTCTTGTCCCATATTGATTACTGTGCGGTCATATGGTCAAGTGCAGCAAAGGAAGACCTAGAAAAGCTGCAGCTGGCTCAAAACAGAGCAGGAGGCCCTTAACTGCACATACAGAACTAACATCAACAACATGCATGACAGTCTTTCCTGGTTGAGGGTTGACGAGAGACAAACTGTGTGCTTTTCTTCTTGTTTTAATGAGAAGTATTACTGTCATGAAAATGTACATAATCAAATAACATTAATCTCGGACACCCATACATACCCCACAAGACATATACATACATACCTACCCCACAAGATATACCACAAGGAGTCTCTTCACAGTCCCCAAGTCCAACGCACAGTATTATACAGAGCCATAATCGCATGGAACTCCCTTCCATCTCCAATTACTCAAGCAAACAGCAAAATGACCTTCAAAATGATCAAACAACATTTCATAGAACAGCAGGGACTGTAAGGGGGACACACACAAACACATGCACACAGATACAATAACACACACATTATTTTGGTTGTTGTTTTGTATTATTATCTTTTTATTGATTGTTGTATTTTACATGTGTGTGATTGTCCTTGTCTATCAGTGTATCAGTGTTTTTTTTATTTGTCATGTTTTGTGTTTTTTTTTTGTGGACCCCAGGAAGAATAGCTGCTGCTTTGGCAAAAGCTAACGGGGATCCGAATAAACCGATACACACACACACACACACACTCACACAGTCACAGTATAATCGCACCATTCCTCATATCAATCATCAGACAGAAGCCAGGCAGTCATAAGATCATTGTTCAGATGGATTAGCTGGGTGGATGGAGTGTGGTGCTTAGCTTTACTGCTTTTAGTTGTAGGTTATATGCCTGCATGGGTCATAACCTTAATCTCAGACACCTTTACAGTTACTAACATGCATATATAGTGTATGTCTGAATGAATAAATGAACAATTGCTGTATAATGATTTACAAACACACAATGGTTAATGAATGAAGCATAACCTTGTGTAGCCAACATTATGCTATAACAATGGAGCTAAAGTGCTTAGTTCTTGGGTGTTGTCAGTTACTGTGAGTTGCAGTCACCAGTAAACAGTAACACCTGCTAATGTTTTACAGTAACTGTTTATTGTGAGTAATCAGTATGAGACAAAAGGATGAATACTGGCTATAACTGCAGTATCCTAGCTTCCATTTCAGTCAGTGACTGGCTGCACCAAGAACAACTCTCTTGCGCTCTCCCTCTCTCTCCACCTCCACCCTCCAGTCAGAAGGCTTGGGTAGTCTATCAAGGGGCCTGTGAGTTAGGACAGCTGATACACTTCTACAGCCCTGCAATTACAGTAAGCGACCCTCCATTTCAGCCTCCACTCAAATCAAATCAAATCAAATTTATTTATATAGCCCTTCGTACATCAGCTGATATCTCAAAGTGCTGTACAGAAACCCAGCCTAAAACCCCAAACAGCAAGCAATGCAGGTGTAGAAGCACACTCCATTGAACTGTGTTCATAATGAACATGATAAACAGCCCCTCAACACTGGCAGTCAATCCTGAGCCCCACCCATTGGGAACTGACTATAGCTTACATCTGGCAAAACATCCACAATCATTAATCTCATCTCAAACTATTAATACAGTATAACTGAGCATTGAGTAACACTGGAACATACATAGTACACATCTGATTTCATTCCTAAATAGAACATTCCTTCTGCATGTAATATAGAATAATACATTGTTCACAAGTGGCATTACCTACAGTTGAAATCGGAAGTTTACATACACCTTAGCCAAATACATTTAAACTCAATTTTTCACAATTCCTGACATTTAATCCTAGTAAAAATTCCCTGTCTTAGGTCAGTTACGATCACCACTTAATTTAAAGAATGTGAAATGTCAGAATAATAGTAGAGAGAATGATATATTTCAGCTTTTATTTCTTTCATCACATTCCCAGTGGGGCAGAAGTTTACATACAGTCAATTAGTATTTGGTAGCATTGCCTTTAAATTGTTTAACTTGGGTCAAACGTTTCGGGTAGCCTTCCACAAGCTTCCCACAATAAGTTGGGTGAATTTTGGCCCATTCATCCTGACATAGCTGCTGTAACTGAGTGAGGTTTGTAGGCCTACTTGCTCGTGCACGCTTTTTTCATTTCTGCACAAATGTTCTATGGGATTGAGGTCAGGGCTTTGTGATGGCCACTCCAATACCTTGACTTTGTTGTCCTTAAGCCATTTTGCCACAAATTTGGAAGTATGCTTGGGGTCATTGACCATTTGGAAGACCCGTTTGTGACCAAGCTTTAACTGATGTCTTGAGATGTTGCTACAATATATCCACATAATTTTCCCTCATCATGATGCCATGTATTTTTGTGAAGTGCACCAGTTCCTCCTGCTGCAAAGCACCCCCACAACATGATGCTGCCACCCATGTGCTTCACGTTTGGGATGGTGTTCTTCGGCTTGCAAGCCTCCCCCTTTTTCCTCCTAACATAATGATGGCCATTATGGCCGAACAGTTCTGTTTTTGTTTCGTCAGACCAGAGGACATTTCTCAAAAAAGTACAATCTTCGTCCCCATGTGCAATTGCAAACAGTATTCTGGCTTTTTTATGTTGGTTTTGGAGCAGTGGCTTCTTCCTTGTTGAGCGGACTTTCAGGTTATGTCGATATAGGACTCGTTTTACTGTGGATATAGATACTTTTGTACCTTTTTCCTCTAGCATCTTCACAAGGTCCTTTGCTGTTGTGCTGGGACAGCTGCGTGGTCCCATGGTGTTTATAGTTGCGTACTATTGTTTGTACAGATGAACGTGGTACCTTCAGGCATTTGGAAATTCCCAAATGATTCATCATCATCTCCCAATGATGAACCAGACTTGTGGAGGTCTTGGCTGAGATCTTTTGATTTTCCGTGCTTCTACACCTACATTGCGTGCTGTTTGGGGTTTTAGGCTTGGTTTCTGTACAGCACTTTGCGATATCAGCTGATGTAAGAAGGGCTTTATAAATAAATTTGATTTGATATGTAAATACTAGTCCTACACTATGCAACAGTTATTGTACCCTAAATATATCCCAGGCATAGCTGTCTTTATCACCTAATTAACAGTACACTGAATGAACAATGTTGTAGACATGGTGTTGTCAAGACTTCAAGAGTGGCAGAGGGAAGATTCTAAAGGCTTAGGCTATACATTTACCATTCAGATATTTACAATTCAGATTGTTTAAAACCAACAGTGATCAATTGCTATAAATGGCCCTGACAAGCAACAGTGTTTTAATACCGTAATAATAACCTTGGCCAGCCGACCTTTTACCGTTATACGCCCCTTACGGTGGCTGTGGCTGCCAGGTAAAACAAAACACCAGCGCCTTGACAATATGATGATGATATGAGGATAACCAACCTCTCTAAAAATGTAGCAAGTATATCTATAATTCCCAAGCAGGCATGTTGGTAATAGCCTTGTTTTTACAGCCTATGCGATACGTTATTAACATACACATAGCGGGATAGCCTATTTTGAGCACTATCCTATGCCAATCCAACAATCGAATATATCGTGGTAGCCTTCCCTGTTACATTGAATCATAGACATTATAATATGTTGACAACAAACCGCATCTGTAGTTGCGTGCGATTCTCCGCAAACGACCCTCCCCCACAGCTAAACAATACCATGGACAGCGGCGCAAAAACGTTAGCGCTTACCTCCGTCAACAAAATACAGAATGATCACTCCTCGATTCTCCACAATAGTCCGCGTCCTTGACGATGAATTCAGTTTATTTTTAAGGATAATACAAATTTCGCTATTATGTTGTCCAGCTTCAAACATGACCTCCCCGAATGCACTACGCTCTCTGCATTGCCAGGCTGTGCGCGCACTGCAGAAGACATGCGTACTACGTCACTCAAGCCCTACGTGTGGGTAAAAGCGGAGCTACCAAGAGGAAGAGGTGAAGCGAGAGGTTTCACTCCGACCAAAATCGGTCCACGAAAAAGAAGCACACAAAGTGAGGGTTGTTTTGTATTGGAGGTCAATGAGGAAGTGTCGAATTTGGTCAGCAAAAAATGTAATTGATCATTTGCACATTAGGCTTATTTGATATAATTTACATTTTGCAATGGTTAGATTAGTTATTTCTGAATGCACTGATATAAGTGGACGTACGTGGCATTTTGGCAACTTACCGAAAAACGACTTTATGTAGGAGTTGTGCCTGTTGTCATAAAAAATAGATAGAGAACTTCTCATGGATATAACACATTTTAGTATCGATGTCGCCCTTAAGGGCTTCCAGCATTTGAAATTAGTTAACTGGGTGGAGAGTTTTATGAGTTGGAAGCAATCAGTCAATGAAGAAGAAAATTGACTATTTTACACTTAAGATAGAATGGGCTGTCACAGACGTTATAAAGGCACAAATACAAAAATGAGTCCTCTATCTATCTCTATGGCCGGTTGTTCGCACATGTATCTGCCCTTTCATTGACCAGAATGGCTACACTTGATCTCGCCTCCTCTCGCCTGCTTTCCATCTTTGAGGACGTGCATTTCCATTGTTAGAATGGCCAGTCGAATATCTTATCAATATAATAGACAACATTTGGAGGTTCTTCTTCTTCCTCTACGTTATAATGGTGCTCCACCAACAAACGTTTAAGGTGCATGCAGCCACCTACTGTGCTGGAGTTTGTGATCAATCATGATTTGCCTAATTCTGTACTATAAAGAAAATGTTTTATAATAACAAACACATAAATCCCTACTAACGTCTAACAAACGGTCCCTTATCCCCAAAACCATTCCAACCCCCAAAAACACACATATATATTTTATATGTGCAAAAGAACTATCTCACAACTCGATAAAACCTTCACTCTTGCTCAGACATTTAGAAACTAAACATGCCAATTTGAAAAATAAGCCACGGGAGATTTTTGAGGGGCTAGAAACGTCTTATATGGTGAGCTGTGGGGGACTTATTTCTTCCTGCTGCCGCGGATAGGCTAGGATAGTGCTGGGGTAAAAGGCCCAAAAAACTATACAGACAATGACTTCATCAAACAACACTGTTTCACAACGCATCAGTGACATGGCAGGAGATGTTCTGAAACAATTACTGCTTGGCATACAAGCCCGTGAATTCAATGCTTCAGCTGGAGGAGTCAATAGACATGGAGTCAATAGACAAAGACTGGCACAGCTCCTGGTATATGTCCGTTACGTTTATGGGGGTCAATTAAGGAATACATGCTCTTCTGCAAACCGTTGGAAACCAGGACAACAGGAGAGGATATTTTTTAAGTACCAGACAGCTTTGTGACATCAAATGGACTTTGGTGGTCAAGATGTGTTGGTATCTGTACTGATGGTTAAAAGCCATGACAGGGAGACACGGAGTGATAACACGCATGCCAGCAGTTGCTCCCGACGCCACTTAGGTACACTGCAGCATCCACCGAGAGGCTCTAGCTGCCAAACGAATGCCTGAAAGTTTGAAAGACTTTTGGACACTAGAGTGAAAATTGTTAACTTAGGTAATATGTACATGTAGGTAGAGCTATTAAAGAGACTCTGCATAGATAATAACAGAGAGTAGCAGCAGCGTAGAAGGGGGGGGGCAATAGAAATAGTCTGGGTAGCCATTTTATTAGATGTTCAGGAGTCTTACATGCTGACCACACCGCTCGCATCGCGCGTGAGAGCATTGCAAAATAAATGTAAACATACATGTTACAACAAGCGTCTGTGTTGCCAAGCGCTAAAATAGAAGTCAGCTCTATTTGTGACACTGAATGCGATGCAAGTCCTGCCTCTCCCATCTCATCATTGGTGCATAGAAGCAGATACCCACATTCCATCTCCTCAATGGTTATACCCACGTAGGTGATTGAAAGATTAACTGAGTTTGGTATTGGGGTAACTATGAAAGTTAGATGCCAATCGCCATATAAAGTCCAAAGGATAAAATGCCTGGAAGGAGGAGAGATTACTAGAAACGATTCAGTTGACCGTTTTATGCGTGGATTAATTTTCAGAGTAGAGGACCTTGTCCATTTCAGGTAAAATAACAACTCAACTTTCATATCACAGGACAAATTAGCTAGCAACAGCAAGCTAGCAAAATAAGACAAATTAGCTAGCAACTGCAAATTGCCATTAATGTTTAATGCTTTTCAACCTGTCCCCAAAATAATATAATTGGTTCAGAGTTTGTTTTCATATTTTAACCTGTGTATCGTGATCGCGTTTGGTGTGTGGGGACAAAATCTATTTGCGCACTATGGAGCACGATAGCGCACACACGCGGCCCGGTTTCGGTACGTTGTTATGGCTTGGGAGTAGAAGTTGTTCAGAAGCATCCTGGACCTAGACATGGCACTCCGGCACCGTTTGTGTTGATCACATCATGGAAGAGGTTGTTGTCCTTGAATCACACGGTCAGGTCTCTGACCCCCCCCCCCCCCTATAAGCTGTCTCATCGTTGTAGGTAATCAGGCCTACCACTGTTGTGTCATCGGCAAACTTAATGATGGTGTTGGAGTTGTGCCTGGGCATGCAGTCATGAGTGAGCAGGGAGTACAGGATGGGACTGAGCACACATCCCTGAAGAGCCCCCATGTTGAGGCGGATGCATTGTTACCAACCCTTACCACTTGGGGGGTGGCCCGTCAGTAAGTCCAGGATCCAGTTGCAGAGGGAGGTGTTCAGTCCCAGGGTCCTTAGCTAAGTGATGAGCTTTGAGGGCACTATGGTGTTGAACGCTGTGCTGTACACAATGAATAGCATTCTCACATAGGTGTTCCTTTTGTCTAAGTGTGAAAGGGCAGTGTGGAGTGCGATAGAGATTGCATCATCTGTGGATCTGATGGGGCGGTATGCAAATTGGAGTGGGTCTAGGGTTTCTGGGATAATGGTGTTGATGTGAGCCATTACAAGCCTTTCAAAGGATTTCATGGCTAAAGACGTGAGTGCTACGGGCCGGTAGTCATTTAGGCAGGTTACCTTAGTGTTTTTTGACACAGGGACTATGGTGGTCTGCTTGTGGGTATTACAGACTCAGACAGGGAGAGGTTGAAAATGTCAATGAAGACACTTGTCAGTTGGTCAGCGCATGCTCAGAGTACACGTCCTGGTAATCCGTCTGGCCCTGCGGCCTTGTGAATGTTTAAAGGTCTTACTAACATCGGCTGCGGAGAGCATGATCACACAGTCATCCGGAACAGCTGATGCTCTCATGCATGTTTCAGTGTTACTTGCCTCGAAGCGAGCATAGAAGTGATTTAGCTCGTCTGGTAGCCTCTTGTCACTGGGCAGCTCTCGGCTGTGCTTCTTTTTGTAGTCTGTAATAGATTGCAAGCCCTGCCAAATCCGACGAGCGTTGGAGCCGGTGTAGTACATTTCGATCTTAGTCCTGTATTGATGCTTTGCGATGGTTCGTCGGAGGGCATAGCGGGATTTCTCGTAAGCTTCCGGGTTAGAGTCCCGCCCCTTGAAAGCGGCAGCTCTACCCTTTAGCTCAGCGTGAATGTTGCCTGTAATCCATGGCTTCTGGTTGGGGTATGTATGTACAGTCACTGTGGGGACCTCGTCCTCGATGCACTTATTGATAAAGCCAGTGACTGATGTGGTGTATTCCTCAATGCCACCGGAGGAATCCCGGAACATATTCCAATCTGTGCTAGCAAAACAGTCCTGTAGTTTAGCATCTGCTTCATCTGTCCACTTTTTTATATAGTGAGAAACTGGTGCTTCCTGCTTTAAATTTCTGCTTGTAAGCAGGAATCAGGAGGAAAGAATTATGGTCAGATTTGCCAAATGGAGGGAGAGGGAGAGCTTGTACGTGTCTCTGTGTGTGGAGTCTAGATTTTTTTCCCTCTCTGGTTGCACATTTAACATGCTGATAGAAATTAGGTAAAAGTAATTTACGTTTCCCTGCATTAAAGTCTCCGGCCACTAGGAGCGCAGCCTCTGAATGAGTGTTTTCCTGTTTGCTTACGGCGGTACACAGCTCATTGAGTGCGGTTTTAGTGCCAGCATCGGTCTGTGGTGGTAGGTAGACAGATACGAAAAATACAGATGAAAAATCTCTAAGTAGATAATGTGGTCTACAGCTTGTGTTACAAATAAAAAACTATTTGCTCCCATTTGTGCTTATATTTAAAAGCAGCACTGAACATGAACTTCGCACAGAACCCCAATGAACTTATCAATACCCTCAAATAAAATCGTCTAACATACTCTACCTCAGTTGAGCAAAACCTTGAGACTTGCTTAGATATCGTGCACCAGCTGTTGTTTACAAATATACATAGACCCCCTCCCCGTGTCTTACCAGAGGTTGCTGTTTTATCCTGCCGATAGTGTAAAACCTTTCAGCTGTATGTTATTTGGAAGTTTGGATGACTGAGGTGCCCAAAGTAAACTGCCTGTTACTCAAGCCCAGAAGCTAGAATATGCATATGCACGGTAGTATTGGATAGTACACACTTTAAAGTTTCTAAAACTGTTAAAATAATGTCTTTGAGTATAACAGAACTGATATGGCAGGTGAAGTCCCAAGGACAATCCATCCAGGAAAAACATATTTTGAGGTCATTGGAGTTTCCAATGCGTTTCTATGGAGAAGCCGAATTATTAGGACCCAGATTGCAGTTCCTATGGCTTCTACTAGATGTCAACAGTCTTTAGATTTTTTTTTTTTTTTAAATTTTTTTATTGAAGAAGTAGTTGTATTCTTTCTAAGTGTCACTCAGGTGGACTCTAGTCTTTTGGAGTGCTTGAACGAGAGTGCGCTCCGTGTTGTTTTTGTCCGGGATTGGAAACAGTTTATTCCGTCTTCAATTTTATCGATTATTTACATTTTAGGGTACCTGAGGTTGGATTAGAAACGTTGTTTGAAATGTTTGGACCAAGTTTACAGGTAACTTATTAGATCCTTTGTAGGCATGTTGGGCGAGTTGGAACCAATGTATTTCCGAATCAAACGCTGAAAAATAAACAAACATTTTTGGGATATAAAGAAGGAATTTATCAAACAAAACAACTATTCATTGTGTAACTGAGACCTTTGGGATTGCAAAAATATGAAAATCTTCAAATGTATACAATTTATTTTATCGCTATTTCTGAAAATGTTTTTCATGCTTTTGTATGCGGGGCACTGTCCTCAGATAATCGCATGGTATGCTTTCGCTGTAAAGCCTTTTTGAAATCGGACACAGCGGCTGGATTAACAAGAAATTAATCTTTAAACCATGTATAACACTTGTATTTTTTGTGAATGTTTATTATGGCCATTTCTGTATTTTGAATTTGGTGCACTGCAATTTCACTGGATGTTGTCGAGGTGGGTCGCTAGTGGAACGCCTGCGCCAGAAAGGTTAATGTCGTCGTTCAACCACGACTCGGTGAAACATAAGATATTATAGTTTTTAATGTCTCGCTGGTAGGATATACGTGCTTTCAGTTCGTCCTATTTATTTTCCAGCGATTGAACGTTGGCTAACAGTACGGATGGCAATGGCAGATTAGCCACTCATCACCTTATCCTCACAAGGCACCCCGATCTCTTTCCGTTTCTTTCTCCAGCGGATGATGTGGATGAGGGCCCGTCAGGGTGTTTGGAGTAAATGATCACGTCTGGCTAATTATTTTTTATTTTTTAATCCAATTCAAGGTGAGTAATCGCTGTTCCGATGTCCAGAAGCTCTTTTCGGTCATACGAGACGGTAGCAGCAACATTATGTACAAAATAAGTTACAAACAATGCGAAAAAACAAACAAAATAGCACAGTTGGTTAAGAGCCAATAAAACTGCAGCCATCCTCTCCGGCGTCATCTTTATGATGCCGCAACTATATTCAATGTGAGGGACAAAATTGAGGCTATGATTAAGAAGTTGGAGCTCTTCTCTGTCTGCATTAACAAGGACAACACACAGGTGTTTCCATCATTGTATGATTTTATGTGTGCCGATGAACTCAAGCTTACGGACAATGTCAAATGTGATATAGCGTTAGCACCTGAGTGAGCTGGGTGCGCAATTACGCAGGTACTTTCCCGAAACGGAAGACACAAACAACTGGATTCGTTATCCCTTTCATGCTCTGCCTCCAGTCCACTTAACAATGTCTGAACAAGAGAGGCTCATCGAAATTGCAACAAGCGGTTCTGTGAAAATTGAATTTAATCAGAAGCCACTGCCAGATTTCTGGATAGGGTTGTGCTTAGGGTATCCTGCTTTGGAAATTGCGCTGTTAAGACACTGATGCCCTTACCAACCACATACCTATGTGAGAGTGGATTCTCGGCCCTCACTAGTATGAAAACTAAATACAGGCATAGACTTTGTCTGCAGCTGGATGTTGAATGTTTGAAGGGGTACGGGACTATAAAAAGTTTGGGAACCACAGATGTATACTGAACAAAAATATAAACGCAACATGCAACATGTAACAATTTCACACATTGTGCTGAGTTACAGATTATATAAGGAAATCAGTCAATTAAAATAAATAAATTAGGCCCTAATCTATGGAATTCACACTGGGGAGCCAGGCCCAGCAAAACAGAATTTGTCAGCTGTCCGGGTGGCTGGTCTCAGACGAGGTGAAGAAGCCGGATGTGGAGGTCCTGGGCTGTTGTGGTTACACGTGGTCTGCGGATATGAGGCCATTTGGAAGTACAGCCAAAATCTCTAAAATGACGTTGACTTATGGTGGAGAAATATACATTAAATTATCTGGCAACAGCTCTGGGGGACATTCCTGCTGTCAACCTGCCAATTGCACGCTCCTTCAAAACTTGAGACATCTGTGGCATTGTATTGTGTGACAAAACTGCACATTTTAGAGTGGCCTTTTATTGTACCCAGTATAAGGTGCACCTGTATAATGATCATGCTGTTTAATCAGCTTCTTGATATGCCACACCTGTCTCTTGGCAATGGAGAAATGCTCACTAACAGAAACACATTTCTGCAAATGTTTTAGAAAGAAATACGCTTTTTGTGCACATGGAACATTTCTGGTATTTTTGTATTTTTTTGTACCCCTTTTTCTCCCCTATTTCGTGGTTTCCAATTGGTAGTTACAGTCATGTCTCATCACTGCAACTCCTGTATGAAGGTCGAGAGCCGTGCGTCCTCCAAAACAAAACCCAACCAAGCCGCCCTGCTTCTTGACACAATGACCACTTAACCCGGAAGCCAGCCGCACCAATGTGTCGGAGGAAACACGTACACCTGGCGACCGTGTCAGTGTGCACTGCACCCCGGCCCGCCACAGGAGTCGCTAGTGCTCGATGGGACAAGGACATCCCTGCCGGCCAAACCCTCCCCTAACCCGGATGAGGCTGGGCTAATTTGTTCGCCACCCCATGGGTCTCCCGGTGAAGGCCGGCTGTGACAGAGCCTGGACTCTAACCTAAAATTTCAATGAACAGGTTTAATTTATTTAACCCTTATTTAACTAGGCGAGTCAGTTAAGAACAAATTCTTATTTACAGTGACGGCCTACGAAAAGACCTCCTGCAGGGACAGGGGCATGGGATAAAAATAAATAAATACAATATAAATATAAATATAGGACGAAACACAAATCATAACAAGAGAGACACAACACTACATAAAGAGAGACCTAAGACAAGACAGCATAGTAGCAACACAACATGGTAGCAGCACAAAACACGGTACAGACATTATTGGGTACAGACAACAGCACAAAGGGCAAGAAGGTAGAGACAACAATACATCACACAAAGCAGCCACAACTGTCAGTAAGAGTGTCCATGATTGAGTCTTTGAATGAAGAGATTGAGATAAAACTGTCCAGTTTGAGTGTTTGTTGCAGCTTGTTCCAGTCGCTAGCTGCAGTGAACTGAAAAGAGGCGCGAGGGGATGTGTGTCCTTTCGGGACCTTTAACAGAATGTGACTGGCAGAACGGGTGTTGTATGTAGAGGATGAGGGCTGCAGTAGATATCTCAGATAGGGGGGATGAGGCCTAAGAGGATTTTTATAAATAAGCATCAGTCAATGGGTCTTGCGACGGGTATACAGAGATGACCAGTTTACAGAGGAGTATAGAGTGCAGTGATGTGTCCTATAAGGAGCATTGGTGGCACATCTGATGGCCGAATGGTAAAGAACATCTAGCCGCTCGAGAGCACCCTAACATCCCAATCTATAAAATATGTCTCAGTAATCGAGCATGGGTAGGATGGTCATCTGAATCAGGGTTAGTTTGGCAGCTGGGGTGAAAGAGGAACAATTACGATACTGGAAACTAAGTCTAGATTTAACTTCAGCCTGCAGCTTTGATATGTGCTAAGAAGACAGTGCGCCATCTAGCCATACTCCCAAGTACTTGTATGAGGTGACTACCTCAAGCTCTAAACCCTCAGAGGTAGTAAAAACAACTGTGGGAAGAGGGGAATTATTTTTAACAAACCACATGATCTTTGTTTTGGAGGTGTTCAGAACAAGGCTAATGGTAGAGAAAGCTTGTTGGACACTAAGAAAGCTTTGTTGTAGAGCATTTAACACAAAATCCAGGGAGGCGCCAGCTGAGTATAAGACTGTATCATCTGCATATAAATGAATGAGAGAGCTTCCTCATGCCTGAGCTATGTTGTTGATGTAAATTGAGAAGAGCGTGGGGTCTAGGTTCAAGCCTTGGGGTACAAGCAGGGGCTGAGACAGCACATTTTCTGACTTTATACACTGCACTCTTTGGGAGAGGTAGTTAGCAAATCAGGCCAAAGACCCCTCAATGACACCAATACTACTCCGTAGCCTGCCCACAAGAATGGAATGGTCTACCGCATCAAAAGCCCTGGGCAAGTCAATAAAAATAGCAGCACAATATTTCTCACAATCAAGGGCATTGGTGACATCATTGAGCACCTTTAAGGTTGCAGTGACACATCTATAACCTGAGCAGAACCAGATTACATACCCGAGAGAATACTATAGACATCAAGAAAGACAATGATTTGATCATTTCCAAGTTTTTCCAACACTTTTGATAAGCAAGGCAAAATAGAAATAGGCCTATAACAGTTAGGATCAGCTTTATCTCCCCCTTTAAATAAAGTACGAACCGTGGCTGCCTTCCAAGCAATGGGAACCTCCCCAGAAAGGAGAGACAGGTTAAAAAGGTTGGAGATGAAGCAATTTTGGACGGGCAAGAAGGCATGGCTGAGTCAAATAGGAATCCTGACTTAATGAAGTGGTGATTAAAGAGCTCAGCCATGTGCTTCTTGTCAGTAACAACCACATCATCAACATTAAGGGACATGGGCAGCTGTGAGGAGGAGAGTTTATTCGCCAGGTCTTTAACTGTTTTCCAGAACTTCTTTGGGTTAGACCCACAGAGAGAGAACTGCTCCTTAAAGTAACTAACTTTGGCCTTCCGGATAGCCTGAGTGCACTTATTTCTCATTTGCCTGAACGATAGCCAGTCAGCCTGAGTATGCGTGTGCCGAGCCTTTTGCCAAATGCAATTCTTGAGGTGGAGTAATTCTGCAAGATCACGGTCGAACCAGGGGCTGAACCTGTTTTTAATTCTCATTTTCTGTATGGGGGTGTGTTTGTTAACAATACCACTGAAAATATAAAAAAGAAGGTCCAAGAGTCTTTGACAGAGGGGATATCGCCTATACATAGGCCATATCCTATATATGGCCTTTACATAGGCCAGTTCATGGGCCAGTTCATGAAGGAAGGCTTGCTCATTAAAGTTTTTAACCAAGCGTCTATGACAAATCAGGACAGGTTGTTTCATTGAGCAGCCATTACGAACACAGGCTGTAAAACAGTGGTCACTAAGGTCATTACAGAAAGCACCAGACTAATACCTATCAGGATTATTTATGAGGATAACATCGAGGAGAGTAGCCTTTTCTGGGTGTTTGGAGTCATACCTTGTAGAATTGGTAATAATCTGAGAAAGATTTAGGGAGTCCCATTGCTTTAGGACTTGGTCAGGTAGTTTAGGACTTGTCCCAGTTTAGGTCACCTAGCAGGAGAAATTCAGAATTAGTGTAAGGGGCCAGGAGAGAGTTTAATGCAGGTAGGGTACAGGCCGGTGCTGATGGAGGACGATAGCACCCAGCAACAGTCAACAAAGAGCTATTTGAAAGTTTAATGCTTACCAGCAAATCAAAATGTTTCAGGACAGACTTGGTGGAGACAACCGAGCACTGAAGGTGATCCTTGGTAAAGTTTGCCACTCCCCCATCTCTTGAAGATCTGTCTTGCCGAAAAAAGGTTAGAATCAGAAAGGTTAACATCAGTATTGAAAACAGTCTTCCTTAACCACGTCTCAGTAATGAGCAACACATCTGGATTGGAGTTATGAACCCACACTTTCAATTGATCCATTTTAGGTAATAAGCTTCTAGTGTTAACGTTCAGAAAACCCAGGCTTTTACGAGAGCAGAAATCAGTAAAGCAGATGTCAGAACACAAGTATGTGGGCCAGGGTGTACATGTACATTTCCAGATATCATCAACAGTAATACAATCAAGGCACGGCATAGGACAGGGAGACCTCTGCCGTGCTGATTTATGACATTGAATGTGCATCAGATGGCAACAAGATCATATTGTACAGCAACTTCATCATGTAACATGAATACAAAGGTGGTTAGAATAGGATGGGAGGCCAAAAGTCAGTGTAACCAATAGAGAGTCAGAGTCCTGAGTGTGGGAACAAACATAGTCGGTCCCACGGTTGGATGAAGAAAGTTTGTAGTCAACAAAGTATGCAGGAGTCATGAGGCAAATAGCAAAATAGCAAAATGCACAATCATTTTTAAAAATATATAACGACTTGGGGATAGCCATTGTAAGTTCAGAGTCACCCGCCCCAACAGTGCGTGTGTGATGGAGGCGAGCAAAAGCTCAGGAGAGAGGGGTGAGTGTCGTGGAGGTACCTGCACCAGACAGGGGGAGACAGGCGGTGAACAGATCGCCAGCTGTAATCCAAGCAGCAGTGCAGTAGGCAACGGGAGTAGGTGTCACACCCACTTGGGAAAAGCATTTATTTCCGGAGGAATATTTCTTGTAGAAATGCCAGTGAATGGTATTTGAACAGCAGGAGGGGGCTTCAGAGGATGCTTCAAAGACTCCTGCCACTTGTTGGGCCCAAAGGGCTCAACGCCTTTTACTTCACACCTTAGTTCTCATTGAATTTGTATCTGGTCTGTCCTTGCAAGCCTGGGAGCATTAACTCAGCATTCAGTCCTCATAAAGTAAAATATATCATTGTAATGTACTTTTTTCATTTTTTATTTTTCTTCTTGGCTTTCAAAATAGCATCAGCCCAAATACTGCTCACTCCGTTCCAGGTTGGAATGGTGTCCTCAGGTCTTTGCTGTATGTTTGCTAGAGCACCCTCCATACGGCTTGGAAAAAGGAAACCTTGCAAGCATTAATCTCTCCAGTTAACTTTGGTCAAAATTAGGTTTGAAGTTTTGATTTGGAGCGAAGGCCATGCTGTAGAGGGTAGCATCCTACATATGTACCTGCCAATAAATCCAAGTTCATCTGACACCAAATCTATACTTTGTAAAAAAACAAGTAGAAAAATGGGAGAGCTCACATGCAGCTGTGTCTCCCGCTCTGAGGGGGTGTGTGCCTTCTTAAAAGTTAATTTGTGGAATTTCTTTCCTTCTTAATGCATTTGAGCCAATAAGTTGTGTTGTGACAAGGTAGGTGATATACAGAAGATAGCCCTATTTGGTAAGACCAAGTCCATATTATGGCAAGAACAGCTCAAATAAGCAAAGAGTAACAACAGTCCATCATTACTTAAGACATGCAGGCCAGTCAATGTGGAACATTTCAAGAACTTTGAAAGTTTCTTCAAGTGCAGTCACAAAAACAATCAAGTGCTATGATGAAACTGGCTCTCATGAGGACTGCCACAAGAATGGAAAACCCAGAGTTACCTCTGCTGCAGAGGATGAGTTCTTTAGAGTTACTAGCCTCAGAATTTACAGCCCCCAACATTGTTTCACAGGGTTCAAGTAACAGACACATCTCAACTGTTCAGAGGAGACAGTGAATCAGGCCTTCATGGTCGAATTGCTGCAAAGAAACCACTACTAAAGGACACCAATAATAAGAAGAGACTTGATTGGTCCAAGAAACACGAGCAATGGACATTAGACCGTTGCAAATCTGTCCTTTGGTCTGATGAGTCCAAATTTGAGATTTTATTTCCAACCGCCGTGTCTTTGTGAGACGCAAAGTAGGTTGGTGGATGATCTCCACATGTGTTACCCACTGTGAAGCATGGATGAGGAGGTGTGATGATGTGGGGGTGCTTTGTTGGTGACACTGTCAGTGATTTATTTAGAATTCAAGGCACACTTAACTAGCATGGCTACCACAGCATTCTGCAACGGTACGTCATCCCATCTGGTTTGCGCTTAGTGGGACTATCATTTGTTTTTCAAAAGGACAATGACCCAACACACCTCCAGGCTGTGTAAGGGCTATTTGACCAAGGAGGAGAGTGATGGAATGCTTCATCAGATGACCTGGCCTCCATAATCACCCGACCTCAATCCAATTGAGATGGTTTGGGATGAGTTGGACCGCAGAGTGAAGGATAAACAGCCAGCAAGTGCTCAGCATATGTGGGAAGCTCAGCTTATATTGGAAAAGCATTCCAGGTGAAGATGGTTGAGAGAATGCCAAGAGTGTGCAAAGCTGTCATCAAGGCAAATGGTGAGTACTTTGAACATTTTATTTTTCCCAGATTCCCACAGTGGCATGACTAGTAATTATAATTCTTACGGTGTATGTATATTTTCTATGATGTAGGCATATAGCCAGTCACATTTACAACCACATTATTTTACTGTAACTGGTCATACACAGACTTTTGTGGTCATACGTGGTTATTGAAAATCAGGACCCTGTCTTTCAAAGATAATTCGTAAAAATCCAAATAACTTCACAGATCTTCATTGTAAAGGGTTTAAACACTGTTTCCCATACTTGTTCAATGAACCATACACAATGAATGAACATGCACACGTGGAACGGTAATTAAGACAATAACTGCTTACAGACGGTAGGTAATTAAGGTCACAGTTATGAAAACAGGACACTAAAGAGATCTTTCTACTGGCTCTGAAAAACACCAAAAGAAAGATGCCCAGGGTCCCTGCTCATCTGCGTGAACGTGCCTTAGGCATGCTGCAAGGAGGCACGAGGACTGCAGATGTGGCCAGGACAACAAATTGTACTGTGAGACGCCTAAGACAGCGCACAAGGAAGAGAGGACGGACAGCTGATCATCCTCACAGTGGCAGACCATGTGTAACAACAGATGCACACCACGTGTAACAATATGAAAAAATATGACCTTGGCATCCCGTAATTCAAACCAACAAATTATACATTTGAAGTTTGTTCACAGACTGACAGCAAGGAAACGTTTTACAATGAAATAAGCCGCAACTCCCAACTGTTCAACAACTGTTTCCCCTAAATCAGGTAGGCATATTCCTCCATATGATGTGGGAGTGCCCTGCAGTTAAATGCTTCTGGGGCAAAGTTACATTTAAGTGCATGAATGTAAATATTCAACGCTTTGCATCTATTATGTTATTTAACAATGATAGCTTCTTGAATCTCTCAATCAGTAAGAGATGATTACTGCTGGCAGGCAGCACTGCCACTCTTGAAAGGCTATCACCTCACTCTGGAAATTCGCGAGTGGATACAGTTGCTATTAGAAGTTGTAACATAAGAATTATCGACAGTGAGAATTAATGGTGTTAGACTCTGTAAAGAATAATCTCAGCTAAAGCTCAACACATACAAATAAACAATCCATAAAGCCCAACACATACAGTGGCTTGCAAAGGTATTCACCCCCCTTAGAATTTTTCCTATTTTGTTGCCTCAAATTACAACCTCAAATTAAAATGGATTTTTGGGGGGTTTGTATCATTTGATTTACCCAGCATGCCTAGCGCTTTGAAGATGCAAAATATTTTTTATTGTGAAACAAACAAGAAATAAGACAAAAAAACAGAGCTTGAACTTGAGTGTGCATAACTATTCACCCCCCCTAAAAAAGTCAATACTTTGTAGAGTCACTTTTTGCAGCAATTACAGCTGTAAGTCTCTTGGGGTATGTCTCCATAAGCTTGACACATCTAGCCACGGATTTTTGCCCATTATTCAAGGCAAAACTGCTCCAGCTCCTTCAAGTTGGATGGGGTTCCGCTGGTGTACAGCAATATTTAAGTCATACCACAGATTCTCAATGGGATTGAGGTCTGGGCCATTCCAAGACATTTAAATGTTTCCTCTAAACCACTTGAATGTTGCTTTAGCAGTAGGCTTAGGGCCATTGTCTTGCTGGAAAGTGAACCTCCGTCCCAGTCTCAAATCTCTGGAAGACTGAAACAGATTTCTCTCAAAAATTCCCTGTATTTAGCGCCATCCATCATTCCTTCAATTCTGACCAGTTTCCCAGTCCATGCCGATGAAAAACATACCCACAGCATGATGCTGTCACCACCGTGCTTCACTGTGGGGATGGTGTTCTCGGGAAGATGAGAGGTGTTGGGTTTGCAGAGAGATTAGAGGTGATGGCCAAAAAGCTAAATTTTAGTCTCATCTGACCAGACTACTTTCTTCCATATGTTTGGGGAGTCTCCCACATGCCTTTTAGCAAACACCAAACGTGTTTGCGTATTTCTTTCTTGAGGAAATGGCTTTTTTCTGACCACTCTTCCATAAAGCCCAGCTCTGTGGAGTGCACGGCTTAAAGCAGTCCTATGGACAGATACTCCAATCTCCGCTGTGGAGCTTTTGCAGCTCCTACAGGGTTATCTTTGGTCTCTTTGTTGCCTCTCTGATTAATTAATGCCCTCCATGCCTGGTCTGTGAGTTTTGGTGGGCGGCCTTCTCTTGGCAGGTTTATTGTGGTGCCATATTTTTTTCCATTTGTTTTATAACGGATTTAATGGTGCCCCATAGGATGTTCAAAGTTTTGAATAATTTTTTATAACCCAACCCTGATCTGTACTTCTCCACAACTTTGTCCCTGACCTGTTTGGAGAGCTCCTTGGACTTAATGGTGCAACTCACTTCACCAATTCTGACTATTTTGTGTATGTCTATTACATGAAATCCAAATGAAAAGCCATTTAAATTACAGGTTGTAATGCAATAAAATAGGAAAATGCCAAGAGGGATGAATACTTTTGCATGGCACTGTACATACAAACTAATACACACACGCACACACTGCATTCGGAAAGTATTCAGACCCCTTGACTTTTTCCACTTGTGGAAACCGGCTCAAACTAGTCTTATGTAGCAAAATCTGAAATTGTGTTTTTTACTTTGGATTGAAGTAGAGACTCAGAGCTACAAAATGGTATATCATATGCTGTGTTTCTGAGAAACATGAGAATGTAATTCCGCTGTGAATGTTGATAAACCTGTAAACTCACATTTAAGAAAATGACCTTTGAATATTTTGGTACCTACTGTAGAGCTCTCCTTTGTCTACACCCATTCAGCATTCTTCACACCCTCTTAAAATTTTAAGTGGGCGTTGTGTCAAGAAGCAGTGCGGATTGGCTGGGTTGTGTTTTGGAGGACGCACGGCTCTCGACCTTCACCTCTCCCGAGTCTGTACGGGAGTTGCAGTGATGGGACAGGACTGTAACTGCCAATTGGGGAGAAAAAGGGGTAAGAATTAATTAAATAAAAGCTGAATCCTGTGGGAGCCTCACCACTCATTTGTTTGCCAGTATTATCTTATGTATAACTCTGTGTCTGTTCTGCCACCTCTCTTCTGTTTTTCCCTTGCATTCGCCTTAATTAGAGAAGCATGCCCAGGCTGCAATGAGTGAACAGGCATACACACACACACACACACACACACACACAGGTCTAAATTTCTCTCATTCTACAGAGAGCATGGATCCCTCACTCCTACCCCAGGCCAGACATGAGCCCCTGGTGTTCCTGTGTAAATAACATCATGTTAACATCATGCCCTCATGTTTTACTCTCACTCTTTCTCTCTCATGCACACACGTACACACGCACGCACACACACACAAACAGCTCAATATGGTTTGGTACTCAGTTACTTTGCAGGGAGCATTCTCACGACACATGCCTAGCCCTAAGAAGTTTCTCTTTAATGAGTCACATGTGAGGTCATGTGCTAAACATTGAGTAGTGTAGTAAAGATTAAGACTAAAAGTGGTAAAAGTAGTAGCCTACAATAACGAAAAAATCCAGGTGAACAGAAAATGTCCAGATAAAAATATTTTATAAATATTAGATGACGCTTACCCAGACACACTTGTCAAAATTGATGGGTCATATGAATGCTATAAGCCCCAGCCACATCCAGTGGTGGAAAAAGCACCAAATTGTCATACTTGTGTAAAAGTAAGGATACCTTAGTATAAAATGACTCAAGTAAAAGTAAGTCACTCAGTAAAATACTACTGTCACAACAACTTCCACCGAAGTTGTTCCCTCTCCTTGTTCAGGCGACGTTCGGCGGTCGACGTCACCGGCTTTCTAGCTGCCACCGATCCATGTTTAATTTTTCCTTTTGTTTTGTCTGTTTACACACCTGGTTCCCATCTCATAATTATGTTCCTTATTTAACCCTCTGGTTTCCCTTTCTGTTTGTGCGTGATTGTCTTGTCTTTGTGTGTTGGAGTTCTATCCTGTTTTGTCCTTGTTTGATAACGGGATTTTTGTTACGTTCTTGGATTGAGTAAATACACTGTCCTGCGCCTGACTCCTTCGCTATCTTCTAGATAGACTCTGACAGAATCACGCACCTCATACATGGCAGGTGCAGCCAGCCCTCTGCTTCAAATGGAGGAGCGCGTTCAGCAGTGCTGCAAACCATGGACTGATGGGAGAGAGGGTTTTTTCCTGTGAACCTCGTCTCCTCAGGTTCCACCACTACCTACCGAGATGTCCGCCTCTCCATCATCAGGATCCGGTGGGATTCAGCTCCCGCTCCCGAGGGCGTATGATGGGACAGCTGCCGGGTGTCAGGGGTTCCTACTCCAGCTGGAGCTCCACCTGGCATCTGTCCAGCCAGTTCCTTCGGGACGCGAGAGAGTGAGCGCCCTTATCTCCTGTCTGACCGGTAAAGCCCTGGAATGGGCCAACGCCATCTGGGGCAGGGAAGGTCAGGCGTTGGATGACTATGAGGAGTTCGCCCGCCGTTTCTGGGCCTATTTCATCTACGTCAGGGGATGAGGAGCACTCAAGATTTTGCACTGGACTTTAGAACTCTGGCGGCCGGTGCTGGATGGAATGAGCGGGCCCTGATCGATCACTACAGGTGTAGCTTACGAGAGGATGTCTGTCGGGAGCTAGCCTGCAGGGACACCACCCTTACCAGCTGGTGGACTTATCGATCCGGTTTGACAACCTGTTGGCCTCCCGCGGACGTCCTGATCGGGGTCCGTCAGTTCCATCTCACAGCTCTCCCTATGGAGATGGGGGGCGTTGCAACGAGGGGGACCGGAGGGGGGATCATTCCCTGCACCAACTGTGGCCGCAGAGGGCACACTCCTGGTCGGTGCTGGGGGGATTCCCCAGGAGGTAGAGGTAGCAGGCAGAGTGATGGTGGGTCATCCCAGGTGAGTAGGCACACCATTCACCCAGAGCTCCCTGTTGCACACATGTGGTTGTTGATTGAATTTCCTGAGTTTTCCCCTTGTTCCTAGAATAAGGCGCTAGTAGATTCAGGCGCAGCTGGGAACTTTATCAACCGTTCCTTTGCTATGAGATTAGGGATCCCTATTGTGTCTGTTGATGTTCCCTTCCCTATACATGCCTTAGACAGTCGTCCTTTGGGGTCGGGGCTAATTAGGGAGGTCACAGCTCCACTCACTATGATGACGCAGGAGAGTCATAGGGAGCAAATTAGTCTCTTCCTAATCGACTCTCCTGCGTTCCCTGTTGTGTTGGGGATTCCCTGGTTGGCTTCGCATGATCCCACTATTTCATGGCAACAGAGGGTTCTCAAGGGATGGCCCCGTCAGTGCTCAGGGAGGTGTGTAGGTGTTTCCTTAGGTGCCACTACGGTGGAAAGTCCAAACCAGGTCTCCACCATGCACATTCCCCCCGAATATGCCGATTTGGCACTCGCCTTTTGTAAAAAGAAGGCGACTCAATTACCACCCCATCGACAGCGGGATTGTGCGATAGATCTCTTGGTAGAAGCTGCACTTCCCAGGAGTCACGTATATCCTCTGTCACAGGAGGAGACGGAGGCTATGGAGACATATGTCGCCGAATCTGTGGGACAGGGATACATTCAGCCTTCCATCTCACCTGTCTCCTCTAGTCTTTTTTTGTGAAGAAGAAGGATGGAGGTTTGCGCCCGTGTATTGATTATCGAGGTTTAAAAAAGATCACGGTAAAATACAGTTACCCGCTACCGCTCATAGCCAGTAAGACCGAGTCATTACACGGGGCGCGCTTCTTCACAAAATTGGACCTCAGGAGCGCTTACAACCTGGTGCGTATCTGGGCGGGAGATGAGTAGAAGACAGCATTTAGCACCACTTCTGGGCATTATGAGTACCTCGTCATGCCGTACGGGTTAATGAATGCTCCATCAGTCTTCCAATCATTTGTAGATGAGATTTTCAAGGACCTGCACGGGCAGGGTGTAGTGGTGTATATAGATGACATTCTAACATACTCGGCTACACGCACCAAGCATGTGTCCCTGGTACGCAGGGTGCTTGGTCGACTGTTGGAACATGACCTGTACGTCAAGGCTGAGAAATGTCTGTTCTTCCAACAGTCCGTCTCCTTCCTAGGGTACCGCTTTTCCGAGTCAGGGGTAGAGATGAAGAATGACCGCATTTCTGCCCTGCGTAATTGGCCAACTCCAACCACGGTAAAGGAGGTGCAGCAGTTTTTACGGTTTGCCAACTACTACCGGAGGTTTATCCGGGGTTTTGGTCACGTAGCGGCTCCCATTACCTCACTGCTGAAGGGGGGACCGGTGCGACTGCAGTGGTCAGCTGGGGCTGACAGGGCTTTTGGTCACCTGAAGGCTCTGTTTACCTTGTCTCCTGTGCTGGCTTATCCTGATCCCTCCTTAGCTTTCATAGTTGAGGTGGACGCGTCCAAGGCAGGGATAGGTGCTGTGCTGTCTCAGCAACGCCACCAAAGCTCCGCCCCTGTGCATTATTTTCGAAGAAGCTCAGCCCGGCGGAGCGAAACTATGATGTGGGGGACCGGGAGTTGTTGGCTGTTGTCAAGGCTCTGAAAGCGTGGAGACATTGGCTTGAGGGGGCCAGACACCCTTTTCTCATTTGGACTGACCAGCACAATCTGGAGAACATTCGAGCAGCGAGGAGACTGAACCCTCGCCAGGCAAGGTGGGCCATGTTTTTCACCCGCTTTTCTTTAAACCTCTCCTACAGACCAGGTTCCCAGAACGTTAAGGCAGACGCACTGTCCCGGATGTATGATACAGAGGAGTGGTCCGCATATCCCGCTCCCATTATTCCAGCTTGGCACCAGTGGTGTGGGAGGTGGACGCGGAAATCGAACGGGCGTCACGTTCAGAGCCCACACCCTACCCAGTGTCCGGTTGGGCATAAGTATGTTCCGTTCAATGTCCGCGATCGTTTGATCTGTTGGGCCCACACTTCACCCTCCTCTGGTCATCCTGGCATCGGCCGGACAGTGCGCTGTATTACTGGGAAGTACTGATGGCCCACGTTAGCCAAGGACGTGAGGGTTTATGTGTCCTCCTGTTCGGTGTGCGCACAGTGCAAGGCACCTAGACACCTGCCCAGAGGGAAATTACAACCCCTTCCCGTTCCACAGCGACCGTGGTCACACCTCTCGGTGGATATCCTGACGGATCTTCCACCCTCGCGGGGTAACACCACGATCCTAGTCGTCGTGGATCGGTTTTCTAAGTCCTGCTGTCTCCTTCCTTTGCCCGGTCTCCCTACGGCCCTACAGACTGCGGAGGCCCTATTCACCCACGTATTCCGGCACTACGGGGTGCCTGAGGATATAGTTTCTGATCGGGGTCCCCAATTCATGTCTAAAGTCTGGAGGGCGTTTATGGAGCGCCTGGGGGTCTCGGTCAGCCTGACCTCAGGTTTTCACCCCGAGAGCAACTGGCAGGTGGAAAGAGTCAACCAGGAGGTGGGTAGGTTTCTGCGGTCCTATTGCCATGACCGGCCGGGGGAGTGGGTAATGTTTCTCCCCTGGGCAGAGATGGCTCAAAACTCCCTCCGGCACTCCTCCACTAACCTGTCACATTTTCAGTGTGTGCTAGGTTACCAGCCGGTCCTGGCACCATGGTATCAGAGCCAGAACGAGGCATGGGACGCTGCCCATCTGTGTCTGCAAAGGGCCACCAGGCGGCAGAAGATGAGTGCCGACCGCCACCGCAGTGAGGCCCCGGTGTATGCATCAGGGGATCGGGTCTGGCTCTCGACCCGAAACCTGCCCCTTCACCTGCCCTGCCAGAAGCTGGGTCCGCGGTATGTGGACCCAGTCCTGAGGAGACTGAACGAGGTTTGCTATAGGTTACAGCTCCCCCATGGTTACCGTATTAACCCCTCGTTACATGTGTCTCTCCTCAGGCCGGTGGTGGCTGGTCCTGTGCCTGACTCCTTCGCTATCTTCTAGATAGACTCCAACAACTACTCAAAGTATTTGGTTTTAAAATACTTAGGTATCATAAGTAAAAGTAAAAGATTAAATAATTTTAAATTCCTTGTATTAAGCAAACCAGACGGCACAATTGTTAAAACATTTTTTATTGACAGATAGCTAGGGGCATACTAACACTCAGACATAATTTACAAAGAAGCATTTGTGTTTAGTGAGTCTGCCAGATCAGATGCACTAGGGATGACCAGGGATGTTCTCATGATAAGTGTGTGAATTGTACAATTTTCCTTTCAAAATGTAACAAGTACTTTTGGTTGTCGGGGAAAATGTACATTATTTTATTTTGGAATGTAGTGAAGCAAAAGTTGTCAGAAATATAAATAGTAAAGTAAAGCACAGATACAGATACCCCAAAAATAATTTTGTACTTGAAAGTATTTTTACCAAAGTACTTTACACCACTGGCCACATCTTGCAAAGTGGATGGGTCTCTACAAAAGGTGTAAATGGTACAGCCAAACGGTTTCTTGTGTTAACAGTTGATGTTATTCTTCAATAACATAGACCCCAAAGCCAATAAGGAGGAGGAAAATAGGTTAATACAAAGAGAACAAATCATGATTGGAAGTAGAGGGTAGATGGTCATTTCTTCCCTGTTCTCAGTGATTCTCTCCAGTGATTCTCTTCTGTTATTCTCACCACAGAACAATTTTTATTTATTTTTAATTCCATCTTTATTTAACCAGGTAGGCCAGTTGAGAACAAGTTCTCATTTACAACTGCGACCTGGCCAAGATAAAGCAAAGCAGTGCGACAAACAACAACAATACAGAGTTACACATGGGATAAGCAAATGTACAGTCAATAACACTATAGAAAATCTGCATACAGTGTGTGCAAATGAAGTAAGGAGGTAACGCAATAAATAGGCCATAGTGGCAAAGTAATTACAATTTAACAATAACCACTGGAGTGATAGATGTGCAGTTGAAAGCCTTGGACAGGTCGATGAAGATGGCTGCACAGTACTGTATTTTACTGATGGTGGTTATGATATCATTTAGGACCTTGAGCGTGGCTGAGGTGCACCCGTGACCAGTTCGGAAACTGGATTGTATAGCGGAGAAGGTACGGTGGGATTTGAGATGGTCAGTGATCTGTTTGTTCACTTGTCTTTCTAAGACTTTAGAAAGTTAGGGCAGGATGGATATAGGTCTGTAACAGTTTGAATGACCCCGGCCACTTTCCAATCTTTAGGAATCTCAGATGATACAAAAGAGAGGTTGAACAGACTAGTAATAGGGGTTGCGACAATGGCGGCCAATAATTTTAGGAAGAAAGGGTCCAGATTGTCTAGCCCAGCTGATTCGTAAGGATCCAGATACTGCAGCTCTTTCAGAACATCAGCTGTCTGGATTTTGGTGAAGGAGAAGCGAGGGGGGGGGGGGCTTGGGCCAGTTGTTGCAGGGTGTCCAGAGGTGTTGGCCGGGGTTGGGCTAGCCAGGTGGAAAGCGTGGCCAGCCGTAGAGAAATGCTTCCTGAAATTCGTCAGTGGTGAATCAGTGGTGACAGTGTTTCCTAGCCTCAGTGCAGTGGGCAGCTGAGAGGCAGTGCTCTTTTTCTCCATGGACTTTGCAGTGTCCCAAAACATTTGGGAATTAGTGCTGCAGGATGCACATTTCTGTTTGAAAAAGCTAGCCTTTGCTTTCCTAACTGACTGTGTATATTTGTTTCTGACTTCCCTGAAAAGTTGCATATCGCTGGGACTATTCAAATCTAGTGCAATGCGCCACAGGATGTTTTTGTCCTGGTCAAGGGCAGTCAAGTCTGGAGTGAACCAAGGCTATATCTGTTCTTTGTTCTACGTTTTTTAAAAGGGTCGTGCTTATTTAAGATGGTGAGGAAGGCACTTTTGAAAACAACCAGGAATCCTCTACTGATGGGATGAGATCAATATCCTTCCAGGAAACAGGAAGGAACAGGATGTAGTCATACAACCTAGCCCTGTGGTTGACCATTTGAATTCCTTGCAATAAACCTGGGCCAATGGCCAAATAAAAATTATCCTATTTCAGTTTCAATGTATAAACAATTTGGACCAATGAGAACTTGCATGTAACTATGAGTCCCCGAACTGAAATTCCTCCCATGTCTCTGACCATTTATTTATAGAATAACCCCTATTTCCATTCATCGCTAGTACTCTATTGACCTCTCATCCTCTGCGTTGTGTATTTATCTTCAAAATATTCTTGTCACGTCCTGACCTTAGTTCCTTTTTTTATGTCTCTATTTTAGGTTGGTCAGGGCGTGAGTTGTGGTGGGCATTCTATGTTTTGTTCTATGTTTGTATTTCTATGTGTTTGGCCTGGTATGGTTCCCAATCAGAGGCAGCTGTCAATCGTTGTCTCTGATTGAGAACCATACTTAGGCAGCCTGGTTTCACCCTTGTGGTTAGTTGTTTTCTGTTGGGTGTCTGCACCAGCCAGAACTGTTTCAGTCGTTCGCGGTGTTATTTTTGTTATGTCTGTGTTCATTAAATAAATATTGACACATACCTCGGTGCACCTTGGTCCTCTCCTTCCCACAGCCGTTACAATTCTTCCACTTGCATAGTAGCAATATCAGAAATAGATGAGGTAGTTATATGCATACAATCAGGTGTAAAATGGCTGACCAGCAGGAAAAAAAAATAGTAGCAGCAAAGTATGGCATGTGTGTTAGGAGAGAATCATTGAAATAGAGGAACTGCAGATAATGCTTATGACTGGTCCGCCCCGAACCACGCATGATCAAGGGAATCTATATTTGGAGAGATTGTTTCTGTCCTGCCCTTGATATTGGTGCAGGGCATGTGATGTTCATTGCCTCTTCATCGCAAAACTCCCTGATTTTCACAAAAAGATATGTTTGTCTAGCTGTGTCCAGTCCAGGTGGTGCTTGTACAGGCAGACCATCTATGGGAGGAAGGATATCCGCGTTGCGCAGGAGCTGAAACCTGTTCCCGACTGGTCCTGAACGTTCCTTGGCGACAACAACACCAGGCTCCAGAGCATCGAAGCTGTAAAACAGGAAATAACAAAAACAAATTGAAGATATTACAACCTTGCACAACATCAATTCACAACATCAATATTACAACCTTGCACAATACCCATAATGACAAAGCGAAGCGATAAATTTGCAAAAATGTACAAACCTATTAAAAATAAAAAATTACAAGACTATGTTATAATACTGTTTATGCATCAATTATGCATCAATCGGCTGGGATCCGATCCATTGTCCTGGGTAGTGGGTAAAACAGAGGACCCGCTTCAGGAAAGTCGTATTCCTGGTCGTAATGATGGTGAGTTGACGTTGCTCTTATATCCAATAGTTCCATCTGACTGTATGTAAGATTACCTGGGGTACCAATGTTTAAAAATATATATATAGTTCACCTTTATTTAAAACCAGTTAGGCTAGTTGAGAACAAGTTCTCATTTGCAACTGCGACCTGGCCAAGATAAAGCGTAGCAATTCGACACATACAACAACACACAGTTACACATGGAATAAACAAAACATACAGTCAATAATACAGTAGAACAAAAGAAAACAAAAAGTCTTTATACAGTGAGTGCAAATGAGGTAAATTAAGGAAATAAATAGGCCATGGTGGCTAAATAATTACAATATAGCAATTAAACACTGGAATGGTAGATCGGCAGAGGATGAATGTGCAGGTAGAGATACTGGGGTGCAAAGGAGCAAATTAAATAAATAAATAAATACCAGTATGGGGATGAGGTAGGTAGATAGATGGGCTGTTTACAGATGGGCTATGTACAGGTGCAGTGAGCTGCTCTGACAGCTGGTGCTTAAAGCCAGTGAGGGAGATGTGAGTCTCCAGCTTCAGAGATTTTTGCAATTCGTTCCAGTCATGGGCAACAGAGAACTGGAAGGAAATACGACCAAAGGAGGAATTGGCTTTGGGGGTGACCAGTGAGATATACCTATTGGAGCGCGTACTACGAGTGGGTGCTGCTATGGTGACCAGTGAGCTGAGATAAGGCGGGGCTTTACCTAGCAGAGACTTGTAGATAACCTGTAGCCAGTGGGTTTGGCGACGAGTATGAAGCGAGGGCCAACCAACGAGAGTGTACAGATCGCAATGGTGGGTAGTGTATGGGGCTTTGGTGACAAAACGGATGGCACTGTGATAGACTGCATCCAGCTTGTTGAGTAGAGTGTTGGAGGCTATTTTATAGATGACATCACCGAAGTCGAGGATCTGTAGGATGGTCAGTTTTACAAGGGTATGTTTGGCAGCATGAGTGAAGGAAGCTTTGTTGCAATATAGGAAGCAGATTCTAGATTTAATTTTGGATTGGAGATTAATGTGCTTAATGTGACTCTGGAAGGAGAGTTTACAGTCTAACCAGACACCCAGGTATTTGTAGTTGTCCACGTATTCTAAGTCAGAGCCGTCCATAGTAGTGATGCTGGACGGGCGAGCAGGTGCGGGCAGTGATCGGTTGAATAGCATGCATTTAGTTTTACTTGAGTTTAAGAGCAGTTGGAGGCCACGGAAGGAGAGTTGTATGGCATTGAGGCTCGTCTGGAGGTTAGTTAACACAGTGTCCAAGGAAGGGCCAGAAGTATACAGAATGGTGTGGTCTGCGTAGAGGTGGATCAGAGAATCACCAGCAACATCATTGATGTATACAGAAAAGAGAGTCGGCCCGAGATTTGAACACAGTGGCACACCCATAGAGACTGTCAGAGGTCCGCACAACAGGCCCTCCGATTTGACAGACTGAACTCTGTCAGAGAAGTAGTTGGTAAAACAGCCGAGGCAATCATTTGAGAAACCAAGGCTGTCGAGTCTGCCAATAAGAATGTTGTGATTGACAGAGTCGAAAGCCTTGGCCAGGTCGATGAATACGGCTGCACAGTAATGTCTCTTATCGATGGCGGTTATGATGATGTTTAGAACTGTTGGAGGAAATTATAGTTGAAATGATTAATTATGTATACATTTTTATTAGAACCATTAAGTTTTAATACTGTTATGTTATGGTATGAAATGTATGGATTTTTGGTTAAACTAGGACCGAAAATGTAGGTAAAACGAATTAACCTTGCGGGTTTAAGGGAGAGGGATGGTATATATTTTCTGACAGATAAGAATGATCTTTGATGTTCCATTAGTGGAGGAGAAAATGTATTTTAGACAGATTGGAATGTTTGTTTTATGAGGGGAGTAGAAGAAGACTCCAGACCTGAAGACACTGCGCTATTGTGTGGATCGGAGAGAGTGTGTGAAACTGATGACGTCATTTTATGTTCTCTCTTTAAAATGTAATGTTCTTTGTATTTTGGGTCAGTACTCATCAAGAATAAATGCTGAACTTGTTTTTAAGACTGGTCTCGATCTATTTCATGCAAAATGATAAATTATGAAATAGAGAGAGTGAATTTGGTTTTGGCTACAAAACATATAGGAATTTAGAATTCCTCTAACAAGAACCCTGAGCGTGGCTGAGGTGCACCAATGACCAGCTCTGAAACCAGATTGCATAGCGGAGAAGGTATGGTGGGATTCGAAATGGTCAGTAATCTGTTTGTTAACTTGGCTTTCGAAGACCTTAGAAAGACAGGGTGGGTTAGATATAGGTCTGTAGCAGTTTGGGTCTAGAGTGTCACCCCCTTTGAAGAGGGGGATGACCGCGGCAGCTTTCCAATCTTTGGCAATCTCAGACGATACGAAAGAGTGTTTGAACAGGCTAGTAATAGGGGTTGCAACAATTTCGGCAGATAATTTCAGAAAGAGAGGGTCCAGATTGTCTAGCCCGGCTGATTTGTAGGGGTCCAGATTTTGCAGCTCTTTCAGAACATCAGCTATCTGGATTTGGGTAAAGGAGAAATGGTGGGGGCTTTGGCGGGTTGCTGTGGAGGGTGCCGGGCAGTTGACCAGGGTAGGGGTAGCCATGTGGAAAGCATGGCCAGCCGTAGAGAAATGCTTATTGAAATTCTCAATTATAGTGGATTTATCGGTGGTGACAGTGTTTCCTAGCCTCAGAGCAGTGGGCAGCTGGGAGGAGGTGCTCTTATTCTCCATGGACTTTACAGTGTCCCATAACCTTTTTGAGTTAGTACTACAGGATGCAAAATTCTGTTTGAAAAAGCTTCCCTTAGCTTTTCTAACAGCCTGTGTATATTTGTTCCTAACTTCCCTGAAGAGTTGCATATCACGGGGGCTATTCGATGCTAATGTAGAATGCCACAGAATGTGTTTGTGCTGGTCAAGGGCAGACAGGTCTGGAGTGAACGAAGGACTATATCTATTCCTAGTTCTAAATTTTTTGAGAGGGGCATGCTCATTTAAGATGGTGAGGAAGGCGCTTTTAAAAAATAGCCGGGCATCATCTACTGACGGGATGAGGTCAATGTCATTCCAGGATACCCCGGCCAGGTCGATTAGAAAGGCCTGCTCGCAGAGGTTTTCAGGGAGTGTTTGACAGTGATGAGGGGTGGTCGTTTGGTCGCAGACCCATTACGGATGCAGGCAATGAGGCAGTGATCACTGAGATCTTGATTGAAAACAGCAGAGGTGTATTTGGAGGGCGAATTAGTTAGGATGACATCTATGAGGGTGCCCGTGTTTACTGATTTGGGGTTGTATCTGGTAGGTTAATTGATCATTTGTGTGAGATTGAGGGCATCAAGCTTAGTTTGTAGGATGGCCGTGGTGTTAAGCATGTCCCAATTTAGGTCACCTAGTAGCACGAGCACAGCTGGGGGCAGAGGGAGGTCTATAGCAAGCGGCAACAGTGAGAGACTTGTAAAAGGTGAATTTTTAGAAGTAGAAGCTCAAATTGTTTGGGTACAGACTTCAATAGTAATACAGAACTCTGCAGGCTATCTTTGCAGTAGCTTTCAACACCACCCCTTTTGGCAGTTCTATCTTGGCGGAAAACGTTATAGTTAGCAATGGAGATTTCAGGGTTTTTGGTGGTTTTCCTAAACCAGGATTCAGACACGGCTAAGACATCTGGGTTGGCAGAGTGTGCTAAAGCAATGAGTAAAACAAACTTAGGGAGTAGGCTTCTAATGTTAACATGCATGAAACCAAGGCTTTTACGTTTACAGAAGTCAACAAATGAGAGCACCTGGGGAATAGGAGTGGAGCTAGGCACTGCAGGACCTGGATTAACCTCCACATCACCAGAAGAACAGAGGAGAAGTAGGATAAGGGTACGGCTAAAGACTATATGAACTGGCCGTCTAGCATGTTCAGAACAGAGAGTAAAAGGAGCAGGTTTCTGGGCACGATAGCATAGATTCAAGGCATAGTGTACAGACAAAGGTAAGGTAGGATGTGAGTACATTGGAGGTAATCCTAGGTATTGAGTAATGAAGAGAGAGATATAGTCTCTAGAGATGATTAAACCAGGTGATGTTATCATGTGACAGGTTAAAGGAAATATTCATAGCCTGTTATACATTAAATAGTATTAGTAAGTTCATAGTATGTGAGGATCTTCGGTATCTAAGGTTAAAAAGAAGATGCATTCAGTATTAGTTGATAGAGATTGATAACATTCATATAATTGTGTTAAAGTTCAAATCTGTCAAAGGGTATGAATTGTGAGAGTAATGTGTAAACGTTATATTGATTACTTTATTTTGTGGTGCCTAAAAGTGTTAATCTGTCATCTACGAAATGCTCTTAATCTATGAGCCGGAGATCGATTGCTCTGGTCTCCACCCATATTCCTGGGGAAATCGCGGTCTTTTCTCATTGAAAAAGTTGAATTGAGAAACCAATACCGTATCACTCTCGTGATTATTTCTCCCCTGTTTTCAGGTACTTTATTGATGATAAAAAAGAGTAATAGAAATGTTATTACTTGCTAACATGTTAAGAGTGTTTAAGGTGTATCTTAGTAACATCTTGAGGAAGTTAGAGTTAAGTTTGCAGAGAGTAATATGAGCCCTGCTCGGTTGTAGCGAAGAATAGCATCGTACTGAGAGTAGCTGCCATCTTATTTCGATTGTGAATGAACATGTGCGTTGTTAATAAGATATTTTGCTGTGTTATTTGTATAATGGTTTTTCTGTTGTTTTGTAATGTGTTACTTTTGTGAAATGATTGAACTAAAAGTTTAATTGAGAAAACAATACCGTATCACTCTCGTGATTATTTCTCCCCTGTTTTCAGGGGCGTAACAATCGCATATGTAGGAGGTGGAATAACATGGTTGGTTAAGGCATATTGAGCAGGGCTAGAAGCTCTACAGTGAAATAAGACAATAATCACTAACCAGGACATTAATGGACAAGGCATATTAATATTAGAGAGAGGCATGCGTAGCCAAGTGAACATATGGGTCCAGTGAGTTGTTGGGCTGGCTGGGGACACGGCGATTCAGACAGTTAGCAGACCGATGCTAACAAGCTAACAGTTAGTAGGCCGGGGCTAAACAAGCTAGCAGCTAGTAGACCGGGGCAAGCTAGCAGTTAGCAGGCCGGGTTAGCAAGCAAGCAGTTAGCATGGGCTAGCAGTTAGCAGGCCTGGCAGCTAGCAGTTAGTAGATCGGGGCCGGGTTAGCAAGCAGTTAGCAGGGGCTAGCAGTTAGCAGACCAGGTTAGCAAGCAAGCAGTTAGCAAGGGCTAGCAGTTAGCAGACCGGGCAGGCAAGTTAGCAGTTAGCAGACCGGGTTAGCAAGCAAGCAGATAGCAGGGGCTAGAAAGTTAGCCTTTGGGGGACGTTGCGGTGGGGGTAAGTTTGTTTTTGCCTCTTCGTGCGGTGACGTCGATAGACGTCAATTGAAATGCTAATCCTTTGCACATGAACGCTCACTCATTCGGGAACAATTGAAATCAATATACTGTATATATATTTACGCTCAGTGTGTCGTTTTGATCGCTGGTGAAAAGTTTGTTTCTTTTGTAGAATTGCCCATCTCTCTCCTTCTCTCTCGCTCTCTCGCTCTCTCTCTGTTGTGGTTAGAGTGGATTGTTGAGTGACATTCCTTCATTCGTTATAGAATGGATATTTCGGCAGTTGTCGTTCTTCGCGTTCAATGTTCCCGAATTCCTAGCTGCAGACTAGTAATTAATATCAAAGACTTGTTCTTATTCTGTCGGTATCGATAGTCTAAGAGTTTACCCACGTGGTATGGGTAAAAGATTCTGCAATGGCCTGCAACCTTCATCCTCTCCTAATGGAGAAAAACATGGTCTGGTGATAATTTCTCAAAGTTGGGTTTTATTCGGAATTGCAGAAAAGGGGCTGTCCCAGGATGCCTGACCCTAACTGGGCTCAGGGGCGGTCCTCTGATTTAGTTCAAATCAAAAGGGAATTGGATTTTCCTTCATTAAACAGTCCAAAATCATATTACACAATTTTACAAACAGTATCATACTCACTCATTCATCTTATACAACAATTTGATGTAAACCTCATATCTGAGGCTATTATATAAACAGCATTATGGTAATGTGGCCACACCGTCTCCCATGAGCTTCCCCAAGTTGTAACAAACGGACCAGTTCGTAGCTGGATTCTTCACCGATCTTTTATACTTTCTCCGGAACATGAAATGTATTCGTACCTCTGTGAGGTGGAAGAAATTCCTTTGCTCTCTATGAAAATGTATTCCGCCTCTTATGTGACCATGTGGCAGGGTCTTCTCCTCAGGAATTTACAACCTCTCTCTGACCACAGCAGCCTAGTTGAAGGAGGAAAGGCGGGGGCAGGGAGAGGGGGATGGGGCTTGCTGTACCCAAAGAGAGCAACGTCATGACAAAGCTCTAACCAATAGTGAGGAGAAAAAAAGTATGTGTGTCTGTGTGTAGGTAAGTAAAGAAATAAAACAACAGTAAAAAAATATTTGAAAATAAGTGTAGCAAGGCTATATACAGACACTGGTTGGTCGGCCCAATTGAGGTAGTATGTACATGAATGTATAGTTAAAGTGACTATGCATATATGATAAACAGAGAGTAGCAGCAGTGTAAAAAGAGGGGTTGGGAGGAGGCACACAATGCAAATAGTCCGGGTAACCATTTCAGGAGTCTTATGACTTAGGGGTAAAAACTGTTGAGAAGCCTTTTTTGTCCTAGACTTGGCACTCCGGTACCGCTTGCCATGCGGTAGTAGAGAGAACAGTCTATGACTGGGGTGGCTGGGGTCTTTGACAATTTTTAGGGCCTTCCCCTGACACCGCCTGGTGTAGATGTCCTGGATGGCAGGCAGCTTTGCCCCAGTGATGTACTGGGCCCACTACCCTCTGAAGTACCCTCTGAAGTACCTGAAGTACCTTGCGGTCGGAGGAAGAGCAATTGTCATACCAGGCAGTGATGCAACCGGTCAGGATGCCCTCGATGTTGCAGCTGTAGAACCTTTTGAGGAGCTCAGGACCCATGTCAAATCTTTTTAGTTTCCTGAGGGGGAATAAGCTTTTTTGTGCCCTCCTCACGACTGTCTTGGTGTGTTTGGATCATTCTAGTTTGTTATTGATGTGGACACCAAGGAATTTGAAGCACTCAACCTGCTCCACTACAGCCCTGTCGATGAGAATGGGGACGTGCTCGGTGCTCCTTTTCCTGTAGTCCACAACCATCTCCTTAGTCTTGGTTACGTTGAGGGATAGGCTGTTATTCTGGCACCAGGTCTCTGACCTCCTCCATATAGGCTGTCTCGTCGTTGTCGGTTATGTCGTCAGCAAACTTAATGATGGTGTTGGAGTAGTGCCTGGCCATGCATTCGTGGGTGAACAGGGAGTACAGGAGGGGACTGAGCATGCACCCCTGGGGAGCTCCAGTGTTGAGGATCAGCGTGGCAGATGTGTTGCTACCTACCCTCACCACCCGGGGGCAGCCTGTCAGGAAGTCCATGATCCAGTTGCAGAGGGAGGTGTTTAGTCCCAGGTTCCTTAGGTTAGTGATGAGCTATTATTCAGTAATAGATCTAAACAAAGTTTAGCAATTTGTCCCAAAAGCCTATTGCTAGTTATCCATTCTAAAACTGACTGGAGCTCTATGTTAAGTTTCTCAGTTATTTATTTTACTGTTGCAACCTATGTGTACAGTATACTGTTAAGTTGTCAGCGTACATAGACACACATGCTTTATTCAAGGTCAATGGAAGGTAATTTGTAAAAACAGAAAACAATAATGGCCCTGGCCGGCTGCTTTGCAGTACACCACACTCAACTGAATTTGCACGAGACAGGCTTCCATTAACAAAAACCCTTTGTTTTTTATTTGATAGGTTTCTCTCAATGCATAATAAGGCAGGGGAGGAAAATCCATAACACCTATGTATTTCAACATTGGATAAGATCAATGACATCAAAAGCTGCACTTAAGTCTAACATAACAGCCCCCACAATCTTCTTACTATCAATTTCTTTCAGCCTTTAACCTATAATCAGTCATTTGTTTCAGTGCCGAGCATGTTGACTGCCCTTCCCTATAAGCATGCTGAAAGTCTGTAGTTAATTTGTCAGCTGTTTGAACCTTTAAAGAGTGCTCTACTATTCTTGGGTGGCGGAATGACCTTTGCCACCCTCCATGTCTGAGTGCTCACACTGTCTTCTAGGCTTAAATTGAGATGTGGCAAAATGGAGCCACAATGTATTCTGCTACCAACCTCAGCAATTTACCATCCAGAATATCATTTAAAGTACTCCAGAGCTTTTTACTATCATTCTTCATATAATTTATCTTGGTTCCATAGTATAGTTTCTTCTTCTTCTTTTTAGTTTAGTTATGTGAATTTTCAATTTACTATATGTTTGCCTACTATATGTCTGCTGTGTTGTCAGAATTATTTTTTTATTCCCTTTGCCTCATCCCTCTCAGCCATACATTTTTTAAATTCATAATCTATCCATGGGGATTTGGTAGTTCTAACAGTCAGTTTCATGATGGGCCTATCATGCCTATCAGTAACCGAAAGAAGCAGTTTCTTAAATGCTTCAAGTGCAGCATCCTGATGTTCCTCATTACACACATCAGACCAACAAATATTTTTCACATCTTCGACATAGGAATCATTACAAAACCTCCTGTATGATCGTTTATACACATTTGTGGTGGGAACTGGAACAAACTGTCACACACATTGATCCAGAGCATCCAAAACATGCTCAATTGGTGATATGTTTGGTGAGTATTTGGTGAGTAAGGAAGAACTGGAAAATGTTGAGCTTCCAGGAATTGTGAAACATAATAACATGAAACATAAACATCAGGATCTCATCATGGTTTCTCTGTGCATTCAAATTGCCATCGTTAAAATGCAATTGTCCGTAGCTTATGCCTGCCTATACCATATCCCCACCGCCACCATGGGGCACTCTGTTCACAACATTGACATCAGTAAACCACTCGCCCACACGACGCCATACACGTGGCCTGTGGTTGTGAGGCCGATTGGACGTACTGGCGAATTCTCTAAAAGGACGTCTGAGGCGGCTTATGGTATAGAAATTAACATTAAACTCTATGGCAACAGCTCTGGTGGACATTCATGCAGTCCACATGCCAATTGCACTCTTCATCAAAACTTGTGTAGTGTGATAAAACTGCACACCAGTCAGGTGGATGGGTTATCTTCGCAAATGAGAAATGCTCTCTAACAGAAATGTCAACACATTTTTGCCCAGAATGTGAGATAGATACGCTATTTGTGTGTGTTTAAAACTTCTAAGGGATAGGGAACAGTATTCAGAAGTTCAGATGACTGACGTGCACAAAGTAAACTGCCTGTTACTCAGGCCCAGAAGCTATGCATATAAAGGATATGCATATGATTGGTAGAATTGGATAGAAAACACTCTGATGTTTCTAAAACTGTTAAAATAATGTATGTGATTATAACAGAACTGATATGGCAGGCGAAAACTCGACTCTTTTTTGAATGGGAAATCCCAGATTGCAGTTCCTATGGCTTCCACTAGATGTCAACAGTCTTTAGAAAGGGTTTCAGGCATGTTTTTTGAAAAATGAGCTAGAATTTGTAGTTTTTCAAGGTGGCTCTCATTTTGACTGTAGTCTTGTGGCGAGCATGGATGAGGGCGCGCACTTCGTTATTTATCTCCGGTATTGAACACACTATTCTCCATCTTAAATGTTATCTTTTATTTACATATTAGGGTACCTGAGGATTGATTAGAAACGTTGTTTGACTTGTTTGGAGGAAGTTTATTGGTAAATTTTTGGATTCCTTTGTATGCATTTTGAACGAGTGGAACAGGTGGATTACTGAATCAAGCGTGCCAACTAAACTGACTTTTTTGGGATATAAAGAAGGACTTTAGAACAAAAACAGTATTTGTTGTGTAGCTGAGACCCTTGAGATTGCAAACAGAGGAAGATCTTCAAAGGTAAGTGATTTATTTTATCGCTATTTCTGACTTTTGTGAAGCATCTGCTGGTTTGGAACTGTTTTGAATGCTTTTGTATAATCGCATGGTATGCTTTCGCCGTAAAGCCTTTTTGAAATCTGACAAAGCGGCTGGATTAACAAGAAGTTAAGCATTTAAATGATGTATGACACTTGTATTTTCATGAGTGTTTAATATTAAACATTTTGTATTTAGAATTTTTGTATTTTGTATTTTGAACCTCCCAAATAAGTTTTAACATTTCTGGATTTTTATTTTATTTCAGATCATGGAACATGGGACCAACACTTACATGTTGCATTCGTATTTTTGTTCAGTGTAGTTTAGACCAATGATGCCCGGACACCTCCGTCTTGCGGTTTTGTTTGAAAAATATCAGTCAGTTAACATGACCTTTATGAATTATGAAGTCTTTATGTACTTGTTTTGATTACATACACTTTTAAAAATTCACATAAGGTTATCTCATTGGACAAAACATATACGATCTCCTAAGCCTGTGTTTACCACAGGCCTCGGCATTTATACAAAAAAAATTACAAAACCCCCATTCATTTCCTCATAGGCTTTGGCCAACGGAGTAAGTGCCTATTAAAAAGCCATTAGGTTACTAGTGCTTTCTACAGCTACTACTGTCATGCGGCTTTGATGGAACATGTCCTGTATTTTCTAGCGCTGGTTCTGGGGGTCAGACATATTAAGTTAATGGGGACTGTGAACACAGATCTT
Source organism: Oncorhynchus kisutch (assembly GCF_002021735.2). Lineage (NCBI taxonomy): Eukaryota > Metazoa > Chordata > Actinopteri > Salmoniformes > Salmonidae > Oncorhynchus > Oncorhynchus kisutch. The sequence continues at coordinate 49,055,286 of NC_034184.2, read as the reverse complement.
CCCTGCTCGGTATTGGCGGTCGTGCCTCTGACCTGATGCCTGTCAAACTGCGCGTGTGTAATCCAATTGACTTCTTAGTGCCAGGGCGGGCTAATAATAGTGGCAATTTACAGGAAGAAACCAAACGTTTTGAAACACCGTAACATTTCAAGGATCTGGTAATGGAAGAAATGGATTTGGCTGTTTTGTGTTGAGGCACTGGCATGGAGTACAGTTTGGTTACAGTCTTGCGTTGCTTGATGGACTGTAGCTCCTAGTTACAGAGAGGACGAGAAAACTACATGCACTGATCACAAGGATTATATTGGAGCAGTGTTGAAGACGCTAAGGATATTACTGAAGGTTCGAGTTCTTCACATATCGATTGTGACCAGGTAAAATGAAGCCCACATAAACAGAATGTTCTTCTTTCTATCTATTTAAACCGGGAAGTGTAATTTAGTATATCACCTGCTAATAAAATGAGATAATTGGATAGTTAGGGGCTGTTCTGTATCCTGTTGTAAACCCACTGTATCACTTTTGTTGTTGATACAAGTACTCCAAACTCCAACACACACACACACACACACACACACACACACACACACACACACACACACACACACACACACACACACACACACACACACACACACACACACACACACACACACACACACACACACACACACACAGTTCCCAGACTCACTCTCTATATTAGATATCCCTCTCAATGTCTGACACAAATATTTAAAATATAATTCAAAGTATGTCTTTGTCATTCACGTGACAAGAGGTACAGTTAGTGTCAGACCACGACAGTACAGTGAAGTTCACACGGCAGCTTTTGCTTTATGTCATTGGTTGTCATGATATGCGGGATTGTTGGCATGTGGCACATTTAAAGGGATACATCACCAAGCCTACTGTAAATGACTGGGAGCCACTGATTGTCTGATGTGTTGTGTGTTGTGGTGTAGATTCAAAGAAACAATGGAGAGTTTTATTTTTGTTAAATTTTTGTTTAGGCAGCATCCCTCCCTGCAGACCATTTTTGAACAGACACTTATCAGACAAGCTCAGAAATTATTTCAGACCCCTTCCATGTACTTCACTCCGAGTATCAGCTTCTCCCCTCAGGCAGACGCTATAGGGTCCCAATATGTGTGTATGCTGAACATGCATAAGCACTCCTTTATTCCCATGTCTATCAAATACCTAAACAGCGTAGTTGAGCTGTGTTAATACACCACTGGCATAATGTGGAAGGGCAGTGTGCAATATGCATTATGTATGTGGTTGTACGAGACATGTACAATATGTATGACATGGGTAATGTGTGTATTATGTTGAGTGTGTAATGTACAGTGTTTATTTTGGATACAGTCAGTAGTACTATATACAAAGTAGTCCTATCCTATTCTCTAATCTACTATTACATGTGCTACTATTCTACCAAGTTTATAGGGGAGCCTTCCCCTTCCTGGCTGATAGGGTTCTTACTTCCTGATTAGAGCTTTTCCCATTTATCTTTAAGGATTTTCTAGAAATGAGTGTGCTGCTGCACCTGAGAGGTTGCTGTCCACTGCTTTGTGGTGCTGAACTTCAGAATTCTGATTATCCCGCTGTTCGCTTCAGTGGTGTCTGCTATTTGTTTGCTTGTCTTTAGCACCCTCAGAACTTCTACACATGTGACAAAGTTGCTACAAATGTCTCAAACGGCCAACATGGGCCTAAGCGATGGACTGGGGCGTCACTCTGGAAAATGATGTTGCAGGGATGTTACTACTTGAACCATAATAACCAGTGGGAAGCCTCTTCTTGAACTATCCTGTAGTTTTCAATCCATATATTTTATTTAAAAAAATGTCTCCTATCAGTAGAATCAATCACATTGAAGATTGCAGTCAGAAGCCTACATTTCCATGGAGTGTGTCTGCCCCAAGTCCCACCATTCACCCTTGTACCACACAACCTGGGCCTAAAGTGACAGTGGCAGTGGTTTTGGAGTTGTATTTAAAATTGGTAGGAATTTACAGTATATCTGATCCAGAGCTTGTAATGGATTGCAACAAGAAAATGGGCAGGGTTGACCATCTTGACCAACTGAGGAGCTATCACAATGTTTGACACACAGACAGAAAATGGTGGAAGAGAGGGTGTGTGGTGTGCATCCGGAGTGGATGCAGTGCAAGAGTGGGAAATGTGTAGAAACCTCCTGAAGCTGTCATCAAGGCAAAGGGGGGCTACAATGTAGAATATAGTAAAAAATAAATAAAATCCCTTGAATGAGTAGGTGTGTCCAAACTTTTAACTGGTCTGTGTACTTCCATATATTTTTTCAACTGGTACCGGGGGATCTTCATACAAGTCATGAGGCCTGTGGGCGTCCTAGAACAAAACAACATGTACAAGTTCATAAGAGTCTCACCTTTCCACAGAGTGGTCATATTATTGTGTAGCCCAAACTATTATTGTGTAGCCCAACTGTATATATTTGTAATATTGACAATTACAACAATACTGAATGAACAATGAACACTTATTTTAACTTAATATAATACATAATAGTAACTGAAAGGTTGCAAGATAAAATCCACGAGCTGACAAGGTAAAAATCTGTCGTTCTGCCCCTGAACAAGGCAGTTAACCCACTGTTCCTAGGCCGTCAAAGAAAATAAGAATTTGTTCTTAATTAACTGACTTGCCTAGTTAAATAAAGGTCAATTTATTTGAACTTGCAACCTTCCGGTTACTAGTCCAATGCTCTAACCACTAGGCTACCCTGCCGCCCTAATATGGTCAAATATGGAAACTATCATTTCGAGAACAAAACTTTTATTCTTTCAGTGAAATAAGGAACCGTTCCGTATTTTATCAAACGGGTGGCAGCCCTAACATGCTGACCAGACCGGACACGTCACGTGCGCAAGCGTCGCAAAATAAATGTAGAAATCCATGTTATTCAATTATTGCACCCATACTGCTCGCATGCGCCAACAAGCATCTGCGTTGCCAAAGGCTAAAATAGAAGTCATTCCTATTTCTGACGCAGATCGCTCTGCAAGTCCTGCCTCTCCCATCTCCTCATTGGTTTATAGAAGCAGGTACCCACGTGCCATCTCCTCATTGGTTATACTCATGTGGGTGATTGAAAGACGAAATGTTTTGCCGGTTGTCGTGGTAATACTATGAAAGTGTAGATGCCAATCACCATATAAGTTCAAAGAAAAAGCCTGGAAGGAGGAGAGATGACTAGAAACGATTCGGTTGGCCGTTTTATGTGTGGATTAATTATCGGAGTAGAGGACCTTGTGCATTTCAGGTAAAATAACAACTCAATGTTTATATCCCAGGACAAATTAGCTAGCAACAGCAAGCTAACTAAATAGGACAAATTAGCTAGCAACTGCAAGCTAACTAGCTAAATTACCATACATGTTTAATGCTTTGAGACCTTTCCCCAAATTAATGTCATTGGTTCAGAGTTTGTTTTGATATTTTAACCTGCGTGTCGTGATCGCGTTTGGTGTAGGGGGACAAAATAAATTTATGCACGATAGCGCACGATGGCGCACGCGGCAGCCAGTTTGGGTTCCGTGTTAGTCTAAATATTGCTGTTACATTGCACAACCTTCAATGTTATGTCATAATTATGTAAAATTCTGGAAAAGTAGTTTGCAACAAGCCAGGCGGCCCAAACTGTTGCATATACCCTGACTCTGCATGCAATGAACACAAGAAAAGTGACACAATTTCCCTAGTTAATATTGCTTGTTAACATGAATTTCTTTTAACTAAATATGCAGGTTTCAAAAAAATATACTTCCGTGTATTGATTTTAAGAAAGGTAAAAGATGTTTATGGTTAGGTACATTTGTGCAGCGAATGCGCCTTTGTTAAATCATCACCATTTGGCAAAGTAGGCTGTGATTTGATGATAAATTAACAGTTGATAAATGTCTCATTTTCCAGGTGTGTGAGCAGGATGAGCAGAACATTTGTGACGCTAGGAGAGGTGTTGGAGACTCGAGGAGGTCCCCTTCTGGAGGATGAAGTGTGGTCCCTCCTCCTGGGCACCACAGAATCCCTGGTTGATGTCTCATACAAAGGTACGACTGATGTGCTAACTCACTACTATTAAATAATACTAATACTCCTCCTGGGAATCCTTACTGAAAAACCACATGATTTTGTATTAACTTCACATAAGATCACATGTGATCACAGAAAAACATTTTTGGAACACTTACACGCTTTGTGACCCTTCACCCTAATTACATGTAACAGATTTGAACCAAAATTCATATTCTATCAGGCAGATGGAGTTGACAGTTTATGGTTGTGACCATGGTGATTATAATGTTGCTTACAGACATTAAAGGTATTGTTGCACTACATGTAATGGGTACATGAATAAGGGGTCCTTATGGTACAGCTGACCATGCTCATTCCTGATTAATTTAGGATTTTAGGCAAATCTGACGGAGTAAACCACCTCTCTGGACAGATCTTTTGGGAATGTAAGTTTTGACATGAAAGATTTTTAAAGTCACATAGGGCTATTGCAATAAACTCCATAAGACAATTTTTCAGTTAATATCAATTTCTGCCAGTTATTTTTTTAAATTTTTGTGAGAGGTTGAAATTGAGATCCTTTTCTCCGGACAAGGGCATTTCCAGGCATTGAGCAGGCATGGAAATTATTGATATAGAAATTATTGTGAAAAAAACAACTCTTTTCACTTTTTCCCCCTAAATGTACATGTTTAGCTCAAATAATGCAACAAAATCATTTTCTTTACATCAAAATAAAGTTTCACTGCCGGACAAGGATTGTCCTGACTTTCAAGAATCCCTTTGCTAATTTCCTGCTATTCTACACATTTTACCATGAGCCTGAGAGAAAATGTTGCAGTTTTAAAGCTAATTTCAGTAAATTACAGTAAATTTGCTCATGAGCTTTGAGGGTCCCCAACCCCCAGAAGTCGGACCCCCCAGATAGCATAGCCATAGCATAGCTGTCTGGGGGGCCTGACCCCTGGGTTTGGGGGCCCTCAAAGCTTGTGAGCCCCCCGCTTTGCAATATTATTTGCTTTGCCAGTGGATCACATGTGAAATTCATATGTCATTTATGTAAGGGTACCCACTACAATACTGTTCTATACAACTACTAATAATAATGTCGTAACTACTGCATACTAAATACTACTTGCCACATGCTAACTAAGGGGATATGGATTTGTGGAGAAATATGATTTCGAGACATTGATCAGGTATTGCATGTCATTTCCAGTATCTTTATTTCTGTTCCCTTCTCAGGACATAACAGTATGTGTAGCATCATAAGCCCCTCCTCCCTTCTGCTCTCGGGCACCGGCACACTGGCGTTTAAGAACTGTGCCCTATCAGACGAGGCGTGCAACTTTACTGCGCCAGAAATGCTGCGAGGCTGTGCTTCCTCAACCAAAGATGTTATGGAGAAGGTAGCACACACCAGACACAAGTCCCAGCTCCAAACACACGTTTCCCGTAGGCACAGATCTAGAATCAGCTAACCCTCCCAAAATCCTATCCTTATATATCAGGGGGCATAAATGTAAACCTAACATTAGATTAGCGTCTATCACAATGTGGTTTCTGATGTTGACATTAGTAGCAGTTCTGCTGTTGATCGTTAGAGAGGTGTGAATGTGGTTTTTCATGGTTCACCTCAGAGAGAGAGAGGATTTACAGTATGATGTAATCCATCCTTCACATGGCCTCGGGCCAGCACCATTAACTAAAAGCATTAAAGGCACTATCAGCACAAACACTGCTGCAGCGAGCTAAGTCCTTGTACTGAAGCTAATACACAAGGGGGCAGCACTAACATACTGTGTGTGTGTATGTGTGCCATGTGCGTGTGTACTCCTGATACAGTAGATGGAAGCACTTACAGCAGTGAGCCTCAAGTAATAACTTGCACATAACCCCATCTAGTGGTACCCGAGAGGAAAACCGTTTTTTAAGTGCTGCCCTTGTGTAGACACTGCTTTGCCTGTGTAAACCAAACACAATACACCAGGATACACCATCTGCACTGTTGAGGTGAATTGTTTTGGCAAACAGGGGTGTTTTCAGAAGGATTTAATGTCTGACTCATATTAAGTGTCATGCTCTAATCTGTCTGTCTTCTGCCAGATGCTGGTGTATTCACTGGGTATGACTCTCTACTGGTCTGTCAATTATCATCTACCTCAGAATCAGGTGAGGCCATTTTCTTTTCAAACACCACATATAGACTTATAAGACTAATCAGAGCAGTGATACCAAATGTGGCTCTCTGATATTACTATGGCCCTCAATGTTAATTTATTTAAAATCAGAGAAGCATTAAACTTGTTACACAACAAAGTTAGTCTCTCAAGTCTTTCTCTCAAGCATGTTCTGTCTTCCAGTGGTTTCGGGCACACCACTACACTTCTCTTATTCTCTCTATTCCCGTATTGGTATTAGTACTTGGAGAGATATTGATACCTCGTCTATCGTCTCTATTCCTGTCTCTCCTAGCCGGTCCAGTTGAGTAACCACCTGAACGGCCTGCTAGTGAGTATGTGCGAGGACCTGGCCCACCGCAGGGTCAATCTGAACAGTATCCTGGAGTCCTGTGAGTCTCAGCACAAAGCCTCTCTCCTGCCTCCGCCCAACAGAGTAATACGACAGCTGGTGGAGGTTGTCTTTCACGAAGCTGTGAGTGTATGTCGGGGGGGATGGGGGGGAGTATATCTATGTGTATGTGTGTGTCTGTCTCTCTGTAATGCCGCAATCTAATCAGTAGAATGCTTTTCTCTCAGGTGGACCATGGGTCTGAGCCCTTTGTCCCACTGTGTGGGAGGAGTCAGATGATCAGAGAAAGGGTTAACGGTAAGGACCGCTTCTAAACGATCTCTATAGCCCTGTCTGGGATCTTGTCTGATTAGCTTTTTATGACATTATGTCCAGATCTTTCATTGGACCTAATCTCCAGACCTTACAATAAACTAATCCGGTAGTAGTACTAGTAAACTGGGACAGGTGAGAGTGTCCAGGTCCCCTATCACTGTTAGAGGCTCTTAGCTCTAGATTTGAACTAGTACCCTAACAAACAGGAGCATGACATCACCATACATCACATCCTCTGTCAGGTCTTGTTTCCATGATAACAGAGTGATAATAGTGGGTAATAGGGATAATAGAGTCGTAAACAAAAACAAAATTCTAATCCCCCTGACTGCCACTATATTATCTTCCCAATGTAATTTGACTTGTTTGCTTAGTTTTCAAAATGCTGAGTCTACCTTTAATCGCATCTAATAGTTTGGATTAGGTTGTTGTATGTCGCGTGTAAATGTAAAAAGGTCATTTTTACATTTTATTGTTACTGACAACACAAAGACGTAGACCACCTAAATTGTTCCTGCGGGAAGACTTTGGTAAAAAAGGATTAAGAGTTTAACCTTGAGGCACAGCAAGGATTAGGACCTGCAGTGATAACTAGTAATCTATGGATGCAGAGTTGATGCACACACACTTACAAACTCGAAGATGGAGTAGTTACCCCGTCAAACGGACAGGTAGCCATACTTACCCCTATTTCTCGAACTTTGTGTTAGAAGCAATAAAGAAAATAAACTGTAAACTCTTTGATCGCGGACCATACTATTTTGGCATCTATGGACTAACTGGCTTTAACGCCACAAACAAAGACATAGACAGCTAACGAAGCTGGGTAAGATTTGCATTTTTCAACTGAAAAAACAACAACACTGTGCTATGGAAAGTCTATGGTATTTATGGAACGTGGAACATTGATTTGAACCTTTAAACCAGGTAAAGCCATTAGTCACCTGGTTGTTTACCTGGGTTGTATTCACAAAGCACTAAACGAAAGAAAACTTGTTTCCATTTCCTTCTGCAAAACATATTCTTATGTTTTGCTACGATGTTCACTAATGAATACACCCCTGGTTTTACGTGTTGTTTTACCTGGTATTTTACCTGGTGTTTTACCAGGTAAGCATGATCGGTACCCTGACTACAGTGAGGGCTGTGCGGCTGGAGCAGGGAGCAGACAGTACTCTAACAACTCTGACACCAAGTCAGGTAAAATGCATGGGTTAGAATGCTTTGGTAGGAACAAATGATAGAAAGTGTTTTGAATAGGAGAATTAGTGTTCTTATTGGACAATTGTTTTCTCTCATTTAGTGACTCCTGAAAAAAATTACTGATGTACAGTCAATTCGGGAAATGACTTTTTCCACATTTTGTTACGTTACAGCCTTATTCTAAAATTGATTAAATGATTTACACACAATACCCCATAATGACAAAGCGACAACAGGTTTTTCGACATTTTTGCAAATGTATTAAAAATGAGAAACCGAAATAGCTTCTTTACATAAGTATTCAGACTCTTTGCTATGAGTGTAACGGCGTTCTTCATTTGTAGAAGGAAGAGAGTCGGACCGAAATGCAGCGTGGTGGTTACTCATGTCTTTAATGAAGAAAAAACGGAACGATACGTGAAATAACTAATAAATACAAAAACAACAAACGGAACGTGAAACCTAATACAGCCTATCTGGTGAACACTACACAGAGACAGGAACAATCACCCACGAAATACAAAGTGAAACTCAGGCTACCTAAATACGGTTCCCAATCCGAGACAACGAGAATCACCTGACTCAGATTGAGAACCGCCTCAGGCAGCCAAGCCTATACTAGACACACCCCTAATCAACCACAATCCCAATGCCTACAAAAACCCCAATAAGACAATACAATAACCCCATGTCACACCCTGGCCTGAACAAATAATTAAAGAAAACACAAACTACTAAGACCAAGGTGTGACAATGAGACTCGAAATTTAGCTTGGTACATCCTGTTTCCATTGATCATCCTTGAGATGTTTCTACAACTTGATTGGATCCACCTGTGTTAGATTAAATGTATTGGACATGATTTGGAAAGGCACACACCTGTCTATATAAGGTCCCATGTCAGAGCTTGAGAGGATCTGCAGAGAAGAATGGGAGAAACTCCCCAAATACAGGTGTGCCAAGCTTGTAGAGTCATATCGAAGAAGACTTGAGGTTGTAATCGCTGCCAAAGGTGCTTCAACAAAGTACTAAGTAAAGAGTCTGAATACTTACTGTATGTAAATGTGATATTCCCGATTTTCATTTGTAATAAATTTTCAAACATTTCTAAAAAACAGTTTTTGGTTGGTCGTTATGGTGTATTGTGTGTAGAATGACGAGGACAAAAATCTATTTACTCCATTTTAGAATAAGGCTGTAACGTAACAAAATGTGGATAAAGTCAAGGGGTCTGAATACTTAATGAATGCACTGTACATTGTGTGAATACATTTTGGATGTGCAAAGGGGTAGCTAGACAGAGCTCAGTGTTTTTAAAACTGTATATTTGTTATTACTGTACAACAAATTAGATTTCTATGTTTCACCTGTTTTTGAAGAATGTTGTAGACGGTCTAGATTAGGCACTCCTAATGGTTAATTTGCTCAGTACAGTTAGTGAGATAATATTGCAGTCGACCATGGAAGCTGCTGAAATGTGTCCAAAGGGAAACCTTCCTTTTTTTTGTAAATGAGTGATATGTGTATACTTTTTATTGAAAAGATTCAACAGTATAATGTGTGATATATGTTTAGAATATTTAAGTGTCTTTGAACGAAACATATGTTTGTATTAGGCCTATCTATTCCTTAAGTATGTGTTTTATCAGTGTCATTTGGTGTTTCTGTTACAGAGAGTTTACTTCACAAATCCTGGAGACAGAAACCCAGAAGTTCTCCCACCCCTGCATACCCACCTAACATAGACAGGTATACATGCCTAACAAAGCAGATAAACACACACACACACACACACATTTGCACAGACACACACACACACACACACACAAACAACTGTGGGACTGACCTGTGTGTGACCTCAGGCAGTTAACAACAAGTAAGACTCTGGGGAAATACGCACTCCCACATCCATTACTGTGTCCTATACAATAATGGACATAAATAAATAATTTTATGTTGATTGATGTTGTGAAAGTATTGGAAAATGTGGACAAGTGTTTAGATTTTTGGGGATTGAGGCGTACGGTTGAAGCACTTTTTCTGAACTTTCTATATCTGTCTCTCACTACCTGTCGTCTTTAACTTGAGTGTCTTTCGCTCATCTCCCTTTCTCCCCTCCCCTTTCCCCTTCTGAATGTTCTCTCGCTCTCTCTCTCTCTCTCTCTCTCTCTCTCTCTCTCTCTCTCTCTCTCTCTCTCTCTTTGAATCTCTCTTTCTGACTCTCTTCTCTCTCTGACTCTCTTTCTCCACTGTCCCTCCAGACTGCCACGAGATCTCAGACACATGGAAAGTAGCAGTAGCTGGCTGTGTCAGAGCCCCTACATTGGTTCCCCCTCAAAGGGTGCACCCCAACCCCACAGCCCCTTCATCACTTTCAGTAACTCCTCAGCCAGCCTCACCGAGAGGAAAGTCAAGGTAAATCTGTCTGTCTGTCACTCCATCCATCTGTCCATACATCCATCCATCCGTCTATGATCTATCTATGGCAGGGTTCCTCAACTGGCGGCCAGCAGGCTGAATTTGACCACCGGGGGATTTTATTTGGCCCCCCAGGTTTAATTATTTGCCATTAAAGACTGTAAAAAAAAACAGCAAATCAGCTCCAACTGATCTTCATTTTGGAAATCTGTTTCAAAGTATTCTCAATCATAACAAAGACATGTGATAGTATACATACAGTACCAGTCAAAAGTTTGGACACAACTACTCATTCAAGGGTTTTTCTTAATTTTCACTATTTTCTACATTGTAGAATAATAGTAAATATATCAACACTATTAAATAACACATATAGTAACCAAAAAAGTGTTAAACAAATCAAATCAATTTCATATTTTAGATTTTTCAAAGTAGACACCTTTTGCCTTGATGACAGCTTTGCCCACACTGAGCATTCTCTCAACAAGCTTCACCTGGAATATTTTTCCAACAGTCTTGAAGGAGTTCTCACATATACTGATGTCGTGTCTTGCACTATCATTAATGTGAAGACTTTTATATTGTCAAATCAATTCTCTATGTCTAAGTTGTTTAAAGAGTTACTATTTCCCGAATTGAACTCTCTTCAGATATTTTCATTTCTTACCAATAACAGCCACTTATTAATGTATTATTACCTCATCAGTCATATTCGGAATGTTGCAAACTCTTGGAAATCTAGCATAAGTGATGAATCAGCGGTATACCAATTGGCTTAACTATTTATTTCCTAACTAACTAAATAATCACACAGAAGTACATAAACACACAGGCTAGGTTATACATTGGTTACTAACATGATACAATGAAAAATCCCCAGTAGACTAAACCGATATGACGGCTTGTTACACCAAATGAAAAGGGAGGGGCATGTAAGAAAGAGTGGGTGAAAAGACAAAGGACTCTACTATCGTACACACAGCTGATACCTATGCTCATGGAAATGCTAATAGAGCCACTCATTCCAAAGGATTTCCCATTTACATATTTACGATTGTATGCCTTTGTTGTCTCTCTGTTGAAATCGCCGGTCCGTCTGCTGGAGAGTCAGTCGACAGAAAGTCTCTGGTTTGTCCCCCAGATCCTTTGTAGTTATACAGTTGAAGTCAGAAGTTTACATACACTTAGGCTGGAGTCATAAAAACTCATTTTTCAACCACTCCACACATTTCTTGTTAACAAACTATAGTTTTGGCAAGTCTGTTAGGACATCTACTTTGTGCATGACACAAGTAATTTTTCCAACAATTGTTTACAGACAGATTATTTCACTCAAAATTCACTGTATCAAAATTCCAGTGGGTCAGAAAATTACATACACTAAGTTGACTGTGCCTTTAAACAGCTTGGAAAATTCCCAAAAATTATGTTGTGGCTTTAGAAGCTTCTGAAATTCTAATTGACATAATTTGAGTCAATTGGAGGTGTACCTGTGGATGGCCTACCTTCAAACTCAGTGTCTCTTTGCTTGACATCATGGGAAAATCAAAAGAAATCAGCCAAGACCTCAGAAAAAATTGTAGACTTCCACAAGTCTGGTTCATCCTTGGGTCAATTTCTAAATGCCTGAAGGTACCACGTTCATCTGTACAAACAATAGTAGCCAAGTATAAACACCATGGGAGGATGCAGCCTCAGGAAGGAGACACATTCTGTCTCCTAGAGATGAACGTTATTTGGTGCGAAAAGTGCAAATCAATCCCAGAACAACAGCAAAGGACCTTGTGAAGATCCTGGAGGAAACAGGTACAAAGTGTCTATATCCACAGTAAAACGAGTCCTATATCGACATAACCTGAAAGGTTGCTCAGCAAGGAAGAAGCCACTGCTCCAAAACTGTTTTTAAAAAAAAGCCAGACTACGGTTTGCAACTGTATATGGGGACAAGGATTGTACTTTTTGGATAAATGTCCTCTGGTCTGATGAAACAAAAACAGAACTGTTTGGCCATAATGACCATCGTTATGTTTGGAGGAAAAAGGGGGAGGCTTGCATGGGGTTGGCAGCATCATGTTGTGGGGGTGCTTTGCTGCAGGAGGGACTGGTGCACTTCACAAAATAGATGGCATTATGAGGGAGGAAAATTATGTGGTTATATTGAAACAACATCTCAAGACATCAGTCTGGAAGTTAAAGCTTGGTCGCAAATGGGTCTTCCAATTGGACAATGACCCCATGCATACTTCCAAAGTTGAGGCAAAATGGCTTAAGGACAACAAAGTCAAGGTATTGGAGTGGCCATCACAAAGCCCTGACCTCAATCTTACATAAAATGTGTGGGCAGAACTGAAAAAGCGTGTGCGAGCAAGGAGGCCTACAAACCTGACTCAGTTACACCAACTCTGTCAGGAGGAATGGGCCAAAATTCACCCAACTTGTGGAAGGCTACCCGAAACGTTTGACCCAAGTTAAACAATTTAAAGGCAATACTACCAAATACTAATTGAGTGTATGTAAACTTCTGACCCATTTGGGAATGTGATAAAATAAATAAAATATTAAATAAATCATTCTTCCTACTATTATTCTGACATTTCACATTCTTAAAACAAAGTGGTGATCCTAACTGACCTAAAACAGGGAATTTATACTAGGATTAAATGTCAGCAATTGTGAAAAACTGAGTTTAAATGTATTTGGATAAGGTGGATGTCAACTTCCGACTTCCACTGTAGCTTCTGTCTGTTTTAATGGATATGTCAGACGTAACAAATACTCTCCTCTCATCTTCGGTTGAGTTTCCTAGACAATTTTACATATTCAGCTGCAGACTGTGAATGTGTAGTCTTTAGTTTTGTAGAGATGTTCTTCTTCTCTGTTGAAAGTTTCAAAGTTCTAGCCATTACATCCCTCTCAGCTCATGCTGTTGGTAAATTTTGTGGGAAGTGGGTTTTATACACTGCATGATGCCAATGTAATGTATGTGCTCACGTGGGCGTGGCCACTGTCTTGGTTAAGACTTCATATGAAAAACAATTATCTCGTTTAGAAGGCTAACGCCCATTAAAAAAGTAGTTTAATATTTCATCGTATATGATCTCCCACATTTGGATGTGACGCTGAAAACTGGGAAATATATACATTCAGAGATACAGTTATGTTGTTATGCTGACCTTCATGTGATCCCCAGATACAACTGATCTGACATAATTGGTCTTCGAGTACCCACGGACCACTCCAAATGTTTGGATTACAGAAATACTGTTTAATTATTCAACCTTTTGATGTTACCGTACTGCAATGTCTCTCTCTGTGGTAACAAAGGGATTTAACTTCAATTTCTGAGAGTGGGAGAGACAGTTTTCCTGCAGGTATTTATGACTGTCATAAAACTGTGGATAGAGAGAGAGAGGGGAAAGGGGGTGGCGCATATGATCCTCCCCCAAAGTGCACATCATGACACTGAGCACTTGTTGCAGTCCACTGCAGTCCAACTCATCCCAAACCATCTCAATTGGGTTGAGGTTGGGTGATTGTGGAGGCCAGGTCAGGTCATCTGATGCAGCACTCCATCACTCTCCTTCTTGATCAAATAGCCCTTACACAGCCTGGAAGTGTATTTTAGGTCATTGTGCTATTGTAAAACAATTGATAGTCCCACTAAGTGCAAACCAGATGGGATGGCGTATCGCTACAGAATACTGTGGTAGCCATGCTGGTTAAGTGTGCCTTGAATTCTAAATAAATTACTGTCAGTGTCACCAGCAAAGCACCCCCACACCATCACACCTCCTCATCCATGCTTCACGGTAGGAACCACACATGTGGAGATCATCTGTTCACCTACTCTGCGTCTCACAAAGACATGGCGGTTGGAAACAAAAATCTCAAATTTAGACTCATCAGACCAAAGGACGGATTTCCACCAGTCTAATGTCCATTGCTTGTGTTTCTTGGAGCAAGCAAGTCTTTTCTTATGATTGGTGTCCTTTAGTAGTGGTTTCTTTGCAGCAATTCAACCATGAATGCCTGATTCAAGCAGTCTCCTCTGAACAGTTGATGTGGAGATGTGTCTGTTACTTGAACTCTGAAGCATTTATTTTTGCAGCAATCTGAGGTGCAGTTATCTCCAATGAACTTATCCTCTGCAGCAGAGGTAACTCTGGGTCTTCCTTTCCTGTGACGGTCCTCATGACAGACAGTTTCATCATAGCGATGGATGGTTTTTGCAACTGCACTTGAAGAAAGTTCTTGAAATGTTCCATATTGACTGACCTTCATGTCTTAAAGTAATGATGGACTGTCGTTTCTCTTTGCTTATTTGAGCTGTTCTTGCCATAATATGGACTTGGTCTTTTACCACATAGGGCTATCTTCTATATACCACCCCTACCTTGTCACAATGTAACTGATTGGCTCAAACACATGAAAGAAATTTTCAAAATTAACTTTTAAGAAGGCACACCTGTTAATTGAAATGCATTCCAGGTGTGTGCAAAGCTGTCATCAAGGCAAAGGGTACCTTTGACAGTGCAAAGCTGTCATCAAGGGTGGCTACTTTGAAAATTCTCAAATATAAAATATATTTAGATTAGTTTAACACTTTTTTGGTTGTAACATGATTCCATATGTGTTATTTCATAGTTTTGATGTCTTCACTATTATTCTACAATGTAGAAAATAGTAAAAAATAAAGAAAAACCCTTGAATGAGTAGGTGTGTCAACACTTTTAACTGGTATTATATGTAAGCAAGGTTTCACATGATTATGTTTTAGTCAAATTTGCTTTAAATGATGTGCAGCTGATAAAGGCTTCATAAAGCCTCCATAAATCCTTCATTAACACTACATAAATGTGTTACAAATCATCTACAACTATGTGTTATGCTTTATGAAGCACCCCACATAGCCTGGTTCCTCTCTAGGTTTATTCCTAGGTTTTGGCCTTTCTAGGGAGTTTTTCCTAGCCACCGTGCTTCTACACCTGCATTGCTTGCTGTTTGGGGTTTTAGGCTGGGTTTCTGTACAGCACTTTGAGATATCAGCTGATGTACGAAGGGCTATATAAATGCATTTGATTTGATTTGATTTATAAAGAGTTCAAAAATGCATGTGTAAGCAGAATGAAGGCTGAAGCCCATGTGAGTGTACAAAGCTGGATCAATATCAAATTGATCATTGGACATGTAAATACAGAACGTAAACAGAATCTGTGTGGATTAAGCAAGGTAAACCAACAGGATGTGTCTGGTCTGGGCCATGTCTGATCTTGTGAAGGCTACTGGACATGCACATGGGTTAATCATATATAGACAAAACAGGTCTGAACTTGTGAAGTCCTTTGGACAGGAACATTAGCATGTCATGCCACCAATAGAATCTATGCCCCAATATCTGAGCCAATAAGAGAATGGAAATTATGTAACAAAACAAGATTCGTAAAATGGGGTGATGATGTTATGTAAGGGTAAGACTGTATAAAAACCTAGCACTAAGAATGAAGATTCAGTTCTTCCATGGAACTGCTCGGCTTCTGTTACTTTTGTAATAAAAGTCTAATTGAATTTACTAACTCCGGTATCTGAGAAGTATTTGATTAAACATTTTCCACAACATTTGCGGGTTTTCTGGTGTGCAGTAAGCACACATGATGTGATTTGGCCACCAATGGACTGGGTGAAGTAAAAGACCAGCAACACTGTATTATTCAGAGCCGAATGAAATGACACCGCATAATACATATCTAGCCTGCATAACACTTTATAGACTTATTTGTCGATCTGTAATGCTAGCTAGCTGTGCAGCCTGTTTGCAATGGGCAGCAAGCTAGCTAGATATTTCTAGCTAGTAGTGCTGAAGAGACATTATTCAAGTCGAAGTTGAATATTAGTAGTGGTGAAGGATCTGTTATCCAGCCAGCTCAAACATAACTTCAGGACTTCAGTCAGTCTGCTGGTGAAGGATCTGTTATCCAGCCAGCTCAAACTTAACTTCAGGACTTCAGTCTGTCTGCTGTCTGCAGGTCAACATAAAATATCAATAGCATCTACCCAACCTCTTAGCTGAATGGTTATTGACACGTTTGTACTACAATGTGTGGGACGTTTATTTTGAAAATGTTCTGACATTTCGTGACCTGGAAGCACTTTTTTAGTGTTGCTGATGAGTCGCTGATCATGTGAGGAGTTCACAAATCAAAGGCCCCATGTGTACTGCCACTGGACAGCGAAAAACAGGTAAGTTAACCTTTATTGTAATTTAAATTAGCTTGTAGTAGTAGTTAAGTGCTGAGTTACATTACAAACAATTTCGGTGACTTCACAGCAATTGCTCTCTAGCCAACATTTTGCTAGCTAGAATGCTCAGCTAAATGCAAATCCCCCTAGATACAGCCATGTCTCAGTCATGCCAAGAGATCTGTACATGAAAGAATCTGTACATAATACGAATTGAATCGAGTTCTCATTTAGAGTTTCTGGTGCACAGAATCTCCCTTATCCAGATGGTGTGACAAAGGAATTTCCTAACAGACCTGCTAACTTATTTTGTTGTTACTTTTAAGGTTGGAACCAACATGCAGTGCCTCCAGCAGGAAGAGAGGCTAGAACCATTTGTCTGCCAGCACAGGGACAAGCTACACTATTCACAGCCCTGTGTAAAGTTCAATGTAATTTTATTGCCAGAATTTTTGAAACTTTTTGAAACTATTTCTATTGTTTTAACAATGTACAAATAAATGGAAATGTATGGTTTAAACATGTCTTTAATGTTTATTTGCTTTAGCTGTTAGTGATAATTCCCTAAGTGTTTACATCATTGAGCCTTTATGTATTGGTTATGAATGCCCAAAGGTGTCTGACTTTATAGTAAGTAAAGCGTCATATGATATAAGACATTTATATATGTGTTATGAATGACCAAAGGAGTCTGAGTTTAAATTAAGTACAGCCTCATGCGATATAGAGTCTTTATGGATGTGTTATGAATTATCTGTTAGGTTCTAAATATCAGTCTAAACTCAACTGACACTATGAAAGCTTAAACCAAGTTTCAGCCCTGCCACAAAAGGACCAGCTGACATCATGTCAGTGATTCTCTCGTTAACACAGGTGTGAGTGTTGACGAGGACAAGGCTGGAGATCACTCTGTCATGCAGATTGAGTTCAAATAACAGACTAGAAGCTTCAAAAGGAGGGTGATGCTTGGAATCATTGTTCTTCCTCTGTCAACCATGGTTACCTGCAAGGAAACACGTGCCGTCATCATTGCATTGCACAAAAAGGTCCTCACAGGCAAGGATATTGCTGCCAGTAAGATTGCACCTAAATCAACCATTTATCGGATCATCAAGAACTTCAAGGAGAGTGGTTCAATTATTGTGAAGAAGGCTTCAGGCGTCCAAGAAAGTCCAGCAAGCGCCAGGACCGTTTCCTAAAGTTCAACTGCGCAGTATTCAACTGCGGGATCGGGGCACCACCCATACAGAGCTTGCTCAGGAATGGCAGCAGGTAGGTGTGAGTGCATCTGCACGTACAGTGAGGCAAAGACTTTTGGAGGATGGCCTGGTGTCAAGAAGGGAAGCAAAGAAGCCACTTCTCTCCAGGAAAACATCAGGGACAGACTGATATTCTGAAAAAGGTACAGGTATTGGACTGCTGAGCACTGGGGTAAGTAATTTTCTCTGATGGATCCACTTTCCGATTGTTTGGGGCATCTGGAAAAAAGCTTGTCTGGTGAGCGCTACCATCAGTCCTATGTCATGTCAACAGTAAAGCATCCTGAGACCATTCATGTGTGGGGTAGCTTCTCAGCCAAGGGAGTGGGCTCACTCACAATTTTGACACAGCCATGAATAAAGAATGGTACCAACACATCCTCCGAGAGCAACTTCTCCCAACCATCCAGGAACAGTTTGGTGATGAACAATGCCTTTTCCAGCATGATGGACCACCTTGCCATAAGGCAAAAGTGATAACTAAGTGGCTTGGGGAAGAAAACATTGATTATTTTGGGTCCATGGCCAGGAAACTCCCCAGACCTTAATCCCATTGAGAACTTGTGGTCAATCCTCAAGAGGCGGGTGGACAAACAAAAACCCACAAATTCTGACAAACTCCAAGCATTGATGATGCAAGAATGGGCTGTCATCAGTGTGTGGCCCAGAAGTTAATTGACAGCATGCCAGGGCGGATTGCAGAGGTCTTGAAAAAGAAGAGTCAACATCGTAAATATTGACTCTTTGTATCAACTTCATGTAATTGTCAATAAAAGCCTTTGACACTTATGAAATGCTTGTAATTATACTTCAGTATTCCATAGTAACATCTGACTATAATATCTAAGACAGGGAAGCAGCAAGCAAACTTTGTGGAAAATAATATTTGTGTCATTCTCAAAACTTTTGGCCACGACTGTATATGCTTTCACATCAATGCCTCAAGATTATTGTCCAGAGTACAATTATCCCAACATCTATCCTTTTATATGATGCATTAATCAGTAAAGAAACTAACCCAACCCAATTATGGCGGTTAAGGTAGCTCCCAGACCCAACCCCTCTGCATGTCTACAGTGGAATCTAGTATTTCTCTCTCTCTTTAGCTCCACTTCCTCTGTCATAGCATCTTCAAGCTCACCCATTATGCAGCTGGATCTTTCTTCACATGAGAATTGTGAACCCACCGATGAGAGACATGATGATCATTACCGCTGTAGGTGCTGCAAGGAGTTCTGTTGTGTGGACCAGACCAACGCTGTCCCAACACCCCTGCCTGGTGTATCTTTATGTACACTCAATCTCCAGAATTCAGCCCGTGCTCTCGGTTATCTCCTGTGTCTCACTACAAACAAAGTATTACAGGACACTACATGACGTGTCAATAAATAGGTTATTAACGTTCTGCTTATTTATAAAGTTCTCTCATGATCCACAGGGTGTGAGAGGTATTTGTGACAGAACATATAACACAGTCAAAAAGTCATAATTATTGTTAAACCCTGCCCATTTCCACAAGTTATCTTTTTTATATTTATTTTTTAAATCTAACTAATGAAGTCCCAAGTTGGATGGGTTGGTCCACCAGACCTTCTGCACATTTGGGCAGAAGTATCTAGGAATGAGATTAGCTATAATGTGACTAAGATGTTATCACTGTAGAGCATATGCCATCCTTCAGCACAACATGTCACCCTTTATAAAGCACATGTTTAAATCATATTCGACATACCGTGTTATGTCACTTTAGACATTGGTGATTATGTCACACAGTTAGGCCACATTTATGAACCCTTTATAAAGTATGACATACGCTTATAGATGCTTTGTAACACATTTATGCAGTGCTTATAATTATGTTCCGGCCCCCTGACCTGAGAAAAAATCAGCCCGCTGTTGAATTTGGTTGATGTTCCCTGATCTATGGCACCCTGTGATGTGGGTTGATGTTCTTCTGAGACCCCGTCGAGTTATCTTCTGATAACACAAATAATATACAACAGAATGCATGACTCTGAGTCATACATTCTATAGATTCCATACTTCTTTTTACTCTCAACATTTTTCCTCTGACGCATATAGCTCCTTCACAGTTTAAGATATAATCCCAGTCTCATGCACTAAAGCAAATATGATAATTAGATTGATTTGTATGTTACTCAATGAACGTTCATTGAAAATAATTTGTCTTTGAAAACTAGGATGTGTACGCACAGCGTACTTTGAAAACTAGAATGTGTATGGGGATGAAACGAAGATACAATAAGCTGGGTGTAGTCAGCATAGCCTGTGACGTCACTGCCCCAGTTAGATCGAGGTAGCTGTCACCTCCGACCCAGTTCTGGTTTATCAGTCTTGACTTGAAACTGCAGTGCTGCTGGAGCATGGTGACGGTCATAGTCAGGACTGATGCATCCTGTGTGTGTGAAGGTGTGTGTGTATTGTGGTGTATGAATTGTTTCCATGTGTAGTGATGTTAGCATGATGTGATTGTGTATCTGCATTGCTGTGTTTACATCGTGTTGTGTCTTTTCAGGCTCTGGGTCCTGAGTTTATCAGGATGGCTGACGAACCATAGGTAGGTCTGGAGCTTCCAGGATCCATAGTGGTAAAAACATTAACTTTTTTTTCTAGAATTGTTTTGGAAGACTCTATTTTTTGTTGACTAAAGATTGGTTATCCTCTCTCTCTCTCTCTCTCTCCTTCTCTCCCCCTCCACCTAATCCATCTTCTTCCGACCAGTCTAAGAAGGGCAGGTCTTGTTCGTCCCAGAGAGAGGTTACTGTGGTGTTGCCCAGTGGTCAGTCTGTATTGGTCAGATGTGACAAAAAGTCCAGAGGGAGAGACGTGTTCGACATGGTGGTGGCTCACGCTAACCTGGTAGAGCACTTCTACTTCGGACTGGCCTTCATCGATGGTAAGAAACTGACAACAACCCATCTCATGTGTCTCATAAACATATACTGTAGTTTATTTATTGATTTATAGTCATACTACATATACTATGTCATTCTTTCTTTTAGATGATGAATATTTTTTCCTGGACCACGAGATTAAAATCTCAAAAGTTGCTCCTGACAGTTGGAAAAAAGTAGTGTCGACTTCTTTTCTTGTTTTTCTACGGGTCAAGTTTTTCGTTGACGACATCTCTTTCATATTGTGAGTCTGATCATTATTTTATATCTTTCATTTTACTGAAAAGTATCTAGTTTTGGTATGAACTGTTGAACTGTTAGTGAAATGCAGTTATTAGTTGTCTCTTTAAAGAACTGCACATTGGGTGTTCCAGACACAGGCTGACGCGTCACCAATACTACTTGCAGCTGCGGAAGGATATCCTAGAGGACAGGTTGTACTGCAATGAGGAGACGTGCATGTTCCTGGCAGCTCTTGCTCTTCAGGCAGAGTTTGGGGACTACATGTCTGAGGTAAACTGAGTGAACCACTGTCTCAGAAACATCATTTTTCTTCAGTGTTTTTCTTTTCTTTAATGATCTACATTTTTTATTTATTTAACTAGGCAAGTCAGTTTAATAACAAATTCTTATTTACAATGACAGCCTAGGAACAGTGGGTTAATAACTGCCTTGATCAGGGGCAAAACAACAGATTTGTACCTTGTCAGCTCGGGGATTCAACCTAGCAACCTTTCGGTTACTGGCCCAATGCTCTAACCACTAGGCTACATGCCACCCCATAATGGAATAGGTTCTCCATAAAATCCTGAGAGATTGTATGGCTCTTAATCATTCTTCCAGCCAAAGCAGTATGTTTATGAGGAAGTAGTATCTCATTGATAGACCTGTTATATCTGTCCTGTAAAACATCAATGGCAATGTATCTTATTGACAGACCTGGGTAATGTTCAGTATGGCACACACAACCAAAAAATTAAGTCAAGGTAGTCCCTCTCTGTTGCAGTTAGTTTTATTGAGTTTGTTACCTATTGAATGCAATCCTATTATATCTGTATGGTAAAGACTACTACATTAGTGTCAGTATATGTCATTGACAGGCCTGTTATCTCTGTTCAGTTGTATGGTAGGAACTACTACCAGCCGGAGCAGTATGTGTCTAAGAGAATGCTGGAGAAGATGGCTCTGCCCACTCTAAAGGAGGAGTTGTCACGGTTCCACGCTAACAATGCCGAGATGCTGCCCGAGGAGGCTGAGACCGAGTTCCTAAAAGTAAGAAAATTGAACAGTGGTTGAACACTGTATTAAATCTATTATTATTTGCAGAAATCAAAGTTTTGGAAATGAATCCCCAGTTCAGTTTCATAAGACGAGACAAGACAGTTTCCTGCAGTTTTAGAACAAAGTTTGCTTGATCTGAACAGCCTAGTTTTAGAACGGCTCATGTCTGCTGCTGGAGTCAACATGTCAAAAATCTTTAGCTAAAGTCTTGCAATGAGACGGATCTGTTTATCCATTCAGAGAACAATGAGCTGATGTTCTGTTTTAGCCAAGCAGTTAGTTAGCTAGCCTAGCTTGCTGATACTTCTCTGACAAAATACCAATGTGTGGTCTGTTTCTGGTGCATGTATTTCATAATACTAGTTTGCTACAACAACTTGCTACAACAAGTGTGTAACGGCGTTCGTCTGTTGAAGGAGAGTCGGACCAAAATGCAGCGTGGTGGTTACTCATGTTCTTTAATGAAAAAATAGCGATACATGAAATAACTAAACAAATACAAAAACAACAAACGAAACGTGAAAACCTATTTACAGCCTATCTGGTGAACACTACACTGAGACAGGAACAATCACCCACAAAATACACAGTGAAACCCCGGCTACCTAAATATGGTTCTCAATCAGAGACAACGAGAATCACCTGACTCTGATTGAGAACCGCCTCAGGCAGCCAAGCCTATGCTACACCCCTACTCAGCCGCAATCCCAATGCCTACAAAACCCCAATACGAAACACAACAAAATAAACCCATGTCACACCCTGGCCTGACCAAATATATAACGAAAACACAAAATACTATGACCAAGGCGTGACAAAGTGGCCAATTGTTTCAAAATTTCATCACGTCATTGTAAAGAGGCACCATTAAAGTGGAAATGGTCTCAACTGCACGTCTCGTTTGTTTGATCTGAGTGCCCGGTCTTCAGTCAGTTTTACAACACAACATTCTAAAACTGGGTAGTTTTGTCTCGTCTTATTTTTGCTGATGTATCTCAACTGAGCTTAAAGATACAGTAAAACAAAGCTTCTATTATTGCAAATCATAATCAATTGAGTGCTTGCCCTTTCAATTTGATTTAATCTATTTTGGTTCCCAGGACCCTTTTTTACATGTATACACAAGAAGATGTTGAATTGAGCATGTTCTCCTCCTTTACTGAGATCAACCTTGCAACACACTTGTTCTATCTACTCTCTAGATCGCTCAGCAGCTTCCAGAGTATGGGATGGTGTTCCATCGGGTATGCCGGGAGAAGAAGCCGGTGGTGGGGGAGCTAGTGCTGGGAGTCTGTGCCACTGGAATCATTGTCTATGAGCTGAGGAACCACCTCCGTACCGTCACACGACGATTCCTCTGGAGGGAGACCGATACCATCTCTGCCAATGTGAGTACTACTGGAATACTAGTGTTGTATTCTATACTGTGCTTTCAGATGTGTGTTTGACATTAACAGCTGCAATGCTCTTGATTTAAAAGACAGGCCCCTGATGGTTGTCTCTCTCCCTCTTCCCCAGCGTCGTAAGCTGACAATAGAGTGTGGTGGTCCCAGCAGTAAGAAGCACAGTTTTGTGACAGAGAGTTCTAAGATTGCTCAGTACCTCCTTAGTCTCTGCTCCGCGCAGCACAAGTTCCACAGTGAAATGACCTCCAGGCAACTCAACTACAGCATCGCTCAAGGTATGGGGCTCTTAGAGCACAAAGTCAGACAGGAAGGCACGCATGCACGCACACACACACACAAACACACACACATTTGTTTATTCATTATGATTATTTGTTGTCATTTCAGATGAGAACATTGAGAAGTACCAGTCTATCTGTCGGACACGTGGCTCCCATGTGAAGCGTCTTTCATGTTCCGAGGTCGTCCTGAACAGTGTAGAGATACCGGCCAACCTCAGCCAAAGCGAGTCGCTAAGTAAGTTGTATGATGACATCATAGCGAAGGTGGAGGCATGTCTACGGCAACAAAGTGAGATGAGAGAAATCAACAGAGATCTACCCGAGCCATGCCCACTGTCAGAGGTGAAAGAACAGGACTTGAGGTAAATTACATAACACTACATGCAGGTAACTGCCAAAATAAAGGAAACACCAACATAACGTTTCTTTATAGGGCGTTGGGCCACCCAGAGCTGCCAGAACAGCTTCAATGCCCCTTGGCATAGATTCTAAAATTGTCTGGATCTTTTATTGGAGGGATGCAACACCATTCTTCCCTGAGAAATTCCATACTTCTGTGGGTTGAGATTTGGCCATTTTATACATGACCTTAAGCATGATGGGATGTTTATTACTTAATTAACTCAGGAAGCACCTACTTTCAATAGGCTTTGTATCCTTCATTTACTCAAGTATTTCCTTTATTTTGGCAGTTACCTGTACATAACTATATAACACTACAGCACAATGGACTTCATCATCAATAAAATGCTTTTCACTTGAGCTCAGAGCGTCCTGCATTCTATGGTGGTAATTCACCTCATCTACTGTGTTTTTCCACAAAATGAGTCCCTTTTGAGTAGTGTAACTTGGTGACTTTTTTTTTCACCTGATTTTAAACACCCACACCAGCGGAAATCCACTTTTTTTTTCAGCTGAAAGATGATGCCCAGAGTTTACCCGTGATGTTGCTCAATGATTTAAGTCAATAAGTCATCGTTTTAGTCAAAGTATGTGTTACGGCTCTCTTCTATCTCCTCCTCTGACAAAGAGGTAGAACAAGGATCGGACCAAAATGCAGCGTGATGATGATTCATGATATATTTTAATGAAGGAAAACCTATACATACAGAAACTACAAAACTAACGAAATGAAATAATGAAAACCGAAACAGCCCTATCTGGTACAAAGACAGGAACAATCACCCACAAACACACAGTGAAACCCAGGATACCTAAATATGGTTCCCAATCAGAGACAACGAGAATCACCTGACTCTGATTGAGAACCTCAGGCAGCCATAGACTATGCTAGACACCCCTACTCAGCCACAATCCCAATACCTACTAAAACCCCCAATACCACAACACAACACAAAATAACCCCATGTCACACCCTGGCCTGACCAAATAAATATATAAACACAAAATACTAAGACCAGGGCGTGACAGTATGATATATTTGGGCTTGAACAGGAAAATCCGAAGTTAAACTTCATATCTTTTCGCGTCTATGCTGTGTGTTTCATGATAAAATTATGTACATTTATGTCTGACTCTACGTCTTGCGAGGGACGGCATTATCATACTTTAGTTAATTTGGAACCACCTACAAAACATGTACATGTGCGGACTCATTACTTCCTGTTTACAACCTGGTGCTACGGTTTACGTTTGTCTGCACTGCACTTAGTTCGATCTGAAGCTGTTGAATGGGCTGATGGTGAAACAGTGAATAAGAAAAAAGCTAATGTTATTCTGATGAGCTACTGATGTTCACTTGGCTATAGTAAGTAGCCTGGCAAGGCACACATTATGCGAGTGACTTATCAGGGGATAACCTTATGACTAACGTCACCTAGCTAGAGGTGAAAGAAACGCACACCTTTGTAGGCGAGGTGCTGGCTAGCGGAGTAGAACACTTGAAAAATTAAAGGAGAGCCGCACACACTAGGAGCTCAGATGCAATAATTGAATAACCTAATATCCGTCACCGAGCTAACATGTGATGTCAAAAGTGGATGAAGACCTGGATAGATGAAATGTCAACACCGATGGGATACATTATATGAACTTGACAATAAGATACAATGACATACTGTTGGTAGAGCATGTCGCTTGAAATGCCAGGGTTGTGGGTTCAATTACAACAGGGAACTGTATGCACTCACTACTGTAAGCAGTGTGTGCTAACCAAGGTTGCCAGGTGTACAGTGTTTCCTCCGACACATTGGTGCGGCTGGCTTCCGGGTTGGATGCGCACTGTGCGGCTTGGTTGGGTTGTGTATCGGAGGACGCATGAATTTCAACCTTCGTCTCTCCCATAGCGATGAGACAAGATAGTAGCTACTAACAATTGGATACCACAAAATTGTGGAGAAAAAAAAACAGAATGACATTTAAACAAACATACACACACATACACTGAGAGTGAGAGAGAGCAATGTGTAGGAGGATGGACTGACCCATTGGTCTAGCTAACGTTAGTTATCTACATGGTTGACACTGCAGCTAGCTAGATAGCTTAGCCAGTATTTTTAGTGGCATCCTAATGTGATAGCTAGTTTCCCACTGCCACACATATCTGATTAATCTGTGCACGCTTTATTTAGCCAAAAAACATAGATTATGTGGCAATATAAAAAATTGATATTAAACTTTTTCTGTCAGAATCTGGGTCAGCCTAAACTAGTTAACTCTCTAGCTAGTTAGCTACTTTGCCATTTAATTTGCACTTGTCCACAAAACACCATTTCAGCAGCAGAATTACATCTTAGAAATACATTTCTTACTCCAGAAACATATAATAGTACAAAGGAAGAAGTTAATTAAAGTCCAACATACCTCTGATCGCGTCTGGCTGAGAACCCAAGAACGAATTGAAGTGCGCTTCACGTCAAGAGCCTTGGTGGAGATGAAACTGGGTTTGATGGACAACTTGGAGAGCCATTGGACTTAAGAGTTTTTATGAGAAGCTATTTTGAATACATTGAATTGGTCAAGAGGTTGTGAAACGTTCATACAGACATAAAAGGGAACCAATAGTATCGGTTCATGTAAAAAAATGAAAATCATTGCTGTCGGTTTTCCTCCGACAGCAATGATATAATAATATACAGTGCCGTCGGAAAGTATTCAGACCCCTTGATGTTTTCCACATTTTGTTACTTTGAAGCCTTATTCTAAAATGGATTAAATAAATACAAATCCTTAGCAATCTAGACAGAATACCCAATAATGACAAAGCAAAAACAGGTTTTAGACATTTTTGCAAATGAATTAAAAATAAAAGACACAAATACCTTATCTACACAAGTATTCAGACCCTTTGCTATGAAACTCAGGTGTATCCTATTTCCATTGATCATCCTTGAGATGTTTCTACAACTTGATTGGATTCCACCTGCAGTAAATGTAATTGATTGGACATGATTTGGAAAGGCACACACCTGTCTATATAAGGTCCCACAGTTGACAGTGCATGTCAGAGCAAAAACCAAGCCATGAGGTTGAAGGAATTATCCGTAGAGCTCTGAGACAGGATTGTGTCGAGGCACAGATCTGGGGAAGGGTACCAAAACATTTCTGCAGCATTGAACATCCTCAAGAACACAGTAGCCTACATTATTCTTAAATGGAAGAAGGTTTGAACTACCAAGACTCTTCCTAGAGCTGGCGGCCCGGCCAAAATGAGCAATCGGGGGAGAAGGGCCTTGGTCAGGGAGGTGACCAAGAACCCAATTGTCACTCTGACAGAGCTCCAGAGTTCCTCTGTGGAGATGGGAGATACTTTCAGAAGGAAAGATTCAACTCTTTGGCCTGAATTCCAAGCGTCACATCTTGAAGAAATCTGGCACCATCCCTAAAGTGAAGCATGGAGGTGGCAACATCATGCTGTGGGGATGTTTTTCAGAGGCAGGGACTGGGAGACTAGTCAGGATCAAGGAAAATATTAACTTAACAAAGTACAGATATCATTGATGAAAACCTGCTCCAGAGCGCTCAGACCTCAGACTGGGGTGAAGGTTCACCTTCCAACATGACAACGACCCTAAGCACACAGGCATGACAGCGCAGGAGTGGCTTCAGGATAAGTCTCTGAATGACCTTGAGTGGCCCAGCCAGAGCCTGGATTGAACGTCTCTGGAGAAACCTGAAAATAGCTGTCCAGCAACGCTCCCCGTCCAACCTGACAGAGGTTGAGAGGATCTGCACAGAAGAATGGGAGAAACTCCCCAAATACAGATGCGCGAAGCTTGTAGCATGATACCCAAGAAGACTCAATGCTGTAATCGCAGCCAACAGTGCTTCAACAAAGTACTGAGTAAAGGATCTGAATACTTATGTAAATGTGATATTTCAGTTTTATATTTTCAGTAAATTAGCAACAATTTCTAAAACCTGTTTGGCCTTGTCATTATTATATTGATGAGAAAAATAACTAATTAATTAGTTTTAGAATAGGGCTGTAACTTAACAAAACGGGAAAAAACTCAAGGGGTCTGAATACTTTCCGTAGCCATTGTAAATCTTATGCGACTGAAGTGATTTGGTAAAATGTAAGTTACTTCCTTCAGAAATTACTTGAAATTACAAGTAAAACCCAAGGAGAGTAACTAGTAAAGGTACTAGTTCCTCCAAAAATGTAAAGGTAAGTAGTGGGCCAGATTCAAACCCATGCCTACTCTGGTACGTGTGCTGTTGTCAGCAGCAGTAACTGCTGGACCACACAGGCACTGAGATAATATATATATTGTCTGATGCTTGCCCTGAACATATAATAAACCATTGATCTAAAAAAACAGATTTGACATCTACCCCCTTCAAATATTGTACATTTATTATAATCCGCATACAGTGCCTTCAGAAAGTATTCACACCCCTTGACTTTTTCCACTTTATGTTGTGTTATAGTGGAATTAAAATAGTTTTAAATGTCTTTTTTTCATTAAAAAAAAACAAAATTTTAACATTTGTAAAACATTTATGAAAAGTAAAACACTAATATATCTTGATTAGATAATCATTCAACCCTCTGAGTAAATACGTGTTAGAATTACCATTGGCAGCGATTACAGCTGTAAGTCCTTCTGGGTAAGTCTCTAAGAGCTTTGCACACCTGGATTGTACAATAATTGCACATTATTCTGTTTAATATTCTTCAAGCTCTGTCAAGTTGGTTGTTGATCATTACTAGACAGCTATTTTCAAGTCTTGCTATAGATTTCCAAGCTGATTTAAGTCAAAACTGTAACTAGGCCACTCAGGAACATTCAAAGTCATCTTGGTTTTAGGTTATTGTCCTGCTGAAAGGTGAATTTGTCTCCCAGTGTCTGTTGGAAAGCAGACTGAACCAGGGTTTCCTTAATGATTTTTCCAGTGCTTAGCTCTATTTGGTTTATTTTTATCATAACAAGTCCCTTAGCCTTGCTGATGACAAGCATACCCATAACCTGAGCAGCCAGCACCGTGCTTGAAAATACGAACAGTGGGACTCAGTGATGTGTTGTGTTGAATTTGCCCCAAACATAATGGTTTGTATTCAGGATATAAAGTTAATTTCTTTGCCAATTTTTGGGCAGTTTTACTTTGTTGCCTTATTGCAAACGGGATGCATGTTTTGGAATATTTATATTCTGTACACTCTTCCATATTGTGGACTACTGCAATACCCTTGTTAAAACCAAGTAGTGAGTTTATTTGTTATAATTAATTGGTATTAGATTTAAAAAGTGATTGAATTGTTCCTAAATTGTAAAGTTGATAAATATTTATTTTGAATAAATATTTATTTAATGTATAAGTGAATAGGTTAGTTTACTTTTAAGTTTAAGTTTTGACCAATAAGGTTGCTTGTTAAGCTGTGGCCAATGGGAGTGGACCTCCTTAATAGGAGGCTTGGGAAAAAGAGGGAGAGAGACCTTGAGAAAAGGATGGGTTTTACATGAGGATCAAATCAAATCAAATCAAATTTTATTTGTCACATACACATGGTTAGCAGATGTTAATGCGAGTGTAGCGAAATGCTTGTGCTTCTAGTTCCTACAATGCAGTAATAACCAACAAGTAATCTCACTAACAATTCCAAAACTACTGTCTTATACACAGTGTAAGGGGATAAAGAATATGTACATAAAGATATATGAATGAGTGATGGTACAGAGCAGCATAGGCAAGATACAGTAGATGGTATCGAGTACAGTATATACATATGAGATGAGTATGTAAACAAAGTGGCATAGTTAAAGTGGCTAGTGATTGATACATGTATTACATAAGGATGCAGTAGATGATATAGAGTACAGTATATACGTATGCATATGAGATGAATAATGTAGGGTATGTAACATTATATTAGGTAGCATTGTTTAAAGTGGCTAGTGATATATTTTACATCATTTCCCATCAATTCCCATTATTAAAGTGGCTGGAGTTGAGTCAGTGTCAGTGTCAGTGTGTTGGCAGCAGCCACTCAATGTTTAACAGTCTGATGGCCTTGAGATAGAAGCTGTTTTTCAGTCTCTCGGTCCCAGCTTTGATGCACCTGTACTGACCTCGCCTTCTGGATGATAGATAGCGGGGTGAACAGGCAGTGGCTCGGGTGGTTGTTGTCCTTGATGATCTTTATGGCCTTCCTGTAACATCGGGTGGTGTAGGTGTCCTGGAGGGCAGGTAGTTTGCCCCCGGGGATGCGTTGTGCAGACCTCACTACCCTCTGGAGAGCCTTACGGTTGTGGGCGGAGCAGTTGCCGTACCAGGCGGTGATGCAGCCCGTCGTTGGTGAAGAAAAATTATAAAAGAAGCCATACCTACTAAGACATGAAGGGAAATGCCGATTTTATTTGATAAGAGAGTTGTTATAATTGTGTTAAGACTTAGTGAAGACTGAAGCTACCGTCTCATAGTGAATGTATTTGACAGCCTTGAGGTTAGCCTAGCATCGTGTAACACTGAGAGAGAATTGCTTGGGAAAGCTTAACGAGTTCATGTTCCCATGGGATGTCGGTTATGGCTAAGGAGTTCCATCTGCATTGATAGCGGTGCTTGCTGTGGATCGTGTGAGGAAACCTGCAAGGAACTGCCATACTTTGCTGAAGGAAAATCTACAAGTAGTGCGTAACCACAAGGTGAGGTGATTCTGGACTTTATGTATGTCGTCTTTTTTTTTTTAGCTCCAACGCGCGCCAACGGGTTATTAAGCAAGCTTGAAATAATTTGGACATGGGTTGTGCACGACTCATTGGGGTTTATTATTTTTATTTATTTTGATATTGTGCTATGTTAATATGTAATAACACACATATTGAACCTTATGTATGTTGCCTTGGTGGAGTCATTCAATTATTCAATCTAATTGAATGCATGGGATAGCCTATCCTGATACAATAACAGAAACCTATAATCATTTCATCTGAAGTTAATAGCAATTGTCATCGCCCTAGACAGTTTACAATAGGAATTATTATTGGAGATGTCCTTCTCACCTAACATCCCATGCTGTTGAGATACTCTACGTAAGTTAAGAGAGAGTCACATTCAAGCCTGCTGAGAGGGTTACACTACAATGTTGTTTCTCCCTCTCTCGCCCTTAAAAGGCAGGCTGTAACAGAACATAAAATGCGGAAAAAGTCAAGGCATGTGAATATTTTCTGAACGCACTGTAAGAATTCATACAAGACGCGCCGTAGCCTGCACGTAGCTTACATAGGCTACTTGAACTGACGCTCAGTGGACTTGCAGTCTAAGTGATTGTATAGCATACAAACACCACTTCCAGCTGTCCCGTGGCAGTGCTTCTAAATATTGAATATCCTTTAATATTTGAAATCCTTTGAAATCCTCCTGCTGCAGGATTGTTTTCCCTCCCTCAACAAAATGGGACATATTAAGATCCGACATCTGTACAACCATTTGTTTATTCATCCACAAAGGGAGAGACCCTCAATTACTTACATTGACTTCATCCTTTGATGATGATAATCATTATTCTGAAAAAACTGTGTCGTTGTGTTCTAGTACTCCAGAATTATTTCCATCAGATAGTTTATTATTATACTACTTATCTATGTAAACCCATGACTGTTTTTGTGTTCCAGTACTCCAGAGCCCATCCCCAGAATCATCTCCAATGCCTCGCTACAGAAACAGGACTCTGAGGGCTTCTCAGAGGCCCCCTCCACAACCTCCTCCATACCAGGTGAGGACTGAGTACGCTATATCTGAAAGATATACTCTCAAGCTGCATATGTTTAACTCTTTGCATTAACTTAATTCCATCACTCTTATCTTAGCTTATTTTATGAATGCTTATGGTATTGTGTTTAACCCCTGACCTGTGCGTTGTTTTACAGTAGACACATCAACCAGGGGTTCTCCAGAGAGAGAGATCATCTGTCTGGTCCTACGGAAAGACCCTAAATTGGGCTTTGGTGAGTAGTAGGGTTTTAGGGGTGATTGGGTGGTTTTCTAGATTAGTTTTTTTGCCATAGAAATACGATGACTCTGGTCCTCTGTCTCTGTGTGTGTGTGTGTGTGTCTCTCTCTCTCTCTCTTTCTCTCTCATTCTCAGGTTTTGTGATAGTGGAGGAGGACAACACAGGGAACCTGGACCAGGGAATCTTCATAGCCTCCATCGTACCTTACGGACCAGCGGACAGAGACGGCAAAATCAGACCAGGTACTGAACAGGGAGCTAAGTCATCAGGATTCAGACCAGGTTACTCATCAAGTTAACAGACACACACAAACACATCATACTAGTCGTTTCATTTTTCTTTGGTTGATGGTCAGACTGATACTGTGGTTGGGTTGATTATGTAGGAGGTGAGGGCCCTCGGAGTGTGGTGTCAGGAAAATAACCTCACACTCAACGTCAACAAAACTAAGGAGGTGATTGTGGACTTCAGGAAACAGCAGAGGGAGCACCCCCCTATCCACATCGATGGGACAGTAGTGGAGAGGGTAGTAAAGTTTGAAGTTCCTCGGCGTACACATCACAGACAAACTGAATTGGTCCACCTACACAGACAGCATAGTGAAGAAGGCGCAGCAGCGCCTCTTCAACCTCAGGAGGCTGAAGAAATTCAGCTTGTCACCAAAACACTCACCAACTTCTACAGATGCACAATCGAGAGCATCCTGTCGGGCTGTATCACCGCCTGGTATGGCAACTGCTCCGCCCACAACCGTAAGGCTCTCCAGAGGGTAGTGAGGTCTGCACAACGTATCACCGGGGGCAAACTACCTGCCCTCCAGGACACCTACACCACCTGATGTTACAGGAAGGCCATAAAGATCATCAAGGACAACAACCACCGAGCCACTGCCTGTTCACCCCGCTATCATCCAGAAGGCGTGGTCAGTACAGGTGCATCAAAGCTGGGACCGAGAGACTGAAAAACAGCTTCTATCTCAAGGCCATCAGACTGTTAAACAACCACCACTAACATTGAGTGGCTGCTGCCAACACACTGACTCAACTCCAGCCACTTTAATAATGGGAATTGATGGAAATTGATGTCAAATATATCACTAGCCACTTTAAACAATGCTACTTAATATAATGTTTACATACCCTACATTATTCATCTCATATGTATATACTGTACTCTATCATCTACTGCATCTTTATGTAATACATGTATCACTAGCCACTTTAAACTATGCCACTTTGTTTACATACCCTACATTACTCATCTCATATGTATATACTGTACTCGATACCATCTACTGCATCTTACCTATGCCGTTCTGTACCATCACTCATTCATATATCTTCATGTACATATTCTTTATCCCTTTACACTTGTGTGTATAAGGTAGTAGTTTTGGAATTGTTAGGGTAGATTACTCGTTGGTTATTACTGCATTGTCGGAACTAGAAGCACAAGCATTTCGCTACACTCGCATTAACATCTGCTAACCATGTGTATGTGACAAATACATTTGATTTGATTTAATGTAGGTGGTCGTCTGATCTCTCTGAATAAGATCAGTCTGCAGGGCGTGACATTCACCAATGCAGCAGCCATCCTCCAGAGCAGCCCTGATGAGGTGGAGCTCATCGTCTCACAGCCCAAATGTACGTAGAACCTATTACAATAAAATACATCCCCACCCAACTATACGCTACATACTCTCTCATTGTCACAGTTCTCTCTCTGTCATACACTCTCTGACAGACCTTGTCTGTCTGTTTCTCCCTATACCCTCTTTTCCATGCAGGTTCTCTGAGGGACAATAAGAGCTCGCGGCCTCCCAGTACCCGGGGTATGACATTGAAGAATTGACTTAAACACTTTTGTTCTTTGGCATTATAGGTTATGATGTTGGAGAGGGAGTTCAAAAAGCCACCCACCATCTGGTGCTGTATAACCAGTAACAACTTCTATATTACCCTTTTCAGACTATAGTGTCAAACCGAACCAAACTGTGCTGGGCTGGACATTTTCTTTTTACATAGTCTTTTTCAGCACGTTTCCAGCAACTGTGGTGGATGAGTAACCAGACCAGCTCAGTACTGCTTGGTTTGGCTTGGCTCGGCTCGATACGGCTCATTAGTGTGAAAAGCCCTTCTGAGTCCTTTCTCTCCCATGCAGATTCTCTGAGGGACAGTAAGACTTCTCTGGCCCCCAGTACTCAGAGTCTGATGTTGGAGAGGGGCTTTGGGTCCCAGACCACCCTGAATGGGACAGAGGAAGCCTTGGCTCTGTCTAACATGGCCACATCTAAACATGGCACGAGACTCCACAACCCTGTGGTCCGGATCCTAGACGCTCAGGTAACACTGCCCACTGGGCACACCGTCATTTCATCGTGGAAATATGGGTAATATTTGGTTGAGACATTGATCAATGAGATTTCAACCTTTATTCACCCACTCAAAAAGACATCCAACAGTTATTTTTTTATTTCAGTACTAGTTTGAAAACTATACACAACTAATAATCAACTACATTTCAATATTGGAGTGAGGTTAAGAAAACATTGATCTGATTTGACCAAAACACACCATGAATTCAACAAGGATTACCATCATTCCACGAAATTGTAATCCACAATTAGAGCAGTAACTTGGAAGAGCATTGTGTAAACCTTTGTCTATGTAAAAACTGTTATGCAAAGTAAATAAAACGGTCAACATTTTATTACACTTGAAAAGAAAATGCTATGCACCATAAAATACTGTAGATGCAGAAGCCATTTAAACAATAAAAAGCCCCAAAAAGTCATTTCTGGCACAGGCTTCTGGAAACACACATGAGAAGTTCAAATAACCAGTAAAAGTCACTGTCGGTAAAGGCTTTAATGCTTTTAACTTCCTAATTACTATTTTATCTCCTTTGTCATTGGTCCTCCCACTGCCCCTCTTGCAATCAGGTGCATGTTTCAGGCAGGTTGACATCGCCTGTAGTATTTCTGCCTATATAGCCTTTGACTCACACCTGCTGTAAAGGGGGAAAACAGCTAGAGAAGGTATTCAAATGTCATGTAAAATGTCATCATTTGGTCTCCACTGTACCTATAATTATGCTGCAAAGGTTGGAAACCTCAAATACCCTCTTCCTTTTGTTTCCTTTCATATTCATCGTTGACATGAGGCCGTTTGTCAAGGTTCTGTATAGAACACAAAATATGTACTTTATAAGCAACACTGCAGCTCTGGCCCACATTCTCTGAGATTAGAACCTGGGGAAATAGACATTATTAGACCATATAATATTGACCATAATTGAAAATCAAACTATTCCAATAGGTCTGATCTTACCTTGCAAAACTGTGCAACAGAGGGACCACTATGTTTTGACTAGAATAGGGCAGACACAGCCTTGCTGATGGTCCTTGGGATAAATTATTTTTCTTTTGCATTTGTTGATATTTGAGATATTGTGATGAATTCTGTGGAGGCACATGGAAGAATGAAATTGTCAATTTGCGAGTATGGTGAATGATATCACAGACAAGGTCTCCATCGTCTCTTATTTATTTGACAAATATTTATTTGTCCTGGAGGACGAAGCAACCATCTCACATGTTATTCTTGATGTATGGTTGGATGTTCTTGGCAGAATGTTTAACTTGGGCTGACAGACACTTGGGTTGACATCAGTAGTAGAAATATCAAAAACAGAGTGTCCAGATAAAAAATATTTTATAACATTTTTATAATTATTAGATGATGCTTACCCGACACATTTGTCTAAATTGATGGGTAAATGTGAAGGAAATGCTATAACCAACCCCCCCAGCCACATCTAGCAACAGTAAGTGGATGGGTCACTGTTGTCTGGACATGTACTCATGTTCATGAAATACAATAGATGGCCGTAATCACCCCAAGACACACCTGGCAAATTTGATGGGTCATGTAATAATCCGGCCTAAGTGGAGTCTTTTGCTTAGACATGTAGCTAGCTAGGTAGCTAGCTAGCAAGCTAAACAATGAACCGGCATAATCCCAACTCATATTACTACCAATACAAACATTGTCAAATATGTAGTATGAATGTGCAGGTAGCTTAAGCTAACAAACTAGGTTCTATAACTAGCAATGCAGATGGATTTTGATTGGAATAATATTACTACACTGATCATACACGTAACGTTAGATAGCGAGCCAGCAAGCTAACGTTCACTAACTAACCGAGTGCTTTAACTTGCAATGAAAATAACTCTGACAAAATTAGAAACTTATTTCTGAAAATCTAGCGAGACTCTTACCCGTATACATGGATGAATGATTCATGGCAGACTGGAACCATTTCAACTATATTTTGTTTGTAGCTACATCATTTTTGGCCAGTGTTGTGTCAAGGCAATCCAGTTCACACACTGACTGTAGCGTGTGCAGAAAGTAGCCAATCACCTTTTCCAACGGATCTGTCGATAGCACATAATAAATTTAGGGCATCAATGTTGTTGAGAAAAGTAGCAAAACTTTTGTAGTTCTATAAGGCTAATGTTATATCTTTCAAAAACGGTGCGGTAGAAAGGACTATCAACACATACTGACCAGCTCATGTTATAGACAGAAGCATGCTATATGGCA
This sequence comes from Oncorhynchus kisutch, assembly GCF_002021735.2. Classification (NCBI taxonomy): domain Eukaryota; kingdom Metazoa; phylum Chordata; class Actinopteri; order Salmoniformes; family Salmonidae; genus Oncorhynchus; species Oncorhynchus kisutch. The sequence continues at coordinate 49,018,353 of NC_034184.2, read as the reverse complement.
GACCTATCTGAACTCATCTCTCGGCATGTCCATCCCATCCATTATCTCAGCCAATCATGGCTAGCTGGAAGGTACCTGTATTTTTCTGTGGCAAAACCAGATTGTATTTGTATTTACAGACAACATACAAATGTGTTATTAGGCACATGAAAGTTGTTCCAGAAGGCATTTAGGCCAAAAAACGCATTATGAAAAAAAGTTTACATTCAAATGCCTCTCCTGTGAAGAAGTAGTGACGTGCGACTTTACGCCTCGTTTCCTGAAACGAGTCACATATTGTTGGAAGTACAACAAATCTACGGCTATACCAAAGCAGGTGTCAGAAGCTGTGTATGCTTGAAAACTTTGTGCAGAGGTCAAGTGAAGGGTTGTGGTGTTCATATGAATTTTGTGTTACACTATTGACAGCCTTTTAAATGTCACTTAAAATAGTTGTGAGGTATAGGATAGGAATAATAGGATTTTTTGAAAATTCTATTTGTGCAAGAGTTGTCATCATGTCTATAGACAACAACAGATACACTGAGTGGAGACTTAATAGAATAATAGGTTAGCTGATCAAGGTCATGGCTATGAACAATGGATAAATGGATTGGTGTTCAGGGAATTTGAGAAGTTTATTTCTATGATGTCACTGTCAGTAAGAGCTGTATTATTCACAACATGTGATAGCATTCTTGGTATTAATGTATTCTCTCTCTCTCTCTCTCTCTCTCTCTCGCTCTCCACCCATCCCCTCCCTACAGGTGTGTTCTAGCTCTACCTCCATCTGCAGTCTGAGGGCTGGGAAGCAGCTGGTGGTGGAGCTGAAAAAGGCTAATGGCAGCCTGGGTATCAGTGTAGCTGTGAGTAAATCTATATACGTTACAGTAGTGTTTCCCAACCCCACACTTTGGCCATCCCATAGAAACGGTATTACTAGAATGTGTACACATGAGTGTTTCAGTCAAATTGCTGTGGTCTGAGGGGCTTTATCCCTTCTAGTAATTATATTCCTAATTTCCACTGATTACACTACTAATGTCTCAGTCACACCAATCTACAGTACACACTCCTCTATAGAGTGGAGTTTAGAGGTCAGACTAGGGGTTAGGGGTCATGCTAAAAACAACCCCTAGTGCCTTTGCCTAGCCCGTACTCATAGTCTCCTATACTTAATGCAGTATGTTCTCCAGGGGAGTCAACACCATTGTTAGTTTCAGGGGAAAGAGTCAAAGGCTAGGGGCAGGGGTAGAAGCTATGGTATAATATATACAGTACAGTACAGTATGTGTTGTATTCTCCAGGGTGGAGTGAACACCTGTGTTCATTACGGGGGGATCTACATCGAGAGTCTGGTGCCAAGGGGTGCTGCTATACAGGACGGACGCATTCAGATTGGTAACCAAACATCACTAATCAACCAATACCTGACTAGCTTCACACATTCAGATAACCAGACAGCACTAATTAATCATGTGTGTGTGTATGACAGGTGACCGACTGCTGGAAGTTGATGGGTCCAACTTGCGAGGTGTAACACAAAAACAGGCCGTGGAGAGCCTGAAGAGGACTGGAGAGGTACGATGCACACACACTCCATCCATCTTTCTCTCGCTCTTTATTATTTTTCTCTTTCCCTCTCTCTCTCTCTGACAGTGGCAAGGTAAACCATATGTTTGCAGTTGTTGTTATTTTAGCCCATGCTAATGAGCTTTAGCCTCAACCTTTAATTTAATTGATGTTAGCATGCTCTACACTGAAACCCAGGTCATAGAGCTAACATAGCGATAACATAGCGATAGCCTAGCTTAGCTCAGTCACCACCTAAAGTATTAAGACCCCTTTACTTTTTCCACATTTTGTTACATTACAGCCTTATTCTAAAATGTATGAAATAGTTTTTTTACCCTCATCAATCTATGCGCAATACCCCGTAATGACAAAGCAAAAACAGGTTTTTATAAATTTTTGCCAATGTATAAACATGTAATAAATTCTGAATACTTTCCGAATGCAATGTGTATATAAAGCCCAGATTCCAGGACAATAACTAGTAACATAACAAATCTAGCTTTTTCCTCACATGACTTCACTGGCATAATGAGTCTCTAAACACCCGTGTCTAAACCTTTACGGACAGCATTCTGTGTTTTTAGCTGTTACAGTAAGTGCTTTTTGATGTTGTTTTTTTTCTTCTGTGTATGTTCACTGAGTGTATGATCGCTGTGGGTGAATGATCGTTATGTTATATGTGCAATTGCTCTGTGTGCTTAGGTGGTGCGCCTGCTTCTAGAGAAAGAGCTCCAGGTGGCTTCACAGAGCCAATCAGGAAGCCTCAGGAGAGACAGCTCCATGGAGATGACCTTGAGTGGCAAGGACTACAGCTTTGTCACTGATGGTGAGAGGACGCACACACACAGGCACACAAACAGGCAAACACACACACACACACACACACACACTCCTGTGACTTATCTGACAGCTACATTGTGATGACTGTCACACAGGCACACTGATGCCTTACAGCTCAGTGTTCGTGTGTGCATTCCACAGTGCACATGTATGTGAGTGTGTGTGTTCCGAGTCAGAAGCACAATCTGGGTTTTACGGTTTACACACATTCCAATCTGGTGGAGGGGCATAATGTACTCAGTCATTTTTTAACAGTAGAACATGCTCATTGTTGCATGTAAATAATGTGAAGCTGAATTAAAGGTGCACTAAGCAGAAATCACTCTGCCCTTTCCTGTTTGCAAAAATTAGAATAGTTAGTCTAATTTCAGTTTGTGACAAAACAAGGAAGTATAGTGTAGAGAATCATTGTACCATCTAAACCGTTGTTTAATATCTTTTCCATAAACAAAGATTTTGCATTTTCAGCTGGTGTACAAAACCAAATGGAACTTTGAAGCATAGAAATAGTGCACATAGAACAGGGATACCGCTTCTTAGCCTTGTTATTGCAGGTACATTTGGTTGGGTCACCCAAAAAGTTACATATTGCAGCTTTAAATTAAACACAAACACACACCATCCCCCCTCTTTCAAACAGCTAAATAAAAATGCACTCTTCTCAGACAACACTCTGGATGTGCGGTTGAAGAAGAGTCTGTGTGGTTTGGGCTTCAGCTTCTACATCAGTGAGTTGAACAGTGGTTCTGACCAGGGCAGCAGTGTGGTGCAGATCAAAACTCTGTTCCAGGGTCAACCAGCCCAGGAGTCAGGACAGATCAGAGAGGGAGACATCATATTGACTGTCAATGGAAGATGGGTTTCAGGACTCAGCTACCAGGTACGCAATGTCTTTTTTTGTACAAATCCCTTTGTCAAATCTCTTTGTGTTAAGGTTCGGTGTTAAATATTTACATATGTTGACGTACCTTGCTGAATCTGAGTGCGGCCGTTTTACACTCCTAACCAATTGTGGGTTTTTTTGCGTTATTTGTAAATTATTTTGTGTATAATGTGTCTGCCACTGTCTCTTATGACCGAAAAGAGCTTCTAGAAATCAGGACAGCGATTACTCACCTCGTATTAAAATACAATGTTTTTCTTCAACGAGTCGGACGAGGTGGATTTACTCCAGACACCCGACAAGGCCCTCATCCCCATCATTCGCAGGAGAAAGAGACAGAGATATCGAGGACGAAGGTCGTGGTGCCTTGTAAGGATCTGGCAGCAAGTGGGTAATTTGCCTTTACCATCGGTCCTATTAGCCAACGTACAATCATTGGATAATAAAATAGATGAACTACAAGCACATATATCCTACCAACAGGACATTAAAAACTGTAATATCTTGTGTTTCACTGAGTCGTGGGTGAACGACCACATGAATAACATACAGCTGGTGGGTTATACACTGTATCGGCATAGATAGAACAGTATCCTCTGGTAAGACAAGGGGTGGCGGTTTATGTATATTTGTAAACAACAGCTGGTGCACGATATCTAAGGAAGTCTCAAGGTTTTGCTCGCCTGAGGTAGAGTATCTCATGATAAGCTGTAGACCACACTCTAAGAGAGTTTATATCTATTCTTCGTAGGTGTCTATTTACCACCACAAACCGATGCTTGCACTAACACCGCACACAATGAGCTGTATACGGCCATAAGGCGGCACTCCTAATGGCCGGGGACTTCAATAAAAGGAAATTGACATCCATTTTACTTAATTTCTATCAGCATATTAAATGTGCAACCAGAGGGAAAAATGTTCTAGACCACCGTTACTCCACACACAGAGACACATACAAAGCTCTCCCTCACCCTGACCATAATTATATCCTGATTCCTGCTTACAAGCAAAAACTGAAGCACCAGTGACTCGGTCAATAAAAAAGTGGTCAGATGAAGTAAATGCTATGCTACAGGACTTTTTGCTAGCACAGACTGGAATATGTTCTGGGATTCTAACGTTGGCATTGTGAAGTACACCACATCAGTCACTGGCTTCATCAATAAGTGCATTGGTGACGTCGTCCCCACAGTGACTGTACGTACATACCCCAACCAGAAGCCATGGATTACAGGCAACATTCGCATTGAGCTAAAGGATAGAGCTGTCGCTTTCAAGGAGCAGGATTCTAACCCGAAAGCTTATAAGAAATCCCACTATATCCTCCTCCGAACCATCAAACAGGCAAAGCATCAATAAGATCAAATTGTACTACTCCGGCTCCGACGCTCGTCAGATGTGGCAGGGCTTGCAAACTATTACAGACTACTTCAAGGCAAGTAGCACTGGCCAGACGGATTACCAGGACGAGTACTGCGAGCATGCGCTAACTGACTAGCAGTGTCTTCACTGACATTTTCAATCTCACCCTGTCTGACTCTGTAATACCAACATGTTTCAAGCAGACCACCATTGTCCCTGTGCCCAAAAACACTAAGGTAACCTGTCTAAATGACTACCGACCCGTAGCACTCATATCTGTAGCCATGAAGTGCTTTGAAAGGCTGGTAATGGCCCACATCAAAACCATTATCCTAGAGACCCTAGACCAACAAAAGGGACACGTGGACACCTGCCTCTGTAACTGGATCCTGAACTTCTTGACGGGCAGCTCCCAGGTGGTAAGGGTAGGTAACAACACATCTGCCATGCTGATCCTCAACACGGGGGGCCCCTCAGGTATGTGTGCTTAGTCCCCTCCTGTTCTCCCTGTTCACTCATGACTGCATGGCCAGGCACGACTCCAACACCATCATTAAGTTTGCTGATGACACAACAGTGGTAAGCCTGATCACCGACAACTATGAGACAGCCTATAGGGAGGAGGTCAGAGACCTGGCTGTGTGGTACCAGGACAACCTCTCCATAGTCTCTAGGCCGTGCTGAGTTCAAGGACATGCCCCCACTTGACCGTAGCTCGCTCGCAAAAAAGTAGGCCCAAAATTAAGCCTGACCTAAAGTTGAGATGCTTTTGGGTCACAGTGGCAGATCACCGTTGAGGCTAGAAACAATTCAACCACAGGAACGTTCCTAAGGTCCTCCCAATCTGTACAAGCATAACCTGACCGTGTGGAATTGACCCTTAAGCGTGAAAACAGGGTGTTTTCTTCTAACAGTTTACATTTACATCTTTCCCCATAGGAATACGTTGCCTGCCTGCTGATTTCAATTTTCCTGGAACAACCGGAAGTGGTTAAATTTACCTTAAAAGTGGTTTTGATTTCACAACCTACAGTTAGTGACAGATACGGCATTCATCCCTCTGTAAATAAGTCCGTTCTTAACATAAAGACGTGAAACTCAGGATTCTGTAAAAGCCTGCGCCAAGGAGGATATGTTCACTTTCAGCTTCCAGTGACAACTGGAAGTGCCATAAATTGGGGTCATAGGGGCTGTTTCAAAGGGTTAAAAAGGTCACATCTTTCCAAAATGTCATATGTGTGATTAGGCAACCCTCATGAATTGTAAATCAGTCATTTCTCCCATCAGATGTCCAAGAAAAAACACACTGTCAGGATGTAGTGACACAGTGTGGTACATACAGACACACAGAGCCTGTAATAGTTACCGGCGTTCACACCATCAAAGAACCGTCAGACCTAGAGCGCTGAAACTTAATAAACCTGTTCTAGAGCTTAAGTCAGTAGTGCATGGTGAGTTATGTGGCTCTAGAAGGTTCTCAGGCTGAGAAACAGCCTCATCCATTTGCAATATATTCAATACATTTTTAACGTTGTAAAAATGACGACATTTAGAAAAGGCCCAGAATCACAAGACTAGGTGCATTGAAACCGCCTCGGCCCATAGACTACACATTTCTGTTCGCTAGCTCGGTCAAGGACCCTGTAGCAACCCCCAAAATAAGTGCATTTTCAGCACTAATTAACATCACTGCTCGGGCTCCGAATGACCTATCGAGCCAAGATTTGAGGTCGCCTCAGCTAGGCCTACACGTAATGTCAGAACTGGACCTCCAGCTCGAATGTAACTATGTTTCTGAAGGTTTTTTATGGTATTAACAGAAGGTGCTATGAATTGTGGGCCGGCTTGGAAATATGTGATAGTTGGCTTCTAAAAGAGTTGGACAAAGTGGGTTTGGTGTCTGTATGTACAGTGGGGAGAACAAGTATTTGACACACTGCTGATTTTGCAAGTTTTCCTACTTACAAAGCATGTAGAGGTCTGTAATTGTTATCATGGGTACACTTCAACTGTGAGAGAAAGAAAATCCAGAAAAATCACATTGTATGATTTTTAAGTAATTAATTAGCATTTTATTGCATGACAAATGTATTTGATACATCAGAAAAGCAGAACATAATATTTGGTACAGAAACCTTTGTTTGCAATTACAGAGATCATATGTTTCCTGTAGTTCTTGACCAGGTTTGCACACACTACAGCAGGGATTTTGGCCCACTCCTCCATACAGACCATCTCCAGATCCTTCAGGTTCTGGGGCTGTCGCTGGGCAATACAGACTTTCAGCTCCCTCCAAAGATTTTCTTTTGGGTTCAGGTCTGGAGACTGGTTAGGCCACTCCAGGACCTTGAGATGCTTCTTATGGAGCCACTCCTTAGTTGCCCTGGCTGTGTGTTTCGGGTCGTTGTCATGCTGAAAGACCTAGCCACAACCCATCTTCAATGCTCTTACTGAGGGTAGGAGGTTGTTGACCAAGATCTCACGACACATGGCCCCATCCATCCTCCCCTCAATACGGTGCAGTCATCCTGCCCCCTTTGCTGAAAAGCATCCGCAAAGAATGATGTTTCCACCTCCATGCTTCACGGTTGGGACGGTGTTCTTGGGGTTGTACTCATCCTTCTTCCTCCAAACACGGCAAGTGGAGTTTAGACCAAAAAGCTCTTTTTTTGTCTCATCAGACCACATGACCTTCTCCCATTCCTCCTCTGGATCATCCAGATGGTCATTGGCAAACATCAAACGGACCTGGACATGCGCTGGCTTGAGCAGGGGGACCTTGCGTGCGCTGCAGGATTTTAATCCATGACGGCATAGTGTGTAACTAATGGTTTTCTTTGAAACTGTGGTCCCAGCTCTCTTCAGGTCATTGACCAGGTCCTGCCGTGTAGTTCTGGGCTGATCCCTCACCTTCCTCATGATCATTGATGCCCCACGAGGTGAGATCTTGCATGGAGCCCCAGACCGAGGGTGATTGACCGTCATCTTGAACTTCTTCCATTTTCTAATAATTGCGCCAACAGTTGTTGCCTTCTCACCAAGCTGCTTGCCTATTGTCCTGTAGCCCATCCCAGCCTTGTGCAGGTCTACAATTTTGTCCCCGATGTCCTTACACAGCTCTCTGGTCTTGGCCATTGTGGAGAGGTTGAAGTCTGTTTGATTGAGTGTGTGGACAGATGTCTTTTATACAGGTAACGAGTTCAAACAGGTGCAGTTAATACAGGTAATGAGTGGAGAACAGGAGGGCTTCTTAAAGAAAAACGAACAGGTCTGTGAGAGCCGGAATTCTTACTGGTTGGTAGGTGATCAAATACTTATGTCATGCAATAAAATGCAAATAAATTACTTAAAAATCATACAATGTTATTTTCTGGATTTTTGTTTTAGATTCCGTCTCTCACAATTGAAGTGTACCTATGATAAAAAATAACAGACCTCTACATGCTTTGTAAGTATGAAAACCTGCAAAATCGGCAGTGTATCAAATACTTGTTCACCCCACTGTATAAGTTTGGTGTCGGTATGAAATCATACTGACTGATGGCTGACTTGATGGCAGTATAATATATTGGGATTGTACATTTTATATTGGAAATGGACAGTGTACATTTCCAATGTGTTTAATGAGGGATTTTCCATCATAAAATGGAAAGGCTGAAATCAACACCAACAAGCGAATGAGGGAAAACACTATCACTGCTAGGCCATCCCGAGTTCAATGTGCCAGACAATTGGGCATTTCAGCAGTATATTAGAGCATGTCCACCTTGTGATGTTAAATGCCCATTGTAATACATTGCAAATGGACAGTGTACATTTGTACTTTTCCAATGTATTTAATGAGGGATTTTCCATCACCAAATGGACAGGCTGAAATCAACACAAACGAGCAATAGACAGTGTCTATTACACATATGCTATATTGTCCAACTTCCTATAATCATATATGGCAAATGGACATAACATACTGATTTAGTACTTTCAATACTGATATATGCCATTTGGACATGGTTCACTGACTTTTGGGCTCTGGCTGACTTCCTATTATCATATATGGCAAACGGACAAAACATAGGCCTTATGGACGAATGAAATAAAATAAGAAATGTATGTCCTTACGGTTGCTACATATGCAGAGTTGACACTTTTCCCCCCTTTTTTCTCTATTGAAAAACAGTCCAAAAAGCACTTTTTATGAGGTTTTAAAATTGCACTTTTTTTTTAGATTTTGAAGATTTCACCCTTGAGACCGGACTTTGACCATTTCCCATATGAAATCCTATGGTGGAGCGTGTTCACTGCCTTTGGAATTTTCGGAGAATGACACTTGGCATTTGCCATGTGAACTACTGTCCATTTGAGTGGTATTTGCGATTGTGTATATGTTTCGCCCAATGCCAGTAAGACGCCCTTCATTTTTGTCCATTTCATGGGGGTCTTCTCTTTTATGTTCTTTGGTGAGTCAGCATCACAGATTATTTTGACAATTTATGGAGTAGTTGCTTGAAGAGGAGGCTAGGATTTTAACCAGAAAGTGTGGGTAGTTATGTTAGTCAGCTAGCTAGCTAAAGCATGAAAGATTTGGTTCTGGTTTCTGAAAATAGGGTTAGTTCAGTGTTAAAATGCAGTGTGTCTCTGTATGTTAGCTCTGTGCTTTATTTATTTATTCCTCCTCTCTGTTCCATGTTACATTTAATTATCTGATCTAGTAGAAATTAGCTCTGTGTGTCTCACTTCCACTGCCTCTGAATTCAGGATTACACAGCGATCAGACTGTCTGCCTCAGTCTAGTTAACATGCAAATGAGTTGTTGTCATGGAATGCTTGGTGCAACTTGATACTGTATGTATCTGTGGCCCACCAATGTCACTGCACAATCTAATTTTACATTAGTGCACAAGTATGGGGAAAAATAAGTTGAGGCTAATTCAGATAATTTGTTGTGGTTAGTAAAAGCCTGCAGACCTCCCTACCAATATGCCCCTGCCCTCCGCAGCAGACACACACACCCATAATTCCTTGTACTGACCCTTGACCTCTCATCCACAGAGGGTCTTGTTCCTGCTCAGTGGGACTCTGTCTGAGGTCCACCTGACTCTCTGCAGACCTGTTCCTGGAGTACCGTCTCAACTGGACGCTGACACACTGGTGATTGTACACACACACACACACACACAGTAACAGGCAAACACATACTGAGCACTGAGTTTTATCTCACTCTTTAAATAGGTTCCATTTCCATCTCCTACCAGTGGGGTGAGGTCCAAGTCTCTAGACATCAGGCTGGGAGAAGACTACAGCCAGCTGCTCAAGCTACAGTCACACCAGATTCACCAGAACCATCAGTACAACAAGGAGAACCAGGCCCAGAAGGGGCCCATGAAGTCATCATATGCCCAGGAACAAGCCTCCGGTCAAGAGAGTCAGGACAGCGACATGAAAGCAGCTGAGAAACAGCCATCCTCACTCTCTCCCACCCCTCCCTCACCCCCCTCCCCGATTTCCCTCGCCAGCAGAAGTGACCCAGCAGACCATGAAGAGTTGTCTGTTGTGGACGAGGAAGTTTCCAAAGAAATTTGCTTGGCATCTGGTGGGTCCAAGACCAGCGTTAGTCCCATGTACACCAGGTAACATTATTGAACATTCTATATACAGTAACATATTATTGATTGCTGCCTTTTGGAAACAGGTCTCGCTTGTAAAATACATTTTGGTTTTCAATGGGATTTATCTGTATAATTAAAGGATCAAATAAATTAACACACACAACCTAACTGTGATTGAACCCTGTATGCACTTCCAGTGGCATCAGAGACAGGGCGGATGGCGGTTTGACAGGGCGGATGGCGGTTATTGTGATCGAATAACCATTCAGGCTGATAAAGAGTACTTGACCATCAGTTCAACTTCAGACAGTCCCTCTAGCCTCACCTCAAACACCTCATGTACCCCCAGTGTGGTTTCACACACCACCTCTCATACACCCAGGCCCAGATCCACCACCCCTACTAGTGTCCAATCCACCAGCCAAAATTGTACTTCCATCCCCACAGCTTGTCCTCGCAGACCACAAGCTCAACAAACCCCAATCTGTCCTCGGAAACCACCTCCGTCCAGCAGACACGATCTCAGCCCTCTTCTAGGCCTCCATCCAGCCTCTCTTCTAGGATGTCTGACCTCATCATCAGCCACTCTGTGCATCAGCCCCAGCCTGCTACACCCCCTCTTCCCAGCCTCTCCTCCCATACTGCAAACCCTAACTCCAGGACCTCCGATCGCAAACACAGCTTTACCTCCAATCGTAAACATAGCATCACCTCTGATTGCAAACCCAGCATCACCTTTAAGACTACCAATGCCTCCAACCTGACTAGTACAGTCATCCAATACCATCCCCAGCCCCCTGACACCTTGCCCCTCTCTCAACCCCCCACACACCACCCCTCTCCCCAGCCTCCCTCATTCTCACTCTCTCCCCCCATTCAGCCTGCACCCCTCCCATGCACATGTACTAGCTGGAGACAGGAGACAGAAGGGGAGGAGGATGAAAATGATGATGAGGATCCCAGAAAGGTAAGACCTAGGGCTCTATTGTAATAAACCTAATGCAATGGTCAATCTAAGCGCTTGCGGTAGCGCCATAAGAAAGTATTCAGCCCCCTTGACTTTTTCCACATTTTGTTACGTTACAGCCTTATTTTAAAATTGATAAAATACCCCATAATGACGAAGCAGAAAATAAAATATCACATTTACATAATTATTCAGACCCTTTACTCAGTACTTTGTTGAAGCACCTTTGGCAGTGATTACACTCTTGGGTCTTCTTGGGTATTTGGGAAGTTTCTCCCATTCTATGCAAATCCTCTCAAACTCTGTCAGGTTGGATGGGGAGTGTCACTGCACAGCTATTTTCAGGTCTCTCGATTGGGTTCAAGTCCGGGCTCTTGCTGGGCCACTCAAGGACATTCAGAGATGAATCCCGATGCCATTCCTACGTTGTCTTTGTGTGCTTAGGGTCAGCTTCCTGTTGGGAGGTGAACCTTCGCTCCAGTCTGAGGTCCTGAGCTCTCTGGAGCAGGTTATCATCAAGGATCTCTCTCTACTTTGCTCCTTTCATCTTTGCCTCGATCCTGACTAGTCTCCCAGTCCCAGCCACTGAAAAACATCCCCGCAGCATGATGCTGCCACCACCATGCTTAACCGTAGGGATGGTGCCAATCTTGCTTTTTTCAGATCAGAGAATCGTATTTCTCATGGTCAGAGTCCTTTAGGTGCCTTTTGGCAAACACCACATGGACTGTCATGTGTCCTTTGCTGAGGAGTGGCTTCCGTCTAGCAACTTTACCATAAAGGCCTTGTTGATCTAGTGCTACAGAGATGGTTGTCCTTCTGGAAGGTTCTCCAATCTGCAGAGGAACTCTGGAGCTCTGTCAGTGACAATTGGGTTCTTGTTCACCTCCCTGACCAAGGCCTTTCTCCCCGATTGCTCAGTTTGACCAGGCGGCCAGCTCTAGGAAGAGTCTTGGTTGTTCAAAACTTCTTCCATTTAAGAATGATGGAGGCCACTGTGTTCTTGGGGATGTTCAATGCTGCAGAAATGTTTTGGTACCCTTCCCCAGATCTGTGCCTAGACACAATCCTGTCTCAGAGCTCTACGGACAATTCCTTCGACCTTATATAGACAGGTGTGTGCTTTTCTACATCATGTCCAATCAATTGCATTTACCACTGGTGGACTCCAATCAAGTTGTAGAAACATCTCAAGGATGATCAATGGAAATAGGATGCACCTGAGCTCAATTTCAAGTCTCATAGCAAAGGGCCTGAATACATATGTAAATAAGGGGAGTGTTTTTCACTCTCTTTGTTAGAACGAACAACTAGTCAAAGCTCAAACCACGTTCATTCACCAAAGGGATCAAACACCTGCAAAGACCAAGACATTTACACGAGCACTGGTATTTATACCCTCCTGCTATGCTGCGTCTCCTCCTTACACATCTGGACAGCAAATCCATCTGTTGCTAGACATGACTTTAGTGAGACCTGTTCATTCTCACTTCATCCGACCTGACCTCGGCCCAGAATGCTCACTCCTCCCCAACTCACAACTGTCCTGTTGTCTGGAACCAGACTGTGACCCTTCTCGTCTCCATAGGATACCTGATGTCAAACAAGATGTTCTGACAGAATGTAAACTTTCCGCATTCCCCTCTCTACCCTCAGTAACATGAATAAGGATATTTCATATTTCAAGATTAGAAGTCTGTACCCATCAATCCCCCCTCATGAACATTAACTCCATACTGTTCAAATTATATCAATTTTGAAATGACTTTTAAACGAACAGAAAATAACACATGATTAACATTCACAGTTGATTATTATGTTTACACCTCCGAGATGTATGGCCTCTGATCTAGACTTACACTATGCACACTCATTTCCATCTCTCGTCAGACAACTGAGAATGACATTTCAGCTGAAGCTTTTGACTTCCTCCATTTCAGCTGGAGCTTTTTACTTTCTCCATTTCCTTATGATTCCTAAGAGAGTGTTAGCACAAGACTTGAAAAGCAGAAAGAAACACAAAACATAACAAGTATTAATATTGTGTTAAGCTATGCATAATAATATATGCAAAGAAAATCTGAAGTTTAATAACATGATGATACCCACTCTCTTCACCTGAATCTATGCCTTCTGGAACATTTTCTGCTGGGTTACACAAATATGAAAACTTCCTCATGCTTTCACCCAGTCATCCCCGTCTGGACACTGGTTACTAGAGGTGTTCCCAAGCCATGTCATTTTCACTTTGCTCCCAATCTCCTTCCTCCTCCATGGCCACCGTATGTAAACGTTGCTGTGGCCCTAATCAACTTTACCTCACCCTGAGGAAAATCAGCACTGTATATAAGTTTCAACATAAATGCCCTCAGAAGATGATATCCCAACAATGCTATCAACCTAACCCCTGCTACTACTAACACTGCCCATGACGCATACTTCAAAATACCCCTAATTTGCGCCTTAGTCCAGTTCCATGCTGTGACTATAGCATCCTTCACTACTACTAATCACACTCTGCAGGAGATGTGATGCTACTACCACAGCAAACTTCTCTTCCGGTGATATGGCCTTCTGTATACAGGGATCTGTGGCTATTCTTTCAGGCGTTGTACCTTCTTTGACAATCCCATCACTGAAAGTTGATAATAGTGTCTGAAATGACAACACGATCTCTGCTACTCTCACCATGATCTGGGTATGTGTGACGTTGAATTTAACTTCATAGTAGTCACTATATTGTGCACAGTTAGCTGTCCTTCCTCTCCTACGAGCTGTCCTCTGTAACAATATACATAGAGGAGTGGTATCGTCCCCAGAGACTCTATTACCCACTTCCTTAATTTATTAGCCAAATCTCCGCCACAGTCATATTAAATTCTGCTTACCCAATTCCCTGTGATGTTAACACCTTGGTTTTTGGGACTCCATAGAATGCACTGACATCGGTCCTGCCATAATCTGCAACCAACACTCTATAAGACTGACCCTTGACCCTCCCCCACCATCATACCATTTACACTGATGGATTTCTGTCTCAGTCACTAGTTCAGCCTCTAATTGAGTCTTCCCCCTGACACTTGACCGTAATAATTATTTGGTTCCCATATTCACCCCTTAGGATGTTGTCCAGAGTATAATTACCCCCAACAAGCTATCTTTCCCCATGTTCTTAGTCCACTGGTGTCTAAAACTTTCCCTGACCACTTCACTCCCTTAGTTGCTGTACTAAGGGGCATCACTGGTGAATAAAATCTCCTTTTACGCGATAGCACTTCCCCAACACTATCCTTTGCTGCTCCATTGTCAGCAATGGTTGTGTCAATGCTATGAACCTCCTGAAATGGTTTTAGTTTTGGTAGCATTAATCTGAAACCTGACCTTAATCTAGTTTAGTTCTTTAGACTCTATTACGTTCCTTCCACACTCAAATCAAATCAAAGTTTGTCATGTGCGCCGAATACAACAGGTGTAGGTAGACCTTACCGTGAAATGCTTACTTACAAGCCCTAACCAACAGTGCAACTTTTAAGTAAAAAATAGGTATTAGGTAAACAAAAGATAAGTAAAGAAAAAAAATATCAAAGTTGTGGGGATGTTTTTCAGCAGCAGGGACCAGGAGACTAGTCAGGTTCAAGGGAAAGATGAACAGAGAAATGTACAGAGATCCTTGATGAAAACCTGCTCCAGAGCGCTCAGGACTTCAGACTGGGGCAAAGGTTCACCTTCCAACAGACAATGACCCTAAGCACACAGCCAATACAACACAGGAGTGGCTTCGGGACAAGTCTCTGAATGTCCTTGCCAGAGCCCGGACTTGAACCTGATCGAACATCTCTGGAGAGACCTGAAAATTGCTTTGCAGCGACGCTCCCCATCCATCCTGCCAGACCTAGAGTGGCTCTGCAGAGAAGAATGGGAGAAACTCCCCAAATACAGGTGTGCCAAGCGTGTATCGTCATATCCAAGAAGACTCTAGGATGTAATCGCTGCCAAATATGCTTCAACAAAGTACAGAGTAAAGTGTCTGAATACTTAAATGTTATATTTCCTTCTCTTTTTTTGTATGAATTTGCAAACATTTGCAAAAACAAATATTTCTAAAAACCCATTTTGGCTTTGTCATTATGTGGTATTGTGTGTGTGTGTGTATGTATATGATTGAGGGGGGAAAAATATTTAATCAATTTTAGAATAAGTCTGTAGTGCAACAAAATGTGGGGAAAGTCAAGGGGTCTGAATACTTTCTGAATGCACTATATTTACACAAGCACTGGTATTTATACCTTCCTTCTATGCTGTGTCTCCTCCTTACACATCTGGACAGCCAATACATCTCTGTTGCTAGACAGGACATTAGTGAGACCTGTTCTTTCTCATTTCATCTGACTTGACCTCGGCCCAGATTCCTCATTCCTCCCCAACTCACAGCTGTCCTGTTGACAGGAACCAGACTTTGGCCCTTCTCCTCTCTATAGGATTCCTGATGTCTAACAATAACATGTTCTGACAGAATGTAATATAAAACAGCAGAGATGGTGTCCAGTCCTTTGGTCTATATATCTATCTTTGTTTCCCTCCAGGGTATGATGAAGGAGTTTGAAATGTGTGTTGTTCTGACCAAGTTGTGGCGTGGAAGTTTTGGGTTCACCATCACACGCAGCAAACTGGATGCCTGCTACTACATCCAGGACATACTGGACAACCCTGCTAAGACTGACGGACGGCTCAGACCAGGGGACAGACTAGTCACGGTACACCAGTGGAGGCCGCTGAAGGAAGAAAGGCTCATAATGGCTGGAATGGAGTCAATAGAGTGGTATCAACTACATGGAAACCACGTGTTTGATATGATTCCATTCCAGCCATTATCATGAGCCGTCCTCCACTCAGCAGTCTCCACTACGGTACACACACACACACACACCCACAGGCACACATTATCCCTTAGCGGTTTCTTCCATTTTCCCCTCTCCCAGGTCAACGGCCAGGATGTGACAAACGTGACAGATGAGGTTGCCATGTCGATCCTGAGGTCATCTCCTAGGAGGCTGAGTATGACTCTGGGGAGGGCAGTGACCAACCTGATAGCTCCACCTTCTCCAGACAACCTGCAAGACATCATTCTACACAAGACACCTACTGGACAGCTTGGTAAAAAACTGAGAGGGAGCGGGACAATTAGGATTTAGTTGAGGGAATCATCTTATGGATTGTTAAGTCGTTAAGAACCGTTTTTCAGGATAATAACGGAATGGAGCCTAAGGACAGGCAAAATCCTAGAGGAAAACAATGCAAGCCCAAATATTCACTGGAGTTGCTTACTAAGAAAACATTGAACATTCCTGAGTGTCAAGTTACAGTTTTGATTTAAAGCTACTTGAAAATCTATGGCAAGACAAAAATGGTATTGTGTGTAGATGGGTAAGGGGAAAGAATCTTTGATTTATCCATTTTGACTTCTGGCTGTAACACAACAAAATGTGGAATAAGTCAAGGGGTATGAATACTTTCAGAAATGTATATCTGGATGGTGTTCATTAGGGCACACCTTAGCAAATATTTGTAAGATGAAAACATTGTTAGTCAAGTCTAATGAACATTTCTCAGGTATAAAGCTGACAGGTGGTATAGGCAGCAAGAGGCAGGGGATCTACTGTCTGGAGGTGGTTCCTGGTTCACCTGCCTGTGAGGAAGGCAGCGTCCAACCAAACGACAGGATCCTGTACATCTGTGGCCGATGCACCATGGGAATGACTTTGGAGGATGCTGTCAAGGCCTGCGAGAACGCTCCACGCAAAGTGAAACTCAAGGCCACCAGGTGTTTTTGGAGGGCGGTGTGTGTGTGTTTGCGTGCCTTTGTGCTTGTGTGTGTGTGTATCTTCTGCATGCATGCGTGTGTGTGTGCACTCAAGTGTGTGTTTTTGTGTTAAATTAAGTTTCTTTCTTGTTGTAGAGATGATCAGCCTGTGACGCCCAAAGCCAAGAGGAATGGTGTGTATCAGACCATATAGGGGGATGATGAGCACTATGTTCAGTTCAGAACTCCTCTTGATGTGGATGACTGCTGGTTCAAAGAGAAACAGAAACTCTGGAAGGTGGCCAAGTGGTGCAATAGGTTAAGTTGATATAATGAGAGGTTCGTAGGTTGACACCTCATTGAGGATTAGATGCTATTCTCAGATCAATCGTTACCAGAGTTGATAACCATACCTCAGACAGACAGAGGCTTAATAGTTTGGGGTTTCAACCAGGGGAGGCTGCTGAGTGGAGAATGGCTCATAATAATGGCTGTAATGAAGTGTAAAGGCCTTTAATTAAGTGAATGAAATGGTATCAAAACAATGAGAACCATGTGTTTGATACAATTCCGTTCACTCCATTCTGGCCATTATTATGAGCCGTCCTCCCCTCAGCAGCCTCGACTGGTTTCAAAATAGGGTGGCAGGTAGCTTAGCGTTTAAGAGCGTTGGGCCAGTAACCGAAAGATCACTAGTTTGAATCCCAGACCCGACTAGGTGAAACATCTGATGTGCCCTTGAGCATGGCACTTAACTCTAATTCCTCTTGTAAGTCGCTCTGGATAAGAGCATCTGCTAATTGACAAAAATGCAACAGTAAATATAAACATGACAGTGTGATTCTGGGTCCTGTCTGTCTAGGTCTCAGTGACCTGAGAGAGTGGAAGAAGGAGAAGGAATGGAAGTATTTCACTCATTTTGAGGTACCTGTCTCTCCTGAGCCAGAGACACCTACTGAGCAGGGTAAGAAACTTCTCGCTCATTCTTTCTCTCTTCTCGTCTCTTTTTCTGTGTTTGTAGCCGTAGACTGTTGCTAATAGACAGGGTGCTGTGTGTGAGTGTGTGTGTGGGGGGGGGGGGGGGGGGGGGGGTGCTGACGACCACTCGGTTGTAGGCCTGATAATCATCAACAACGACGAATCAGCTGACGAATCAGCTTATAGGGAGGAGGTAAGTGAACTGGTATTGTGGTGCCAGGACAACAACCTCTCCCTAAACGTCAGCAAAAGAAAAGGAGTTGGTGGTTGACTTCAGGAAGCAAAGGGAACATGCCCTGATTCACACCAACGGGACTGCAGTAGAGAGTCAGCATTCACATCACTGAGGACTTGACATGGACCAAAAACACCACCATCTCGTCAAGAGGGCACAACAGCATCTCTTCTTCCTAAAGCGGCTGAAGAAGTTTGGCATGCTTCCCCTGGTCTTCTCAAAATACTGAGAGCGCGTCCTGACTGGTTGCATCACGGCCTGGTACAGGAATTGCTCAATCCAAGACCACAAGGTGAAGACAGCCCAGTACATCTCTGGAAACGTGCTCCCACCCATCCAGGATATCTACTTGAAACAGTGCCTGAGGAAGGCTCGTAGCTTCAAAGACCCTACACACCCCAGTCATGAGCTGTTCACACCTATACCGTCGGGCAGACAGTATCAGAGCATGAGGTCTGATACTAACAGGCTCAGAGACGTTTCTATCTACAAGCTATCAGTCTGCTGAACACATGAACTGGACTAACCACCTGCACGAACTCTCTGCACCTTAGCACACATGCACTCACTCACGCACACACCCACACAGATATACACTCATCCACACACACACACCCACATAGACATTCATGCTACACACACATCACAACCCCAACATACTGCACAATTTAAACACTTGCCCCCCAAGACATGTAAATATTGGACTATAAATTGTGCTTTCCTATGGAAGCACTGAAGCCCAAGCCCCCCCATTTTTTGTTGTTGCAGTTACCTTGTTTGAACACCTTAGTATTTAGTTTTGAATGACTCAATTGTTTTGTCTAATTAGGCCTCTTTTATTATGCAGTTTGTCATACCGTATAACGGTGGATGCAGCCATTCATTCATTGACAGTTCTTTGATAGCCTAAAGCCGAGTTGCTTTTAAATACTGGAGCATGTAAAGGGGAGAGTTTGGAGCAGAGCATAATTCAAGCAGATTTTAATTAAATTGTATCGGCCTTCTCCCCTGCTCAATTTTTGCTCTGGTACTGCTCAGCCACAAGCTCTGGGAAAGATCTGCCTAACATTTATCGTTTCCTTTATCACTATTTTAATTAGAACCCAAAGCAGGTGGAGGAAAATACATTTATTCAAAGAGAACAAATTATGCAGGGAGGTAGGTTAATCCTCCCCTGTCCTCAGTGATTCTCTCCACAGAACAAAGAGACAGGATGTAGCTTTTACAACCCAGCCCTAGCCCCCCCCCCCCCAACAATTGTTTACAGATAGATTATTTCACTGTATCACAATTCCAGTGGGTCAGAAGTTTACATACACTAAGTTGACTGTGCCTTTAAACAGCTTGGAAAATTCCAGAAAATGATGTTATGCCTTTAGAAGCTTCTGACAGGCTAATTGACATAATTTGAGTCAATTGGAGGTGTACCTGTGGATATATTTCAAGGCCTACCTTCAAATGCAGTGCCTCTATGCTTGACATCATGGCAATATCAAAAGTAATCAGCCAAGACCTCAGACAAAAGGCTGTAGACCTCCACAAGTCTGGTTCATCCTTGGGAGCAATTTCCGAACGCCTGAAGGTTCCAAGTTCATCTGCACAAACAATAGCACGCAAGTATAAACACCATGGGACCATGCAGCCGTCAGACCGCTCAGGAAGGAGACGCGTTCTGTCTCCTAGAGATGAACATACTTTGGTGTGAAAAGTGCAAATCAATCCCAGAACAACAGCAAAGGACCTTGTGATGATACTGGAGGAAACATGTACAAAAGTATCTATATCCACAGTAAACCAAGTCGACATAACCTGAAAGGATGCTCAGCAAGGAAGAAGCCACTGCTCCAAACCGCCATATAAAAGCCAGACCACGGTTTGCAAATGTACATAGTGACAAAGATCGTACTTTTTGGAGAAATGTCCTCTGGTCTGATGAAACAGAAATATAACTGTTTGGCCATAATGACCATCATTATGTTTGGAGGAAAAAGGGGGAGGCTTGAAAGCCGAAGAACACCATTCATGCATGGGGGTGGCAGCATCATGTTGTGGGGGTGCTTTGCTACAGAAGGGACTGGTGCACGTCACAAAATTGATGGCACCATGAGGGAGGAAAATGATGTGGATATGTTGAAGCAAAATCTAAAGACATCTAAAGACATCAGTCAGGAAGTTAAAGGCAGGAAGTTATTAAAGGGTCTTCCAAATGGACAATGACCCCAAGCATACTTCCAAAGTTGTGGCAAAATGGCTTAAGGACAACAAAGTCAAGGTAGTGGAGTGGCCATCACAAATTCCTGTCCTCAATCCTATAGACAATGTGTGGGCAGAACTGAAAAGGCCTGTGCGAGCAAGGAGGCCTGCAAACCTGACTCAGTTACACCAGCTCTGTCAGGAGGAATGGGCCAAAATTCATCCAACGTATTGTGGGAAGCTTGTGGAAGGCTACCCAAAACGTTTGACCCAAGTTAAACCATTTAAAGGCAATGCTATCAAATACTAATTGAGTGTATGTAAACTTCTGACCCACAGGGAATGTGATGAAATAAATAAAAGCTGAAATAAATCATTCTCTCTATTCTGACATTTCACATTCTTAAAATAAAGTGGTGATCCTAAGACAGGGAATTTTTACTTGGATTAAATGTCAGGAATGGTAAAAAACAGAGTTTAAATGTATTTGGCTAAGGTGTATGTAAACTTCCGACTTCAACTGTATATGTTTTGTAAAAGATATGGGCAATACTGTGACTTCTTCACCCGTATCTACTGCAAAGCTATTAGCCATGTTCACATATATTCCATCCGATTTCATATGTACCCCAGCTGAGATGGGACGGGACGTAAGAGGTGGTCTATTAGTTTACCTCCACAGCATCCAGCAAACTCTGCTGCTCAGCCGGAGAGAGATTTTTCAGCATTGTGTCGTTGGGGCTCTTGTCTTGATTTTTTTTCAATTTTCCCTTAGACGGACCCTTCCAATAAGAACACGTTTTATTTCCCGACATTCTCGTTGCCAGTGACCAGAAATCCCTCAATGACATTCACCAGGTTTCTCTTCTACTGAACGAATAATGTTGGTTTCACTCGGAACCTGCACAACTCGGACAGCCGGTTTATTACGTTGATTGATGTCTTTCTCCAGTCGTGACAACCTGTTGCCAAAGTTTTGTCTCTCCCAGTCATTAGTTGTGGAAACATGTTGACTCAAAGCCAGGCAATGCTGACCAGATGCTTGAAACCTGATCTGCCTTGCGCGACTCAGTGTGGGTAGATTGAGGGAACAAAGGGTCCACATGTTGGAGCCAAGTCTGTTTTTATGACCATTGCCTATAATTGTTGTATTGTTCTACTTTCAAGGTTTTTATCGGTTCACCAAGAGCTCTCAAACTATCTTTATCTCTATGCAATGTCCTGTCATGATTCTCCAGAAACAATTTCTCATCCCGTTTTCTTACTTTGGCAAAACAGTTAAAGCCCATCTTGTTTTTGTCAACTAGTTAGATTTCCTATTTTTTTCCCCAAGCTTTTTGTATATCAGACAGATTCCATCTTTGTCAACAATGACGGAGTATTTCTTTATCACTTGCCTACACCTTTCTACTTTGAAATGGTTCTTCAGATCACAAAATCGTTTTCATGCTCACAAGAGCTGTCCCGCCCTTTCCAAAGTTATTTTTTTCACTTAACAATGGCATTATATTAACTTCAAAAGTTGTATAATGTATTTTTTTAACCCCCCCCCCCCAAAAAAAAAAAAAATATATATCACCCCTTGAGAACCCAAACCTCCTATCTATAGAACACATTGTTTCTGTAGGGCCTGGTTACCCATAACGCTTGTGTTCACTTCAAACGCTTGTGGAAGGCTTACATTAACCACACATGTAAATATTGGTACTCAACTAGCAACTCACTTCTATGCAACAAGGTTTCAAAGGAACAGAGGCCTCAAACCTTTTAATAGAGGACTTGAACCCCTATAATAGATTTAACAAACCTGTAACAGAGCAAAGGACTTGAACCGTATACATCACAGATACAGTGGTTTGTCCTTCAAAATTTGCAGCGTACTGCAGCACAGCTTGCATGGTGCCACAGAATTCTATGGTACGTTATTTAAGTATCAGCCATTGTAACTATTAAAGCTAGTTAGTGCTAGTTTGAGAAGCATTTGATAGCCTCCAATAGTGGCTGTACTAGAGAATTTAAAACCTTTTTTTGTAAGAACACTGTATATGGGACTGATTTTATGAAATGTTGCTTAAAAAGTTTGATTAATATTATGGGGTTTTCTATTCCAAGAAAAATGAAAAAACGTCAAGGTTTCCATTAGGATGGAATGTAAAATATGGCA
Organism: Oncorhynchus kisutch; assembly: GCF_002021735.2. NCBI lineage: Eukaryota > Metazoa > Chordata > Actinopteri > Salmoniformes > Salmonidae > Oncorhynchus > Oncorhynchus kisutch. The sequence goes on along the minus strand of NC_034184.2, from coordinate 48,995,768 downwards.
CTGTACAACGTTACGGTCGGGAGTAGGCTACAGTACTAAAAGCATAACATTTCCACACCCTAATTTTAGTCTAACCAATACCCAAACGGAGATTCAGTGAAAATAAAAATGTCATTGATGTTGTTGTTACACTTGGGAGGAGATACTGGCTGGAAGAGATCGCCTCCCATGGGAACAGGTGGAGGCACTTAGGAGAGCAGAGGCAGCCGGAGATGGGAGCCGACGATACGAGGGAACACGGTTGGCAAGGAAACCCGAAAGTCAGAAATTTCTTGGGGGGGGCTCAGGGAGAGTGTGGCAGAGTCAGGGTTCAGACCTGAGCCAACTCCCCCCGTTTATCGTGAGGAGCAGCGATCGAAGGACTTCTGGACTTGAGAGGAAATATTGGACGGAAAGGGACCCTGGGCACAGCCTGGTGAATATCGACGCCCCAAAGAAGAACTGGAGGCGAGAAAGCAGAGAGGCGCTGGTATGAAGAGGCAGCACGGCGACGCGGATGGAAGCCCGAGAGTCCGCCCCAAAAATGTATTGTGGGGGGCTCAGGGAGAGTGTGGCAGAGTCAGGGTTCAGACCTGAGCCAACTCCCTGTTTATCGTGAGGAGCCAAGGAGGAGACCAGAACCAGAGCCGGTGTTGGAGGTGAGTGAAGCAGTGACTGTGAAGGAGTTAATGGGGAAAGTGGAGGAGAGAGTTATGAGAGAGTTGCTAGTTTGGTGCTTTAGGTATGATACTCGTCCGACGGAGCGTGTCGGGGATTTGATGGCACCTGGGTCAGCGCTCCATACTCGTCCTGAGGTGCGTGTTAGTCGGCTGGTGAAGAGTGTGCCAGCCTCACGCACTAGGCCTCCTGTGTACCTACCTAGCCTTGCACGTCCTGTGCCAGTCCTGCTCTCAGGCTCTCCAGTACACCTTCACGGTTCGGTCCAGCCTGTGCCACCTCCACACACCAGTCCTCCGGTGGCAGCTCCCCACACCAGGCTTCCTGTGCATGTCCTCTACCCAGTGCCAGCACCACGCACCAGGCCTTCAGTGCGCCTCGCCTGTTCAGCGCAGCCAGAGCCTTTCTCCTCTCTAGCGCTGCCGGAGTCTCCCGCCTGTTCAACGCAGCCAGAGCCTTCCTCCTCTACAGCGCTGCCGGAGTCCCCCGCCTGTCTAGCGCTATCAGAGCGCTCTGAAGCAGAGACTGTGAAGGAGTTAATGGGGAAAGTGGAGGAGAGAGTTATGAGAGAGTTGCTAGTTTGGTGCTTTAGGTATGATACTCGTCCGACGGAGCGTGTCGGGGATTTGATGGCACCTGGGTCAGCGCTCCATACTCGTCCTGAGGTGCGTGTTAGTCGGCTGGTGAAGAGTGTGCCAGCCTCACGCACTAGGCCTCCTGTGTACCTACCTAGCCTTGCACGTCCTGTGCCAGTCCTGCTCTCAGGCTCTCCAGTACACCTTCACGGTTCGGTCCAGCCTGTGCCACCTCCACACACCAGTCCTCCGGTGGCAGCTCCCCACACCAGGCTTCCTGTGCATGTCCTCTACCCAGTGCCAGCACCACGCACCAGGCCTTCAGTGTGCCTCGCCTGTTCAGCGCTGCCAGAGCCTTTCTCCTCTCTAGCGCTGCCGGAGTCTCCCGCCTGTTCAACGCAGCCAGAGCCTTCCTCCTCTACAGCGCTGCCGGAGTCCCCCGCCTGTCTAGCGCTATCAGAGTCTTCCTCCTCTCTAGCGCTGCCGGAGCCTCCCGCCTGTTCAGCGCAGCCAGAGCCTTCCTCCTCTACAGCGCTGCCGGAGCCTCCCGCCTGTTCAGCGCAGCCAGAGCCTTCCTCCTCTACAGCGCTGCCGGAGATTCCCGCCTGTTCAGCGCAGCCAGAGCCTTCCTCCTCTACAGCGCTGCTGGAGTCTCCCGCCTGTTTAGCGCAGCCAGAGCCTTCCTCCTCTCCTGCGCTGCCGGAGTCTCCCGCATGTTCAGCGCTGCCAGAGCCTTCCTCCTCTACAGTGCTGCTGGAGTCTCCTGCCTGTTCAGCGCAGCCAGAGCTGCCAGCCTGCATGGAGCAGCCTGAGCTGCCAGTCTGCATGGAGCAGCCAGAGCTGCCAGTCTGCATGGAGCAGCCAGAGCTGCCAGTCTGCATGGAGCAGCCAGAGCTGCCAGTCTGCATGGAGCAGCCAGAGCTGCCAGTCTACATGCTGCCAGTCTGCATGCATTAGCCAGAGCTGCCAGTCTGCATGGAGCAGCCAGAACTGCCAGTCTGCATGGAGCAGCCAGAGCTGCCAGTCTGCATGGAGCAGCCAGAGATGCCAGTCTGCATGGAGCAGCCAGAGCTGCCAGTCTGCATGGAGCAGCCAGAGCCGCCAGTCTGCATGGAGCAGCCAGAGCCGCCAGTCAGCCAGACTCTTCCAGATCTGCCAGTCAACCAGACTCTTCCAGATCTGCCAGTCAACCAGACTCTTCCAGATCTGCCAGTCAACCAGACTCTTCCAGATCCGCCAGCCAGCCAGGATCTGCCGGAGCAAACTACCTGCCTGAGCTTCCTCTCAAGTGCTGAGCTTCCTCTCAGTGCTGAGCTTCCTCTCAGTGCTGGGCTTTCCCTCAGTGCTGGGCTTTCCCTCAGTGCTGGGCTTCCCCTCAGTCCCGAGCTGCCCCTCAGTCCCGAGCTGCCCCTCAGTCCCGAGCTGCCCCTCAGTCCCGAGCTGCCCCTCAGTCCCGAGCTACCCCTCAGTCCCGAGCTTCCCCTCAGTCCCGAGCTTCTACCTCAGTCCCGAGCTGCCCCTCAGTCCAGTGGGGTCCTTGGTGAGGGTTATTAGGCCTAGGTCGGCGGCGAGGGTCGACAATCAAAGGACGCATTACAGGGGGACTAAGACTTGGTTGGAGTGGGGTCCACGTCCCGAGCCGGAGCCGCCACCTTGGACAGACGCCCACCCGGACCCTCCCCTATGGGTTTTAGTGTGCGGCCGGGAGTCCGCACCTTGGGGGGGGGGGGGGGGGGTTCTGTCACGCCCTGGTCTTAGTATTTTGTGTTTATATATTTATTTGGTTAGGCCAGGGTGTGACATGGGGTTATTTTGTGATGTGTTGTGGTATTGGGGGTTTTAGTAGGTATTGGGATTGTGGCTGAGTAGGGGTGTCTAGCATAGTCTATGGCTGCCTGAGGTTATCAATCAGAGTCAGGTGATTCTCGTTGTCTCTGATTGGGAACCATATTTAGGTAGCCTGGGTTTCACTGTGTGTTTGTGGGTGATTGTTCCTGTCTCTGTGTTAGTTGTCACCAGACAGGCTGTATAGGTTTTCACATTCCATTTGTTGTTTTGTATTGTTCGTTTTCATCGCTATTAAAGATGTCTCGAATTAACCACGCTGCATTTTGGTCCGACTCTCCTTCGACGGAAGAAAGCCGTAACAGGTAAACGTTGTTTAGAATCAATCCTCAAGGTGTTTTTCACATATCTCTTCATGATCTATTGTTCGTTGAAAGCCTCCTCTCTCCTCTCAATCATTGGATGACTGCGTGCAGCTTGTAGATTACGCACCAATTTAGACAAAGGACACCGGGCGGACCCCTGGTAAATGTAGTCTCTTATGGCCAATCTTCCAATGATATGCCTACAAATACGTCACAATGCTGCAGACACCTTGGAGAAACGATAGAAAGGGCAGGCTCATTCTCGGCGCATTCACAGCCATATAAGGAGACAATGGAAAACAGAGCCTCAATTCTGCCCATTTCCTGGTTGAAGTTTCATCTTGGTTTCGCCTGTAGCATGAGTTCTGTGGCACTCACAGATAATATCTTTGCCGTTTTGGAAACGTGAGTGTTTTCTTTCCAATGCTGCCAATTATATGCATAGTCGAGCATCTTTTCGTGACAAAATATTGCGCTTAAAACGGGCACGTTTTTTTTATCCATAAATTAAAAGAGCGCCCCCTATATCCAAGAAGTTATTAGGCTACTGTGCAGTCTGGCAAATAAACATAGTCTACAGTACATGGGAAAGTGCCTAATTCCTTACATAAGGGAGAGCAGGCCATGTCCAGACTTTCTCGGTGACCTCAAGTACTCATTAACTCTGTCTTTTATGCTTTTTCGGGTTGCATCAGTCATGGACAGAAACTTCTGAGACAGTGTTAATGATGAACACCCCGAGATTCACTGGTAAGCCACATTTGCCTTGGTCAAGTTATGTTGTCAGAAGAGGAATGGAATTGTCAGGGTGTACTGATGACCGGACGAACCTTCCAGTTATGTTGACTCTGCCTGTCAGAGGTGGAGTTCCAGAGCTCACAGGTGTGCCTGGCATAGATTGTGACTCTATCTCGTTCCTCGCTCTCTTCAATGCGTCATTCTCCGCCTGATTCTCCGCCAATGCCGCCTGGCTCTGGAACAATGCATCAGCTGTCGTCCGTATCTCTACCCTCCAGATAATGTTTCGATTTCTGCTGTTCTGCCTTTACTGACTCGATCTCTGTATTCAAAGTTTGAATCTGATCCATGTGCACCTTCATCAGATGAGCAGAATGGTACCGTCCTGAGCCACCATCAATTACAGTGCGTACACATTTTAAGAATCTAGCAAAACTAACCACTTAATTGGCAACAATGCGTTTTTTCGGTGCGGCCCGTGTCCAGCCCTTTAAGTATTCTTACACCCTTTATGTCTTTACACCCTTTATGTCTGTATGAACGTTTCACGAACCCATGCCAAATGAAATGTATTCAAAATAGCTTGTCATCAAAACTTTTAGTTCCATTGGCTCTCAAAGTTGTCCGTCAAACCCTGTGTTGACATCAACCGAGTGATGTCACACACTCTGGCACCAGGGAAGCAGAATGTCAGAGGTAAGTTGCACTTTAATTACTGTCTGCCTTTGTAATATTATACACTTGAGTGTACAAAACATTAGGAACACCTGCTCTTTCCATGAAATAGACCAGGTGAATCTTGGTGAAAGCTATGATCCCTTATTGATGTCACTTGTTAAATCCACTTCAATCAGTGTAGGTGAAGGGGAGGACACTGTTTAAATAAGGATTTTTAAGCCTTGAGACAATTGAGACATGGATTTTGTATGTGTGCCAGTCAGACGTTATGCATAATGTGTTCCCCCACATATGAAACATTCCACTTTTTCCCGATGCCTTTTTTTGTCACCTGATGCACTGCACCACTTCCACTGTTGGCCTTTAAAAAAAAAATTCTTCAGCATTACTAGCAGCCATCTCCATCCCTTGAGATATTTCCCATGCTCTCTTGAAAGTCAGTGTGGCTTTCCCCAGCAAACGGCACTGTATGCGGTCCTCAGTAATGCCACAGACTAATCTGTCACGGAGCATGTCCTCTAACATAGCCCCAAACTCACAATGTTCAGAGAGTTAACGTAATTCAGCAACAAAGTTAGCAATAGACTGACCTGTTTCCGAAAATGTCATTTAAACTTGAACCTCTGGACAATCACTGGATGCTTTGGATTGTGATGAGTCTGAATGAGAGCAACTAGATCCACAAAGGGAATTTCTCCCTGTCTCTGTGGGGTAGCCAAATTCCCCATTAGCTTGTAGGTTTTAGCCACACTCACACTCAAGAGAATAGAGCACTTGTTTAGCCTCATCTGTAATTCCATTTTCCCCAAAAATGTGTCCCAGCCTTTCCACATATTCCATCCAGTCCTCGTTCTCTTCCACAAACTCAGTGATAGTCCCTAACATTGCCAACTTGCTACTGATTGTCACCATAGGCATTTCCCTCCAGCAGCGGCTACTCTCCGTTGCTCATTAGGCTAGCTGGCTAACTGACTGCATCCACTGTTTCTTAGCTAGCCCATCGCCCTGCAGATGCTGATCAAGTTTTATCCTTGTCGCCAAAAAGATGTAGTAACTTGACAAGGAATGCCCACACGCATTTCTATATTACTTTCCTTTATTTTCAACCTAAGAAATAAAAGGTGTACAGCCATGTACAAATGTTACCAATATTGCAAAACGATACAGCCCACTCAACATGTGATAGTCACCTTTTACAGATTCGACTGTGGGTGATGACCTCATCAAAGGGGAAAGGTCACAGTCAATGCTAATGCAAATAATAACATGCACACATGAATACCAATCATACTATACTGCAGGTAAGTACAATATATATTCAATGTAATTATTTATATGGTGTCAACACTATAACAAATATCTAGACTTTCCTAATATGAAGCACATTGCTTGTCTTTACAACATGAGTATAGCCTACCTGACTGGCATGAAAATGAACCACGGGAAAAGCGTCCTCCATTTGCTATTTAAGTGCATAGAGACAGGTGCATGATAATATTCCACTGTAGAGGTCGACCAATTATGAGTTTTCAATGCCGATACCGATTAATGGAGGACCAAAAAAAGCCGATACCAATTAATTGGCCCATTTAATTTTTTAAATTTGTAATAATGACAATTACAACAATACTGAATGAACACTTATTTTAACATCAATAAAATAAATTTAGCCTCAAATAAATAATGAAGCATGTTCAATTTGGTTTAAATCATGCAAAAACAAAGTGTTGGAGAAGAAAGTAAAAGTGTGCCATGTAAAAAAAAAAAGCTAATGTTTAAGTTCCTTGTTCAGAACATGAAAACTGGTGGTTCCTTTTAACATGAGTCTTCAATATATCCAGTTTGTAGTTATTTAAGGTTGTAGTTATTATTGGAATTATAGGACTATTCCTCTCTATACCATTTGTATTTCATATACCTTTGACTATTGGATGTTCTTATAGGCACTTTAGTGTAACAGTATAGCTTCCGTCCCTCTCCTTGCCCCTACCTGGGCTCGAACCAGGAACACATCGACAACAGCCACCCTCAAAGCATCGTTACCCATCACTCCACAAAAGCCGCAGCCCTTGCGGAGCAAGGGGAACAACTTCTCCAAGACTCACAGTGAGTGATGTTTGAAACACCATTAGCGCACACCCCGCTAACTAGCTAGCCATTTTACATCAGTTACACCAGCCTAATCTCGGTAGTTGATAGGCTTGAAGTCATAAACAGCGCAATGCTTGAAGCATTGCGAAGAGCTGCTGGCAAACGCACGAAAGTGCTGTTTTAATGAATGCTTACGAGCCTGCTGCTGCCTACCATCGCTCAGTCAGAATGCTCTATCAAATCAGACTTAATTATAACATAACACAAATAAATACGAGCCTTTGGTCATTTATTTATTTATTTCACATTTATTTAACCAGGTAGGCAGGTTGAGAACAAGTTCTCATTTACAATTGCGACCTGGCCAAGATAAAGCAAAGCAGTTCGACACATACAACGACACAGAGTAAAACAAACATACAGTCAATAATACAGTATAAACATGTCTATATACGATGTGAGCAAATGAGGTGAGATAAGGGAGGTAAAGGCAAAAAAAGGCCATGGTGGCAAAGTAAATACAATATAGCAAGTAAAACACTGGAATGGTAGATTTGCAATGGAAGAATGTGCAAAGTAGAAATAAAAATAATGGGGTGCAAAGGAGCAAAATAATAAATTAAATACAGTAGGGAAAGAGGTAGTTGTTTGGGCTAAATTATAGGTGGGTTATGTACAGGTGCAGTAATCTGTGAGCTGCTCTGACAGTTGGTGCTTAAAGCTAGTGAGGGAGATAAGTGTTTCCAGTTTCAGAGATTTTTGTAGTTCGTTCCAGTCATTGGCAGCAGAGAAGTGGAAGGAGAGGCGGCCAAAGAAAGAATTGGTTTTGGGGGTGACTAGAGAGATATACCTGCTGGAGTGTGTGCTACAGGTGGGAGATGCTATGGTGACCAGCGAGCTGAGGGAAGGGGGGACTTTACCTAGCAGGGTCTTGTAGAAGACATGGAGCCAGTGGGTTTGGAGACGAGTATGAAGCGAGGGCCAGCCAACGAGAGCGTACAGGTCGCAATGGTGGGTAGTATATGGGGCTTTGGTGACAAAACGGATTGCACTGTGATAGACTGCATCCAATTTGTTGAGTAGGGTATTGGAGGCTATTTTGTAAATGACATCGCCAAAGTCGAGGATTGGTAGGATGGTCAGTTTTACAAGGGTATGTTTGGCAGCATGAGTGAAGGATGCTTTGTTGCGAAATAGGAAGCCAATTCTAGATTTAACTTTGGATTGGAGATGTTTGATATGGGTCTGGAAGGAGAGTTTACAGTCTAACCAGACACCTAAGTATTTGTAGTTGTCCACGTATTCTAAGTCAGAGCCGTCCAGAGTAGTGATGTTGGACAGGCGGGCAGGTGCAGGTAGCGATCGGTTGAAGAGCATGCATTTAGTTTTACTTGTATTTAAGAGCAATTGGAGGCCACGGAAGGAGAGTTGTATGGCATTGAAGCTTGCCTGGAGGGTTGTTAACAGTGTCCAAAGAAGGGCCAGAAGTATACAGAATGGTGTCGTCTGCGTAGAGGTGGATCAGAGACTCACCAGCAGCAAGAGCGACATCATTGATGTATACAGAGAAGAGAGTCGGTCCAAGAATTGAACCCTGTGGCACCCCCATAGAGACTGCCAGAGGTCCGGACAGCAGACCCTCCGATTTGACACACTGAACTCTATTAGAGAAGTAGTTGGTGAACCAGGCGAGGCAATCATTTGAGAAACCAAGGCTGTCGAGTCTGCCGATGAGGATGTGGTGATTGACAGAGTCGAAAGCCTTGGCCAGATCAATGAATACGGCTGCACAGTAATGTTTCTTATCGATGGCGGTTAAGATATCTTTTAGGACCTTGAGCGTGGCTGAGGTGCACCCATGACCAGCTATGAAACCAGATTGCATAGCAGAGAAGGTATGGTGAGATTCGAAATGGTCGGTAATCTGTTTGTTGACTTGGCTTTCGAAGACCTTAGAAAGGCATGGTAGGATAGATATAGGTCTGTAGCAGTTTGGGTCAAGAGTGTCCCCCCCTTTGAAGAGGGGGATGACCCCAGCTGCTTTCCAATCTTTGGGAATCTCAGACTACACGAAAGAGAGGTTGAACAGGCTAGTAATAGGGGTGGCAACAATTTCGGCAGATCATTTTAGAAAGAAAGGGTCCAGATTGTCTAGCCCGGCTGATTTGTAGGGGTCCAGATTTTGCAGCTCTTTCAGAACATCAGTTGAACGGATTTGGGAGAAGGAGAAATGGGGAAGGCTTGGGCGAGTTGCTGTGGGGGGTGCAGTGCTGTTGACCAGGGTAGGAGTAGCCAGGTGGAAAGCATGGCCAGCCGTAGAAAAATGCTTATTGAAATTCTCAATTATGGTGGATTTATCAGTGGTGACGGTGTTTCCTATCTTCAGTGCAGTGGGCAGCTGGGAGGAGGTGTTCTTATTCTCAATGGGCTTTACAGTGTCCCAGAACCTTTTTGAGTTAGTGTTGCAGGAAGCAAATTTCTGCTTGAAAAAGCTAGCCTTGGCTTTTCTAACTGCCTGTGTATAATGGTTTCTAGCTTCCCTGAACAGCTGCATGTCACGGGGGCTGTTCGATGCTAATGCAGAACGCCATAGGATGTTTTTGTGTTGGTTAAGGGCAGTCAGGTCTGGGGAGAACCAAGGGCTATATCTGTTCCTGGTTCTAAATTTCTTGAATGGGGCATGTTTATTTAAGATGGTTAGGAAGGCATTTAAAAAAAAATATCCAGGCATCCTCTACTGACGGGATGAGATCAATATCCTTCCAGGATACCCCGGCCAGGTCGATTAGAAAGGCCTGCTCGCTGAAATTTTTTAGGGACCGTTTTACAGTGATGAGTGGAGGTCGTTTGACCGCTGACCCATTACGGATTCAGGCAATGAGGCAGTGATAGCTGAGATCTTGGTTGAAGACAGCAGAGGTGTATTTAGAGGGCAAGTTGGTTAGGATGATATCTATGAGGGTGCCCGTGTTTAAGGCTTTGGGGAGGTACCTGGTAGGTTCATTGATAATTTGTGTGAGATTGAGGGCATCAAGTTTAGATTGTAGGATGGCTGGGGTGTTAAGCATGTTCCAGTTTAGGTCGCCTAGCAGCACGAACTCTGAAGATAGATGGGGGGCAATCAGTTCACATATGGTGTCCAGAGCACAGCTGGGGGCAGAGGGTGGTCTATAGCAGGCGGCAACGGTGAGAGACTTGTTTTTAGAGAGGTGGATTTTTAAAATTAGAAGTTCAAATTGTTTGGGTACAGACCTGGATAGTAGGACAGAACTCTGCAGGCTATCTTTGCAGTAGATTGCAACACCGCCCCCTTTGGCAGTTCTATCTTGTCTGAAAATGTTGTAGTTTGGAATAAAAATTTCTGAATTTTTGGTGGTCTTCCTAAGCCAGGATTCAGACACAGCTAGAACATCCGGGTTGGCAGAGTGTGCTAAAGCAGTGAATAGAACAAACTTAGGGAGGAGGCTTCTAATGTTAACATGCATGAAACCAAGGCTATTACGGTTACAGATGTCGTCAAAAGAGAGCGCCTGGGGAATAGGAGTGGAGCTAGGCACTGCAGGGCCTGGATTCACCTCTACATCGCCAGAGGAACAGAGGAGGAGTAGAATAAGGGTGCGGCTAAAAGCAATACAAATTGGTCGTCTAGAACTTCTGGAACAGAGAGTAAAAGGAGGTTTCTGAGGGCGATAAAATAGCATCAAGGTATAATGTACAGACAAAGGTATGGTAGGATGTGAATACAGTGGAGGTAAACCTAGGTATTGAGTGATGAAGAGAAAGATAAGTCCCCAAAAAGTATATTTCGGTGCCTGCGGGCGACTGTTCATTCTCTGAGGGAGAAAGTGTAAAGATGAGAAGGAGAACTGGACGTGAACTTTGTTGGCTTGCTATTACTATAGCACATTTTGTTAGGCCTGTTATTGACCTCACATTAAGACAGATTCGACTAACTTACATTTAAACATGTTGACTCAAAAGCTGCACTGACAGATAATGTTAAGATAACTAATTAACGTGAGGGACTACCCAGTCTAGCTAGCAGCAGTGCTGCTTAATTAGAAACCTAGCAAATTTTATGAGCAGAGTTTTGACAGTACAGTTATTGATTAGCTATCTGGACACTGAATCCGACTGCTGGAGCTCTGTTCACCACCCGACAAAGTATCACTAACTAACCAATTACTGTCTAAGCAAGGACTGTCCAAATATGCATTTAAAAAAAATAAAAATGGCTTTAGATGGCTTAGCTACTTTTGGAAATGTTGAAGGAATTATCTAAAGGACTCTCAAACCATGAGAAACAAGAATCTCTGGTCTGATGAAACCATGTCACGACTTCCGCCGAAGTCGGCTCCTCTCCTTGTTCGGGCGACGTTTAGCGGTTTGACGTCACCTGCTTTCTAGCCATCGCCGCTCCATATTTCATGTATCCATTTGTTTTGTCTTGTTCCCTTTACACCTGGTTTGCATTCCCCAATCAATCCATATGTATTTATTCCTCTGTTCCCCATCATGTCTTTGTGTAAGATTATTTGTGTTACGTGTATTTTGGAATTGTGGATATTGTTATGCGTATTACTTTTTGTCTATGTTCTGTGTTTGGGCACATTTTATGTTACTTTGTGCTGTCATTTTGGACCGGAATAAAAAGTGTGCCTGTTCATTACACTCTGCTTTCCTGCACCTGACTTCGCCTCCAATACACCCTCCTAACACTTCATGTCTGGAGCAGAACTGGTACCTTCTCTGCGGTGAAGCATGGTGGTGTTAGCATCATGCTGTGGGGATGTTTTTCAGCGGTTTGGCCTGGGAGACTAGTCAGGATTGAGGGTAAGATAAACAGAGCAGAGAACATAGAGATCCTTAACTTCTTGACGCTACCCATCCCGTTAGCGGGATCATTTTCGTCAGCATCCGCTGAATAGCATAGCGCCACAGTCAAATAATATTTCATGAAATCACAAGTGCAATATTGCAAAACACAGTTTAGCCTTTTGTTAATCTACCTGTCGTCTCAGATTTTGAAATGATGCTGTACAGCGAAAGCAATCCAAGCGTTTGTAAGTTTATCGATAGCATAGCAAAACATGTACACTAAGCAAGTAGCTAGGTCACAAATCAGAAAAGCAATCAAATTAATCGCTTACCTTTGATCTTCGGATGTTTTCACTCACGAGACTCTTTTACACAACAAATGTTCCTTTTGTTCCATAAAGATTATTTTTATACCCAAAATACCTCCGTTTGTTTGTCGCGTTATGTTCAGAAATCCACAGGAAAGAGTGGTCACAGAAATCATATCCATAATGTCCACAGAAACATGTCAAACATTTTTTATAATCAATCCTCAGGTTGTTTTTAAAATATATATTCGATAATCTATCAACCGGGTGTGTAGGTTTTTCAATAACACCGGGAGAAACAATGGCTGCAGTACTCTGTAGCGCAAAACTCACTCTGAGAGCCCCCACCTATCCACTTACGCAATGTGATCTTTCACGCTCATTTTTCAAAATAAAAACCTGAAACTATGTCTAAAGACTGTTGACACCTTAGGGAAGCAACAGAAAAAGGAATCTGGTTGATATCCCTTTAAATGGAGGATAGGCATGCATAGGAACAGAGAGGTTTCAAAATAAGAGGCACTTCCTGATTGGATTTTCCTCAGGTTTTCTCCTGAAATATCAGTTCTGTTATACTCACAGACACTACTTTTACAGTTTTGGAAACTTTAGAGTTTTCTATCCTAATCTGACAATTATATGCATATTCTAGTTTCTGGGGCTGAGAAATAGGCCGTTTCAAATGGGTACGTTTTTTAGCCAAAAACAAAAATACTGCCCCCTACACGCAAAAGGTTTATGAAAACCTGCTCCAGAGCGCTCAGGACCTCAGACTGGGGCAAAGGTTCACATTCCAACAGGACTATGACACAAAGTACACAGCCAAGACAACGCGAGTGGCTTCGGGACATGTTTCTGAATGTCCCCGAGTGGCCCAGCCAGAGCTCGGACTTGAACCCGATCGAACATTTCTGGAGAGACCTGAAAATAACTGCAGCAACGCTCCCCATCCAAACTGACAGAGCTTGATAGGATCTGCAGAGAAGAATTGGAGTAACTCCCCAAATACAGGTGTGCCAAGCTTGTAGCGTCATAAACAAGAAGACTCAAGGCTGTAATAGCTGCCAAAGGTGTTTCAACAAAGCACTGAGTAAAGGGTCTGAATACTTAAAGTGTTATTTCAAGATTTTATTGTTAATACATTTGCAAAAATATGTAAAAACCATTTTTGCTTCGTCATTATGGGGTATTGTGTGTCGATTGATGAGGGAATAAAACAATTTAATAAGGCTGTAACATATCAAAATGTTGATAAAGTAGTGGAGTCTGAATACGTTCCGAATGCACTGTATATTGTTGAAGTGAAAAATGTGGCTCTTGAAGAGGCTTTGTTTTGTGACTGGAGGGATATAACTATTTTCAAGGTCAAACAGGCATTGATACAGTGTATGTGTTAGATTAATCTTGTTTCACTATAAGTCTGCATTGGTTATGGTACCTTTGCTTATGAATAAGATGAGGAGCGGGGGTGTGTCTATTTGTCAATAACAGCTGTGCGATGTCTAATATTAAAGAAGTCTCGAGGTATTGCTCACCTGAGGAAGAGTACCTTATGATAAACTGTAGACCACAAAATCTACCATGAGAGTTTTCATCTACAAATATTGTTTGTAGCCGTCTATTTACCACCACAAATCGTTGCTGGCGCTAAGACCGCACTCAATCAGCTGTATAAGAAAAACAAGAAAATGCTCATCTAGTGTTGCCGAGGAAACTTAAATCATTTTTACTTAATTTCTACCAGCAAGTCACATGTGCAACCAGAGGAAAAATACTCTCGACCACCTTTACTCCACACACAGAGATGCATTCAAAGCTCTCCCTCGCCCTCCATTTGGCAAATCTGACCATAACTCTATCCTCTTGATTCCTGCTTACAAGCAAAACCTAATGCAGGAAGTACCAGTGACTCGCTCAATACAGAAGTGGTCAGATGGCTACAGGACTGTTTTGCTAGCACAGACGGGACTTTTTTCCAGGATTCATCCAATGGCATTGAGGAGTATAGCACCTCAGTTATCGGCTTCATCAATAAGTGCATCGACGACATCATCTCCACAGTGACCGTACATATCCTAACCAGAAGCCATGGATTACAGGCAACATCCGCATCAAGATAAAGGCTAGGAGCGGGACACTAATTCTTATAAGAAATCCCGCTACACCCTCAGACGAACCATCAAACAGGCAAAGCATCAATACAGGATTAAGATTGTATCCTAGTACTCCGGCTCTAACGCTCGTCGGATGTGGCAGGGCTTGAAAACTATTACAGACTACAAAGGGAAACCCAGCCGCAAGCTGCACAGTGACACGAGGATACCAGATGAGCTAAATGCCTTTTATGCCCACTTTTAGGCAAGCAACACTGAAGCATGCATGAGAGCACCAGCTGTTCCGGACGACTGTGTGATAATGCTCTCGGTAGCCGATGTGAGCAAGACCTTTAAACAGGTCAACATTCAAAAAGCTGCGGGGCCAGACGGATTACCAGGATGTGTACTCAAAGCATGCGCGGACCAACTGGCAAGTGACTTTACTGACATTTTCAACAATACTCAGGGGTCTGTGCTTAGTTCCCCCCTGTACTCCCTGTTCACCCACAACTGCATGGCCAAACACGACTCCAACACCATCATTAAGTTTGCTGACGACACAACAGTGGTAGGCCTGATTACCTACAGCGATGAGACAGCCTACAGGGAGGAGGTCAGGCCAGGACAACAACCTCTCCTTCAATGTGAGCAAGACAAAGGAGCTGATTGTGGACTATAGGAAAAGGCGGGCCGAACAGGCCCCCATTCTCATCCACGGGGCTGAAGTGGAGCTGGTCAAGAGTTTCAAGTTCCTTGGTGTCCACATCACAAATGAAATATCATCATCCAAACACACCAAGACAGTTGTGAAGAGGGCACGACAAAATCTTTCCCCCCCCCAGGAGACTGAAAAGATTTGGCATGGGTCCCCAGATCCTCAAAGTTCTACAGCTGCACCATCGAGAGCACCCTGACCGGTTGCATCACCGCCTGGTATGGCAACTGCTAGGCATCTGACCGTAAGGCGCTACAGAGGGTAGTGCATCCAGCCCAGCACATCATTGTTGCCAAGCTTCCTGCCATCCAGGATCTATATACTAGGCGGTGTCAGAGGAAAGCCCAAAAAATTGTCAGACTCCAGTCCCCCAAGTCATAGTCTGTTCTACTCCCCACCCCCCCATTTGTTTTAACACTGCTGCTACTTGCTGTTTATTGTCTATGCATAGTCACTTTACCCCTACCTACATGTACAAATTGCCTTGACTAACCTGTACCCCCTGCACATTGACTCGGTACCGGTACCCGCTGTATATAGCCTTGTTAAACTGCATTGTTGGTTAAGGGCTTGTAAGTAAGCATTTCATGTTGTATTGGGTGCATGTGACAAAGTTTGATTTGATCAATGATGGTTGTTCCTAATACTTTGCAAATAGCTTTTGCCTCTCAGTAGATTTGGTTACGTTGATCAGGGTTGAGGAACAGTAGCTATCAATTACCTTACCTGCCCTACTGGCCTTTGCGTTGACCATAGGACTTACATAACATAGCAAACTTTAATGTTCTTGCAGAGATATGTCTTATAAGCTCTCCTCTGTCTCATTTTGTTCCGTCTCTTTGTGTTTGTTCTGCAGCTAAAGCCGTGACCGAGACCACTGGGAAATTCAGATCACGTCTCTCTGTCACCTCAGGTCAAGATGTAAGTAATATCGCTGTCTACCTATCTCTTTTTCTTTCTCGCTCTCATTATCTCTCTCTTTCTATCGCTCTCTCTCTTCCTCTCTCTTTCTCTCAGTGATGACACAGGTTGAAGCTAGAGTCATCTGTGCTTTCGGCTCTGGGGGCTGTGTGGGCATTCTCTTCACCTGATTAATGCATTCATATTTTACTGCTCAAACACTGCTCACTTCACCCTGTTGGCAGAGAATTGCTTAACTTCTTTGATATACGGGGCGCTCTTTTAATTTTTGGATAAAAAACGTTCCCGTTTTAAACAAGATATTTTGTCACGAAAAGATGCTAGACTATGCATGTAATTGACAGCTTTGGAAAGAAAAAACTCTGACGTTTCCAAAACTGCAAAGATATTATCTGTGAGTGCCCCAGAACTAATGCTACAGGCGAAACCAAGATGAAATTTCATACAGGAAATGCCCCAGATTCTGAAGGCGCTGTGTTCCAATGTCTCCTTATATGGCTGTGAATGCGCCAGGAATGAGCCTGCACTTTCTGCCGTTTCCCCAAGGTGTTTGCAGCATTGTGACGTATTTGTAGGCATATCATTGGAAGATTGACCATAAGAGACTACATTTACCAGGTGTCCGCCCCGGTGTCCTTCGTCGAAATTGTTGTGTAATCTCTAGGTCCATGCGCGTTCCATTTCTTCAGAGGAGAAACTAAACTGCCACGAATGATTTATCATCGATGGATATGTGAAAAATACCTTGAGGATTGATTCTAAACAACGTTTGCCATGTTTCTGTCGATATTATGGAGTTAATTTGGAAAAAAGTTCGCGTTGTACTGACTTAATTTTCGGGTTTTTTCTTACCCAAACGTGATGAAGGAAACGGAGCGATTTGTCTACACAAATAATATTTTGGGAAAAACTGAACATTTGCTATCTAACTGAGTCTCCTCATTGAAAACATCTGAAGTTCTTCAAAGGTAAATGATTTTATTTGAATGCTTTTCTTGTTTTTGTGAAAATGTTGCATGCTGAATGCCAGGCTTAATGCTATGCTAGGCTATCAATACTGTTACACAAATGCTTGTTTAGCTATGGTTCAAAAGCATATTTTGAAAATCTGAGATGACAGTGTTGTTAACAAAAGGCTAAGCTTGAGAACAAATATATTTATTTCATTTCATTTGCGATTTTCATGAATAGTTAACGTTGCGTTATGGTAATGAGCTTGAGGCTGTATTCACGATCCCGGATCCAGGATGGCTAGAATCAAGAGGTTAATGCACTTATATTTTTACTGTCTTGGTACAAGGGGTATGGGGAAATGCCTAACTTCCTAAACTGAATTTTCACTTAATCAAGCATTGATATCAATGGGAGACTTAGTGCAAATTTGACTTTAAGTGGCAGTTAGAATTGACCCCTTATGAGTGGATTTGTAACGTCCCCCTTTCCCTCTATCAGAGCTGTATCTTGCAGATAGATGTCTGTAAGCCAGAGGGAGGGTGGCTGGGCTTTGCTCTGATTGGAGGATGCAATGGGAGCGTGCTCAGAGTGAAGAAGATCTGCACTGGAGGCGTGGCCCACCAAGACGGGCGGCTCAGAGTGGGAGACATACTGCTCGAGGTACGCACAAGCACGTACACACACACACTTATCAATAACTGATTATGAGTCCTAACATTACTTTTCATATATTTGTAGTAAATACAGTGAGCTCCAAAAGTATTGGGACAGTGACATTTTGTTTTTGTTTTGGCTCTGTATTCCAGCACTTTGGATTTGAAATAATACAATGACTATGAGGTTAAAGTGCACTTTGGGTAAACCGTTTGAGAAATTACAGCACTTTTTGTACGTAGTCCCTCAATTTTAGAGGACCAAAGGTACTGGGACAAATTCACTTACTATATATGTATAAAAATAGTAAAAAGTGAAGTATTTGGTCTCATATTCAAAGCAGGCAATGACTACATCAAGCTTGTGACTCTACAATTTGTTGGATGCATTTGCTGTTTGTTTCGCTTGTGTTTCAAATAGTTTTGTACCCAATAGTAATTCATGTTAAATAAATATTGTGTCATTTTGGAGTCACTTATATTGTAAATGAACACTTCTACATTAATGTGGACGCTACCATGATTACAGATAATCCTGAATGAATCGTGAATGATGATGATTGAGAAAGTTACATACATATCATACCCCCCCCCCCCAACAAACAAAAAAATCAAGGAGCCTTCCTCCTCGCCAGCTCTGCCGGAGTCTCCCGCCTGTCCAGCGCTGCCATAGTCTCCCGCCTGTCCAGCGCTGCCAGAGTCTCCCGTCTGTCATGAGCCGCCAGAGTCTCCCGTCTGTCATGAGCCGCCAGAGTCTCCCGTCTGTCATGAGCCGCCAGAGTCTCCCGTCTGTCATGAGCCGCCAGAGTCTCCCGTCTGTCATGAGCCGCCAGAGTCTCCCGTCTGTCATGAGCCGCCAGAGTCTCCCGTCTGTCATGAGCCGCCAGAGTCTCCCGTCTGTCATGAGCCGCCAGAGTCTCCCGTCTGTCATGAGCCGCCAGAGTCTCCCGTCTGTCATGAGCCGCCAGAGTCTCCCGTCTGTCATGAGCCGCCAGAGTCTCCCGTCTGTCATGAGCCGCCAGAGTCTCCCGTCTGTCATGAGCCGCCAGAGTCTCCCGTCTGTCATGAGCCGCCAGAGTCTCCCGTCTGTCATGAGCCGCCAGAGTCTCCCGTCTGTCATGAGCCGCCAGAGTCTCCCGTCTGTCATGAGCCGCCAGAGTCTCCCGTCTGTCATGAGCCGCCAGAGTCTCCCGTCTGTCATGAGCCGCCAGAGTCTCCCGTCTGTCATGAGCCGCCAGAGTCTCCCGTCTGTCATGAGCCGCCAGAGTCTCCCGTCTGTCATGAGCCGCCAGAGTCTCCCGTCTGTCATGAGCCGCCAGAGTCTCCCGTCTGTCAGCATGGAGCCGCCAGAGTCTCCCGTCTGTCAGCATGGAGCAGCCAGAGCCGGCAGTCAGCATGGAGCAGCCAGAGCCGCCAGTCAGCATGGAGCAGCCAGAGCCGCCAGTCAGCATGGAGCAGCCAGAGCCGCCAGTCAGCATGGAGCAGCCAGAGCCGCCAGTCAGCCAGGATCTGCCATTCAGCCAGGATCTGCCAGGATCTGCCAGAGCCGTCAACCTGCCTGAGCTTCCTCTCAGTCTTGAGCTTCCTCTCAGTCTTGAGCTTCCTCTCAGTCTTGAGCTACCCCTCAGTCTTGAGCTACCCCTCAGTCTTGAGCTACCCCTCAGTCTTGAGCTACCCCTCAGTCTTGAGCTACCCCTCAGTCTTGAGCTACCCCTCAGTCTTGAGCTACCCCTTAGTCCCGAGCTACCTCAGTCCCGAGCTGTCCCTCAGTCCGGAGCTGCCCCTCAGTCCAGTGGGGCCCTTTGTTAAGATTAGTAGGCCAAGGTCGACGGGGAGGGTCGCCAATCTAAGGACGCTAAGGAGGTGGACAAAGACTATGATGGAGTGAGGTCCACGTCCAGCGCCAGAGCCGCCACCGCGGACAGACGCCCACCCAGACCCTCCCCTATGGGTTTAGGTGTGCGGCCGGGAGTCCGCACCTTTGGGGGGGTGTACTGTCACGCCCTGGTCTTAGTATTTTGTGTTTTCTTTATTATTTTGGTCAGGCCAGGGTGTGACATGGGTGATTTATGTGTCTTGTCTTGTCTAGGGGTTTATTAGATTTATGGGGTTGTGTTTAGTAGAGTTGTCTAGCAAAGTCTATGGTTGCCTAGAGTGGTTCTCAATCAGAGGCAGGTGTTTATCGTTGTCTCTGATTGGGAACCATATTTAGGCAGCCATATTCTTTGGGTATTTCGTGGGTGATTGTTTCCTGTCATTGTGTTTGTTGCACCAGTTAGGACTGTTTTCTGTTTTCTGTTTACATTTATAGTTTTTTTGTAAATTGTTCATATTTTCATCTTTCATTAAAGATGTATAAAGATAACCACGCTGCGTTTTGGTCCGCCTCTCTTTCACCAGAAGAAAACCGTAACAAGCAGCTTCCCACATGAATGTAACTTTGCATCCAACACTTTTGTACAGTCACAAGCTTAATGTAGCCATTGTGTGTTGGGAATATGGGACTAAATATGGAACTTGTTGTCTACTTTAATACACATATAAGTTAATTTGTCCCAATACTTTGAAATAGGGGGACTATGCAAAAAAGTGCTATAATTTCTAAACTGTTCACCCGATATGGATGAAAATACCCTCAAATTAAAGCTGATAGTCTGTACTTTATCCTCATGGTCATTGTATCATTTCAAATCCAAAGTGCTGGAGTACTGAGCCAAAACAACACAAATGTATCACTGTCCCAATACTTTTGGAGCTCATTGTAAGTGTGTCATTGTTATATTCCAATGTGTTTTAGGTGAATGGGATAATAGTATCAGGTCTGAGCCACAGTAAGGTGGTGGATATCCTCCGTAAGGTAAAGGGAAACGTCCAGCTCAACATCTGTAGAGACATCATACGACGGGCCAATACAACACCCTGCACTGATGGTTTCTTCTATATGGCCTCTTGCCCTAGAGACAACATGGCCGCCTGCCCTGGGTCAAATACGGCCTCCTGTCCTGGATCAGGATCCAATATGGCCTCTTGTCTTGGATCAAATATTTGCCCTTGTCCTGGATCAAATATGATGACCTGCCAAGGAGTCAACATGGGGGATAAAGCAGAGCTAGTCTCTAAACCTGCTGCCTGCTCCTTACCTGATGTCAAGCAGGAGGACCTTCCCCCTGGTGAGATATAAGAGGGCCAGTTAATCCCAAATTAATGTTTGTTGGGGGGGTTTCATACTTAAAAAGTTGTATTTTTAGCTAAGTATATATTCCAATCTGAAGTCCTCAAACCTAAACCAAATGTACTTAAATAATTGAGTTATACTGTATGTAATTTTGCCTGTGTGTTTGATTCCAGAGTTGACTTCAGATCCAGTACCTTATGTAGAGGAGGATGCCCCCCTTTCTCCCCCCCACCTCTCTCCTACCCATCATCCCACAAACCGCCTGCAGGCCCTGACAGAAGGCATGGCTGGACAGGTAACACACACACACCCACACCCACACACAAACTCACAGAGCTCTAAATAAAATAACATAAATGGTGGCACTGGTGCTCCCAACTTTAGAAAGTTAGGAGTACCACATAAAATTTAAGAGCACCAGAAAATACAATTTCTTGTTGATTGAGTCAGTCTTTATTGGACCTATACTAATTCTAGTTATTGTAGTTTTCAAGCAGATGTTGTGCCCTAGAAACAAATATGTAACCCTGTAAAGACATTTGTTTATTATAAAAGCTAAAATCTTGATACAAATACCTGTCATTGAAATTACAAAGTGTAAAAAACCTGTTTCCAATTGAGATGCATTACATTGAAAATTGTTCACTGCCTCTTTAAGAATGTCAGTGACGTTCTGAGTGACAACATGCAAATATGTCATTCATTAATTGCTATGATCATTGATCTCTAATTTCCATTCTTTCTGTGCCCCAAAATGTTTGGATATACTGGTAAAGTTGGCAGGTGGCTAGCTAGCTACCTATTGAGGTAACATGACTGAACAAGGTGTTAACAGCCTACAATTAGTTTTAAAACAAGATGGTTTATGAATGTAAAATGTGGCCCGCCAATTGAGATGCATCCAGCTGCAACGTAGATTATATGGGTCACAAATTCTGAACAGTTTGGGCTAGAGACAAGCAGTTTTCAATGTAGTAATGGTACAACCACCACGGTCACAAATCTACACTCACTTTTTTCTCTAGGGCACTTGGAAACAGCAGTACAGTGATGCTTATTGCAAATGCTTTTACTCAAATAGTATTTTACTAGGTGACTTTTACTTGAGTAAATTTGTATTAAGGTATCTTTACTCAAGCAAGTATGACAATTCAGTACTTTTTCCACTACTGCATGTTGTGTATGCTTGTCATCAGTAAGGACTTGGGAGTTTAGGATAAAAAGAAACAGAATAGAGCTTAGCATGAGCAAAATCCTAGAAGAATATCTGGATCAGTCTGCTTCCAACAGACACTGGGAGACAAATTCATCTTTCAGCAGGACAATAAACCTAAAACACAAAGCCAAATATACAATGGAGTCGCTTACCATGACGACATTGAATGTTCCTGAGTGGCCTAGTTACAGTTTTGACTTGAATCATCTTGAAAATATATGGCAAAACTTGAAAAGGGCTGTCTAGCAATGATCAACAAATCAAATCTATTTATATAGCCCTTCTTACATCAGCTGATATCTCAAAGTGCTGTACAGAAACGCAGCCTAAAACCCCAAACAGCAAGCAATGCAGGTGTAGAAGCACGGTGGCTAGGAAAAACTCCCTAGAAAGGCCAAAACCTAGGAAGAAACCTAGAGAGGAACCAGGCTATGAGGGGTGTCCAGTCCTTTTCTGGCTGTGCCAGGTGGAGATTATAAAAGAACATGGCCAAGATGTTCAAATGTTCATAAATGACCAGCATGGTCAAATAATAATAATCACAGTAGTTGTCGAGGGTGCAACAAGTCAGCACCTCAGGAGTAAATGTCAGTTGTCTTTTCATAGCCGATCATTAAGAGTATCTCTACCGCTCCTGCTGTCTCTAGACAGTTGAAAACAGCAGGTCTGGGACAGGTAGCACGTCCGGTGAACTGGTCTCGGTTCCATAGCCGCAGGCAGAACAGTTGAAATTGGAGCAGCAGCACAGCCAGGTGGACTTAGGACAGCAAGGAGTCATCATGCCAGGTAGTCCTGAGGCATGGTCCTAGGGCTCAGGACCTCCGAGAGAGAGAATGAGAGAATTAGAGAGAGCATACTTAAATTCACACAGGACACCGGCTAAGACAATAGAAGTACTCCAGATATAACAGACTGACCCTAGCCCCCCGACACATAAACTACTGCAGCATAAATACTGGGGGCTGAGACTGGAGGGGTCAGGAGACACTGTGGCCCCATCCGATGATACCCCCGGACAGGCACAAACAGGCAGGATATAACCACACCCACTTTGCCGAAGCACAGCGCCCACACCACTAGAGGGATATCTTCAACCACCAACTTACCATCCTGAGACAAGGCAGAGTATAGCCCACAAAGAGGCAGACCATTACATTAAAATGGAGCTCTAGGAGAAAGCCCTGCTTCCAGCTGTTTGCTTAGAAATTAGAGGGACAATTAGGAGGCCTGAGCCTTGTGATCGTAGCATACGTGCAGGTATGTACGGCAGGAGCAAATCGGAAAGATAAGTAGGAGCAAGCCCATGTAATGCTTTGTAGGTTAGCAGTAAAACCTAAGCCCTTGCCTTATCAGGAAGCCAGTGTAGGGAGGCTAGCAAAGGAGTAATATGATTACAAAAAATTGGTTCTAGTGTCACGACTCCCGTCGAAGTTGGCTCCCCTGCCTGTTCGGGCGGTGCTCGGTGGTCGTCGTCACCGGCCTACTAGCCGCCACCGATCCCTTTTTCCCTTTTCTGTTAGTTTAGTCTTATGAGTTGCACCTGTTCCTATTTGTGATTTCTTGATTTGCTTTCCTATTTAAGCTTGTGTAGCCCGCCCTTGTTTGTGCGGGATTATATTTTGTTCACATCTTGTATTGGAGGTGTTATTGTGCTCCGGACCATTGTTACCCTGTGTTTGGGTTGGTCTCTGTTTTCCGCCCTGTGTTTTGGGCATGACCATTTTGTGCCGGATTAAAGTGCATTTTTCCGTGAAACCTCTGCTCTCTGCGCCTGATTCCTACCTTCACCTCCGAGTCATCCGTGACATCTGGTCAGGATTCTAGCAGCCGTATTTAGCACTAACTGATGTTTATTTAGTGCTTTATCCAGTTGCAGTTACCAATGCTCTGGATAACATAACAGCCTAACCAGCTCTGCTATAGCGAGCAATGTTCAGTGAGCTGTTCCCTCACTTGTCTGGAAGTAGCTAGAAAGTTAGCTTGGGTGCCTGACTGCTTTTTAATCCGGATCGGTGTCCCGTTAGCGGGCACACAATTCAAATAAATAATTGTAAATATTATGGATTTTAAACATTTAGGTACATATAAGTGTCTTATATCAGATGTAAGCTTAAATTCTTGTTAATCTAAATGCACTGTCCGATTTACAGTAGCTATTACAGCGAAAACATGCCATGCGATTGTTTAAAGATGGCACCCCACATCAACATATTTTTCCACCGGCACAGGTTTCATACATTTACATATAAAGATTAAATATTCACTTACTTTTTTAAAATCTTCCTCTGATTTGTCATCCAAAGGGTCCCAGCTACAACTTGTAGAGTCATTTTCTTAGATAAAATCCTTCTTTATATCCCAAAAGGTCTGTTTAGTTGGCACCATCGATTTGACTAATCCACTCGTTCAATTTGCCGAGAAAGGAATCCGAAAATCTACCCCTAAACTTTTTTTCAACAAGTCAAAATACATTTCTATTTACCCCTCAGATAGCCTAAAATGTAATCAAACTATAATATTTATCTAGGAAATTTTAGCAGTTGCGTAATTTCTTCATGACGCATGCAAATATGGATTTCTAAGACTGTGTCCTTCAACTAAAACTATTATTTCTTATTAATTTTTGAAGTTACAAGCCTGAAACCTTGAACATAGACTGCTGACACCCTGTGGAAGCCATAGGAATTCCATCCAAGGAGCTCATTTTCAATATGACCTTTCTCTTGTATTTCTAAGAGGATGGTCTCTCAAAAAAACAAAAACATTTCCAGGCGGAAATGGAGAAAAAAAAGGGCCTAGCCCTTAGAAGTTAAAATGTGTTTTGTGTTATTATTATTATTATTATTATCAACAAAACAAATACAAAAACAGAAATATACAAACAAGAGTACATAAACCTAACAGTAATACATATCGAGATGATACATTTTCAATTTGTCAAAAAGTTTTATGGTATGTATTGCTTTTTTGTTTTTACACATACTGATAATTTCAAAAAAAATATTTTGATTATATTTTAAACAATGTAAAGATGGGTTTGTTCTCCACACACTTCATTTTATGGATAAAGAATCTGCTGTGAAAAATAAACAAATTAACAATTTAAGTTAAATCAGGGTCCGTATAATTTGGATCAAAATAAAACATAATGGCCTCCCAGGTGGCGCAGTGGTCTCTGCCACCAGAGATTCTGTGTCCAAGCCCAGGCTCTGTCGCAGCCGGGAGGCCCATGGGGTGGCACACAATTGGCCCAGCATCGTCTGGATTGGGGAGGATTTGGCTGGCAGGGATATCCTTGTCTCATCGCGCACTAGCGATTCCTGTATCAGGCCAGGCGCAGTGCACGCTAACCAGGTTGCCAGGTGTACGGTGTTTCCTCCGACACATTGGTGCAGCTGGCTTCCGGGTTGGATGGGAATTGTGTCAAGAAGCAGTGCGGTTGGGTTGGGTTGTGTTTCAGAGGACACGACCTTCGCCTCTCCCAAGTCTGTATGGGAGTTGTAGCGATGAGACAAGACTGTAACTACCACAAATTGAGGAGAGAATATATATATATTAATCATAATATCAGTCTTTCAAATTAACATTAATAGTAGTTCATTTCATAATAAAATCTTCTAACGTACTCCAAAATCTTCTGACATAAGAACATTCTCAAAATAAATGGGTCACAAACACAAAATACAAATTTGTTATCAATAGCCATTTTGAATCTGACTAAAAAAGGTCAGATAAACCCTTAAAGAGATGGGTGGGGATAAAGCTTAAGAGGGTGTGAACGATGCTGAGTGGGTGTAGACAAAGGCTCTCCAGTAGTAGTAGCAAAACATTCAAAGGCCATTTTCTCAAAAGTGAGTTTATAAACTTTCAAAGCAAAATAACTTCCCCATTGCTATTTAACTGTAGTGTATGATATACCATTTTCTAGCTCCTAGTCTCTACTTTTATCCAATGTAAAAAAAACACCATTTCAAATTTTGCTACATGATTTGAGCCAGTCGGTCACATATATTGTTATTTTCCAGGTGTGCAAAGCTCTTAGAGACTTACCCAGAAAGACTCACAGCTGTAATCACTGCCAAAGGTGATTCTAACGTGTGAATACTTTTGTACTTTGGAAATTAGATATTTCAGTACTTCATTTTCAATACATTTACAAACATTTCTAAAAACATGTTTTTTGTCGTTATGGGGTATTCTGTGTAGAACAGTGACACACCTCAATTTAATACATTTAAAATTCAATCTGTAACACAACAAAATGTGGAAAAAGTCAATATTTTCTGTATGTAACATAATGGTTGCGCTTTAGAGTCTTACACACCCGCACACCATTGTATCATTGCCAGTGTATCTTAAGAGCCACCTGTCTCTCTCTCTGTCTCTCTGTCTCTCTCTCTCTGTCTCTCTGTCTCTCTCTCTCTGTCTCTCTGTCTCTCTCTCTGTCTCTCTGTCTCTCTCTCTGTCTGTCTCTCTGTCTCTCTCTCTGTCTCTCTCTCTGTCTCTCTCTCTGTCTCTCTCTCTGTCTCTCTCTCTGTCTCTCTCTCTGTCTCTGTGTCTCTGTGTCTCTGTGTGTTGTGTAGGAGAGCTGTACCAGTATACCCTCTCATCCGGCTTGTTGCCTGTCTAGCAAGAGTGTGGCTAACTTGCTGCATGAAGCCTCTGACAGGTAAGACTAACTTTATCCTCCTCTTTTCTTCTCTTCTCTTCCTCTGCTCCATCTGTCTCTCAATAACAATCGCACATTTGGGCCTGTACGATTTGGATTCTTAAAGCTAAATTCACTTTACTTGAATGATCAGTTTCAGACACAAAATAGATGTTTCCTTGATGAGTTAACTGCCGCTAACTGCGCTACTCGTAATGATTGAGGGCTAATCTCTATAGCCATCCAGTTAATTTCAAGCAACTGGCTCAATGAAAATACCTTACCTCTTCTGAGATGTTGGAGTTCATTTCCCGGTGCTTGACATAGGAGCTCAGCCAAGATAGCATGAAATAAAAAGACTGCCCTGTTTTCCCACCTGCATCTCAATACTAGCAAAATTAGCCTACATTTAGGCTATTGTTTATTTGTCTATTTCAAACAAAGTTTAAGTAAAAATCTGAGTTCTAATGCTTGTATGGATTTCAACCCCATTGTCATCAATCAACTACATAACAGTTAAAATCTACTTTGACTACCATAACCAATTTCTGTGTGCCAGCTATGCTACCAGCTTATACGAATGGGAGTTAGCATTTGGCAGTCACTTTTTCTAAACCTTAAAAGGGACAACTTCTAAATGCTATGCAGCCAAATATATCTAAATCGTATCTTAGTAACCACATTGTAGACCTTTGGGCCTGTTACAATACATCAATCATGACAGATTTGACAAATATCCACTGTTAGATCAGATGTGTTAAATGTGCGCCAATCCAGTGTCCTTCTATGGTCTGCATTCGATTGACCTATTCACTACTAATATGTATTAAACTTTCTCTACCTTTTAATGGGATTTTTTGAACATTGTAAACCTCCCATTGTTAAAAACTCCCGTGCAAAAGCTATGACTTTCAACATTCTATTCACTTTAAACTGAGTAACTTTTGATGCAGATCAGCTACTTTGACCACTTTCCCAACAACTTAGAGAAATACTTAAAATGTATGAAATCTTTGTCTTCTCTGCTATTCAAATCTGGAATAAGTACAGAATTATCTACTACCTATCAAGAGGTAGAGCTGTTTTAGTAACCGCATCAACTACTTTCATTAGCTAACTTCCTACTGTTGAATTAATTGTTAAAGACCTTTCAGAAATGTCTAATTATAGCACTGGGTGAGCACATTCTAAGCATTGTGACCTCTGACACAAATCAGCTACTTTGACCACATTCCCATAATTTAAAACAAAACTTAAGAGTGTATGAAATCCTTATCTACTTCTCTGCTTTTCAAATATAACATCAAAACAATACAGCTCTTTTAGTAACTGCATCAACTCCATTTTTTTTTTCAACTTTTAGAAACAACTGAATTTTTTGACCACTTTCCCAGTACTTTAGACAAAAACTTAAAAGGTATGACATCTTGATGTACTTCTCTGCTATTTAAATCTGGAATAAGAACACAATTATCTTCTACCAATTAAGAGTGTCGTAACTTTACTTTAACATCAATCTGAAGACTTATTTATCTAATTAACTAACTATGTTTAATTGTTACCTGATTAAATTAATGTAACAATTATCTCATTAGGATCTGGGGCACCATGAAAGCAGTTCAAATAAAATAAAATAAAATTTATTTATATAGCCCTTCGTACATCAGCTGATATCTCAAAGTGCTGTACAGAAACCCAGCCTAAAACCCCAAACAGCAAGCAATGCAGGTGTAGAAGCACGGTGGCTAGGAAAAACTCCCTAGAAAGGCCAATACCTAGGAAGAAACCTAGAGAGGAACCAGGCTATGTGGGGTGGCCAGTCCTCTTCTGGCTGTGCCGGGTGGAGATTATAACAGAACATGGCCAAGATGTTCAAATGTTCATAAATGACCAGCATGGTCGAATAATAATAAGGCAGAACAGTTGAAACTGGAGCAGCAGCACAGTCAGCTGGAAGTTGAAACTGGAGCAGCAGCATGGCCAGGTGGACTGGGGACAGCAAGGAGTCATCATGTCAGGTAGTCCTGGGGCATGGTCCTAGGGCTCAGGTCAGTTGAAACTGGAACAGCAGCATGGCCAGGTGGACTGGGGACAGTTCTTTAAAGTGTTACCATCTCTCGAATTAAACTCTAAAATGTCTTTAGCTATCACATCTATAATCAGTTAACTTATTAATCATAACCTCGTATCATATCATCACTCTGAACAGTTGTAACCTCCTTGCCTCTGCAAAAACCTGAGCCTTACTTATGATTCAGTACTACACAAATTGGTTTAATTATTTATTTACTAGCTAATTAAATGGGAACACAGGATAAACATACACACGTTGCATCGGTTATTGACTTAATATGCTGAAGACAGGTCCCTCGCAGAATGACAACAATATGGCTGCTTGTTAAAGAAGAGATGGAGAGAGAGAGGGACAGAGACACTTAGCATTAGTACATTCAGAAATGATTGTCACTTACAGTAACCATATACTTTGCATTTACCAAAATTTTTACAGTTTGTAGGAAAAGGGCGGTTCCGGCAGGCTGACACACTTTATGATCTCACTCAGTGGTGGTGACTACTCACTTTGCAAAGTCTTAAAAAAACAATTACTTCTTATAGCTAATCAAATCACATCCCACTCTGAACAAAAACACGTTAATCATTTTTAATAATACATGCTCAAAGCACAGTAAGGAAACTTTATACATGTAGTGGGTATACTTTCCAACTTACAGTATTTCCTTTATAACATTCTAAGCCTGAGACGATGAGTAAACATTATGACTTTTGATACAAATCAGCTACTTTGACCATTTCCCAACAACTTAGACACAAACTTGGAGGGTATGACACCTTTGTCTACTTTTCTGCTTTTCAAATCTAAAATCAGATCAGAAATCAAGAGTGACCTCTGTTTTAGTAACCACATCAACAATTTTTCATCTCAACTTTTACAAATAACAGAAATTTTGACCATTTACCAGCACTTTTGACACAAACTTAGTGGGTATGAAGTATAGATCTTACTTCTCTACTATTCAAATCTAAAGCCAGAACACTTCTTACAGTACTAGAAAAACAATTTTAAAGAGATGAAGCAAGGCACATCATTTTACTTCATGTAAAATTACCATCTCGTTTGATATCAGATATAATAGCAGCTTTTCTAGACCGTATTTGGTCCCGCTTAAATTACATGCAGCTTATAAAGCCTTCATAAACCCTACATAAATGTGTTACAAATCATCTATAGCCATATGTCATGCTTTTATAAAGGGTTCATACATTTGGCCTAACTCTGTGACATAACCACCAATGTCAAATCTGACATAACCCACTATGTCAAATATGACATAAACCTGTGCTTCATAAAGGATTACATATTGGATTCAATTCCCTTGACAACCCATACGTAAAAATGTATTCACGCATGACTGTATGGTACATTTTATGAATTATATTTTATTTCACTAAAACATTTTTAGGGTGGCCCAACCTCTTTCCCACTAGGGTGCATATTCAATATTGGACCTGATCTCAACTTCCCCCAAAATGTTGTAGGGCCTTTTAAAATCGGTTTAAATGTTTTGCCTTACTTCTGTTTTTTCTAATATTCCGTTTTCATGGTTTTGGTTTTCCAGGTTTCGGTTTACCCCAGTTTTTTCACAAAAAAACAACAGCATTTGATTTTCTGTGTTTCTTGCTTAAACCACATCAGGGGATGTCTTTTGAGGTCTGTAAACAGTCTAAGAAACACAGATTTTTGAGTGTACTTGCCCTTTAATTCAGTGTGCATGCCCTGCACTGTTGTTTGGTTAGCAGATTTTCTGTAATGCAGTAAGCGCACATTGAATGTGATTCGGGCCGCCAATGGAATGGGTGGAGGAAAAGGCCCTCCGTATCATTCAGACCCCCATGAAATGATACCATACAGTACATTCTACAGACCCTACTGAGTATTCACTACAATTATTTTGCTGTTGCAGAATGAATTATTTCTCTAAGCCAATATGTATTCCATATACAGTGATTCGCATTGTCTTCATTTATTTGACAATGGAACATGTTTTAAAACAGTCATTTAATGCATGTCACTTAAATATGAACAAATATAAATCATTGTTAATGTTTAGACAATTATTTTACATATATCATGAATAGTTATTGACACTTTTCTACTATTACGTGGGACTTTTATTTAGATTTTGTATTTTAATCTCGTGACCTGGAAGTACTTTTTTTAGTGACACTGATTAGTGACACAGACACTGATTTTTCCACATTTTGTTACGTTGCAGCCTTATTCTAAAATTGATTAAATATTTTTCTTTTTTCAGCAATCTACAAACAATACCCCATAATGACAAAGCGAAACCAGGTTTAGCCGTTTTTGCAAAATATATATATTTTTTAAACAGAATTACAGCATTATTTACATTAGTATTCAGCCCCTTGGAGTTTGCCAAAATGCACCTAAAGACTCTCAGGCCATGGGAAACAAGATTCTTTGGTCTGATGAAACCAAGATTGAACTCTTTGGCCTGAATGCCTTGTGTCACTTCTGGAGAAAACCTGGCACCATCCCTACGGTGAAGCATTGTGGTGGCAGCATCATGCTGTGGGGATATTTTTCAGTGGCAGAGACTGGGAGAATTGTCAGGATTGAGGTAAAGATGAATGGAGAAAAGTACAGAGATATCCTCGATGAAAACATGCTCCAGAGCACTCAGGACCTCCGTCTGGGGCGAATGTTCACCTTCCAACAGGACAACGACCCTAAGCACACAGCCAAGACCAAGCAGGAGTGGCTTCGGGACAAGTCTGAATGTCCTTGATGTCCTCCCAGCTAGAGACCGGACTTGAACCCGATCTAACATATCTGGATTGAGCTGAAAATAGCTATGTAGCAATGCTCCCCATCCAACCTGACAGAGATTGAGAGGATCTGCAGAGAAGAATAGGTGAAACTCCCCAAATACAGGTGTGCCAAGATTGTAGTGCCATACCCAGGAAGACTCGCTGCTGTAATTGTTGCCAAAGGTGCTTCAACAAAGTACTGAGTAAAGGGTCTGAATACTTATGTAAAAGTGATATTTCAGTATTACATTTTTTATGAATTTGCAAAAATTTCTCAAAACCTGTTTTTGCTTTGTCATTATGTGGTATTGTGTGTAGATTGATGAGGGAAAACAACGACGAATACATTTTAGAATAAGGCTGTAGCATAATTTGTTTTTGAAAAAGTCAAGGGGTCTGAATACTTTCCGTAGGCACTGTATGTGTTATGAATGACCAAAGGTGTCAGACTTTATAGTAAGTACATCGTCATATGATACAAGGCATTTAAGTATGTGTTATGAATGTGACGGCGTCTCACTTTAAACAAAGTATTACAGGACACCACAGTGTCA
The DNA here is from genome assembly GCF_002021735.2 of Oncorhynchus kisutch. Classification (NCBI taxonomy): domain Eukaryota; kingdom Metazoa; phylum Chordata; class Actinopteri; order Salmoniformes; family Salmonidae; genus Oncorhynchus; species Oncorhynchus kisutch. Next base: position 48,963,967 of record NC_034184.2, on the reverse strand, counting down.
ATAAATAGGTTATTAATGTTCTGCTTATTTATGAAGGTTCCTTCATGATCCGCAGGTGGTTACTGTAGGGTGTGAGAGGTATTTGTAGGGTGTGAATGTTTTTGTTGTGTGTATGTTTGTGTACTAAGGAACATGTAACTTGGTTCCAGAAGAAAGACACTTTCAATTTCATTAGGTTGGGGGCTTTCATCAAGTGTTTCTTGTGGTAGCTTCATCCCCAGGCTATTGCACACACAGCACATATAAGCCTGTGAATATCTATCAACCAATTTGGCCTTAGTGGGAGTGACCATAGAATTCTATAGGAATGACCTTACTGAGTAAAGTATTTGTCATTGTCACTACTTAACACTACTTAACCCTTCCCATTTCCATAATTTATCTTCTTAAAATTGTATTTTAAACCTAACCCTAACTAATGAAGTTTGATGCGTTGGTCCACCAGACCTTTTGCACATTTGGGCAGAAGTGTCTAGGAATGAGATTAGGTGTAATGTGTCTAAGATGTCATCCCTTTAGAGCGTATGCCATCCTTCAGCCCAAAATGTCACCCTTTATAAAGCACATGTTTTCATTATATGTCACATTTGTTATGTCACATTTGACATTCGTGATTGTCACACAGTTATGCCACATTTATGAACCCTTTAAAGCATGACATATGGTTATAGATGCTTTAACACGTTCATTTAGTGCTTATGAAGGCATTAGTACGGTTTTAGGAAGCCTTTATAAGCTGAAAGTCATGTAAAGCGCAACCCTGTAGGTCAGGTAAAAAAGAAGCAGGGAAAGGAGGGTCAGCCTTGCACGATTTCAACCCTATTACAGAACACTATAAATGGTCTGGTCTGACCCCTACAGAAGAGTAGGAATGGTCTCATCCCTGACCCCCCCCCCCCTTCCAGGAACCAAATCTCTGTGACGACATTGGGCGAACCCATCACGGGCAGCAAGAACAGCCAATCAGATGGCTGGAGCAGCGTGGATGAGGATGATGGGGCGTTTGAAGCTAATGGTCAGGAGACGATGTCACCTTCCTCAGGTACAAGGCAGGGCCGCCGGTTCAAATCCCAATTTTTTTTGGAGCAAGGGCACTTAACCACTAAACTGCTCCAGGAGCTCTTGCATCATGGCTTTTTCTTTTTGAAGCACTGTTAAATGGTTGGTCTACAAAAACCTTACTATAGGTAGCCTAGCGGTTAAGCCTTTGCTCTAAAGTCCGCTAGTTCGAATCCCCGAGCCGACTAGTTAGCAAACTGCCGATGTGCAAGACACTTAACCCTAATTGCGCCTGTAAGTCGCTCTGGATAAGAGGGTCTGCTAAATGACTAAAATGTAAGAACTGATTCTCTCCCCTCTCTCTCCAGGCCCACCTATAGTTTCAGAAGAAGAGTTGGCCAGCCTAGCCATGATCAGTCCAGCTAAAACCAGTCAATACTCTGGGCCCAGAGTGAAAGCCCTGATACAGATACTACAACATCAACTAGACCAGCAAGAACTGGTCCGAGAGTTCATGGTGGGTATACAGTTTGTGTTCCTCATACACATACACGCACGCAAACACACACTAATGAAGTATGCTAACCATATCATGCACGTTGGTCTGCCTTTTCAATAGCAGAAGCAAACAATTTCAGTTGCTGTTATTCGTGTTGTTTGTTTTAGGCCTTGGAGCATCTACAGCCATTTGATAACTGTCTGGTGGGGAAAGCTCCTGAGAACCGGGAGAAGAACCTCTACCGGGACATCCTGCCCTGTAAGTTCTGTTAAACTAGTTAAACTACAGTCCCTTTTACCCTGCTGTGTAGTCTGCACTAGAACTATCTAATCTGGGCTGGGGCTGGAGAGAACAGCTGCGGGCCAAATTGACACAAGACGTCTTAATGTCATCATTTTCTGGTTGTAAGACAACCCAGTGGTCCTTGTTGCAACCAGATGAAGAGGTATTTTTAATGACAATAACAAGACATTATGGGAAAGATGTTTTGGTTGTTATCTGGTCAGATAATAGTTCAAAATAAATATTGTTTTATTGTGGTAGCTTAAAACCTCTTGATACTAGCCATCCGGGATCGTGAATACAGCCTCAAGCTCATTACCATAACGCAACGTTAACTATTCATGAAAATCGCAAATGAAATGAAATAAATATACTAGCTCTCAAGCTTAGCCTTTTGTTAACAACACTGTCATCTCAGATGTTCAAAATATGCTTTTCAACCATAGCAAAACAAGCATTTGTGTAACAGTATTGATAGCTAGCATAGCATTGAGCGGGCAACATTTTCACAAAAACAAGAAAAGCATTCAAATAAAATCATTTACCTTTGAAGAACTTCGGATGTTTTCAATGAGGAGACTCTCAGTTAGATAGCAAATGTTCAGTTTGTCCAAAAAGATTCTTTGTGTAGGAGAAATCCCAGGGGAGTGGGACCTTCTTTTCTTGCTTCATGTAGATAATACATTCATGCTTTGCCTATTTCTGTGATGTATAGGTTACTGTTGCACCAAAAAAAAACATGCTAAATTAGGCCTACACCAGCACTTCTCCGGCTGTATTAAATAATTGTTCATTTATATATTTATATACATATATATATATATACATACAGTGGGGCAAAAAAAGTATTTAGTCAGCCACCAATTGTGCAAGTTCTCCCACTTAAAAAGATGAGAGGCCTGTAATTTTCATCATAGGTACACTTCAACTATGACAGACAAAATGAGAGAAAAAAAATCCAGAAAATCACATAATCGCAAATTATGGTGGAAAATAAGTATTTGGTCAATAACAAAAGTTTATCTCAATACTTGGTTATATACCCTTTGTTGGCAATGACAGAGGTCAAACGTTTTCTGTAAGTCTTCAAGGTTTTCACACACTGTTGCTGGTATTTTGGCCCATTCCTCCATGCAGATCTCCTCTAGAGCAGTGATGTTTTGGGGCTGTTGCTGGGCAACACGGACTTTCAACTCCCTCCAAATATTTTCTATGGGGTTGAGATCTGGAGACTGGCTAGGCCACTCCAGGACCTTGAAATGCTTCTTTTACGAAGCCACTCCTTCGTTGCCCGGGCAGTGTGTTTGGGATCATTGTCATGCTGAAAGACCCAGCCATGTTTCATCTTCAATGTCCTTGCTGATGGAAGGAGGTTTTCACTCAATCTCACGATACATGGCCCATTCATTCTTTCCTTTACACGGATCAGTCGTCCTGGTCCCTTTGCAGAAAAACAGCCCCAAAGCATGATGTTTCCACCCCCATGCTTCACAGTAGGTATGGTGTTCTTTGAATGCAACTCAGCATTCTTTGTCCTCCAAACACGACGAGTTGAGTTTTTACCACAAAGTTATATTTTGGTTTCATCTGACCATATGACATTCTCCCAATCTTCTTCTGGATCATCCAAATGCTCTCTAGCAAACTTCAGATGGGCCTGGACATGTACTGGCTTAAGCAGGGGGACACGTCTGGCACTGCAGGATTTGAGTCCCTGGCGGCGTAGTGTGTTACTGATGGTAGGCTTTGTTACTTTGGTCCCAGCTCTCTGCAGGTCATTCACTAGGTCCCCCCGTGTGGTTCTGGGATTTTTGCTCACCGTTCTTGGGATCATTTTGACCCCACGGGGTGAGATCTTGCGTGGAGCCCCAGATCGAGGGAGATTATCAGTGGTCTTGTATGTCTTCCATTTCCTAATAATTGCTCCCACAGTTGATTTCTTCAAACCAAGCTGCTTACCTATTGCAGATTCAGTCTTCCCAGCCTGGTACAGGTCTACAATTTTGTTTCTGGTGTCCTTTGACAGCTCTTTGGTCTTGGCCATAGTGGAGTTTGGAGTGTGACTGTTTGAGGTCGTGGACAGGTGGCTTTTATACTGATAACAAGTTCAAACAGGTGCCATTAATACAGGTAACGAGTGGAGGACAGAGGAGCCTCTTAAAGAAGTTACAGGTCTGTGAGAGACAGAAATCTTGCTTGTTTGTAGGTGACCAAATACTTATTTTCCACCATAATTTGCAAATAAATTCATAAAAAATCCTACAATGTGATTTTCTGGTTTTTATTTTCTCATTTTGTCTGTCATAGTTGAAGTGTACCTATGATGAAAATTACAGGCCTCTCATCTTTTTAAGTGGGAGAACTTGCACAATTAGTGGCTGACTAAATACTTTTTTGCCCCACTGTGTATATATATATATATATATATATATATATATATATATATGTATATATATTTCTTTGTTGTTTTAAAATGTTGCCCCCTTTTCATGGTATCCAATTGTTAGTAATTACTATCTTGTCTCATCGCTACAACTCCCGTACGGGCTCGGGAGAGACAAAGGTCGAAAGCCATGCGTCCTCCAAAACACAACCCAACCAAGCCGCACTGCTTCTTAACACAGCGCGCATTGAACCCAGAAGCCAGCCGCACCAATGTGTCGGAGGAAACACCATGCACCTGGCTACCTTGGTTCGCGTGCACTTCGCCCAGCCCGCCACAGGAGTCGCTGGTGCGCGATGAGACAAGGATATCCCTACTGGCCAAACCCTCCCTAAACCGAACGACACTAGGCCAATTGTGCGTTGCCCCACGAATCTCCCGGTCGCGGCCAGCTGCGACAGAGCTTGGGCGAGGACCCAGAGTCTCTGGTGGCACAGCTAGCGCTGCGATGCAGTGCCCTAGACCACTGTGCCACCTGGGAGGCTGTGGATTTATATAAGAAGCAAAGTGGAAAGCAGCATTGTTGCCATCAACATATTATTGCATCTGCTGCATTGATGCAGACTGAAGAGTGAACGGTCAGCAAGTGATCTCATCAAAGACAGTATTCTGTGATCTCGTGGTCGAGCAACAACAACTGCGCTCCTTGAGTGAGGGGCGAGGCTTGGTGAGAGAGGGAGAAAGTTGTCACTAGTTACCACAGTCACAAAGTCATAATTATGGCTAAACGCTGCTTATTTCTACAATGTTCTTCAAATCTGATTTTAAACCTAACCTTCCCTAACCTTAACCATACTGCTAACTGCTTTGTTTTCATGAACTTTTACGATATAGCCAATTTCGACATTGTGGCTGTGGTATCTATTGACAACCGAGGGAGAGAGGTGACTCAAGTAGCAGAAGTAAACTATAAAAACTGAGTGGCGTATCTCATTTAACAAAGAAACATTTTAGAAGGTAAAGTAAAAACCCAAACCTGTCCGTGCATCAATACTGGTATATAGTTAAATATGAAATTACCGCCCAGGCCTAATGTACACACACACTGACACAATAGAGTGTTTACTTTTCTCACTCTGGGAGTTCTGTTTCTATCTGCTGAGAACAACTATGAAACCTTGGCCTCTGTTGAGATTTGACAGAGAGACGACAGAGCGAAGGAGGGATGTGTTAAGGAAGAGTGAGGAGTGATGGGAGATGAAGTTTTGAGTGATGAGACTCCCGATCTCCATCAGATCCCGTTGTGAGATAGACCACAACACTCGTCTCCTTCTCTTCTCCTCCCTCCATCACTCGTCTCCTCTTTTCTCACCCTATGTCTATCATGCCTCTCCTCCCACGTCATTTACTCCCCAGTGCCCTCTCTTTATTCGTTAATCTATATTTTTTCCTCTATGTTGTTTTCCTCTATGTATTTACTATTCCCTGGACTGAACTGTTCCTGGTAAAACAACAACAGAGCATTGTTAGACTGTTGACCAGTGGAACACACTGGTCACCTCGTAAAGTATGTGTGCATGCGTGCGTCTGTGTGTTTGTGTGCAATATGCCTGACCTGAATGGGTTGGGAAATGCTGTTTTATTGTTCCATTTTGGAAAACTACTGAGGAATGCGTGTTTCACAGGACGTTCCATGGACAATAAATGTGGTGTTTATAAACCTAAAATGGTTTATGGGTTTGTCCTCGAGTTAACTCCTGTAATGAGGAAACATGGTTAGGGAAGATTATGAAACTGACCAGAGAGTATGTGGCATAGAAAAATAATTAGATTTGTATGATATATGATGTGTGTTATTATAGTAGTACACAGTGACTTTAGCGCTATAGGAGCATTGCCTCCAGCTGTTTGCTTAGAAATTCTAGGGACAATAAGGAGACCTGCGTCTTGTGACCATAGGGTACGTTTAGGTATGTACAGCAGGACCAAATCGTAAAGATAGGTAGGAGCAAGCCCATGTATGCTTTGTAGGTTAGCAGTAAAACCTTGAAACAGGAAGCAGGAAGCCAGTGTAGAGAGGCTAGCACTGGAGATATATGATCACATTTTTTGGTTCTTGTCAAGATTCTAGCAGCCGTGTTTAGCATTAACAGAAGTCTATTTAGTGCTATATCTGGGTAGCCAGAAAGTAGAGCATTGCAGTAGTCTAAACTAGAAGTGACAAAAGCATGGATGCATGGATTTTTGCAACGTTATGTTGATCTCAAAAAGCTGTCTTGATGTTCCTCAAAAGAGAGATCAGGGTCCAGAGTAACGCCGAGGTACTTCACACTTTTAGTTGATACGACTGTACAACCATCAAGATTAATTGTCAGATCCAACAGAAGATCTCTTTGTTTTTATGGACCTAGAACTAGCAACTGTGTTTTGAGTTTAAAAGTAAAACATTTGCCGCCATCCACTTCCTTATGTCTGAAACACAGGCTTCCAGGGAGGGCAATTTTGGGACTTCACCATGTTTCATCGAAATGTACAGCTGTGTATCGTCCGCATAGCAATGAAAGATAACATTATGTTTCCCGAATTACATCACCAAGAGGTAAAATATATAGTGAAAAAAATAGTGGTCCTAAAACTCAAATTTACAGTTGATTTGTCAGAGGACAAACCATCCACAGAGACAAACTGATATCTTTCCAACAGATAAGATCTAAACCAGGCCAGAACTTGTCCATGTAGACCAATTTGGGTTTCCAATCTCTCCAAAAGAATGTGGATATCGATATGGTATCAAAAGCAGCACTAAGGTGCACAAGGACAGATGCAGAGCCTTTGTCTGACGCCATTAAAAAGTATTTTACCACCTTCACGAGTGCAGTCTCAGACTATGATGTGGTATGAAACCAGACTGAAGCGTTTCGTATACATTTGATTTCATGGAGGCAGTGAGTTGCAGCGCAACAGCTTTTTTTTTCATTGAGAGGAATGGGAGATTTGATATAGGCCAATAGTTTTTATATTTTCTGGTTCAAGAGAGGCTTTATTACTGCAACTTTTAGTGAGTTTGGTACACATCCGGTGGATAGGGAGTCGTTTATTATGTTCAACATAGGAGGGCCAAGCACAGGAAGCAGCTCTTTCAGTAGTTTAGTTGGAATAGGGTCCAGTATGCAGCTTGAAGGTTTATGGTCCATTACTATTTTCATCAACGTGTCAAGAGATATAGTATTGAAAAACTTGAGTGTCTCCCTTGATACTAGGTCCTGGCAGTGTTGTGCAGACTCGGGACAAATGAGCTTTGGAGAAATACACAGATTTAAAGAGGAGTCTGTAATTTGCTTTCTAATGATCATGAGCTTTTCGTCAAAGAAAGAATACCTATTTTCCACCATAATTTGCAAATAAATTCATTAAAAATCCTACAATTTTGTCTGTCATAGTTGAAGTGTACCTATGATGAAAATTACAGGCCTCTCATCTTTTTAAGTGGGAGAACTTGCACAATTGGTGGCTGACTAAATACTTTTTTGCCCCACTGTAACTAACTTTCTCTGCCCTTCTCTAACCCCTCTCTCGCTCTCTCTTCCCATTCTCTAGATGATAAGGCGCGTGTTCTAGTGGGTGATAACCAGGACTATATTAACGCCAGTTATATCCGTATGGAGGTTGGCAGTGAGGAGTTATTCTATATCTCCTGCCAGGGTCCTCTGCCCTCCACCGTGCCTGACTTCTGGCAGATGGTCTGGGAGAACAGGTCTGTGGTGTGTTGTGAAAAGTGTTTACATACAGTACATGACATCAGTGCACACACAAGTGTTTTGACAGAAAACATTTTCCAGTAGAAAATCTGCATTTATTATTAGTCCCTGTTTCAGTCTGTTTTCTTCTATTTGATGCCTAATGAACACAATACTGGTGTGTCAGTGCTGACCTCTAACTAAAATCTTATAGCATATAATTGAACAGGACAAAGTTGTTAACAACCCTCCTCCCCCACTTCCCAGGTCTGATGTGATAGCCATGATGACCCAGGATGTGGAGAGAGGCAGGGTGAAGTGTCACCGCTACTGGCCAAAGAAGGTTAGCTGTCCCCTGGACACGGGACGCTTCCTTCTCAGCCTGGAGAACCAGCAGATCCAGGAATACTTCCACATCAAGATCATCCGCATGGTGGAGAAAGAGGTGAGGGGGAGAGAGGGATGACAGAAAGAGAACACAGCTCAAATACGATCTACTCATAGATGTGACGGAGAGAGGATAGTAGAAGCTGAAATATGTAAAGCATGAATTAGCATGAGTATAATGTGCTAATTTTGTATCTACTAAATCCAATGAAAGCAGTTTTGAAGGATGCACAATCTCTCTCATTTCAATTACGTCGTCAATAAGCCACTGTCATCTCTTAGAGGGTTTAGGCCCTGGTTTTTGTTATGTTAAAATGCATTTGTACAAATATTATAAGTTGACATTTTATTGATCAGTTGATTGATATCTGTTCCCTCCTGTTCCAGTCTGGTAAGACCCACTTTGTCCGTCACCTGAAGTTTACCCGTTGGCCTGATCACGGTGTGCCGCAGTGTTCAGAGCAGCTGGTCAGGTTTATCCGTTACCTCCGAGCGGTCCACCATAAAGGACCTGTCACTGTACACTGTAGTGCTGGAATAGGACAAACAGGAGTACTGATCTGCACCGATGTCATACTGAGTCTCATAGAATACGATCTCCCGGTAAGTTGGAGCACACGTGCTCACCAATGATGTAAACGCTAGATTACTGATGCTATGTTTTGGCAATGAGAGATTTTGAATCCCCCGTCCACCATATTGGTACTCCTCAGAAGGAGCATTCCTCCATCGGATTGAATGGAATTCTACAGTATTTCAATTAAATGTTTCAAGGACAAAAGTACATGTACACTGTATTTAAGTATTTATTATTGTAGTGGGGACAGTAACATTAGTACTCTCTACAAATTCTATTTTAAAGGGGCAACCCACAGTTGACACAATAAAAGCTGAAGGATGGGCCAGGAGAAATGTAACCAATCTCAAATTGATAAACGGAGCTATGTTCTTACTAGTTACTGATTTTAGGCACTGATAAACAACATGTAGCTTGTTCTTTATTGACAATAGTTTGACCGCTTTCTGATGAATAAGTGTTCTCAGAAATCAGTCCGTACTGACAGCATGTTTCTAAGCAATGTTGTGTCAGCTGTCTACTTTAAATGGAAATTGTTTTTCTTCAGAAATAATGCACAAAACACCATAGCTAGATGTAAAATTGTGCGACTAAAACCTCTGTAGAAATGTCACATTTTCTTCCTGATTCATCAAAGATTAATTCTGAAAAAAGTAGTAGTGGCAATGTTGTTGCTATGGTGACTCAAGATGGACAAAGAACAACAAAGTCAGGGTACGATATAGCGAACATAACACACCCACATCGAAGACGTAAATCTTGTTTTGAGCAGCAGAAAAGCCCAGACAATATCGGTTAGTTCAGACGCTCTTCAATCTGCAATTGAAACATTAACAAAGTGTTTCCCCGCCACTGTTTCGATAAACATCTGAGGTATGGGGCAGGAAAATTGTAACCACTCTCATATTCATAGACTGAGCTATGGATGCAACGCCCGACCAAAATTCTAGTTGTTAATTATGTTTTGATGCTTTACAGTGTGTGTTTACATTCACTTTGTTTACAAACATTGGACTAAAATGCTACTGAACAAAAATGTTAAATGCTACATGCAACAATTTCAAGATTTTACCAAGTTACAGTTCATATAAGGAAATCAGTCAATTGAAATAAATGAATTAGGCCCTAATCTATGTATTTCACATGGCATGAGCACATGCATGGGTGGGCCTGGGAGGGCATAGGCCCACCCACTGGGGAGCCAGACCCAACCACTGGGGAGCCAGTCCCACCCACTGGGGAGCCAGGCCCAGCGAAGAAGCCGGATGTGGAGGTCCTGGGCTGGCATGGTTGCAAATGGTCTGCGTTTTTTAGGTCGGAGGCTTATGGTATAGAATTGAACATTCAGTTTTCGGGCAGCTCTGGTGGACATTTGTGCAGTCGGCATGCCAATTGCATGCTCCCTCAAAACTTTAGGGATATGCTATGTGACAAAACTGCATATTTAGTGGCCTTACTGTCCACAGCACAAGGTGCACCTGTGTAATGAACGTGCTGTTTAATCAGCTTTTTGATATGCCACACCTGTCAGGCGGATGGATTATCTTGGCAAAGAGTAATGCTCACAGGGATGTAAACTCATTTCTGCAACATAATCTTTTTGTGCATATGAAATGAAAAAATGTCTGGGATCTTTTATTTCAGCTCATGAAACATGGGACCAACACTTTAAATGTTGTGTTTATCAAATCTAATTTTTTCGAATACAACATGTAGACCTTACCTTGAAATGCTTACTTACAAGCAATGCAGTTCAAGAAATAAAGTTCCGAAAATATTTACTAAATAAACTAAAGTGAATTTAAAAATAAAAATAAATAAAAGTAACACAAGAAAATTACATAACAATAACAAGGCTATATACATATACAGTGGGGCAAAAAAGTATTTTGTCAGCCACCAATTGTGCAAGTTCTCCCACTTAAAAAGATGAGAGGCCTGTAATTTTCATCATAGGTACACTTCAACTATGACAAAATGAGAGAAAGAAAATCCAGAAAATCACATTGTAGGATGATTTTTAATGATCTTTTTTTATTTTTATTATTATTATTTTTTTTTTACCTTTATTTAACCAGGTAGGCTAGTTGAGAACAAGTTCTCATTTGCAACTGCGACCTGGCCAAGATAAAGCATAGCAGTGTGAGCAGACAACAAAGAGTTACACATGGAGTAAACAATTAACAAGTCAATAACACAGTAGAAAACAAAGGGGGAGTCTATATACAATGTGTGCAGAAGGCATGAGGAGGTAGGCAAATAATTACAATTTTGCAGATTAACACTGGAGTGATGAATGATCAGATCAGAATGATCATGATTTGCAAAATATGGTGGAAAATAAGTATGGTAGGATCGCGTAACTGGGCAGCTCGCGGCTGGGTTTCCCTTTGTAGTCCATAATATTTTTCAAGCCCTGCCACATCTGACGAGCATCAGAGCTGGTGTAGTAGAATTCAATCTTAGTCCTGTATTGATGCTTTGTCTGAGGGAATAGCAGGATTTCTTCTAAGCGTCCAGATTAGTGTCCCGCTCCTTGAAAATGGGCCGCTCTAGCCTTTAGCTCAGTGCGGATGTTTCCTGTAATCCATGGTTTCTGGTTGGGAAATGTACGTACGGCCACTTTGGGGACGACGTCATCGATGTACTTATTGATGAAGCTGGTGACTACGGTGTTATACTCCTCAATTCCATTGCCTGAATCCCAGAACATATTCCAGTCTGTGCTAGCAAAACAGTCCTATAGCGTAGCATCTGCGTCATCCGACCACGTCTAAGACGCAACAGTCAGCATATGAGCTGGCTACACTGTTTTGTCACAGAAACATTTTACACAAACAGTCTTCACAACTTTATGTTCTCAGTGAGAGCAGTTTATTTTTGGATGGAATGTTCAGACATTCAAAGAAATAGCAACAGCAAAACACAATTCTCATCCAAACCTAAAAAATTTAGGCTACATGAGTCCTAGCGCTAACTGAGGAAAGAGTGAGCTAATCTGAGTGGTCATATTTAGCTAACTCTCAGCTGACAGAAACCATACTATAAATTAACAAATAGCAATTACTATTTACAATTCATTACATCATGGGTGAGCTCAACAGTGATTAAACATGCTGAAAATAAACAAGACTTCATTGCATTGCACACACTATCCAACTGCCGCGCCAACCAAGAGCTACCTTTTAGAGAGCCGGAATAGCTATCTTTATTTCCTCCTACCTTACTGCTGATGTGCTCTAAAAGTGTCAGCGCAGGGTTTCGCCACAACACAAACCATTTTCTGATAATGATTTACAGATACGTACATGTGGCACGTTCCGTCAGTCAATCACGTAACCTCTTGACACTCACTCAGAGCCTTTCAGTATTGTTGTTTAAGTATGTAGCTAGTGGGCTAAGAAGTAGCACTAGCAATGTCAATCAAAAGGCGATAACTCACAAATGTGGAATTTCTGGCAATTAAAAAAAAAGTCTGAGTATGAAAGTGAGAAATCAGATTATGACAGTGACAGTGAGGAGCTAAGCCCCGACCTTTTGGCCATTGAGAACCCTGCATCTTTAGACCCTGGCCCACCAAGTCCCAGGTCCATCTGAAGATGCTGGTGGTGATGGAGGCAGACCAACAATGGATGGGGTACGGGAGGTCTGCGGTAGCTGGACTTTGATGAGTCCCAGTCTGGAATGCAAAGCCTGGAGTGCTCTAAGCTGTTTCTGTCAGACAAGCTGGTCAGAGACATAGTGGGGGAGACCAATCGCTATGTCTTGGAGTTATAGGAGAAGAGAAAGCCAGGAATGAGGGGGAAGCTCACTAAATGAGTGACAACCACAATTTGTGAAATGAATACCTTTCTGGTGACAGTCTTTCTCTTTGGGAATAGTGAAGCACAAATCCACTTTCTTTTCCCAATACCTCTTCCTAGTTATGCTGCGATGCCTGCATTTCGTCAACAATGCTACTGCCCACCTACAGTGCCTTCGGAAAGTAATTTGACCCCTTGAATTTTTCCATATTTTGTTACGTTACAGCCTTATTCTAAAATGGATTAAATCCTCAGGAATCTACACACAATACCCCATAATGAGAAAGCCTAAACAGGTTTTTAGACATTTTTACAAATAAAATAAAACAAACAGAAAGACCCATTGTTATGAGATTCGAAATTGAGCTCAGGTTTCTACAACTTGATTGGAGTCCACCTGTGGTAAATTCAATGAATTTCAATTTATTTAGAAAGCCACACACCTGTATATATAAGGACCCACAGTTGATAGTGCATGTCAGAGCAAAAACCAAGCCTTGAGGTCAAAGGAATTGTCCGTAGAGCTCAGAGACAGGATTCTGTTGAGGCACAGATCTGGGGAAGGTTTCCAAAAAATGTCTGCAGCACTGAAGGTCCCCAAGAACACAGAGTCCGCATCATTCCTAAATGGAAGAAGTTTGAATCTTCCTAGAACTGGCCGACCGGCCAAACTGAGCAATCGGGGGAGAAGGGCCTTTGTCAGGAAGGTGACCAAGAACCCGATGGTCACTCTAACAGAGCTCTAGAGTTCCTCAGTGGGCACGGGAAAACCTTCCAGAAGGACAACCATCTCTGCAGCACTCCACCAATCAGACCTTTATGGTACGACAAAAGCCACTACTCAGTAAAAGGCACATGACAGCCTAAAGACTCTCAGACCATGAGAAACCAGATTCTCTGGTCTGATGAAAACAATATTGAACTCTTTGGCCTGAATGCCTAGCGTCACTTCTGGAGGAAACCTGACACCATCCCTACTGTGAAGCATGGTGGTGGCAGCAACATGCTTTGGGCATGTTTTTCAGCGGCAGGGACTGGTAGACTAGTCAGGATCGAGGCAAAGATGAACGGAGCAAAGTACAGAGAGATCCTTGATGAAAACCTGATCCAGAGCGCTCAGGACCTAAGACTGGGGTGAAGTTTCACCTTCCAACAAGACAATGATCCAAAGCACACAGCCAAGACAATGCAGGAGTGGCTTTGAGACAAGTCTCTGAATTTCCTTGAGTGGCCCATCCAGAGTCCGGACTTGAACTCGATCAAACATCTCCAGAGATGTCACGTTCGTTGGAATGAATATCGGACCAAGGCGTAGCGGATGTTGAGTTCCACATCATTTATTAGTGCTACGTGCACTAACTGAAAACCAGATCCCAAAACACACAGGTGGAAAAAAGGCTACTTAAGTGTGATCCCCAATTAGAGACAACGATAGCCAGCTGCCTCTAATTGGGAATAATACCAAAACACCAACATAAAAAATAGAAAACTAGAACCCCGCGTAGAAAATATAAACTAGACTAAACCCCTAGTCACGCCCTGACCTACTCTACCATAGAAAATAAAGGTCAGGATGTGACAGTACCCCCCCCAAAGGTGCGGACTCCGACCGCAAAACCTGAAACAAAAAGGGAGGGTTAGGGGGGGGGTGTCTAGTATCAGTGGCGGCTTTGGTGCGTGGTGAAGTACCCGCTCATCCCGCGGATCTGCCAGCATCGAGGGCGGCTCTGGTGCGGGACAAAGAACCCGCTCATCCCGCAGATCCAGCCATAGTCCCAGTCTGAACACTGTGCCTGGACTGGACCTAGGTGCAGAAGAAGACTCCTGCCATGGAGTGGGACTGGATGCCATGTCTAGACTGGGCATCAGGGCAGAGAAGGGCTCCTGCCATGGAGCTGGACTGGACGCCGTGTTCGGACTGGACATTGGCGCAGAGGAGGACTCCTGCCATGGAGCAGGACTGGACGCCGTGTCTGGACTGGGCATCGGCGCAGAGGAGGGCTACTAACATGGAGCTGGACTGGACGCCGTGTTTGGACTGGACATCGGCGCAGGGGAAGGCTCCTGCCATGGAGCGGGACTGGACACCGTGCTCAGACTGTGCATCGGCGCATGGGAAGGCTCCGGCCATGGAGCTGGAGATTCCGGACCGTTGACAGTCTCAGGAGGTTCCGGACCGTTGACAGTCTCAGGAGGTTCCGGACCGTGGACCGCCGTTGGAGGTCCCAGACCGTGGACCGTCGTTGGAGGTTCCAGACCGTGAAATGTCTCAGGAGGTTCCGGACCATGGACCGTTGTTGGAGGTTCCGGACCGGGAACTGTCGCCGGAAGCTCTGGACTTGGGATTGTCACAGGAAGCCTGGTGCGCGGGGCCGGTACTGGTGGTACCAAACTGGTGACACGCACCTCAGGGCTAGGAGCATGCACAGGATGCACCGGACTGGGAAGGCACACTGGAGGCCTAGTGCGTGGAGCCGGCGGGACAGATGGCGCCAAACTAGTGACATGCACTTCAGGGCGAGTACGGGGAGCAGGCTCAGGACCTACTTAACTGGGAACACCCACTTCAAGGAGAGTGCGAGGAGCAGGCACAGGACGTACCGGACTGGGGCCACGCACTTCAGGGAGAGTGCGAGGAGCAGGCACAGGACGTACCGGGCTGTGGAGACGTACTGGAGACCTGGTGCGTATAGCCGGCATCAATGGTACCGGTTCGATGACACACCTCACCCGCTAAGTGCGAGGAGCTGGCACAGGACGTACTGGGCTGTGGAGACGCACTGGCGACCTGGTGCGTATAGCCGGCATCAATTGTACCGGAACTTTAACACACTTCTCAGGACGAGTACGGGGAGCTGACTCAGGTGGCTAACACGGACGGCTAACACGCTCCTCAGGGCGACTGCCGTGCATACTTTGCCAAACCAACAGCTCTCTCGCTTCACTCTTCTCCAATTTATCCAACAACTCCTCAAAGGTCTCTAACTCTCCCCTCCGTTCACTCTCCTCCAATAACTCCTCGACGGTCTCTGACTCACCCCTCAACTTCGCCGACCACCCCATGTCTGTCGCCAAGGAAGGGTTTCGTATCTCCCCATCACTTCTTCCCATGTCCAGGAATCCTTCATCTGGTGAACATGCTGCTTGGTCCTGGTTTGATGGGATATTCTGTCACGTTCGTTGGAATGAATATCGGACCAAGGCGCAGCGGATGTTGAGTTCCACATTATTTATTAGAAAGTGAAACTAAGCAAAGACAAAAACAAATAAACAATAAACTAACAACTAACCGTGACTACAGAGATGCTACGTGCACTAACTCAAAACAATATCTCATAACACACAGGTGGAAAAAATGCTACTTAATTATGATCCCCAATTAGAGACAACGATAGCCTCTAATTGGGAAACATACCAAAACACCAACATAGAAAAAACAAACTAGAACCCCACATAGAAAATATAAACTAGACTAAACCCCTAGTCACGCCCTGACCTACTCTACCATAGAAAATAAAGTCTTTCTATGGTCAGGACGTGACAGGAGAGACCAGAAAATAGCTGTGCATTAACGCTCCCCATCCAACCTGACAGAACTTGAGGGTATCTGCAGAGAAAAATGTGGAAACTGCCCAAATACAGGTGTGCCTCCTTCTTAGCCAAATAGCCCTTACACAGCCTGGAGGTGTGTTGGGTCATTGTCCTGTTGAAGAAAAAAAAAATAGTCCCACTAAGCGCAAACCAGATGGGATGGCGTATCTCTGCAGAATGCTGTGGTAGCCATGGTGGTTAAGTGTGAATTTAATTCAAAAATAAATCAGACAGTGTCACCAGCATCACACCTCCTCCTCCATGCTACACATGCGGAGATCAATCGTTCACCTACTCTGCGTCTCACAAGACACGGCGGTTGGAACCAAATATCTCAAATTTGGACTCATCAGACCAAAGGACAGATTTCCACCGGTCTAACGTCCATTGCTCGTGTTTCTTGGCCCAAGCAAGTATTTTCTTCTTATTGGTGTCCTTTATTAGTGGTTTCTTTACAGCAATTCGACCATGTAGGCCTGATTCACACAGTTTCCTCAGAAAAGTTTCTGTTGATGTGTCTGTTGTGAAGCACTTATATAGGCTGCAGTTTCTGAGTCTGGTAACTTTAATTAACTTATCCTCTGCAGCTGAGGTAATTCTGGGTCTTCCTTTCCTGTGAAGGTCCTTATGAGACAGTTTCATCATAGCGCTTGATGGTTTTTGTGACAGCCCTTAAAGAAACCTTCAAATTTCTTGCCATTTTCCGGATCGACTAACCTACTTGTCTTAAAGTAATGCTGGATTGTCATTTCTCTTTGCTTATTTGAGCTGTTCTTGCCATAATATGGACTTGGTCTTTTACCAAATAGGGCTATCTTCTGTATACCCTACCTCCTTGTCACAACACAACTGATTTGTTCACAAAGCATTAAGAAGGAAAGAAATTCCACAAATGAACTTTTAAGAAGGCACACCTGTTAATTGAAACGCATTCCAGGAGACTACCTCATGAAGCTGATTGAGAGAAAATCAAGAGTGTGCAAAGCTGTCATCAAGGCAAAGGGTGGCTACTTTGAAGAATCAAAAATTTCAAATATATTTTGATTTGTTTAAAACTTTTTTGGTTACGTATGTGTTATTTCATAGTTTTGATGTCTTCACTATTATTCTACAATGTAGAAAATAGTACAAATAAAGAAAATCCCTTGATGTGTAGGTGTGTCCAAACCTTTTTCTGGTACTCTATATCTGACCAAATTATGAAAGACACAAATTGTAATTTTGAATTCTGTAAAGTGAGTGTGGAAGAGGTGAAAACATTTTTTTTTTGTCTATCAACAATGACAACAATTATAAAAACACCAGGAAATCAGCTCCAAGTAATTTTATTTAGGAAATCTGTTCCCAAATATTATCATGCATTATAGAGACATATGTGGTCATATACTAATAATAAATCATAATTAATTTGATTTATATCGTGATTTTGTACTAACTGAGGTACTCAAAGAGCTCTAGGGAGAAACTTGCCTCATCCACCATCAATGTGTAGCACCCGACTATTTTTGTGCCAGATTGCTCACCACACATCAGCTATCAGTTGGAGATGTGAGGAGTGATATATGCGAATTAGGAATGAGTGGGCTTATTAGGTGGCCATGATTGAATGTGGCCAGGTTCGTAATTTAGCCATGACACCGGGGTGAACACCCCTACTCGTAAAATAAGTGTCATGGGACTTTGAATGACCACAGAGAGTCAGGACACCCGTTTTAACGTCCCATCTGTAAGACGGCACCCTACGCAGGGCAATGTCCCCAAATGGAATGAAGATTTGAATTGATTATTTAAGTCAAATATTATATCTGTTTAGGCTTCTTGAAGTCAATTTGCAATCTAAAAATATTTGTTTTATTATATTCTGGCCCCCTGACCATCCGCTCAAGAAACAATTGGCCCACGGCTGAATCTTGTTGAGGATCCTTGCCATACCGCAACCATGTCAGCCACAAGGAGTCTGCATGACCTGACGGGAAAGAGAAAGACCAAGTCAGACTGTACTTGACGATAACCTCAAAATGGGGGCAGTGGATAAAGCAGACATTATAAACAGCTTTGTGGAATGTGCTTGGAAAACTACCAAGTGGTATAAGAAGATAATTTTCCATTTGATCGTCACTGCTGTCCTCAATGGCCACATAATTCACCACCAGCTAACAAGTGAGATTATTACTGAACAGGTTTTTTTTTGTAATTGGACATACAGTTCACATACAAATCACATAGTCCAGCAGGTAGGAGAAATCATTGTTTCATTTTATGATACAAGTATCAAACATGGTACACTAATACTAGATATCTTAAGGAACATTTTAAAGATCATAGGCAGTCTGGGAAGACTGTCAGTCAACCAGGGCGGCCTATCAGGGCAGTCCGGATAATGAGTGGCAAGAGTGTGGCATTGAGAGAGAGAGTCAACAGGTGAAATCAAGTTAATCACAGTTGTATGCTGCTCCACTCCGAGGGCTTTTGTACAGCTGCCAAACAGCTGCAATGATATACAGTATAATATGATATTCTGTTTTGTGTCAATTTTAAGAAACGTGACAGGAAACAGCCCTGTACACCTCACTTTAGGTAAAATCCAATAGGAATGCATTATGTCCAGCAGACAGGTTAATATTAATATTATACCTTTCAGTCTTTACACAAAATGAGTCAACTACTACATAAAGATGTCTAGCTATAGTGCCATCGCAGATGTAATAACCTATTATACTCTAAAAGACCAGTTTTCCAAAATGACCACCAACCAGCTACATTGGTTCTAATTGGACAGGATTCACATGGCCATTTCGCCATAAATAATTGGTACATACATGGCTTAAAATGTTTGTGGTGGTGTGGAGAACACAATAAAATGACCCAAGTATGCCTTGTGGTGAAAATGTCCCCTAAAACTTTGAATTGGCCATAACTTCATTAGTAAGTGGTGTATTTAGCCTAAAGGTAGCTTAACTTGTTCAGGATAGCTTGGTAAATACAATATAATGAATCATGTATGTTTTTTTAAGATGTTTTTTAAAATAAAACAAAATAATTGCCCAAAATGCTGTCTAAATCACAGATTTTGATCATATTTTCATATCTCAATTAAGCCGATTATGTTTCAGCATGCTCCACAATACTGTGTGATATCTGTGGAGTAAAATGATATACAACATGTGCGTAATGGCAGCCTTAGTAGTCCCATACATCCCATTTAAAAAGGTAGACTTCTATTGGAATGGCTTCACATCCAAGTTTCCATTTTCAACATTCTAAATAGGGAAAGGGGGATACCTAGTCAGTTGTCCAACTGAATGTATTCAACTGAAATGTGTCTTCTGCATTTAACCCAACCCCTCTGAATCAGAGAGATGCAGGGGGCTGCCTTAATCGCCATCTTCGGCACCTGGAGAACAGTGGGTTAACTGCCTTGCTCATGGGCAGAACAACAGCTTTTTACCTTGTCAGCTCGGGGATTCGATCCAGCAACCTTTCAGTTACTGGCCCAACGCTCTAACCACTAGGAAACCTGACGCCCCAATGCAGTTAAAATGTCATTCGGGTGCAGCTTGGATGTTTCACCCGTAATTATTATTGTTTTATCTTTCACAATTAGCTGAAAGGTCTCAACATAAAAGTATTTTGTTAAAATGGGTTACAAAATCCTGGGGCAAACCCTCGGTTACCTGTCTCTCTGGTGGACATGTATTCATTCCTATGGGATTTGCCCTAAAGTGACGTGTACAGGGCAGGTTTCCTCTTTATTTATTTTTTTACATTTGAAACAAAACAGTATCATATTATATATCACTGCAATCACAGTAGACTTCAGGGAAGAGTGCTTACTTGTAAAACTATTGGAACTAACCATGAAAACATTGACAAAAAAACTGTATTTTGGCATGCATTTTCACCACTTTTCTACTTAAAGCTTAAAGGATGCATCTATATGTGCCATTTCTGGGCCATTTTATTGTGTTTTCCAGACCCCCTCAAACATTTTAAGCCATCATTGGGCTGTATCTACTGTACAAATTATTTATGGAGGTATGACCAAGAAAATCTTATCCAATATGTCCCCATGTAGCTGGTTGGCCACCAGGGGGTAATGGGCAAAATCTTCTTTAGACATGCCCCAGCTGTGTTTGAAATTTGGTGACTATCACAAGTCCAAAATGTTCTCCCCTCACCGCTGGACTGTGGTTAAAATGACCTCAATATGACCCCCATGAAGGTCTTGAGTATTTTATGATCAGCAATATTGTCTACATTAGTGGGTAGACATTTATTTAGTGGGTAGATAACATTACAAAGTCATTTTTAGATTGTTTGGAATGATTCAACCCTATTTTATTCTAACAGGAAACCCGAATGGCAGCCATTTTGTTCAAATGGCCGCCCTTGTTGACTGACAGACTGTCATCTAGTGTTTATGTACATCATTGGTGCGCACCCAGATACACACACATACACGCAGACACTCCTTACCTTAAAATAAGGACAAACTATGCTCTTCAGTTGGTGTTCACAAAAGTTTGTGTGTATATCACAGACATATACCTGTACTGACCACCATGAACCTACAGTAACTCCTTGTCCCTCTCTCTGTCCACAGATCAAGGTCAGTAGCATTGTTAGGGAGATGAGACTGCAGCGATATGGCATGCTTCAGACCAAGGTCAGTACAGTAGGCCTACCATACAGAGGTTAGTGTTTAGAGGTCAGGTGTTAAAAGTTTTTGGCCATTCAGGGTACCAATGATTCTTTGTCTATGGCTTCCATAATCCTGTCCACTCTATTGTTTCCTACATAATCAGATATTAAATGACACATATTCCAGAAACCCAGGTTGAGTAGTAGTACTTTGGACCTACTAACCTGGTGTGGGTTTCCAAAGACTTCATAGCTAGTTGTATTTTATTTTTCTCTACCACCCAGCCACACAGCCGCAAGAGAGTAACAACAATAAAACCAATGTTTGACTGTCACACCCTGGGGCCTGTTGCACAAAACTAGGATAAGGGATTAAGCCAGGATATCTTGGTGATCCTGGCTCAATTGATCCGTAATCCGGTTGCACTAAAGATGGATAGGGGGCAGGAGGATATGTTATGGTATAAATTACCATGGAGATCTATTCTGTGGAGCTAGCCTGCTCCAGACCAGGCTAAATTCCAGGATCTATTTAATCTCATCCCTAATGTCAGTCAGCAGTCACCACAAATGGAAACCAATAGTTATTTCACTGCTCACTATACATTGTTATCACATATAACTAGACCCACTGTTATTATTTAAACGTTTGTGATCATTAATTTCAATGATTTTGGATAAAAAATGATTTTTAGATGATGTTGCTATCATTAGATAATTTAGTTTCCCATAGACTATATATAAAATGATAGAATATTAGGGCCACAGAGGGGAAAAAAACCACAAGTCATAATATTGTAACCAGTTGTTTTAAAGGAGGACAGTTGTTAAAATGACAGATGTGGGGCATTTCGTGAAATTGTACTTCAGTATGGTTTCATAAACAAAGACATGCTGATGTGCCAGAATATTAAGTATCACATTCTCATAAGTATCAAAACTGTAAAAACAATGTAGCTTTTCTGCAGAAAGAACCAGCCTCATAAATTTATGACTTTATCCTTTTTCTTCAGTGTGGCCCTAGTACTCTGTCATATAAACAAATACACATTCCATATGAATATAAAAACACAATGTGTAACATTATGTTCCTTTATTGAATAAGGACAAAACAAAGCAGGTAAACCATCAGCTCCTTTCGAAACTGAAGTCACAGTGACTCTACAAGATGGAAAGCACAGAATCCAAGCATATTATACAAAATGATACATACACATTCAAAGGTCTGTATATAACACACCCTGCATGTCTGCACACTAAAATAAATGCAGGACAAATCCATACACATCAACTGAACAGACAAATGAATGGATGCAGTAGCCTCCCTGCAGCTTTGTATTACACACAGTATACCGCACAAACATCATAAGAGGCCAAATTCGTCAAAAAACGAACCCCAAAAAACCCAAATTCCTCTGCCACCGCAGGACATATTTAACCAAAATTGAAAGCACACATACTAACTAAAATAATTCAACACATATTGGTCCCTCAGCAGCCGACCACTGTCGTCATCAGGGAAGATTGCCGGATTGTCCCAGTCCATGGCTGGTGGCACTCTGGGGGCCCTCTCCTTCCTCAGGCAGGCCACATTGTGGAGGACAGCACAAGCCACAGTAATATCACATGCCCTAACAGGGCTGACCCTTAATTTGTGAAGGCAGTGAAAGCGTGCCTTCAGGAGGCCAAAGGTCATTTCAACTCTGGCCCTGGTCCTGGCATGGGCATGGTTGTAGGCCTGCTGTGCTTCCTGGGGGTCTGTGAAAGGTGTCAGGAGAAAAGGCTGGCAGCCATACCCCCTGTCTCCCAGCAACACACCAGAGAATTCACCTGTCAACACAAAATCTCATCATTACTACCTCATAAACACAGTGATATTCTTGACACAGCCATGATGGTTATAAATAGGGGTTGTGTGGCTTACCTTGTGATAGGCACTGATAGATTTCAGAGGCACTGATAGATTTCAGAGGCCCGAAAGATTCTGGAGTCATGGACTGAGCCAGGCCATTTTGCCACAACATTGCTGATCACACAGTCAGCATTGCAGACCATCTGAAATCATAAGATGAGGAATATTACACCAATCAATGCACATCACTGGCAGTGCAGAGTGTTCGTCAATGGACAATATCAAAAAGTTATGTTCACCTGAACATTAATGCTGTGAAAGGATTTCCTATTCACAAAATCGGCCTCATGGGCACCTGAGGGGGCTTTTATCCATGTGTGTGCAGTCCACTGCACCAATGACATTGGGGAAACCTGTCACAAAGTAATGAGTATCCTACTATGTGTTAACAGTTGTCCTGTAATTTGTAGATCCTCTTACCTGCAATCCTATAGAACTCCTCTTTGATGTCACAGAGTCTTCTGTGGCCAGGGAAGGAGATGAAGACATCTGCTAATGCTTTGATAGCCAGACACACACTCCTTATTGTGCGGCAAATTGTGGCCTTGTTCAGCTGTTCTGCATCCCCCACTGAGTACAGGAAGGCTCCACTAGCAAAAAAGCGCAAGTCCACACAAACCATTTGCTCCACACTCAGTGCATGGCTCCGTGCAGTGCGGTGCTTAATCCTGGGACCCAGTAGTCTGCATAGATACCTGATGCCATCTGCAGAAAACCTGTATCTTTCATATAGATGGTCATCAGGGAAGGCCAGTGGGTCCAACCGGTCCCTGAAGACCCTTTCTCGCCTGAAGGCTCTCCTCAGCACAAGTGCTTCTTCATCCACCACATCTCGCACGAATGGGCATGCCATTGTCAGAGCAGAAAGGAACACACAATTTTGGGCCTTCATATAGGCTAGTGGCCACACCTGGTGCTGGGGGGGTGGGCAAAAGAGGGCGATGCCTTATAACGATGACTTGGTTGTACTGATTGCTGGGAAAATAAAAAAAACCTTAGAAAGATGCCACCGTCCTGTGTGCTCACAATAAGAGCTCATATGTCATGGCTCACTTGACTTTACGAGAATATACCAAATTTTTATTTTGAGCTGTGTCATCTTCTTGGAGCTGGGGGAGGAAAGAAAAATAATGATTAATACATTTGTGTTACAGTTAGCATACAGTGTACATTGAAGGCATATCTCACCTCCCTCTCAAGTTTTTTTATTTCAAGGTCCAGTTTCCTAATTGTCCTCTTTTTTATTTCGAACTCCAGTGCAAGATTTTCCATCTTTTTCTTCTTGTACTGAATGTCTATGTCTGCCAGTTCTATTTGGCGCCGGAGGTGGTTGCCATACAACTTTCTGATAGCTTGTGAGCTCTGTGAACACAATACAATTAGCGCAGCTGGAATTTGGCAGGATGTGGTGTCCTTTTATTAATACGCACTATGTTGCCAGGCTGGTTTTCCCACTGTATAGCATCTGGGTCCTGTAAAAGAAATTAGATTTTTTGATTTTGATGAGGACTCCTCACCATTGTAGAGTAAATAGTACTTTCACAGTCTTAACATGATACCTCATGCCTTCTGGAATCCAGAGAGATGGTCTCCTCCTCATCATCGTCTCCATCATGTGCTGTTGCTGCTGCACTGAGGCCTTCACCCTATCACATTTAAATCGGATTCATATTGAAGCTAGTAGACAAGACATGCCAGGCCTACAGTATGCCTTTGATGGAGTACTCACTGGATCAGCATCGTCTGGTGCTTGTGCTGGTGGCTCTAACAGGAACACAGTGCTGCCAGACACTGCAAGGCAATAGGTAAACCAAAGTCAGACAGTCCAAATTGATTCAATATGAATGTGGTTGTATCCCATGTAGAGATGGAAGGACATACCTTGAATGAAGCGGGTGGCATCTTGGGAGGAACCTATGCTCGTCTCTTTCCCCCCAGGGATCCCCTCTAAGACGGGCCTGCCTTTATTTAGCTCCAAGGCCATGTCCTCTGCTGGGGTAAGGTCAGCCTTTGGTGACCCACCACCCGTGCCTTGTCTGTGGGTATTCTTTTTCACTGCTAAAACAGTACAGACAATGTGTGAGCAGGCACCTTCTGGGTACAATATATGCTTGTGCTTTGTTAAATATTAGTCAGGGACCATACCATTCTGCAGAATGTTCTTGTATTTGATTTTGACCTGCTGCCATGTCCGTTTTGGCCCGTTCATGTTTAATCTACACACACACACACACACACACACACACACACACACACATTTAATGGAGTCACACTGCAAAAAATTACTTGGTATTTTTGTCTTGTTTTCAGTAAAAATATCAAAAAATGTATCATAGCTTTATACAGTGTGATGGAGTTACTTTACACAATTTCACTCATATCTGCAGTGCATTTCAATAAAAAATTTAACAGTTTCATAATTACAGTACAACTGCATTTTTGGAGATGTGAATTAAATATTTGAATTGTAATTGTGATGTTTCAGCGGAGCGGTGAGTGTGTAATTGTGCACTACTTACGCATTCAGGCGGTCTGCAATACTTTGCCACGCTTTTTCTCTTTGCTTTATCACTGTGGCGGTGTTGCCTTTCTTCTTAATTATATCTTTTACCTCCTCGTATGCCTCCATGAGGATTTGTGCTTCCGACGGGGAAAAGTACGCGGCTCTAGTTGCCATGGTAAATCAGTTAATCTGTGGCGGGGTCTATTTGAGTGAGCCGTGAGCGCGCACCTATCCAGGATTGGTTTCACCTGGCTTAATGAATCCGTGTCTGCTCATCCTGGCTTGGTCTTTGTGCAACCAATTAAGCCTGGACGCACATGTTTTGGCTTCATTGAGCTCAGCTGAGTCATTTATCCCGGATGTCTTAATTCTACTTTTGTGCAACAGGCCCCTGGTCTTAGTATTTTGTGTTTATATATTTATTTGGTCAGGCCAGGGTGTGACATGGGGTTATTTTGTGTTGTGTTGTGGTATTTGGGGTTTTAGTAGGTATTGGGATTGTGGCTGAGTAGGGGTGTCTAGCATAGTCTATGGCTGCCTGAGGTTCTCAATCAGAGTCAGGTGATTCTCGTTGTCTCTGATTGGGAACCATATTTAGGTAGCCTGGGTTTCACTGTGTGTTTGTGGGTGATTGTCCCGGTCTCTGTGTTAGTTGTCACCAGACAGGCTGTATTAGGTTTTCACTATTCCGTTTGTTGTTTTTGTATTGTTCGTTTTCATCGTTATTAAAGATGTCTCGATTTAACCACGCTGCATTTTGGTCCGACTCTCCTTCGACGGAAGAAAGCCGTAACATTGACAGTCAATCTATGCATGACCATATCTAATTCATTTTAAAAAATAAAGCACTTTGCGGTTGGAGTGGCCTGAGTCTGGTTGGACAAGAGAAAGTATTTTAGCTAAGAAACTTACGAGAAACCCACCCTCATCATTAATGACAGTGTGTGAATAGAGTAAGTGGACCCCCAGAGAGCTAGAGAAAGAGGCTTCCACCCAGAAGCTATTTCCCCCTAACCACTAATGTACCACATCATTAGTCATTAAAACATCCTATTAGGTTTAGAGTTAGGAGCTAGGGCTCGTTTTCGAGTTAGGATTAAGTTTAGGGTTGAGGTTAGGGAAAATAGGATATTCAATGGGACTGAATTGAGGTTAGTTATGAAAGACTGTGTGTGTGTGCGCGTACGCGTGTTGTAACACCTGTCTTGTCTCTGCATAGGAACAGTACCTGTTCTGCTACAAGGTATGGTTGGAGGTTCTACAGGGCATCCTGCAGCTGCATGGTAACCGATGGTATCCTGAGAGCCCCCGCAAATTGCAACCCGAGAGCCCCCCGCAAACTTATGGGCCCTCACAAACACAGTAACCGATGGCAACCCGAGGACCCCCATGAAGATAACCAATTTGTTTAACCAGTTACTTCCCCCCTTCCCAAAGAAGATACCTTATCAATGAAGATGTGTAATATTTGAATAGTTGACTGTGTAAGTAATACATTTGTTAGCAGTTGATTTTGTTATGAGCACTGGAAGTATGTGTTTTAGACAACTACTTTATTTGTTGTCATGCCTAACATGACTATTAACAGTTGGCTATAGCACATATAGATGGAAGACCAGGCTATGTTTCTGAGGTGTTTTGATATTTGGGTTATGCATTTATTGATGGAGGTAGACATTCTTACTGTTGGTTCTTTCTGTGTTCTCAAACTGTGATTAGTATTTAAAAATTGTGAAATAAGTGCATGTTAATCATTTATTTATTCTGTCCATGACTGAAACCAAAAGTGAATAGAATCAAGTGCCTTGGAAAGACTTGCAGTTTTATGTGACACTGATTAATAATCCAGGTTTCTGGGGGTGAATCCAAACATGCGATCTTGGAGTGCTAAGAGACTCATATTTTTGTTTGTTTCACCCCCAGAAACGTGGAAACCAGGTTTGATTGAACAGGAACCTCAGTACAAATGCTCTGTGTGATTCTGTAAGGAATGTCTGCCCGATACTGTTTTTGTTCGAATCTTGTTGTCCCAAAACTCTGATTCACTGTGTGAATTTTGCAGCACAGTAGTGAAACTCTATTCATTTTGCAGTCTAATCTCTATGACCACTGAACAAGCGCTTGAAGTTTGAAATATAATGGGGGTCAAATGCACAAAATCATTGTACAGTAACATCACCATTGTAGTTGCAGTTTCAGTAGCATGATAATATACCTCACTGTAACATTCACTACCAGTACAGTATAGCCTCGGTCTGATCACTGATCCTCCTATTACCTTGGACCGTCAAATAAAAGTTGTTCTGAAATACTGCTTTGTTTCACGGTGTCGTAAGGGCTGGATCACAATTAGAAACTGATATTTTTTATTTGGTAGGTCACAGGTGCTGTATATGACAAGGCAGTTGGCTATAGTAATATCTACAAGCAGAGAGAGTGAGAGATTTACCTACAAGTGCTAACTGACAGAACATGGAAAAGAGTCCCTCTGCAGGCTTACTGAAGGGTAAATAAGTGTGTCTCAGAGGGGCCCTTGTGACTGCATGGGAGAGAAAAAAATCTAACAGTATGCTCCCTAAGAGGAAACAGCTAGCCACACACACACACAGGCTCTGGAGTGGGAAATCTTAAAACCTGAGTTTGTGGAAAGCCCTGTTGTACAGTCTCCCTTTCTCCCACTCAGTGTCTCCATCAGGACTCCCAACCTCACTCATTCACTCACTAAGTCCCTTCCTCATTCCCTCTCTCGCACTCTTTCCCTACTTCCCTCTCTCACCCAGACCTTATAATAGTTGTGAGTTATTGCATGATAGGCCCAACGTGGGTTATTCAGGGTCCAGTCACTTTTATAGGTTTATAGAGTTATATAAATCCTACTTGCCTTCCTAGTTTTATATAAATAGTTGTTAATTTGAATAGTTTTCTATATAAGGAGAGGGATATCAACCAACGTGAGTCGAGGGCAATGCCTTTTATAGTTTTGTGTAAATAGTTCTTTCATCTTTATAAAATGTGATCACAGGAGTCTTGAGGGACCTCTGACCTTCTCATCCAATGGGTTTTGAGGAGGGGAGAGGATGCAAGGAATCAAGGAAATGCAATTGAGATTCTAACCTTGATAAAGTCTCACATTCTCCTCATCCGTCACCAGCCACCGTTCTATAGCAACACTGTAGACACTGTAATCTTCTCTCTAACTATAAAGCACATGTGAGAGGATTATCTTTGCTTTAGCTGTAAGGCGAGGAAAGAAGGAGTATAGAAGAAAAGGAGTGGAGGAGAGTACATCCAGAGGTGATAGGAGTGTGGAGAACATGGGGAGGTGGTAGAGTAATTAGTTGTGCGTTCAGTGATTTACAAACCATGGGAACATGTAGAAAGGAACTCCCCAACTTCCAGTAAATCCTCCTCTCTGTTGGGTTCACAAAGAAACACACACAACCATATTTTCTGTTAATACATTTTAAATGCAGGCTGTATCACAACAAAATGTGGGAAAAGTCCAGGGGTAGAATACTTTCTGAATGCACTGTAAATAGGGGGCTTAACATTTCACCAAAACACAACATAATGATATCTTCTCAATGTAGTTGTTTTAACAACCAGTTAATCCAAATGCTAGATCATTTTTTTTAAATTGCCCTTTGAATGTAATATGCTATAGTAACATAAATTACACTACATTACACCGTTTTTACATTAGGCAATACACTTGCACTACTGACTGAAAATCACATTTCCATCATTTCTATCCCATGTGTTATCAAAGTTGTGATCCCTGAAGACAACGTTCAAAAAATGCAAAAAATAAAAAATGTATTCTTCCAATATAATCAAAATAAACATAACGTTTAGCAGGCACTAGTTTGCATCCGGCCTGTCCTGAGCATTTGGCCATAGGTTCTCTTCGACATTACTGTAAATGTCCTCATTGTTTATGCAGCTGGGAAAAAAACTTTTGGCATGGTGAATCCAAGTGTGACATTGGTCTGGAAAGATGTCATCGCATGCCTCATCCATGGCCTGAAGGAGGGTGGCTCACTCATGGGGAGTGTGCCTGTACTACACCTGTACTGTAGTCATGTATTGTATTTTACAGTTTGTATTGTACTTGTGTATTGTACTTGTGTATTGTAGTGTTCCTATGTGACTCAGTATGAGCATGACTTTAGCAACACAAGAGTGGTGGGTACGATTCCCACCGGGGTCACATACAAAAATGTGTGGAGTCACTGTTGTCACTGGATAAAAGCGTCTGCTCCCATCAAAAAGACCCCGGCAATTTAATTTTGGATACATGTTTACTGTTGTTAGGTTCTTATTTTTCAGAGTAAATACCTCAGACACTAGAGAAGTTTGACCAAGTTTAATTCTTCCTAAAGGGTCCACACAGCTGTATTCAGACAAAAACGTGCTCTCACCATCACAAGTATATATACCCCACTTTGGACACTCCTCTCTAATCTTTACATCGTATGGTTTAACAGGAAGAGGGTAACAGAATACAGGGGATCTGACCTGACCTCCTGACCTCAACCCCTCCTTTGCCTAATTCACAGATGTCCTCTCGTATAACCTATCGCACTCCCGTGACTCTCTCCCGTCCACCCAACACATTCCACAGCCACTCTGTCTTTCTACAGATCTCACTCCTTTATATACTATGCGTCTGATCTATCATGTCTTTAATATCTCAATATTCAAATTTTAGCCAAAATTTTATCCAACACTGTATAGGGATGCATTTGTCATTATAATATATATTTTGTTTTACTTACTCTGAAGTAAAATCATAAGTCATTACAGTATATACAGTTGAAGTAGGAAGTTTACATACATTTAGGTTGGAGTCATTAAAACTCGTTTTTTCAACCACTCCACAAATGTCTTGTTAACAAACTATAGGTTTGGCAAGTCGGTTAAGACAATCTACTTTGTGCATGACAAGTAATTTTTTCCAACAATTGTTTACAGACAGATTTTTTCACTTATAATTTACTGTATCACAATTCTAGTCTGTCAGAAGTTTACATACACTAAGTTGACTGTGCCTTTAAACAGTTTGGAAAATTCCAGAAAATGATGTCATGACTTTAGAAGCTTCTGATAGGCTAATTGACATAATTTGAGTCAATTGGAGGTGGACCTGTGAATGTATTTCAAGGTCCATCTTCAAACTCAGTGCCTCTTTGCTTGACATCATGGGAAAATCAAAAGAAGTCAGCCAAGACCTCAGAAAAACAATTGTAGACCTCCACAAGTCTGGTTCATCCTTGGAAGCAATTTCCAAATGCCTGAAGGCACCACTTTCATCTGTACAAACAATAGTACGCAAGTATAAACACCATGGGACCACCAGCCGGCATACCGCTCAGGAAGGACACGCTTTCTGTCTCCTCGAGATGAACGTACTTTGGTGCGAAAAGTGCAAATCAATCCCAGAACAACAGCAAAGGACTTTGTGAGGATGCTGGAGGAAACAGGTACAAAGTACCTATATCCACAGTAAAACGAGTCCTATATCGACGTAACCTGAGAGGCCGCTCAGCAAGGAAGAAGCCACTGCTCCAAAACCACCATAAAGAAGCCAGACCACGGTTTGCAACTGCACATGGGGACAAAGATCATACTTTTTTCTGCCTGTGGTCTGATGAAACATCAATGGAACTGTTTGGCCATAATGACCATTGTTTTGTTTGGAGGAAAAGGGGGGGGGGGGGCTTGCAAGCCGAAGAACACCATCCCAACTGTAAAGCATGGGGGTGGCAGCATCATGTTGTGGGGGTTCTTTGCTGCAAGAGGGACTGGGTGCACTTCACAAAATAGATGGCAACATGAGGGAGGAAAATTATGTGGATATATTGAAGCAACATCTCAAGACATCAGTCAGGAGTTAAAGCTTGGTCGCAAATGGGTCTTCCAAATGGACAATGACCCCAAGCATACTTCCAAAGTTGCGGCAAAATGGTTTAAGGACAACAAAGTCAAGGTATTGGAGTGACCATCAGAGCCCTGACCTCAATCCCATAGAAACATTGTGGGCAGAACTGAAAAAGCGTGTGTGAGCAAGGAGGCCTACAAACCTGACTCAGTTACACCAGCTCTGTCAGGAGGAATGGGCAAAAATTCACCCAACTTATTGTGGGAAGCTTGTGGAAGGCAACCCAAAATGTTTGACCCAAGTTAAACAATTTAAAGGCAATGCTACCAAATACTAATTGTGTGTATGTAAACTCCTGAGCCACTGGGAATGTGGCGAAATAAATAAAAGTTTAAATAAATCCCTCTTTAGTATTATTCTAACATTTCACATTATTAAAACAAAGTTGTGATCCTAAGTGACCTAAGACAGGGAATTTTTACTAGGATTAAATGTCAGGAATTGTGAAAAACGTATGTATGTATTTGGCTAAGGTGTGTGTAAAACTCAGACTTCAACTGTATATAATTAACATTGCATGTCATTGCAGAATGTGTAGAACTGCATTGCAGAATGTGTAGAACTCTGACCAGAGTGGGTGAAAGCACACTTTGGTGATGACATTTCACTACCTTATGTTATAAAATACATTTTGCCAAAACAAATATGGTTATTCATGTTCTAAAATCGTTCATTGGGTTCTTTTTTAAAAATGTATTTCACCTTTATTTAACCAGGTAGGCTAGTTGAGAACAAGTTCTCATTTGCAACTGCGACCTGGCCAAGATAAAGCATAGCAGTGTGAACAGACAACACAGAGTGATTGCGATTTTTGCAATTCGTTCCAGTCACAGGCAGCAGAGAACTGCAACGAAAGGCGGCCAAATGAGGTGTTGGCTTTAGGGATGATCAGTGAGATACACCTGCTGGAGCGTGTGCTAGGGGTGGGTGTTGCCATCGTGACCAGTGAACTGAGATAAGGTGGAGCTTTACCTAGCATGGACTTGTAGATGACCTGGAGCCAGTGGGTCTGGCGACGAATATGTAGCGAGGGCCAGCCGACTAGAGCATACAGGTCGCAGTGGTGGGTGGTATGAGGTGCTTTAGTAACAAAACGGATGGCACTGTGATAAACTGCATCCAGTTTGCTGAGTAGAGTGTTGGAAGCTATTTTGTAGATCGGTAGGATAGTCAGTTTTACTAGGGTAAGTTTGGCGGCGTGAGTGAAGGAGGCTTTGTTGCGGAATAGAAAGCCGACTCTAGATTTGGTTTTAGATTGGAGATGTTTGATATGAGTCTGGAAGGAGAGTTTACAGTCTAGCCAGACACCTAGGTACTTATAGATGTCTACATATTCTAGGTCGGAACCATCCAGGGTGGTGATGCTAGTCGGGCGTGTGGGTGCAGGCAGCGAACTGTTGAAAAGCATGCATTTGGTTTTACTAGCGTTTAAGAGCAGTTGGAGGCCACGGAAGGAGTGTTGTATGGCATTGAAGCTCGTTTGGAGGTTAGATAGCACAATGTCCAGGGACGGGCCGGAAGTATACAGAATGGTGTCGTCTGCGTAGAGGTGGATCAGGGAATCGCCCGCAGCAAGAGCAACATCATTGATATATACAGAGAAAAGAGTCGGCCCGAGAATTGAACCCTGTGGCACTCTCATAGAGACTGCCAGAGGACCGGACAGCATGCCCTCCGATTTGACACACTGAACTCTGTCTGCAAAGTAGTTGGTGAACCAGGCAAGGCAGTCATCAGAAAAACCGAGGTTACTGAGTCTGCCGATAAGAATATGGTGATTGACAGAGTCGAAAGCCTTGGCAAGGTCGATGAAGACGGCTGCACAGTACTGTCTTTTATCGATGGCGGTTATGATATCGTTTAGTACCTTGAGCGTGGCTGAGGTGCACCCGTGACCGGCTCAGAAACCAGATTGCACAGCGGAGAAGGTACGGTGGGATTCGAGATGGTCAGTGACCTGTTTGTTGACTTGGCTTTCGAAGACCTGAGATAGGCAGGGCAGGATGGATAAAGGTCTGTAACAGTTTGGGTCCAGGGTGTCTCCCCCTTTGAAGAGGGGGATGACTGCGGCAGCTTTCCAATCCTTTGGGATCTCAGACGATATGAAAGAGAGGTTGAACAGGCTGGTAATAGGGGTTGCGACAATGGCGGCGGATAGTTTCAGAAATAGAGGGTCCAGATTGTCAAGCCCAGCTGATTTGTACGGGTCCAGGTTTTGCAGCTCTTTCAGAACATCTGCTATCTGGATTTGGGTAAAGGAGAACCTGGAGAGGCTTAGATGAGTAGCTGCGGGGGGGCGGAGCTGTTGGCTGAGGTTGGAGTAGCCAGGAGGAAGGCATGGCCAGCCGTTGAGAAATGCTTGTTGAAGTTTTCGATAATCATGGATTTATCTGTGGTGTCCGTGTTACCTAGCCTCAGTGCAGTGGGCAGCTGGGAGGAGGTGCTCTTGTTCTCCATGGACTTCACACTTTCTCTAACATATCATTAACATATCATTCCACCGGTCTAATGTCCAGTGTTTTTTGGCCGAAGCGAGTCACTTCGTTTGAGTTTGCTAACTCTAATGAACTTATCCTCTGCAGCAGAGGTAACTCTGGGTCTTCCTTTCCTGTGGCGGTCCTCGTGAAAGCCAGTTTCATCATAGCGCTTGATGGTTTTTGCGACTGACCTTCATGCCTTAAAGTAATGATGGACTGTAATTTCTCTTTGCTTATTTGAGCTGTTCTTGCCATATTATGGACTTGGTCTTTTACCAAAATAAGGCTATATTCTGTATACCACCCCTACCGTGTCACAACATAACTGATTAGCTCAAATGCATTAAGAAGGAAAGAAATTCCACAAATTTCTTTTAACAAGGCACACCTGTTAATTAAAATGCATTCCAGGTGACTACCTCATGAAGCTGGTTGAGAGAATGTCAAGAGTGTGCAAAGCTGTCAAAGGGTGGCTACTTTGAGGTATATCAAATATATTTGGATTTGTTTAACACTTTTTTGGTAACTACATGATTCCATGTTTGTTATTTCATAATTTTATACAAAGAGTGAGCTTTCCAATACCATACATGGCTTGAGGTAACAGCACATTGTTGGCTGTCTATGAACACGCTTTCATACTTCACTGCAACAAGCCTTCACATTGCTGAGAAGTGGGACATGAAGTTCCATGTACTGGCAACTGAGAACATGGAGGAGAGGGACACAACAGAGAACCTAAAACAGCATTAACTACCATCGTTGCTCAGTGGGTGAATGTAATACCAGGCATACACTACACAATTTTTTCCCGTCCAAGACTAATTTTCATGATCGGGGTGAAATCCTTTGAACTTGGGCTAGATTCAGTACGTCGGGACTCACGTAGTTCGAGCAGGTCAAGGACACACCGATGATGGCTGTTCCATTCTCCAGACCCCTGTCTGATATCACAATAGTTTTCTGAGTTCAGAAATGTTGGTCGTGCCTCTTGTAGTATGAGCTGTGGTATGATGCAATTGGGCAAGGACTGCTGCCAATAGCCAATGACCATCCAGCATCTAAAACCAAAACAAAGATGGTGAAGAGGAAAGCAACAACACGCACCGTGTGGACCGAGGTGATAGAAGACAGATTGGAGGCGCTGTGGAGAGAACACAGCTGCCTTTTCAACAGGCAAGTTCGTTTTACATGGGGCGGAGTTTGATTATTTTAGACCATTCCAATGGTCCTTAAGTGAAATCTCCACCCACCCTAGGCACCGGGCCATGCAAAATGAACACCACCAGTACTACATCTGCGTCCTACTATGACAGAAACAAAAAAATGAATTTCATATTATTATTATTTCATATTAATTCCATATTCTGCACCTCTGCCTCTTTTTTTATGTTTCTTAATGTGTCTACATAATGTTTGCGTGTCTACATTTTTTTCTACAACAACTGAGAAACACAGGGCAGGATCAACTAGCACCCACGTCCTGGGGTTGAGGATGGATGGAATGAAAGATCTGAGACACGGAAATTGCGAATTGTGAGCACATCCAAGTTGTTAAGATTTTAGAAGTTGTGTAGTGTATGCCCAGCATAAGGTGAGCGCTGTCTGTTATGTAGCCAGGACAGTGGTAGAACTGCATTGCCCCCTAACAGTCATACAGTCAATGGTTTATATACATCATTGGGTCATATTACAGGACCATTTCTGAATTGACGTCATTTTATGATTGCGGTTTAAATGTTAAGAACAATTGTACATTTGTCACATCCCTACTATGTACTGTAGATACACTATAATTACAAGTAAGTACCCCTCAAGATACACCTTGTAATTACCTTGTACTTATGCAGATATTACATGCATTCTGTGGTGTATTAGTGTGTTTATTTTCTCACTTGGATGGTGATGGAAGCTTAAAAAAGGGCCAGGTTGTCAGGATGGGTAATGTACTGTATAAGGACACATTAATTACAAGTAAGTACCCCTCAAGATACACTTCATTTGAACTCAAACAAATCTATTCCTTCGGGGGGGTTGCTACTAAGCTAACATATGGAATTGTTTTAAGATGGTCATACCATGGATCATTTATCTATTTGATTCTGAATTTTAGGATCCCTGTAAGTATGAAATAATATAATAAAAATTATTAGAAAAAATATGTACGACTATAGCCCGCAGAAATGGCAAAACAGAAGGTCCAAAAAATATCATAAGGAGTAACATTTTGAAGTGTCTGTCCAATATCAAGGATACATACGAAAGCTCAGAAAATGTTAGTTTTTTTTTTACACATATTTAACTCCTTTTTTGGGGGACACAATACTACTTCCGTACTGTCATTCATTTTATAAAACAGGATTACATTCAGACGAGTCCTGTGACAGTTATGAGGGGCATAGAGCAAAATGTAGAACACCATCATGTTTGTGAGAGTATCCCCTTTCCATAGTGTGGTCATAATATACTGAACTAAATTTAACAACATGCAACAATTGCTCAAACTTTGTCTCATGCAGCGTGAAACCTCTTCACATAGAGTTGATCAGGCAGTTGATAGTGTCCTGTGGAATGTTGTCCCACTTCTCTTCAATGGCTGTGCGAAGTTGTTGGATATTGGCGGGAACTGGAACACTCTGTCGTACATGTCGATCCAGAGCATCCCAAACATGCTCAATGGGTGACATGTCTGGTGAGAACAGTATGCAGGCTATGGAAGGACTGGGACATTTTCAGCTTCCAGGAATTGTGTACAGAGTCTTGCGATATTATCATGTGCATTATCATGCTGAAACATGGGGTGATGGCGGCGGATGAATGGCATGACTATGAGCCTCAGGATCTCGTCACGATATCTCTGTGCATTCAAATTGCCATCGATAAAATGCAATTGTGTTCGTTGTCTGTAGCTTATGCCTGCCCACACCATAACCCCACTACCACCATGGGTCACTCTGTTCACAATGTTGACATCAGCAAACCGCAGGTTGGACGTACTGCCAAATTCTCTAAAATGTTAAGTTGGAGGCAGCTTAATGGTAGAGAAATTAACATTAAATTCTCTAGCAACAGCTCTGGTGGACATTCCTGCAGTCAGAATGCCTTATTGTACACTCCCTCAAAACTTGAGACATGTGTGGCATTGTGTTGTGTGACAAAACTGCACATTTGAGTGGCCATTTATTGTCCCAAGCACAAGGGGCTTCTTGATATGCCACACCTGTCAGGTGGATGGATTATCTTAGCAAAGGAGAAATGCTCACGAATAGAGATGCAAAAAAAATTGTGCACAAAATTGGAGAACATTTTGGGGATCTTTAATTTCAGCTCATGAAGCATGGGACCAACACTTTACATGTTGCGTTGATATTTCTGTTATGTGTAGTTTGTAACCCAAATGGTTACAGACAGAAGTTGGCACATCAGCAGTACCGATTTAAGACTAGTTTGTGAGGCTTGTGGGGGTCGTAAATAGAAATGGAGAACGCCATCGTGTTAGTGAGAGTCTCATCTTTCCATAGTGGTCATATTATTTTGTATGCCAAACCGTTCTGACGCTCTCCTTCTCTTGTCACACATAGGACTATTGATAAATTACACATTTGCACATTTAAATCTCCTCCAATGTCTCTGGTCTTTCTAGTGAGGGTGATCAGGCCTCACCAGTAAGTCTGACCTCTGTTCTGAGGTCATTCAACCCCATCAAGTGAGTGTTTGTCTCCCTGTATCTCAGACATTTTTAAAGATATTTCAAATATTTCAAACATTTTGTGTATCAGGTTTACATTTTCAGGACATTTCTTATCAAGAGAAATTACAAGTGTACAACCAAAACTCTCACAATAGAAACCCCAGAAAAATTTAATTTGTTTACCGTTTAAGTTGCATCCTTTCCAACCCACTAAAACAAAAATAAATATACCCCACACAATAAATCAGAGTATTAACCACTAACAAATATGAATTAACAGGTGGGTTGTGTGTGGGTGCTGGTGTGTGTGTGTGTGTGTGTGTGTGTGTGGTAAAACTCTTAGGGTAAAAACAAACCAAATGGCCAGGCCTTACCCTTACGTCAAGCTGAATAGGCACATTCTAAAGTAAACAATCCCAGAGCCCCTCTCTTGTAATCATTGTTATTTTGACCAGTTGCATTGAAATACAGTTCTGTACAAACTGGTGCTACCCAAACTAGATTTGATTATTAATCATTGGAAATGGTCAAAAACCTGCCTTATTCAATAATTCCTACCTCTGTCCCAAATTTCAATCAATCAGTTTATCATCCAAATTTCAATCAGCTTAACACATCCTGTCCACACTCACAAAACTTTCACATCCACATTCACTTAGTACTATTCCCAAACATACTCAGTAATCTCCCTTATTACTTCATGTGCATCTTCAACGATTCTCCTGTCATATCTCCTGGCATATTTCTATACATATAGAATAGCCTCATATTCGGGAAATAATACTCTGTTCTTTCATATCTCCATACAGAATCCCTGTATAATGTTATAAATCTTTAGTTATTCATGTCCACACCACAGCAACGATCACAACGCAGCAGCCCAAGAGGTACACACACCTTTCATAGAGGAAATCAGTGTCCGGGGGCTGTTACCCTCTCAAATATTTCAATGGCTTCTCCTGTCAGTGCTCACTACCTGTAGATCGATGGGCGCTGATGGACAGAACCCCAAGATGACGTTATAGATCTGAAAACTCAACTCACACAGAACTGGTTGGGGTATTCATTATTTTCCTTATATAACTATACTTAGGTATTCATATCCACACAACTCGATGTGCGTATATGCACCATAAGTGACCCGTTTCAGGAAACTAGGCATATGTCATGGGTCACTACTTCACAGGAGAACCGTTTGAACGTAAACTTTTTATTTTTATCAAAATGCGTTTTTTGGCAGAAATGCCTTCTCGAACATGTGAACTTTCATGTGCCTTGATAACAAAGTTGTATGCCACCTGTAAATATGCATACAATTTTTTAATTACGAGCATAATTGGTTAAGCCACAGACAAAGTGAGCAACCTTCGCGTTATCCATGATTGACTGAGATGAGTGGGCTGGACATGCCGAGAGATGATTTTGGATTGGTCTGCCATATAACACGCTTCTGTCTATTTGAGCTGGTCAGTATGTGTAGGTAATCCTATCTAATGCTGTTTTTTTTATGCATTGCATCGTAAAACTTAACAAAAAATACTATGCAAGTATCCATTTCAATAGAATGTCACTGCAACAACTGCGCAGAATAACTGATGAATTTACAAACGCTCAACACCGGTTGAATATGTCCGGTGTCAGTAAACATCTGCAAAAAAGCGGGATTAAATTGTTGCCAGGAGCACAGTTACAGTCACCAACGTTCTGGATAACATGAAAATAGGCTAACCATCTCTGCTAGGGCGAGTAAAAGTTTGGGTGGGGGCTAAAGCTTAAGATGATTCTTATGGCATTGCACACGGTCAGTGTGAACCAAAGTGACTTGACACAACAGGTCAAGCAAGTTGTACAAACAAAAGACACAGGAGGGGTTGCAGTCTGCGTGAAGTGTTCATCCATGTATACGGGTAAGAGTCTAGCTACAGTTTCAGATGTTATACATTTCTAATTTTGTCAGAAAGTTGTTTTCATTGCAAGTTAAGCTTACTGTTAGCTTACTAGCTAGCTGATGTTAGATGGCTAGCTCGCTAGCTAACATTACATTTATGATCTGTGTGTAGTAATGTTTTCTCAGAATGCCATATCGCATTGCTAGTTATAGCCTAATATTAGCTAGCTGACTAGCTAACAATGAACCTATTTGGTTAACTTTAGCTAGCTATGACAACCGGTTTGTATTGCTAGTACTCTATGGATTAGGATTGTGGTTCATTGTTTAGCTAGCATGTCTAAACAAAAGACTCCACTTTACCAATGATTAGATGACCCATCAAGTTAGCCAGGTGTCACTACTTCCTCCGAAGTCGGCTCCTCTCCTTGTTCGGGTGGTGTTCGGCGATCGACGTCACCGGCTTTCTAGACATCGCCACTCCATTTTTCATATTTCCATTTGTTTTGTCTTGTTCCATACACACCTGGTTTTCATTCCCTAATCACACTGCATGTATTTAGTCCTCTGTTCCCCTCCATGTCTTTGTGTGAAATTGTTTTATGTTATGCGGGTATTGTCACGCGCCAGACTTTTGTTTTATCTTCCTTGTTTTGGGCACGTTTATGTACTTATGTGCTTTTGTTTGGACCGGAATAAAAAGTGTGTTTGTTAACCACACTCTGCTTTCCTGCACCTGGCTTTGCCTCCCGTACACACCCATAACACCAGGTGTGTCTGACTGTGATTACGTCTATCTATTGTATAATAATGCCAAAATAGTTGTTTATGGAATTTTTCTTTTAGCATCAGTAAAACACGTCTGACTCTCCTCCACCAATCATACAAGGAGAATGGTCTAATGCTTCCCATCAAAAAGAGAGCTGGCCCAAGCAAGCACAGGTTACACCTGAAGCATGAGGACTTGCAGAGAGTTGTGAACTTCATCAAAAGCTACACCGAGGATAATGCAGTAGTATTACCAGGACGCCACACAGGACACAAACACTTGGTGGAAAGCTGCTGCCTTCCCATGTGACAAAAGCAGAATCGATGACAACACTTGGTATGTAAAGCATAAACAACACGTTTTGATTATTTAATTTACCTCCAACATGACTGGCATTACTTTTATTAATCTCACATCCTTTTTTCTGTTATTTCCTGTTTTACATCTATGATGCTCTGGAGCCTGGTGTTGTTGTCACCAAGGAGCGTTCGGGCTCAGTCGGGACCAAGTTTCAGCTGTTTTGCAATGCTGACATCCTTCCTCCCATAGATGACGAAGAGGCTATGGACATCACATGCCCTGCACCAAAGTCAAGAGTAGGACCAAAACAGTCTCTCTGAATATAGATGATCCTGTTCATGCATGGTGCGGACGGACCAGTTCGTCACTGGGGGTGAGTTCATCAGCACTATCTGCAGTGCCACCATTCAAATTACTTTCTTCTAACACACACGCCATACGTTGCTGCTACTCATTTCTTTTTTTTATGCTGCTCAGCCACTTTACCCCTGATTGATGAGGTAGTTATATGCATACAATCACTGATATCGTTATTGATATTGTTCAAATCAAATCTTATTTGTCACACATACATGGTTAGAAGATGTTAATGCGAGTGTAGCGAAATGCTTGTGCTTCTGGTTACGACAGTGGAGTAATATCTAAGTAATCTAACAACTCCCCGACAACTACCCAAAACATACACATTTTAAAAGTGGTGAATGAGAACATGTACATATAAATATATGGATGAGCGATGGCCAAGTTGCATAGGCAAGGTGCAATAGATGGTATATAAAATGGTATATACACATATGATATGAGTAATGTAAGATATGTAAACATTCTTAAAGTGGCATTATTTAAAGTGGCATTGTTTAAAAACTTCCTACGGCTAGGGGTTCCGCTAGCAGCACTCCTCGACAACATTCCGCTGAAAAGGCAGCGCACAAAATTCAAAAATATATTTTTTAAACATGTAACTTTCATACATTAACAAGTGCAATACACCAAATGAAAGATACACTTCTTGTTAATCTACCTATCGTGTCCTATTTCAAAAAGGCTTTACATCGAAAGCACAACATATGATCATGTTATAGGTCAGAGCCAAGTCACAAAAACACACACAGCCATTTTTCCAGCCAAAGGGAGTCACAAAAAGCAGAAATATAGATAAAATGAATCACTAACCTTTGATGATCTTCATCGGATGACACTCATAGGACATCATGTTACACAATACATGCATGTTTTGTTCGATAAAGTGCATATTTATATCCAAAAATCTCAGTATACATTGGCGTGTTACGTTCAGTAATGTTTTGCTTCCAAAACATCCGGTGATTTTGCAGAGAGCCACATCAATTTACAGAAATACTCATAATAAACATTGATAAAAGAACAACTGTTATTCACAGAATTAAATATATAATTCTCCTTAATGCAACCGCTGTGTCAGATTTTTTTTTTACTTTACGGAAAAAGCAATAATCTGAGTACGGCGCTCAGACGACAAATCAAACCAAACAGATATCTGCCATGTTGAAGTCAACAGAAGTCAGAAATAACATAAATATTCACTTACCTTTGATGATCTTAATCCGAATGCACTCCCAGGAATCCCAGTTCCACAATAAATGTTTGATTTGTTCGATAAAGTTCATCTTAATGTCCAAATACCTCCTTGTTGTTAGCGCGTTCAGGCCAGTAATCCAAATTCGTGACGCACGAGCAGACGAAAAGTCAAAAAGTTCCGTTACAGTCTGTAGAAACATGTCAAACGAAGTATAGAATCAATCTTTAGGATGTTTTTATCATAAATCTTCAATAATGTTCCAACCGGAGAATTCCTTTGCCTTCAGAAATGCAATGGAACTCAAGCTAACTCTCACGTGAACGCTCATCACGAGTTCATGGCACTCTGCCAGACCACTGACTCATTGAGCCCTCATTCCCTCCTCCTTCACAGTAGAAGCCTGAAACAAGGTTCTAAAGACTGTTGACATCTAGTGGAAGCCTTGGGAAGTGCAATTTGACCCCATAGACACTGTTTTCGATAGGCCAAGAGTTGAAAAACTACAAACCTCAGATTTCCCACTTCCTGGTTGGATTTTTCTCAGGTTCTCGCCTGCCATATGAGTTCTGTTATACTCACAGACATCATTCAAACAGTTTTAGAAACGTCAGAGTGTTTTCTATCCAAATCTACTAACAGTTTACTCTGGGCACGCTTTTCATTCAAATGTGAAAATGCTGCCCCCTATCCCAAACAGGTTAACCTCTCTGGCACCAGTGGGACGGTAGCGTCCCACCTGGCCAACAGCCAGTGAAATTGCAGAGCGCTAAAATTCTAAATACACCATTCGTAATATTAAACATTCTTGTGTCTTACATCATTTCAAAGCTTAACATCTTATTAATCCAGCCGCTGTGTCAGATTTCAAAAAGGCTTTACATCAAAAGCAAACCATGTGATTATCTGAGGAGAGCACCCAGCTAACAAAAGTATTACTAGCATTTTCCAACCAAGCATTAGCATCACAAAAGTCAGAAATAAGCGATTTATTTTATTGTTACCTTAGAAAATATTCCTCTAGTGGCAATGCCAATTGTCCTAGCTCCACAGTGAATGTTAGTTATGTTTGATAAAAATCCATTTTTATAGCCTAACACGAAACATTTGTAAACCGCTTGCGTTGTGATTTCTGTCTCATTCAACTTTGGACGAAACATTTGTGGTGAATACACACACTAAACACGTTTATCCAGTCATGGTTGGTTTCATTGCAATCCTCTGTTTGTTAGTAACACAATCACACTTGATGGCTCTTTTCCCGGGACGTATTGACCGAAACACACCGATTTGAAGACACCAATCAATGACCTCATTGCGCACCAATGGTAGGAGCGGTCTATCGTTGATTGACTTTATTTTGGCCCAATGAACACTGATCCTCTTGAAATCTAGCTTGGAAGATAGCCAATTAGCTGAGGTAAACGGCAATATGTAATGGTTATACGTTCGAAGACCAGCCTTTGTCGTA
Source organism: Oncorhynchus kisutch (assembly GCF_002021735.2). NCBI lineage: Eukaryota > Metazoa > Chordata > Actinopteri > Salmoniformes > Salmonidae > Oncorhynchus > Oncorhynchus kisutch. Next base: position 48,920,561 of record NC_034184.2, on the reverse strand, counting down.
AACTCTGGCGTAAAAGAGGTTAATTCGCCATTGAAAATCCTACTTGACGGAGCCACGAGTGTTGTGCATAGCAGTCCATAGTGAAGAGCATTTTCAGCAATTTTATATATTTAAATTATGGCGAATAAATCAGGAAAAGCTCAAACAAATTATAGAAGAAATTGATAGGATACTACAATGTTCTCCACAAGACCACGAAATTGTACAAGACATTTTTCTATCATTTCATTGACATTGCTCTGGTGAATGCCTTCATCCTCCAGAAGGAAATGGCCAAGAGCTGTGGACAGCCCCCCCATCTCACAGCTAGCCTTCAGGGAGCTGCTCATCCAGGAGCTTGCTAGCTACAGCAAGTCCACTGTAGCACCTTCTGTCCCCTCTACCTCTATCCCTTCTGCTCCAACCAGTGGTGTTCACCTGCCCAGGTTCATCTCTGCAGGCATGAATGTGCCTCAGGGCAAAAAGGGCACAGTAGGGAGACGTCGTTGTGCCCTTTGTAACAGGAAATGCCCCATCACCTGCACCACCTGTTCAGTAAGCCTCTGCTTTACAGCAGAAAGAGACTGCTATGGGCCTTGGCACCAGCAGCACAAAGTGTACAGGACTGAAGGTCTTCACAATATTGTAAATAGAAAATGTGTAAATAGTTACCCTTGTTATTTTTTATTTGTTTTTTTAAATATTTTTAATATATCTATTTATTTTTGGTGTGTGTTAGAATAGCATCTATGCATATTGTATATAGTTCTTTCCTTCAAAATGTATCACTGTACCAATTCGGCCACTTGGGTACATTTGGGTACATGTGTGTGGGACACCTGGGTGACTTCATGCTCAACTCATGTAGCTCTTATGTTCTTCATTCAGCATCCTATCTGTATGTTTGGCTGTTCTTGGTCTTTTGAAAGATGATGCAGCAACAATAAAAAACAATAAAAAACAGTTTATTTCCTTGTATTTTCTTCTACCAGATCTATTGTGTTATATTCTCCTACATTCAATTCACATTTCCACAAAACTCAGAGTGTTTCCTTTCAAATGATACCAGGAATATGCATATCCTTGCTGCTGGGCCTGAGCTACAGGCAGTTAGATTTGTATGTCTTTAGGTGGAAATTGAGAAGAAGGGGGGGCTATTATTTAGTTTCAGTTTTCATGTTAGGCCTATGCGTGGGAGGCTAGAAACCAAATATGAGATTACAATGGTTGGAGGCTTGTGATGGAAATGTTTAAGTGTGTGCTTTTCTAATAAGCAATAACCACTAGGCTACCTGGGGTGGCAGGTAGCCTTGTGGTTAGCGCATTGGGCCAGTAACCAAAAGGTTGCTGGATTGAATCCCTGAGCTGACAAGGTAAAAATCTGTCACTCTTCTCCTGAACAAGGCAGTTAACCCACTGTTCCCTGGTAGCCCGTCATTGTAATTAAGCATTTGTTCTTAACGTGACTAGTGATCCATTTATTAAAGTGGCCAGTGATTGGGTCTCCATGTAGGCAACAGCCTCTCTGAGTTAGTGATTTGCTGTTTAGCAGTCTGATGGCCTTGAGATAGAAGCTGTTCTTCAGTCTCTCGGTCCGAGCTTTAATGCACCTGTGCTGACCTCGCCTTCTGGATGGTAGCGGTGTGAACAGGCAGTGGCCAGGTGGTTGTTGTCTTTGATGATCTTTTTTGCTTTCCTGTGTCATCGGCTGCTATAGGTGTCATGGAGGGCAGGTAGTTTGCCCCCCCGGTGATGCGTTGTGCAGACCACACCACCCTCTGGAGTCCCTTGCGGTTCAGGATGAGCAGCTGCCGTACTAGGCTGGGATACAGCACGGCAGGATGCTCTCGATTGTGGATCTGTAAAGGTTAGTCAGGGTTTTGGGTGACAAGCCACATTTCTTCAGCCTCCTGATGTTGAAGACGCGCTGTTGCGCCTTCTTCACCACACTGTCTGTGTGGGTGGACCATTTCAGTTTGTCGTTGATGTGAAAACATTCCACTTTCTCCACTGCTGTCTCTTCGATGTGGATAAGGGGTGCTTCCTCTGCTGTTTCCCGTAGTCCACGATCATCTCCTTTGTTTTGTTGACGTTGGGCGAGAGGTTGCATCGTTGTTGGTAATCAAGCCCACTAGCGTTGTGTCGTTTGCAAACTTGATGGTTGAGTTGGAGGTGTGCATGGCCACGCAGTCATGGGTGAACAGGGAGTACAGGAGGGGGCTGAGCAGGCACCCTTGTGGGGCCCCAGTGTTGAGGGTAAGCGAGGTGGAGATGTTGTTTCCTACCTTCACCACCTGGGGGCGCCCAATCAGAAAGTCCAGGACCCAATTGCACAGGGCGGGGTTGAGGCCCAGGGCCTCCAGGTTGATGACGAGTTTGGAAGGTACTATGGTGTTGAATGCTGAGCTGTAGTCAATGAACAGCATTCTTACATAGGTATTCCTCTTGTCCAGATGGGATAGGGCAGTGTACAGTGTGATGGCGATTGCATTGTCTGTGGACCTGTTAGGGCGGTATTGTTCTTGTTCATACTGTATATTATGTTCTTTATATTGACACTGTTTCTGATATTGCTACTATGCAAGTAACTATTTCACTGTACCTCCCAGAGACGGTGGGCCAAGACCACATGGACAATTCCCAGTAATGCCTATAGACCCCTTCTTCCTGTACATATAAAACAACACCCCGTGCTCAAAAACACTTGTGCTATTATTAGTAGTCTCAGATTACAATGGGTGGTGGTGGAAAGAACCCATAGATAACGTTATAGATTGAAAAACTCTCACACAGGACTGGAAAACTCAGCTCACATTCACACTGGAGATAGTCGCCTGACTGTTCTCATTCACTCAGTATGTTATAGCTACATTTCAATCTCTTATTATCCAAATTTCAATCTGCTTATTATCCATATTTCAATCAGCTTAATATCCACATTTCAATCAATCAACTTATTAATCAAATTTCAATATTAATTGTAATAATTTAAATCCATTTATTATCCACATTTTAAATCAGCTTAATATGTCATATCTCACAATCACACAACTTTCACACCCACATTCACTTAGTATTATTCCCGAACACACTCGGTAATCTCCTTTATTACCCCATGTGCAACTTCAACAATTATCTTGTTGTTACTTCCTATGCACCATATGTATCTCCTATACAGTGGGGCAAAAAAGTATTTAGTCAGCCACCTATTGTGCATGTTCTCCCACTTAAAAAGATGAGAAAGGCCTGTAATTTTCATCATAGGTACACTTCAACTTTGACAGACAAAATGAGAAAAAAAATCCAGAAACTCACATTGTAGGATTTTTAATGAATTAATTTGCAAATTATGGTGGAAAATAAGTATTTGGTCACCTACAAACAAGCAAGATTTCTGGCTCTCACAGACCTGTAACTTCTTTAAGAGGCTCCTCTGTCCCCCACTCGTTACCTGTATTAATGGCACCTGTTTGAACTTGTTATCAGTATAAAAGACACCTGTCCACAACCTCAAACAGTCACAATACAAACTCCACTATGGCCAAGACCAAATTGCTGTCAAAGGACACCAAAAAACTAAATTGTAGACCTGCACCAGGCAGGAAAGACTGAATCTGCAATAGGTAAGCAGCTTGGTTTGAAGAAATCAACTGTGGGAGCAATTATTAGGGAATGGAAGACATACAAGACCACTGATAATCTCCCTCGATCTGGGGCTCCATGCAAGATCTCACCCCTTGGGGTCAAAATGATCACAAGAATGGTGAGCAAAAATCCCAGAACCACATGGGGGGAACCTAGTGAATGACCTGCAGAGAGCTGGGACCAAAGTAACAAAGCCTACCATCAGCAAGGGCATTGAAGATGAAACGTGGCTGGGTCTTTCAGCATGACAATGATCCCAAACACACCACCCGGGCAACGAAGGAGTGGCTTCGTAAGAAGCATTTCATGGTCCTGGAGTGGCCTAGCCAGTCTCCAGATCTCAACCCCATAGAAAATCTTTGGAGGGAGTTGAAAGTCCGTGTTGCCCAGCAACAGCCCCAAAACATCACTGCTCTAGAGGAGATCTGCATGGAGGAATGGGCCAAAATACCAGCAACAGTGTGTGAAAACCTTGTGACTTACAGAAAACGTTTGACCTCTGTCATTGCCAACAAAGGGTATATAACAAAGTATTGAGATAAACTTTTGTTACTGACCAAATACTTATTTTCCACCATAATTTGCTAATTAATTAATTAAAAATCCTACAATGTGATTTTCTGGATTTTTTTCCCCCTAATTTTGTCTGTCATAGTTTAAGTGTACCTATGATAAAATTACAGGCATCTCTCATATTTTTAAGTGGGAGAACTTGCACAATTGGTGGCTGACTAAATACTTTTTTGCCCCACTGTATATAATAACACCACATTATTGATAGTAGCTGCAGACCACGTAGACACTTATTCAATAAATGCCTACAGACCACTATCAGCGGGGCTTTCCATGGTACCATTACACCATCGCTCTAGTCTTCTCTTAAGACTAGTAAATAACCTTCTCTCTATATGACTATGGGTACCTTTTTATACATTACTCACATTAATATTATTGGTTTAATCATTTTTATTTTTCAAATTCATTTAAATTGACTGAAATCAGCTGTGTCCCTCAATTGTTTGTGGATGATATGTCTCCTCTTGGGCATCTCACAGTAAGTGTCTGGTCTGGGCAGGTCTCGTCGTCTTTTGGTCAGACGGAATTTCCCTCACACTTCTTAAAATGTGCCATCGGTTTTCCTCGCAGACCCCCACTGGAAAGCTCAGCAGGCAGAATCAATAATATCGTAGAAATTCTACACAGGGACAGTCGATGTCCATCTTAAATGAATCATTGTTTGTTATCAGCATGCTGGAGAGATTCCAACCAACTCAATGCACCACACACACATGGCGATCAGAAGCTCCACCCGGGGCTGTCCCATTAGTTCTCTTATATACAGACAAGTTATATTTGCATGATTTAGCTTATTCATCATTCAAAATTAATTCATCATTAACGTTTGCTTCCTTCATGTGACCAACCAATACCTCACAAGGCTTCTTCTCTAAATCCCTTTCCCAGAACAAGGTTCTGGGTGTACTGTCAAATTGCAGATACTGATAGTGAGAATTCGCTCAATTAGTCACTTGCATGAACACAGAAATTGGTTATTAGAAAAGCACATGACTTTTTTAATCTTTAACTAGGCAAGTCAGTTAAGAACAAATGCTTAATTACAATGACGGCCTACCAGGGAACAGTGAGTTAACTGCCTTGTTCAGGAGCAGAGCAACAGATTTTTACATTGTCAGCTCAGGGATTCAATCCAGCAACATTTTGGTTACTGGCCCAATGCGCTAACCAGTAGGCTAAACAGTACAAATATGGTTAAAAAAGATGAAATATTTTATGATGTGTTTCCTATTCAACAAAACTGTTTGAATAAGGTTTGAAATTACTTATATAAATTCTAAATATAGCATAATCAAAATATAAAATGACAAACTATACGATTACACCTTCCTTATAACTGTAAAATACATATTTGTAAGTTAAATTAAGTGTACAAGCATATAAAGTATGATTTGCACATGTAAAATATGAGCTGTTACTTGTATAATCAGTTGTATAGTTGCAAAAAATATCTGCAAACTTCTTTTGAGAGTAAATGCAACAACCCTAGCAAGCAGGTATTGTGTGAATAAATACAACACTTGCAAACATGTAACTTGTTATGTCAAATCCAATAAGATTTTGCGACTAGTGAATCTTCTCCTGTGAATCAAAACTACATTTGCCTGTGTTGAATATGTTTTGGCACAAATTTAGCGACTAAACTGTGCCAAACGTTTTGTAGTTGTAAACAAAAAAAGCTGTGCTTGTAAGAGCTGCTCTGCAAGCAACCAGCAGAGACAGAGTTGTGCTTGGCAGATCTGAAAGAGGCACAAATTTATAATGACACACACACAGGGCTATGGGGCTCTTTCTTCACTCCCAGAAAAGTAGGAAGCATAGTAAAGAGGTTTGGTCTGTAGAGAGTGAATCATGAGGGGTTTGGGGATAGGGCCGGGACAGGGCCCATCTTCAGAGCACTGGAAACACTGGCACAGACATGTGAGAGTGCGTACACAAACACACAGTGGTTTCGCTCCATTACTGTATTTATTTTTCATTGCAGGGAGAGAGGCAGGCTCAATGTGAATGTGTTTCACCACCACAGCTATAGGATTAAAAACACCTTTACTTAGAAAGGGGATATTACACTTCAAAATCACATTTTGGAAGATATATTCAGACCTCAAAAGTAGTCCAAATATCACGCCATCGGTGGTGTAGGTCCAGCTCTACGTCTCAACCCAAATGAATGGAAAACATAAGCACCAGAAATCTGGAAATTACATGGTGCCTATCTTTTCCATTAGATGGCCTGCTACGTGAAACTACAGTATATCAACCGAGAACCAACATATGAAAACATCTGGCAAACCTTGATTTTGGAGTGTAATGTCCCTTTAAACTCAAAATAAAAAGCTGTCTGATATATCATCTCAGAAAGACATTTATCCAGCAAAAAGTAACCTACAAATAATTTGGGTCATGATCTTCTGTGACTTACCTGCCTTTTCAGGCATTCTGATACTTAGGCAACTACAGTATATAGAACATGTAATGGAATGGCAAGGACTGTCTTCACCTCCCGAACTCCCCCACCCCACCCCCATCAGCCATGTCAGAAAATCATGATTAACACCTGCTGATAATTAACCAACCCTCTCTGTCAAGCTGTTATTTGAAAAAAATAACTGGCTCACCACTTCAAAGATGTTCCCATAACGAGAAAACTATTTTATACACACACACACACACTCCATGGATAGAAACATAGTTTATCTTTATCTACGGCAGATCATCCTCAAGTGGCTCCGGCGGGAGCAGGTAATTGAAAAATGACTATGGAGCTGTAAATTGATGCTATTTAGCGACAATGATAATTTATGACTATCAGCTTGTGGAGTCCTGGGAGTCATTTGTATTCATTAGTGTAAATTCTAATTAGGGTTTGTGATTAAAATGTGCCTGACAGGCAGCGCGGTGCTGATGAGACCTCTGGTTTGGATCTCTGGATCAGAGATTCGTCCTTAACCAGGAGCACCGTGGAGGAGGAAGACGACCAGTCGTCACTGGCGGCTAGCACCATCAATATGTGTCTGCTTCCAATGGAGATGTCTGCTCTGATGGACACTGCATGTGTGTAAAGGAGGGATAGAGAGAACGCACCAACCGAGCAATTAAATTACCACATGCCTGCATACACGTCACATAGGCCAATAGACTTGCATGCTTGTGCGCACACGTGCACACATACAACAAATTCAGGGAGAAACAAAACACAGGGTGTGATTTGGGTGGGCATTCTATGTTCTATTTTCTATGTTTTTGTATTTCTTTGTTTTGGCCGGGTATGGTTCTCAATCAGGGACAGCTGTCATTCGTTGTCTCTGATTGGGAATCATACTTAGGCAGCCTTTACCCCTTGTCAGTGTGGGAAGTTAACTTTGTTTGTGCCACTTAGCCCTGTAAGCTAAAATGTACACTTACCACGCTGCACTTTGGTCTACTTCCAACGACACCCGTGACAGTCTTATTAATCCATTAAATAGGCGTATACAGCTAATGATGACCAAGCACAGTCCATCCCCAGACGTGCTGATACAGTGATGTGTTTGACATTCCAAACGAAGGGACTGTAAGTAGGTCACTGTCACAATGATACACATCAGACATGGCAGGACAGCTTATTAAATGCTCCTTTAGCAAGTGGCAGAGCACCATAAATTACCGCTGACGCATGCTGTCACTGCAGAATAACGTGGCTCGCTGTCATGGCGGGAACATGAGAAACTTTATCAGATGTGCCACGCCAAAGGTCATTTGTCACCGGCCTGATATGTGGCAGACAGGTACCCTAGCAAGATTGTTGGTTCAAAAACAGAGCTCAGGATATCGCTCATCAGTCAAGGTTGCACACCCAAGAATGAATGATTGTAGCGAATTCGGAGAGACATTTTCAACCAAAAATGAACATACTCACCGACGCTTACCCTGTATCGAATCCAGAAAGCCTAGAATCATTGTTTTGTGCTTTTATTTCCTTCCCGTGAAAATCTGACAGTAGTAGACCATCAGGCCTTTCTGAAAATCCTCGCTCCTCTTACCCCTGTAAATCTGTCATCACCCATAACATGATCAGCTTTACATCAAAAACAATGTTAGCTAAGTTGTTTTGATTGTGAATCAATGAAGTAATTAAAGATTTGGAGGAAGGTGTGAGAATGACACATTTACTCTAATTGTTTGAAATCAGTGCACATAGCAGACAAGCAGGAAAATAAAATTGTTTATACAATGGAGAATTTAAAGACTGACTTTAATTTATCAAAATGTAATTAGAGCATTCAGCTAAAGGATTTTGCACTCAGAGTGAATCAAGGAAGGAAACAATATTGTTGACTAATTCATCAATGGAAAATTATGCTCTATAAGCTTGACAAATAGCCAAATTTATAAATAGAATAAATTATATTTGGCAGAAGTAGGGGATTCCGTGTGTGCAAACACCTCTTAGGGCTTTCCTTGATGTCTAGCTAGTTCCTACACCTAAGCACAACACACACAAACAGTAACTTGCTCATTTCTGCTTCTCTTGGACAAAGACAAACATGTGCACAATTGTAATGGGTAATATGCATCAATTATGTTATGATGACATGAAATACAAGGAGAGTAAAGAAAAACACATGCTGCTTTCGCTAAGTTCTGTTTGATCTGTAGCCTTCTGAAGGAGTCCTGTATCTGAGGCACACAGCTGTCTGTGTGTGTGTTTAGCAAGTATCTGACTCACGCAAGCGTGCGTGTTTTTATTTTATTTTAATTTCACCTTTATTTAACCAGGTAGGCTAGTTGAGAACAAGTTCTCATTTTTCACTGCGACCTGGCCAAGATAAAGCATAGCAGTGTGAACAGACAACACAGAGTTACACATGGAGTAAACAAATAACAAGTCAATAACACAGTAGAAAAAAAAGGGGAGTCTATATACATTGTGTGCAAAAAGGCATGAGGAGGTAGGCGAATAATTACAATTTTGCAGATTAACACTGGGGTGATAAATGATCATGTGGTCATGTACAGATAGAGATATTGGTGTGCAAAAGAGCAGAAAAGTAAATAAATAAAAACAGTATGGGGATGAGGTAGGTGAAAATGGGTGGGCTATTTACCAATAGACTATGTACAGCTGCAGCGATCGGTTAGCTGCTCAGATAGCAGATGTTTGAAGTTGGTGAGGGAGATAAAAGTCTCCAACTTCAACGATTTTTGCAATTCGTTCCAGTCACAGGCAGCAGAGTACTGGAACGAAAGGCGGCCAAATGAGGTGTTGGCTTTAGGGATGATCAGTGAGATACACCTGGAGCGCGTGCTACGGATGGGTGTTGCCATCGTGACCAGTGAACTGAGATAAGGCGGAGCTTTACCTAGCATGGACTTGTAGATGACCTGGAGCCAGTGGGTCTGGCGACGAATATGTAGCGAGGGCCAGCCGACTAGAGCATACAGGTCGCAGTGGTGGGTGGTATAAGGTGCTTTAGTGACAAAGCGGATGGCACTGTGATAAACTGCATCCAGTTTGCTGAGTAGAATTTTGGAAGCAATTTTGTAGATGACGTCGCCAAAGTCGAGGATCGGTAGGATAGTCAGTTTTACTAGGTTAAGTTTGGCGGCGTGAGTGAATGAGGCTTTGTTGCGGAATAGAAAGCCGACTCTTGATTTGATTTTCGATTGGAGATGTTTGATATGAGTCTGGAAGGAGAGTTTACAGTCTAGACAGACACCTAGGTACTTATAGATGTCCACATATTCAAGGTCGGAACCATCCAGGGTGGTGATGCTAGTCAGGCATGCGGGTGCAGGCAGCGATCGGTTGAAAAGCATGCATTTGGTTTTACTAGCGTTTAAGAGCAGTTGGAGGCCACGGAAGGAGTGTTGTATGGCATTGAAGCTCGTTTGGAGGTTAGATAGCACAGTGTCCAAGGACGGGCCGGAAGTATATAGAATGGTGTCGTCTGTGTAGTGGTGGATCGGGGAATCGCCCGCAGCAAGAGCAACATCATTAATAGAGTTGTTAATTGTTAATATGTGTAATGTCTTTGCTGTACATGCAGTGTGTGAGAGTAGTGATCCCCTGTGACAACAGGGGATCAATAATATATATATATATATATATATATATATATATATACATACATACATACAGTGGGGCAAAAAAGTATTTAGTCAGCCACCAATTGTGCAAGTTCTCCCACTAAAAAAGATGTGAGAGGCCTGTAATTTTCATCATAGGTACACTTCATCTATGACAGACAAAATGAGGAAAATAAAATCCAGAAAATGACATTGTAGGATTTTAAATTAATTTATTTGCAAATTATGGTGGAAAATAAGTATTTGGTCACCTACAAACAAGCAAGATTTCTGGCTCTCACAGACCTGTAAATTCTTCTTTAAGCGGCTCCTCTGTCCTCTACTAGTTACCTGTATTAATGGCACCTGTTTGAACTTGTTATCAGTATAAAAGACACCTGTCCACAACCTCAAACAGTCACACTACAAACTCCACTATGGCCAAGACCAAAGAGCTGTCAAAGGACACCAGAAACAAAATTGTAGACCTGCACCAGACTGGGAAGACTGAATCTGCAATAGGTAAGCAGCTTGGTTTGAAGAAATCAACTGTGGGAGAAATTATTAGGAAATGGAAGACATACAAGACCACTGATAATCTCCCTCGATCTGGGGCTCCACGCAGGATCTCACCAAGTGGGGTCAAAATGATCACAAAAACGGTGAACAAAAATCCCAGAACCACACGGGGGGACCTAGTGAATGACCTGCAGAGAGCTGGGACCAAAGTAACAAAGCCTACCATCCGTAACACACTACGCCGCCAGGGACTCAAATCCTGCAGTGCCAGACGTGTCCCCCTGCTTAAGCCAGTACATGTCCAGGCCCGTCTGAAGTTTGCTAGAGAGCATTTGGATGATCCAGAAGAAGATTGGCAGAAGGTCAGATGAAACCAAAATATAACTTTTTGGTAAAAACTCAACTCGTCGTGTTTGGAGGACAAAGATTGCTGAGTTGCATCCAAAGAACACCATACCTACTGTGAAGCATGGGGGTGGAAACATCATGCTTTGGGGCTGTTTTTCTGCAAAGGGACCAGGACGACTGATCCGTGTAAAGGAAAGAGTGAATGGGGCCGTGTATCGTGAGATTTTGAGTTTTGAAGGAGTGGCTTCGTAAGAAGCATTTCAAGGTCCTGGAGTGGCCTAGCCAGTCTCCAGATCTCAACCCCATAGAAAATATTTGGAGGGAGTTGAAAGTCCGTGTTGCCCAGCAACAGCCCCAAAACATCACTGCTCTAGAGGAGATCTGCATGGAGGAATAGGCCAAAATACCAGCAACAGTGTGTGAAAACCTTGTGAAGACTTACAGAAAATGTTTGACCTCTGTCATGGCCAACAATGGGTATATAACAAAGTATTGAGATAAACTTTTGTTAATGACCAAATACTTATTTTGCACCATAATTTGCAAATAAATTCATTTAAAATCCTACAATGTGATTTGTCTGGATTTTCTTTTCTGATTTTGTCTGTCATAGTTGAGGTGTACCTATGATGAAAAGTACAGGCCTATCATTCTTTTTAAGTGGGAGAACTTGCACAATTGGTGGCTTTTTTGCCCCACTGTATATATATATTTATATATGATTCCGCTGTTCACCAGGTAAAGACCCCAGAGATAGGATGGCTGTTAAACAATGTGGCCGTTTTAAAGTGGGAAAACTAACCCCTGCAATTTGATTTCACTTCATGGCAAATATAACTGGTTTTAGGAGCGAGGGAGAGAGACTGGAGGTGGAGGGAAGAACAAATCCTGACTCTGTATTGGAGAGTGGTAGATGTAGGAGGAGGAGAAACAGTGGGAGAGAGAGTCAAAGAGAGAGAGATTACAGTTTGTTGATTTGTCCATCAAATCGCTGTGGTAGTCGAATGGAATAGAACAGGACTGGCTACTTCCAAACTTGCTTATAGAGAACAGGCTACTGTCAGACCCACTCAGTGAACAGTCTACCTGACTGTGACTTTAAACGTCACATCCAGTAGTATAACTGGTGAAACAAAGAGATTGGAGGGGTAGAGAATGAGCCCAAAATGTATCCTGTTGCCAACTATGTCATCCATTTCCTTACATAGGTTTCCACCTGACAGGTAGGGATGAGGTCATTGGACGAGTGAAATTAGACGTTTTCCCCTGGAATCCCACACTGTTTGTGTGTGTGTGTGTCTACGCAACCGGGTATCCCAAAGCAAAACTTCCCTGGTGTGTGGGAAAATATTATAGTATTATGGCGAGGTGAAACACAAACACACACACAGATATGTGAAAATGCTTGTCACATTTATACTACAGTGGTTTGCGTATGGGGGCCAGGACCATGACAATGGGGTTCTGTTCCAAATGGAACCCTATTATACTGTCCTCCGTGTGCATATTTTGACAGCAAGATAAAGCGCTTTCACATCAAAATCCTCAAAGGATGATCTCCATGTTCACAAGATTTATTGAGTTGAAACAGCGTGAAACTGAAACAAAGACAACAAGGTCTGCATAAGACAATGTAATCCGTCATAAAATACAAACTAGATATGAATGTGACCTGATATTTTGCTCACACTGACAACTAGCAAATGATAGGCTAACAGACTGTAGCAATTAAACTAGTGCAGTCCATCTATTCCACAAAGTAAACATACACATCCAAATTCCACAAATAATGCTCTGGAACAAAAAATATATGCAAAAGGAATTAAAATACTCTGAAGATTGTAAGCAGACAACTGAAACAGAGGACTCTGAGCTCTACATGAGGCAACAATGACCAACTTCCTCCTAACAGGTCACATGACAGGTCATTTTCTAGCTAAACAAAAATACTGCAGATCAACAATAGGGGGAGCCAAATTCAAGGTAAGTAATATAGGTAAGTATTACAACTAAAACAGAACAAAAGCCACTCTGATAACTATGGAATATTCATATAAGAGGCCTTGTTTGTTTAGATCTCTGGAGGGAGAAGGAATGTCTCTGTGACAGGCCTAGGAAAGAGCTTAGTTCCTTCTTGCTTGCAGAGTCTAACCTCGACTTTATGGACTTTACCATCCTTGCTGGGAAATACTTGAGAGATCAGTCCAACAGGCCATGCAATCTTCATGACTTGTTTGTCTTTGAGGAGCACAATGCTTCCAGGCTCAAGGTTGGGCTTGTTTGACTGCCACTTCTGATCTGAAGTGAAGAGAGGTATTGTTTCCTCCACCTATTCTAGAAGGTATTTGCAAGATGTTGAACAAGAAGACACTGACTCTTAAAGAGATCCTTGGCTCTGTAGTTGCCAGCAGGACTCGAAGGGATACTCACTTTCTGGGTGAGGAGAGTAGCAGAGAGAGGTCATCTTGATCTGTATAAACTGGACCCAGAGGTCTGGCATTGATGATGGCAGCCACTTCTGCCATCAGAGTAGTGAGCGTTTTGTGACTTAGCGAATGACCCTGTTGGAGGAACATAGCATGGAGAATCCTGAATTCTATGCCAATCATCCTCTCCCAGGCAACACCCATGTGAGAGGAATGAGGTGGATTTAATATCTGGACCCTTTCTTTCTAAAATTATCTGTCGAAATTGTTGCCACCTCTATTACTAGCCTGTTCAACCTCTCTTTCGTGTCGTCTGAGATTCCCAAAGATTGGAAAGCAGCTGCGGTCATCCCCCTCTTCAAAGGGGGGGACACTCTTGACCCAAACTGCTACAGACCTATATCTATCCTACCGTGCCTTTCTAAGGTCTTCGAAAGCCAAGTCAACAAACAGATTACCGACCATTTCGAATCTCACCATACCTTCTCTGCTATGCAATCTGGTTTCAGAGCTGGTCATGGGTGCACCTCAGCCACGCTCAAGGTCCTTAACGATATCTTACCCGCCATCGATAAGAAACATTACTGTGCAGCCGTATTCATTGATCTGGCCAAGGCTTTCGACTCTGTCAATCACCATATCCTCATCGGCAGACTCGACAGCCTTGGTTTCTCAAATGATTGCCTCGCCTGGTTCACCAACTACTTCTCTGATAGAGTTCAGTGTGTCAAATCGGAGGGTCTGCTGTCCGGACCTCTGGCAGTCTCTATGGGGGTGCCACAGGGTTCAATTCTTGGACCGACTCTCTTCTCTGTATACATCAATGAGGTCGCTCTTGCTGCTGGTGAGTCCCTGATCCACCTCTACGCAGACGACACCATTCTGTATACTTCCGGCCCTTCTTTGGACACTGTGTTAACAACCCTCCAGGCAAGCTTCAATGCCATACAACTCTCCTTCCGTGGCCTCCAATTGCTCTTAAATACAAGTAAAACTAAATGCATGCTCTTCAACCGATCGCTACCTGCACCTACCCGCCTGTCCAACATCACTACTCTGGACGGCTCTGACTTAGAATACGTGGACAACTACAAATACTTAGGTGTCTGGTTAGACTGTAAACTCTCCTTCCAGACCCATATCAAACATTTCCAATCCAAAGTTAAATCTAGAATTGGCTTCCTATTTCGCAACAAAGCATCCTTCACTCATGCTGCCAAACATACCCTTGTAAAACTGACCATCCTACCAATCCTCGACTTTGGCGATGTCATTTACAAAATAGCCTCCAATACCCTACTCAACAAATTGGATGCAGTCTATCACAGTGCAATCCGTTTTATCACCAAAGCCCCATATACTACCCACCATTGTGACCTGTACGCCAAACCCACTGGCTCCATGTCATCTACAAGACCCTGCTAGGTAAAGTCCCCCTTTATCTCAGCTCGCTGGTCACCATAGCATCACCCACCTGTAGCACACGCTCCAGCAGGTATATCTCTCTAGTCACCCCCAAAACCAATTCTTTCTTTGGCCGCCTCTCCTTCCAGTTCTCTGCTGCCAATGACTGGAACGAACTACAAAAATCTCTGAAACTGGAAACACTTATCTCCCTCACTAGCTTTAAGCACCAACTGTCAGAGCAGCTCACAGATTACTGCACCTGTACATAGCCCACCGATAATTTAGCCCAAACAACTACCTCTTTCCCAACTGTATTTAATTTTAATTAATTTATTTATTTTGCTCCTTTGCACCCCATTATTTTTATTTCTACTTTGCACATTCTTCCATTGCAAAACTACCATTCCAGTATTTTACTTGCTATATTGTATTTACTTTGCATCATGGCCTTTTTTGCCTTTACCTCCCTTCTCACCTCATTTGCTCACATTGTATATAGACTTGTTTATACTGCATTATTGACTGTATGTTTGTTTTTACTCCATGTGTAACTCTGTGTCGTTTTATCTGTCGAACTGCTTTGCTTTATCTTGGCCAGGTCGCAATTGTAAATGAGAACTTGTTCTCAACTTGCCTACCTGGTTAAATAAAGGTCAAATAAAATAAATAAATAAATAAATATCCAGCTGCAGTCCTGTTCTGACAGATATGTAGGTATCCAAGGAGTCGCCTTTGATGTTCGAGGGGATCTTAAGTTCCTTGTAGGCCCCAATGAAGTTGGTCCCACGGCCGGAACGAATCTGCTTTGCTGGGCCTTTGATCGAGAAGAAATGCCTCAGGGCGTTGATAAAGTTTGATGTGATTCAAGGACTTCAATATGAACGGCTCTCATGCTCATACAGGTAAATATGACGGGCAACCGCTTACTGTGGACGAGGCCTCTTGTCATGCGAAAGGCGATGGTCCATGGACAAATCCATCCAGGCAATCTTGTGTAACCTAAAATTGGAGTTGGCGAGAATCTCTTGTGCTCTCTTAAGCAGGGTGACTGCATCTTGGACTGTTGAAAATGACTAAGCCATCTTCAAAATAGAAGTCACGTTCCACAAACTGTCTGACATCAGGATCATAGTCTGGTTCTCCTTCTTGAACAGACTGTTTGAGGCCGTAGATGGCCACTGCTGGAGAGGGACTGTTGCCAAAGTCATGGACCTTCATGCAGTAGTCGATGATGTCTTCTGACAAGTCGTTTCCCTGGAAACACAGGAAGTTACGATCGTCTTCTTTCACCAGAAAACAGTGGAACATTTGTTGGATATCCGCTGTCACAGCAACAGATTCCTTACGGAAAAGAGTAAGCACCCCAAGGAGTGTGTTGTTGAGGTCAGGCCCAGTCATGAGGACATCATTGAGGGATACTCCATCGTATTGGGCACTGGAGTCAAAAACCACAGGGATTTGACCAGTCTTCTTTGGGTAATGGACACCAAATGTAGGTAGTTACCACCGTTCTTCTTCTTCTTTCAGGGGAAGAGCCACTTCAGCATGACCATGCTTGAAAATCTCCTCCATGAAAGAGACAAAGTAGTCTTTCATCTCGGGTTTCCTAAGGAAGTTGCATCTGTGGGAGGAGAAGCGTTTCAGGCTAGAGGTCTATTGTCGGGGAGACAACGTCTTGGTGACTTGAATGGTAATGGTGCCACCTAGCTGTTGCTGTCGTCCTTCCTGATCCCTTCCATCATAATTTTCAGAAAAGAGCTGTCTTCGATGGAGAAGGCCAATTTATTGTCATCTTGTTTGCTGGAACACATTGCAGTCCAAGTGAACTTACTCTTTGTTGCAAGGAAGACTTTAGTAGCTGCGTAATGCAGGTTGACAGGCATCTTTCTTTCACCAAGGAGAGGTTGAGACTTGGCTCGAAGAGAGTAGGGCGTCCTTTCTCCACAGTGTTTGTGTAAAAGGTACCTCACAGAGAGGCTTGTGAACGCTCCCCAGGCAGACTTACCTATTATTATGACACATCCGAGGTCAAGCTTCTGGGCGTATGGTGAGTCATAGGGCCTGTCATGCCAAATAGTGTCCCCCGGACAAATAGTGTCCCCCTCTACATCACAATGGGATTTGATGAGTTCTAGCTTCTGTTGCTAGGGCTGTTGCTAGAACTTGCAACATTCTGACCGGATTACATAATGAACCAACACGTTTGTTGCTATGCTGATTGCTTGGCTACCTCGTAGCGGTCGCGAAGGAAGGAGGACGCCGGCAGTTCTAGTTTTATTTCACCTCAGAAGCGTTCACTTAGTTCGCACAAAATTATTTCCTCAGAATTGCTCTCCAAGGGTGGTGTTTTTGAAGGTAACAACCTGCTGACTACCTGCTGTTTCAGAGGACCGAAAAGACTGTAAAGATAACACTATTTATTTTCCATATACAGTGCTGAGAAAAAGTATTTGCCCCTTCCTGATTTCTTGTTTTTTTGCACATTTGCACACTTACATTTTCAGATCAAACAAATGTAAATATTACACAAAGTAAACACAAAATGCAGTTTTTAAGTGATGATTTTATTAATTAAGGGAAAAAGCTATCCGAACCTTCATGGCCCTATGTGAAAAAGAAATGCCCCCTTAACCTAATAACTGGTTGTGCCACCCTCAGCAGCAACAACTGCAATCGAGGAATTTTGGCCCACTCTTCTTTGCAGAATTGTTTTAATTCAGCCACATTGGAGGGTTTTCGAGCATGAACCGCCTTTTTAACGTCACGCCACAGCATCTCAATCGGATTCAAGTCCGGACTTTGACTAGGCCACTCCAAATCCTTCATTTAGTTTTTTTTAAGCCATTCAGAAGTGGACTTGCTGCTGTGTGAACCCAAGTGCACTTCAGCTTGAGGTCACGAACTGATGGCCGGACATTTTCCTTCAGGACATTTTGGTAGAGAGCAGAATTCATGGTTCCATCAATCACAGCAAGTCGTCCAGGTCCCGAAGCAGCCTCAGACCATCACACTACCACCACCATATTTGACTGTTGGTATGATGTTCTTTTTCTTAAATGCTGTGTTACTTTTATGCTAGATGAAACAGATGAAACACCTTCCAAAAGTTAAACTTTTGTCTCGTCAGTCCAAGACTTTGGGGAAAATATTCTGTGGGGATCATCAAGATGTTTCTTGCCAAAATTGAGACGAGCCTTCATGTTCTTTTTGGTTAACAGTGGTTTTTGCCTTGGAACTCTGCCATGGATGCCATTTTTGCCCAGTCTCTTTCTTATGGTTGAGTCATGAACACTGACCTTAACTGGGGTAAGTGAGGCCTGCAGTTCTTTAGATGTTGTTGTGGGTTCTTTGTGACCTCTTGGATGAGTCGTCGCTGTGCTCGTGGGGTAATTTTGGTAGGCCGGCCACTCCTGGGAAGGTTCACCACTGTTCCAAATTTTCTCCATTTGTGGATAATGGCTCTAACCGGGGTTCGCTGGAGTCCCAAAGCTTTAGAAATGGCTTTGTAACCCTTTCCAGACTGAAGATTTCAATTACTTTGTTTCTCATCTGTTCCTGAATTTCTTTGGATCACAGCATGATGTCTTGCTTTTTGAGATCTTTTGGCCTACTTCACTTTGTCAGACAGGTTCTATTTAAGTGATTTCTTGATTCAACAGGTCTGGCAGTAATCAGGCCTGGGTTTGGCTAGTGAAATTGAACTCAGTTTTACAAAAAATGTGATTTAACCACAGTAAATTCATGATTTAACAAGGGGGGAGCAATTACTTTGTCACACAGGGCCATGAAGTTTCGGATAGCTTTTTTCCCTTAATAAATAAAATGATCACTTAAAAACTGCATTTTGTGTTTACTTGGTTATCTTTGAGTAATATTAAAATTAGTTTGATGATCTGAAACATTTAAGTGTGACAAATGTGCAAAACAATAAGAAATCAGGAAGGGGGCAAATACTTTTTCACAGCACTGTATTTTTCATTACATAAGAACATATTGTTAAATAGCAATAAATAATTTAAGCTGTTTTTAGATGTATTTAATATTGACATTGCTAGCTACTTATTTACCTCTGCCAGGCAGTTTTATTTAGCTAACGTTATCTAAGTTAGCTAGCTTATTGTTATTGTAGCTGCTTTCTGTTTGTATGTAGCTTGCACTTTAATGGCATCCCTCGAGGAGATGTTCTTTTATCATTACAACCAGGCGAAGTACTTTGGAGGCACCACTGATCTCGACAAGAGGCACAAGATTCGTAGGGGGGCAGAGAAATTCACAATTCATGGGTAACGTTAAGCAGTTCATTTATATTACTGTTCGATAAATCCTTCTAGTTATGTACAACCATTTAACAACACATTTTCATCTAGCTAACATTAGTTCGTCATCTACATGTTGCTAGCTATACATGTAGTTATATGTATGTCACATTAAGGTATCTAGCTATAAGTTAACCCTGATCGATCAAATGGTTAGGTGTAAACAATTATGGTAACTCCAATTGCCCTTAACTAGGTGTCTTCGTTAGAAAGAGACCCATACAGAAAGAGAGAGAGGAAGAAAGTGACAGGGAGGAAAAGAGGTGGGAAGAGTGAAAGACAGAGAGAGATGAAGAGCGAGAGAAACAGAAAGATAAATACATCAGTGCAAATTTACTTAGACAACTATTGTCTTCCAACTTGTTAGGCAATCACATGTACCTATGGAGGAAGGATGGCTAGCCACACAGGAGGGTATTTTCACTAAGGAGAAGGAGGCCGTGCTGACAGAGATGCATGCTGGAAATTTCGGGGTGAAGTGCATGATTGCCAAAATCAACCTCCGCTTCTTCTGGCCTGGGATTGTCAAGGATGTGGACAGCTTAACCTTATGTTTTCACATGCTATTATATTTGAAATTATTATGATTTTGATGAATGTCATATCAGAGAGCACACAGTGTTTCAATTGGACACTTTTGCTTGTAGGTCAGTACCTGACTAGCCTGCCAGAAGTTTGAGAGGGTGAAGACTGTGGCGCCAGAGTTGTTTCACCATGGCACATGATCGGTGTCAACTTCAAATTTGCATTGACACGCTTAAAAAAAAATGGTTGCTTTATTTGACCACAGCAGACTTCAATATGATCAAATGTTTGTGTCAGTATCCGTACAAATATGAAAACTGTGTACTGTATGACATATACGGGTAAGAATAATGTAACATTTTAAATGTTGGGGTGGACCTCATCGGACCCTTCAAAAAATCCAGGAATGGCAACTGCTGGTGTCAGACAGTGACCGATTACTTCACCAAGTGGGTGGAGGCTATACCCTTTAAGGTCAGTAAAGGAAGAAAATTAGCTTAATTCTAAATTCCCTTCTGTAACCCATAAAAAGGGTGCTTGGAACCAAAAAAACTATTTTCATGTTGTATGATACCCATCAAGGACAAGACTGGTGAGGCCACCTCTAAGGCGATGATGGACATCTTTAACACCCACGGTGCTCCTGAGGTCATCTTGAGTGACCGAGGTCGTGAACTCTGGCACAAGGTAATAAAATAGGCTATATTCTGTCACCAACTATATAACCAAGTTTATTTACTGATATGCGATTTTCCTTAGACCAACAAAGCCTAGTTCGAGGACAGGGGCTGAAGCACCGGGTCTCCGCAGCATATCAGCTACAGACCGTTTTGTAAAATTGTTTTTCCATGGTACATAATCAGACACAATATCTTACATAGTCAATAGATATCCCTTACCTACCCACTCCTCCAGGTTTGGATGACCGGACCAATCAGACCCTCAAGACTGCCATGGGCAAGTCTCTTGAAGGGGACCAGGAACGGTGGGAGGATAACCTGAAGGTAATTCTCTTTGCACACAACAGCAGTGTCCAGGCCTCCACCAAGTACTTGCCCTATCGCCTGCTGTACGGACGGGAGCCGCAGCTGTTAACTGAGGTGAACAATGCAATTGTATATACAATTGTTGCATACAGTGCAGTCATTCAAATTTGTGACTGACTTCATGTGTTATTGTTTGTCTACTGTTATTTTTGAATAACACTTTCAGATCACTGAAACTCCACCTGATGTGGTGGAAGTTATCGAACCAGATCAGAATGCCTTCTAGGACCACATTAGGCACAGAATGAGAAGGACGTGGAGGTTTTTGACCAGGTAAAAACTGTCTGCTGTTAATTTGTTTTCTGACCCTCCAATAGATATGCACATCAACAAGGTGCAGGAGAAACAGAAGGAGAGCTACTGGAGGAGAATCAAGAAGGGGACCAAGTGCTTCAACATCCCAGCGAATCACTTGGTTTACGCACACATACACACACACACACACACAGATATCAGAACAATGCCACATCATACACAACACGAAAAAAAGTATGTGGACACCTGCTCGTCGAACATCCCCTTACAAAATAATGGGCATTAATTTAGAGTTGCTACCCCTTTGGTGCTATAACAGCCTCCACTCTTCTGGAGCGATTAGGTCTGGCTCGCATTCCAATTCATCCCAAAGGTATTCGATGGGGTTGAGGTCAGAGCTCTGTGCAGGCCAGTCAAGTTCTTCCACACCGATCTCGACTAATCATTTCTGTCTGGACCTCGCTTTGTGAATGGGGGCAATGTCATGCTGAAACAGGAAAGGGCCTTCCCCAAACTGTTGCCACAAAGTTGGAAGTACAGAAAGTAATTATATGCTGTAGTGTTAAGATTTCCCTTCACTGGAACCTTAGGAGCCTAGCCCAAACCAGACCATTATTCCTCCTCCATCAAACTTTACAGTTGGCACCATGCATTGGAGCAGGTAGCGTTCTCCTGGCATCCGCCAAACTCAGATTCGTCCAACGGACTGCCAGATGATGAAGTGTGATTCATCATTCCAGAGAACGCATTTCCACTGCTCCAGAGTCCAATGGCGACGAGTTTTACACCACTACGACCGATGCTTGGCATTGCGCATGGTGATATTAGGCTTATGTTCGGCTGCTCGGCCATGGAAACCCATTCCGGTCCCATTCTGTGAGCTTGTGTTGCCTACCACTTCGCTCCTGAGCCGTTGTTGCTCCTTGATGTTTCCACTTCATAAAACCAGCACTTACAGTTGACCGGGGCAGCTCTAGCAGGGCAGAAATATGATGAACTGACTTTTTGGAAAGGTGCCATCCAATTACAGTGCCATGTTGAAAGTCACTGAGCTCTTCAGTAAGGCCATTTTACTTCCAATGTTTGTCTATGGAGATTGCATGGCTGTGTGCTCAATTTTATACACCAGTCAGCAACGGATGTGGCTGAAAGAGCCGAATCCACTGGCTGAAAGAGCCGAATCCACTCATTTGAACGGGTGTCCACATGCTTTTGTATATATAGTCTATTTAGCTTACATTGATTAGACTAAATTGCTTTTGGTATCCTTTAGTTGGCACTGTATTAGACTAAGCATAGGTGATTTGATGATGTTGAAATGGTACTGGAATAGTGAAGGCAGCTCCTGTTTTCTTTGCTACAGTACTTAGTAATTGTTTGTTGCTTTCTGGTTTTGTGATGAAACAAAGAATTTATTCTGCCTCTTTGTCTTCCTAAGCCTGTTCATCACGGTCGCGAGGAATTTGAACTAACAGGTTTTAGAGCAAACACCGCAATTATCACAACACAGGTTGTAATATGTATTTTTTTTAAAATGTTTTGCTTGGCTTCCCCAGTGATTTTGCCCATGCACCGCCACTGATGGGACTGCCCAGCATTTTTATACATGACCCTAAGCACGTATTTGGATTGCTAAATTTGTGAGTTTTAATAGTTTGTTTTCAAATGGACCAGAGAGAGAGAGAGACGGGGCATTACAAACTGTAGTGAGTGAGTTATCTCGTTGGCTGCAGATGTAGATGTCAGCGCCTTTCAATACCCAGTGTTATCTATCACATCTGGCTGTAAACGAGAAACAAGTGTAAAAATGGCAGAACTCTATGGAGAGTAGGCTTCCAACATCCACACGGTCTGCCGTGCATGAGTGACAGTGCAACCTAGAAAGAGCAGTGAAAGCGGCACATACCCTTGGATTCCAGTCACTTATATACTAAGTCGTTCCTTGGATGCATGTTTTCTCCCTAGGATCTAGGATTTTGCGTTTTGTTCTGAAATAGCAGTCTGGTTTGAGTTTTTTCTATTGCTGGGGAGTTGTCTTGGAGCTTTGGAGGGTCGGACCGCGAGTCGAAACCCAAGGATCGTGCAGGGGCAGGTCAGAGATGGTACAGAGTCTTCGTTTGACCGGGACAGCGCAGATCATGACGTGGTCTCACAGCATATGCACAGGCTGTATGAGAAATACAACAGAGAACTGAAACAACTCGTAGAGGGAAATACTGTCAGGAGTTTCAGAGCCAGCCAAGGTGAGTGTGGTTGTGGAAGGCCTATAGATGTCTATGATGAACATTGAGAAAAGGGAAATTCACACGTCCAACATAATTGTTCAGATGCTGGACAGAAAAATTTAGATAAATTAGTGTTGATGTGGCTTCTCAATTATTGAGATGCACATATGAGTGTTGGAGACATACTGTATATCTGTTCTCAGACAGAGTAAGAAACTTTTCTCGGTGCTGTTGAGATTGGCACTGAGAGAAACGCAACTTGGTGGTGTATTCTTCGTTTACAGAGATATGGTGATGGTTGTTATTGTTTAACAACCCAATGTTTTATTTTTTTCAATAACATCAATGTAGGCTACTGTCGCCCAACTCCCTCCCGTAATATTCTGTATGTAAATCCGAGACACTCATTTAGTGTGATATGTTTAGTTTGGTAGGGTACTCATGGGTAACTAGCCCCCCCTAAGAACAATGTCTAATGGCTGACACAAAAAAAAGCAACGTTTGGGAAAAAATTTGTATGTGGATGAAGGCCTTGCTTAGGCGAATAAACTATAAACTTACTTTTTTTTTTTTTTTTTTATCCCGGGTAACTGACCCCTCCCCCATGGGGTGCCAGTTACCCCGTTAGAAGATTATGGCATAGGGTTTCTTAAGTAAGTAATACTTACAAGCTAAGTCTAGTTGTCTTATTTAAATTGTTTTAATAAAATATGGGGGGAATTGATGTTGCACATGTCACCATTAATATCCGCACTATGAAAAATTTGATGTAAAGTCCCTCTTTTTAACTCACCTCCACATTAATTTTCTTTGTTCTTTCTTTGTTGTTCCTTTTCCATAAAATCAATTATTTATAATTGCGCTAAATATTATTTGAATGATGCAATATTTTAAATCCCAGAAGTCTTTAAAATGACAATAATTATTAAATGCTGTGTAAAATAGTTAAAAGGCTATGAAGTAACATTAACTGCAAAGCTATCAGTCACTAGGGGAAACATTTACAACTGCAATTAAGTTACGTTATCTTTTTAATGTATTTTACCTCAGACGATCTGGCAGTAAAGTTGCTAGCTAGCACTCCTAGCAGCTTATGCTAACTAGCTAGATGGCTATTATTTACTGGAGACTGATATCTCCCTCACTAACTTTAAGCATCAGCTATCTGAGCAGCTTACTGATCGCTGCAGCTGTACACAGCTCATCTGTAAATAGTCATCCAATCTACCTACCTCATCCCCATATTTTCTTTTCATTTACTTTTTTGCACACCAGCATTTCTACTTGCACATCATCATCTACACATCTATCACTCCAGTATTAATTTGCTACATTTTTATTACTTTGCTACTATGCCCTATTTATTGCCTTACCTCCTCACGCCATTTGCACACACTGTATATAGACTTTTCCTATTGTGTTATTGACTGTACGTTTGTTTATTCCATGTGTAACTCTGTGTTGTTGTTTGTGTCGCACTGCTTTGCTTTATCTTGGCCAGGTCGCAGTTGTAAATGAGAACTTGTTCTCAACTGGCCTATCTGGTTAAATAAAGGTGAAATAAAAAAAAATTAAAAAAATACAACTGGTAGTGAAGTTGCTAGCTAGAAAGTTAGCATAAACTACCACTAACTGGGTTTGTCATTGTTTAAATGACAGGAAACACACTTTCCTACTTGTATATTTAAAAAACAATTATAGATCTAACTTCATTGAAATATATTTACAACTATTTCAAAATAAAAACATTTTTTATTAACTTACCGCAAAATTGTTTTGTTGAAATATCTCCAAAAGTTGTGATTACACAGAGGACATTTTTTGTTGAGCAGTGGCAGCCAAAGTGAGTTGGGAAAATAATTAGGTGACATCTTGTGGTCTTAATCTGAAGTACAGGGTGGGGCCAGTTACCCCAGGGGGCTAGTTACCCCCTAATATCATATGTATTCATTTGTGAATGTCCATCACCCATTTCATATTATACATTACCAATTACAATTGGTATTATATGTTACGAATTTGCAAAACGTATGATATGTTGCGAATTCTAGCTAGGTGACTAATGTTAGCTAACTTGCTAACGTTAGTTAGGCTAGGAGTTAGGGGTTAATGTTAATGTTAGGGTTAAGTTTAGGAGTTAGGAGGGTTAGGAGAAAGGTTAGCTAACGTGCTCAGTAGTTAACATGCTCAGTAGTTGCAAAGCATCTAAAAAGTAGTAAGTAGTTGAAAGTTGCTAAAATGTTAAAGTTGTCAGTGATGAGATTCGAACTTGCAACCTTTGCCTTGAGCAACCATCTGTCTTATATAACCATACTTAACATATCATACTAATTTGAATGCCCGGATTTACATGTAATATTAAAAGGCTAGTCTTTGAGACAAGGCTGCCCAAATAGGTAGGCTTGTTTTGGAACCATCTGCCAATGAGTGCTTTTTAGGACAGCACTCAGGGGCAGATCTGTCTGTGTGGTGTCAACTGTAGTGTATAGCCCTGCTGCCGCAGAAGCGCAAAGAATGTGTGTAGGATTCGCCCTAAGTCAAGCGCCGGTGCTGCCGGCTATGAAATCTATGAGGTAACTAGGAGACGGGACACCAATAATGTGCCAAATCAAGGCCGCTCTATTTCCCTCGAGGCGACTGTATCCTGGGCTGGATTATGAAGCCTTAGCGCACAGTTGCGCTTCATTTATTTTTTTATAGGACAAAACAACCCGACATTGACTCAAAATTCTGTTCTAAGATAGCATATCATTCTACATGTTGTGTTTTTTCCTGCAGAAACCATGTACTCTAAGGAGAGATGTTAAGGGAGTTTTAACAACAAAAATATGTATATCTCTTTAGTCAATCCAAATCATCTCCCTCCTGACTTCCCCTCTTCAATACTCTCCTATAAAAGCCAGAGAATGATGGGTTCCCTTTCCAGTGTATGGTTCCACTCAAGGTTTCTTCCCACTATAGGGAATCACTGTGCCTCTGACTACTCTTTCTGGATTTAGGCCTGGGTCACTGTGAAACACACTCTCGGAAGTAACTGATTTCTCCCCCTGTAGACTCATCTGACCAGAGGACGTTGTACCATCTGAACCTGACATCTCTCCAGGACTTGGAGATCATCCTCTCTGCCACGTTCCACTTCCTGTTCGACCGGCGATCGCGGCCGACCGCCTGGTTCTGCAAACACTACAAAACCCTGGTGTGTTGATCTCTACGCCTGCTTCCTCCATCCACCTTCTCCTTCGCTCTGACCCCTCTGGGTCAGAGGTCAATCCAGGGTCTCATGGGTTGTTGCTAGGCAGTGTGACCTTTCACCCCCACCAGAGAGGGTCGTGGCAGATTAAAGATGTAACCACAGTGATAAAGGAGGCCAGGGAAAGGGAAGCCATTTTGTGTCGGTGGAGGTGGACTTTGGGCTGCAGTACCACAGAAAACCAGAGGACATACTGTCTGGGGCCAGCCTACCTTATTTGTTGGTGTATGCTGACGACCAGGAGCTAGATGAGCCCAATAGTTTGGCACAGACTTTACAGAGGTATGATCCTGAGGCGGAGAAAGAGTCTCCTCACCGTTCTCTTCTTCACGCTAAATTGGGGTCAAAGGATCATGTGAGAAGGGAGGTACCATCCCTCCCATACTCCAGAACAACGAACTGCCAGAAGTGGAGTACAGGCCTAGCGGATCCATGAAAGAGGACTCGTTTGAAACTGCCTACCATGCCCTGAAATCCATCAAGCCCACGCTTGGAGGAGGAAGGGGGAAGAAGTGAAAGATGGAGAGAGGGATGGAGGGGGTCAATCGCCAGTCCTGAGCTTGGATGAGAAGACCACAAGAAAGAGCAGCGTTGGAGGTAGTAGGTCGCAAGACAACAGTGAGGGAAGGAGGGATGGAAAGAGTGATATAGGGAATGAAGGAGGAGGTAAGTCTTCAATGCTGAGTTTTGATGAGCCGACCTTGGATGAGACAAAAAGTAAACAGTAGGGCTTGAAGCCCCAGGTTAGGAGCTGCTGTAGGAGGACACTCAAGGTAGACTTTGCAGACATTGGCTGGAGTGAGTGGGTCCTGGTGCCCAAAGCCTTCGATTGCTACTACTGCGCTGGCACCAGTGAAATCCCTGCTCCCAAGATAAAGACTGTGACGAACCTGTGTCAAATCTGAAACTCGTTCAAATCTGGTCTTCCTCTGAACTAAAGCAGTCGTAATAAACATGGTCAATGTTAGAGAGCAGAACAAAGCTACAATAGGACAGAGAGGAATAACGTCACACTTATTTTAAGGTGAGCACAACAGCCGAGAATGTTTTTATGGTTTCCAACTTAGAACTGCTCCATTGCTCATAGTCTGATGTTATGTCTACAACACTTAGGAAATAGTATAATTCAGCAGCATTACTGGCCATTGCAGACACACTTAAATGTACTTAATTGTACGACTGTATCATGTTTTCCAACTTGCACTTTATTAAATGAATGAACCATTGTGCTTCTAAATCATAGACGGCTTTTATCAAGACCACTTTTCGTTTTTTAAAATACAGAGTAACCTTAATGTAATTTTTCCATTTGAATTATTATCGGCATTGCCAGTAAATGCTGTAACCTCTCTCTCTCCTTCTTTCTCTACTCCACCCACCCTTCCCTCTCTCTACTAGGTACTGCATCCCTCTAACCATGCTACCATCCAGAGTATAGTCTGTGCGGTTGGGATAGTTCCAGGGGTCCCAGAGCCCTGCTGTGTCCCAGAGAAGATGAGCCTCCTGGGGGTTCTCTACCAGGATGAAAGGGGTAATCTGGTGCTCAAGGTCTACCCCAGTATGTCTGTGGAGAGCTGTGCCTGCAGATAGCTGCAGAAGTCAGAGGGGGAATAAGCCAGGCTAAACAGGATGGACTGAATTTAAAAGGACAAAAAAGGGAAGTAAAAAGGCGAGTTGAGGTGTCTTTCCGTCTGTTGGTCCTTTATATCCCTCAGGCTTTAACACTGAGAGAACGATAGTTGAACATGATGAGGTGTTGAAGAGGCACATTATCTGCTGTTGGCAGCACCAGTCAAGTCCTCTGGTAGCAGCAGACACACCACCACAATATCCTTCACATCTACCATATCCTCTACAAAACAGCATCACCGCTTCTCAATTCCCCTCTCTCTCCCTCCAAACAACTGGAGGGAGAGAGAGGGGAATTTGTTTTGTTTTTGTGGCACTGATCATGCTTGTTGTAATAGAGTCCTGGGTCATCTTCATTAGTACACATGACAGCCCGCTTGGAGTTTGCCAAAATGCGCCTAAAGGACTCTCAGACCATGAGAAACAAGATTAACTGGTCTGATGAAACCCAGATTGAACACTTTGGCCTGAATGCCAAGCGTCATGTCTGGAGGAAACCTGGCACCATCCCTACGGTGAAGCATGTTGGGTGCAGCATCATGCTGTGGGTATGCGGCAGGGACTGAGGAACTAGTCAGGACGAGGGAAAGATGAACGGAGCAAACTGCAAACCTGCTCCAGAACGCTCAGGACCTCAGACTGGGGCAAAGGTTCACCTTCCAACAGGACAACGACCGTAAGCACACAGCCAAGACAACGCAGGAGTGGCTTCGGGACAAGTCTCTGAATGTTCTTGAGTGGCCCAGCCAGAGCCCCGACTTGAACCCGATCGAACATCTCTGGAGAGACCTAAAAATTGCTGTGCAGTGACGTTCCCCATCAAACCTGAAGGAGCATGAGAGGATCTGCAGAGAAGACTGGGAGAAACTCCCAAAATACAGGTGTGCCAAGCTTGTAGCGTCTTACCCAAGAAGACTAGAGGCTGTAATTGCTGCCAAAGGACCTTCAAAAAAGTACTGAGTTCAGGGTCTGAATAGGTATGCAAATGTCATATTTCAGTTGTTTTTTTGCAGAAATGTCTAAAAACCTGTTTTGTCTTTGTCATTATGGAGTATTGTGTGTAGATTAATGAGGGGGGGGAAATGTAATTTTAGAATAG
The DNA here is from genome assembly GCF_002021735.2 of Oncorhynchus kisutch. Taxonomy (NCBI): domain Eukaryota; kingdom Metazoa; phylum Chordata; class Actinopteri; order Salmoniformes; family Salmonidae; genus Oncorhynchus; species Oncorhynchus kisutch. Next base: position 48,891,268 of record NC_034184.2, on the reverse strand, counting down.
GGTTTTAAACTAAGAAAATGTGGAAAAAGTCAAAATGTCTGAATACTTTCCGAATGCACTGTACATCCCTATACCTCCCTCTATCCAAACAATGCGCACAAGGATGTCAAAGGGATGGAGCTCATGGTTTGTGTTCATGTTTTAAATGTTTTATTGGCCCAGACACATTGGTCGCTCAAGCTAGAATGATGGTAAAGGACTGTTCAGTTAAATGAAGGTCCTTCAACCTTGCCTAGTTAAAGATTAAATAAAAATATATGAAATAAAAATTCTATATAGGCAGCTTACACAGTACTAATACACAGAACGCCATACAGATGCATTCTAGTGACTCTATAAGGTTATGCATACTGAGTACATACCAGTATTTGTTTGAGGGACGTTTCTGTTATGTTGTAAAAATTATTTTATAAAGTTTTGTTGAACTAAAAAAATGACCTTCAAGTGAATAGTAAAGATCTGGAATTCATTTGTTTATTTCCCTCCTTAATAACATTTTCAAGCCTGCCAGGTAAGTGGAAGAAACAATCCAAAAAATCTATATTTCTATATTATATTTGGAAATGAACTTGTCTTGGTTACCATATTATTATTACATTTTATAAAAGGATGTATTTTTGTAAATGTGTATTGAATTGTAATAATAAAAAGTAATTGAATCCAAATTTGTCAATAGAATATGTCATTGTTTTTAAGTAACCATCTAGTGAAGATGATGTTGAATGGTATGGAGGACCATTATGGCCAAAATAAAAAATAAATGAAAACATAAATAAATAAATATACAGTTGAAATCAGAAGTTAACATACGCTTAGGTTGGAGTCATTAAAAATTGGTTCTTTAACCACTCCACAAATTTCTTGTTAGTAAACTATAGTTTTGGCTAGTCGGTTAGGACATCTACTTTGTGCATGCCAAAAGTAATTTTTCCAACAATTGTTAACAGCCAATGTGTATGATATAACATAAATATTAAAATAATACCCACTTATAGGAATGCGTAATTTTTTACAAGTTGCTAGCTATTCCATGAAGCCATAACCGATAATCAAATATTTTCATCTTCAGTGGTTTGTTCTTCTACAGACTCTGGGTGGACTTAAAATGCCAGCTGGTCAGCACATGCTCTGTACTCGTTCTGGTAATCCGTCTGTGAATGTTAACCTGTTTAAAGGTCTTACTCATATCGCCTATGGAGAGCATGATCACACAGTCATCGTGAACAGCTGGTGGTCTCATGCATGGTTCAGTGTTGCTTGCCTCGAAGCGAGCATATAAGGCATTTAGCTCGTCTGAAGGCTTGCATCACAGGGCAACTCGCGACTGGGTCTCCCTTTGTAATCCGTGATAGTTCGCAAGCCACGCCACATCCGACAAGCATCAGAGCCGGCATAGTAGGATTCAATCTTAGTCCTGTATTGACGCTTTGCCTGTTTGATGGCTTGTAAGAGGTCGTAGCAGGATTTCTTATAATGACACAAAGTTTGGAAAATGTAAAAGTATGTGGTGTCCATCTCGCAATGGAGCCTTCAACCGCAAGCGGGCGTTGCGATTCCATCACCGCAGTGTAATGGAGTGCTTATGGGTAATGTGAACAAGCCTTTAGATTACGAGCGTTTTCAAGTGCAACGTTAATAACGATGGTTTTGGGAAACAGCTCAGAGATTTAACAATGCTCCTACAAAGGTTCTAAAGATGAACTTAGCCTTAATCTGTTTTTTTGGAAACCGGGTACAGGTCAGTGGCTTCCAAACATTATTGTCACCATTCTATGGAGGACCAAGACAGCCAAAATCAAAAATAAATGAATACATAAATAAATCTATAAATATACATGCATATAAATGTAAAAATAAATCAATGTACATGGAAATCAATCAATACATAAACACAATTTGATATAAATGAGTACTTTTGCACCATTTATTCCTGTATTTATTTATTTGCTTATTTATTTATTTCTGTCAACTTTTCTTTATTAATTGATCTATTTATTTATGTTTTTCTTCATCCCTATGCAAATGACGAGGCTGTCAATCAAGCTATGTCACTGTGACCTTACCCCCATTGGTTGATCGGTATCAGAGCACGAAGTTCGACTTCACATGCCTGGTTGCTATGACACAGACACTACGCAATATGGCTACACACATGCAAGAGATAGCCAGATATTTGAGAGTGTTGGCTAACCTTGCTGAAAATGCTAGTGCTGAATCTGATTATTTATTTTTTCGTGTGGAGTCTCTGGCTGACAATTTGTTCCAGTTAGCTGCAACTACTGACACAGAGGTTGACCCTTCAGTGTTCAGCAATTTGGATGAAGTTTGCCATCGCCTGAATCCTTCAATCCAACATTCAGATGACACCGGAGCAGTTGGACGCCCTGCTCACATACTGCCTATGGATGCTGTAGAAAGTTATTTGTTAGCACGTCTGTTCGTGACATTACAACTCTTTTTGGGGTTGGTTAAAGAACAGTTCACCATCAAATGGTAGAGCATGGGATAAGGGGAGTGTACCTGATATCATGCGGGAACAAGCCCCCAAAAGAGTCGGTGTATGAATGCGTCTTGAGGTTAAGGGTAACGTTAGCTGTTTAGATTTGTATGTTTTTGTCTGCTACTGGCTTAAAAGCATGTGGTGACATCTAGCTGATGAGGACCCCGATCCTTAAGAAGTTATTAAGCCAATTATATTATATGACCGTTGCCTCCCGTTTATTGTGACGTTAATGATTAGGTGGCGGTCGATAGCTCCTAGTAGTATCTTTAACCTATCCTAGCTTTTAGCTAGCTATGTACAGTGCATTAGAAAGTTTCGGACCCCTTGACTTTGTCCACATTTTGTGACACTACAGCCTTATTCTAAAATGGATTAAATCATTTTTCCCCTCATCAATCTACACACAATACAGCATAATGACAAAGCAAAAACAGGTATTTAGAAATTCTTGAAAATGTATACAAAATGAAAAACTTACATAAATATTAAGATCCTTTACTCAGTACTTTGTTGAAGCACCTTTGGCATCGATTTCAGCCTCGAGTCTTCTTGGGTATGACGCTTCAAACTTGGCACACCTGTATTTGGGGAGATTCTCCCATTACTCTGCAGATCCTGTCAAGCTGGATGGGGATATGAGACTTGTCCCAAAGCCACTCCTGCATTGTCTTGACTGTGTGCTTAGGGTCGTTGTCCTGTTGGAAGGTGTACCTACACCCCAGTCTGAGGTCCTAAGCTCTCTGGAGCAGGTTTTCATCAAGGACCTCTCTGTACTTTGCTCTGTTCATCTTTCCCTCGATCCTGACTAGTCTCCCAGTCCCTGAAAAATATCCCCACAGCATGATGCTGCCCCCACCACGCTTCACTGTAGGGATGGTGGCCAGGTTTCCTCCAGACGTGACACTTGGATTGTGCAACATTTGCCCATTATTATTTTCTAAATTATCTGTCAAGTTGGTTGTTGATCATTGCTAGACAACCATTTTCAGGTCTTGCCATAGATTTCCTAGTAGATTTAAGTCAAAATTGTAACTCGGAAACTCAGGAACATTCATGGTGTTCTTGGTAATCAACTCCAGTGTAGATTTGGTCTTGTGTTTTCGTTTTTTGCCCTGCTGAAAGGTGAATTCATCTCTTAGTGTCAAAAAGCAGACTGAACCAGGTTTTTAATCTAGGATTTTGCCTGTGCTTAGCTCCATTCCATTCCTTTGTTATCCTGAAAAACTCCCCAGTCCTTAATGATTACAAGCATACCCATAACATGATGCAGCCAGCACTATGCTTGAAAATATGGAGTGTGGTAGTTAGTAATGTGTTGTATTGTATTTGCCCTGAACTTAACACTTTGTATTAAAGCCAAAAAGTGAATTGCTTTGCCACATATTTTTGCAGTATTACTTTAGTGCCTGCCTTGTTGCAAACAGGATGCATGTTTTGGAATATTTATTTATTTATTTAGTCTGTACAATTAGGTTAGTATTGTAGAGTAACTATAATGTTGGTGATTCATCCTCAGTTTTCTCCTATCACAGCCATTAAAAAAGTTTGAGTTTAAAGTCACCATTTTCCTCATGTTGAAATCCCTGAGAAATGTTCTTCTTCTCTGGCAACTGAGTTAGGAAGGACGCCTGTATCTTTGCAGTGACTGGGTGTATTGATACACCATCCAGTGTAATTAATCACTTCACCATGCTCAAAAGGGATATTCACTGTCTTTGGATAGGCATTCTGACTCAAATTAGAAAATTCGCAACATTGCTCTGATGTCCAAAAGATTCCAGATCAAAATGTTGTAATGTAAAACTTTTAACTTGCATGTGTTTTAAAATGTCTACATTTGTCAGTCCAAAATTGCATTTGAATTTTGTCATGGTAATAGGAAATATATACATTTATGGTTTCTATGCCTTTAGTTTAAGCTATCCAAGAAATGTTCCATCGGGGTGTGTTTTTAGAGAGTAATATTGGTTCTTGTAGAATATATTTTATTTTATTCCATATTGTTATAGTGTTCTGGGTTGGTTATAAACCTGGGAGGGCCCCTGTCGATTGGCCTTTGGTCGGTGTTCAGACGGACGGTTCCTCCCGCCCCATGTGGATTCGCTTCTATTGGTGGAACCCCTTTTGGAGACGGTTCACCCAGTTTCTCCGATACAGTCCAGCCGAGCCCCGTCCAAGCAAGACCCAGTTGACCCGTCTGTCCCAGTGGCCCTACGTTGGTGTTCCGGTACCCCGCTTGAGAGGTCTTATCTAGCTGGAGGGTTTAGTAGGAACCGCTGCAGGTATTACTGAATGGGTGTGCCACTCCCCTCTACACACCTGTGCCAGAGACATGAGTGTTTCTCAAAACATGTCGTTGGCTCGGTTCCTACTAAACCCTCCAGCTAGACAAAGACCTCTCGAGCGCGCCTTGTCTCCCGTGGCTCAGGCCACGGGCAGTTCAGGGCCTCCAACTGGATTGCACCGGGGCCTCCTCCCCCCACGGGGTAGGACACTTCCCCCCAGCCATTCTCTGCCCAGCGCGCCCAGGGACAACCTCTACGTTGCGGGGGGATACCTGGTTGATCCTGCCAGTAGCATATGCTTGTTTCAAAGATTAAGCAATGCAAGTCTAAGTACACACTGCCCAGTACAGTGAAACTGTGAATGTCTCATTAAATCAGTTATGGTTCCTTTGATCAGTCCAACTTTACTTGGATAACTGTGGCATATCTAGAGCAAATCATTTCCAACCTTCAGGGATGTGTGCATTTATCAGACCCAAAACCCATGAGGGGTGCGCTCGTTCAATGGTACTTTCTGTGCCTACCATGTTGACCACGGGTACCGGGGAATCAGGGTTTGATTCTGGAGAGGGAGCCTGAGAAATGGTTACCACATCCAAGGAAGGCAGCAGGCGCGCAAATTACCTACTCCCGACTCTGGAAGGTAGTGACGAAAAAGAACAATACAGGACTCTTTCGAGGCCCTGTAATTGGAATGAGTACACTGTAAATCCTTTAACGAGGATCCATTGGAGGGAAAGTCTGGTGCCAGCAGCCATGGTAATTCCAGCTCCAATTTATTGCCATGACCATATTTAACAATATGTTGCAACCTACAACCTATACCCTGTTCAAAGGCATTCGAATGGCACACACCCAATCCCTGTCTCAATTGCTAGCACACAATACATCATAATGACAAAGCAAAAACTGTTTTTTAGAAATTTTAGCAAATGTATTAAAAATAAATATACTTTATTTACATAAGTATTCAGAACCTTCGCTATGAGAATCGAAATTGAGCTCAAGTGCATCCTGTTACCATTGATCATCCTTGAGATGTTTCTACAACTTGATTGGAGTCCACCTGTGGTAAATTGATTGGACATGACTTGGAAATGCACACACCTGTCTATATAAAGGTCCCACAGTTGACAGTGCATGTCAGAGCAAAAACCAAGCCGTGAGGTCAAAGGAATTGTCTGTAGAGCCCCGAGACAGGATTGTATCGAGGCACAGATCTGGGAAAGGGTACCAAAAAATGTCTGCAGCATTGAAGGTCCCCAAGAACACAGTGGCCTCCACCATTCGTAAATGGAAGAAGTTTGGAACCACTAAGACTCTTCCTAGAGCTGGCCGCCCGCCAAACTGAGCAATCGGGGGAGAAGAGCCTTGGTCAGGGAGGTGACCAAGAACCCGATGGTCACTCTGACAGAGCTCAAGAGTTCTTCTGTAGAGATGGGAGAACCTTACAGAAAGACAAAACATCTCTGCAGCACTCCACCAATCAGGCCTTTATGGTAGAGTGGCTAGATGGAGGCCACTCATTATGGGGTATTGTGTGTAGATTGATGAAGGAAAAATACAATTTAATACATTTTAGAATAAAGCTGTAACCTAACAAAATGTGTAAAAAGTCAAGGGGTCTGAATACTTTCCGTGGGTACTGTACATTAATTGTCTTATCAGTGTCTATGTAGCCTGTTGGCATCGGCTACTTCTATAGAGAACAGTTCATTGGGGCCATCAACTGGAAAGGTTTTTTGCAGCTTGATAAAGGCTTCATCAGCGCTTGTGAAATCCATATTTTGCGTTCCCTTCCATACCCACAGCACTGCTGGAAGGCAGAATTGAGATTTGATCTCATTTTCCTCCAGTGACTGTGATTGGCAGGTAATCCTTACGTTTCTTTCTCAGCTTTGCAGACAGATCCTGGACTAATCCAATGGTCTAGCCTTGGATTCTCATCCCCTTTCCCGGTTGTGCCTTCAGAATGTTGACTTTGGTCTGATTGTTCCATTGTTTGAAGATTACTCTGTGTGGGTATTTAGCGTTCGATCCTATTGCGTCATTCCAGATGCTCTGGTGATATTCCCACCTCAAGTTACTCTATCAGTTTGACTACGTAAATGGAAAGATCCATTTTTCCTCATCTTCTAGTAAAGACAATATTCTCAATAGTCTCATTCTGTTTTCTTGCTGATCCAATTTCTCTTCTAAAGTTAGCTTTTTTTTCAAAAGGCACATTTTGTTGCTTTGTTTGTTCATGCACACACCTTGTTTGTGCGTGTCTGACACGATGGCCTCCACTATCTTTGAGGCAAATCTACTTTTTAAAGGATCATGATCTTGACACTAAAAACAGTAGCCTGGACATTCCCTATGTTGACGGACTGGTGAGTTTAAATAGGGTAGTAGTGAGATCCAGGGGCACAACTTTGGTTTTAGAAGTGGGGGGGACATAACTTGGGGGGGGGGTCCTCCCATTTTTGAGAGGACCCATTTCCTGAATTTCTACACAATCTAATATGACCCATGGCCTTTCTAGTCATCTTTATTTAGAACAACATAAAGCAGAAATGTCCATTCATCAAGCTAGGTAAAAGATCATTATTAAATATGTTTAAGTGATTGATAAGACTGAACTAGATCAATGATAATTCAATAATCAATATTGTTTTGCACCATCTGATCCTTCTCAGATGAGGCATGACAAATAATTACATTGGTGTACAGTTATACATTATCCATGAATAGAATCAATGTTTAAACAAGTGAAATTACCATTATTCCCAGATCCCAGACTGTAGCTTACCCATTAACTCAATTCACAGAGTGTTATAATATACTATATTATAATATACTTTAAAATTGTCCTGAGGTCTGTAGATTGGTCTTCCCTGGCTGTCTGACCCTGCAGAGACACCTGTCTCCATCTGATCCTGCTAAGATACGATGAGCATAGTGTTGTGTACTGACTGTGCACCATGACCATAAAGCCTGTAGAGCTGTTTATACTGTATCCGTGTGAAAGTAGGGAATCTGACAGATCAATAACGTAACATTGCTATACTGACTAGTAAAAACTGATATTGCACTGAAAAACCTTCAGAATAGTTGATTTAATAATTTGATTCAGGTCAAGTGCGATTGAGGCAAAAATAATAGCTAAAGTTAGTGAGCTGACTTTAGCTAACTAGTTGGCTCACTATCTCTGCTAGGTAATGGTACTTCTGTTGAAACGGGACAAAACAAAGGCTACAAAACATTTCCATACATACAACAGCTGCTAGATACTGCTACCTGACAGATACTGTAGCTACAGGCTAGCTAGAGCTGAACTGGCTGTGGTAGCTACTAGCTAGATAACTAGCTGCTAGTAGTTCATTCACTTCAGTCAAGAGGGGATGAAACATTACCTAATGTAACATGTCAGTTACACTATTAGCTTAGCTCTAGGAATAAAAATATTTTTCTGTCAAAAAGCATTTACCTTGCCTGCTAGATCAGTCGACTAGAGTCGGCAGTTTCTGCTCTGCTTGTTTTTACAACTCTGAGAAAAAGTGCAACAGACAGCAGAAGCTCTACCTTCACACAACCTGTCCACATGCTCTGCGGTGCCTGTTCGGTCTTAAATCCAGATGGCTGAAACTGGAAAACAGCCTACCCAACCTCTCTGAGGCATCCGCATGGTACTAAAGCACACCGGAGCCACGTTTTGTATCACAGTGCAATGATAAAAGTGGGGGGTACGAACATGCAATTTCAGAATGTGGGGGGTCATGTCCCACCCTGTGCCCAGTGAAAGTTGCGCCTCTGGATTCAACTTGAAGTAGTTCTCAAATTTCCCTGTACCCTACTTTTAAATCATGCTGAGAATAATTTGGGAAATCATCTTTTCACACTAGACCATTTGTACATATAAAATTAAACATTAAATTAAACAGTTCAAAGCCACAGTTCAAGGAAAAATACAGTACTCCTGTTTTATAAAACAGGGTAGCCTAGTGGTTAGAGCGTTGGACTAGTAACCGGAAGGTTGCAAGTTCAAACCCCCGAGCTGACAAGGTACAAATCTGTCGTTCTGCCGCTGAACAGGCAGTTAACCCACTGTTCCTAGGCCGTCATTGAAAATAAGAATTTGTTCTTAACTGACTTGCCTGGTTAAATAAAGGTAAAAAAATAAATAAATAAATAGGGTGCAGTTTTCTGTGCTCGCCTGAAATGGCTCTTTCTGCAGGTGATTAGAACCCGAAGCGAATCTTCATTCTGTTAATTAGGACTAATAATGTGTCGGTTTATATAAACACATGCACATGTATTCCATAACATCTGAAACAGAACTATGATTCTTTGACTGAATAGTCAGTTAGAGTTTGTGCTTTCCATGGTGAATAAAATTACGTTACAAAGATTGTACTCTGAGAAGGTCGAAGCCTGACTTTCCTATGAACCTTCAGGTCCTGGTGCCCATTTCCCACCTCATTTACCTGCGATAGAAAGGCAATTTCTGTAGGCCAGGTTTACCCTGAAGCCTCAATTAATGGTTCTTATACTGTACAATAGTGAAACTGAAAACTCTGTAAGAACTTGTGCTTTTTGTCAGCTGTCTTCATATCTCTGCAACAAGATATAACTCAGGTCACTTTGGCAAAACAAAAGACTTGTCTTAAAATGAATCAGTGCAAAGTGATTATTCCATTTCAACCTCTAACCTCTATGCCTACCCTATGGTGTTGCGTTCACTAGGCCTATCTGAAGGGACTAGATAGGTGTCAACAATATGGCTAAAGCGCCACCCAGGAGACATCACTCTTCTTTCAGATCTGTGAACACTTAGGGCAGGTTGAAATGTAACTGGGCCTGATTTCTGAAATGTGGAAATAACACACTCTAAGGTGCTAGGAGCTCTACTAAAACTGATAAGAAATGTAACCTTTCCAGCATTGTCAATGTGAGAAATTGCCAAAGAGTTGACCTTGTGTGCCATTCGATATTGGTTCTATTTGTCTTCAGGGTCCAGATGGCTTGTTACCTTAAGGCCACCGTAACTAGCTATTAGATTCAGTGTTTAATGTTCAGCATGATTAACCAGATATTGTGCTAATTAACAGATGAAGTCATTGATTAAGATCTGTTATCGCTGGCAGCATGTAAAATCTAGATTATAAGCTTGATGAATGATAAAGACAAGAGTCAGACTATTGTGAGTGATGTTCCAGGTGTAATGTTTTTTTTTTTCATAACATAATCCGTTGTTTTTCACCACTATAATGAATGACCTAATCCTGTATAACACTTTGATTCGTATTGTTGGTTTTGGTACTAGCCCCACTTGGCCTCATTACCCACCTTCATTAAACAAGTTGAAAAGACCAACAAGTATCTTGGAATGTGATTGAAATCAATCAATAGAACAGGGGCAGACTTTGGTGTGTATGAATTATTTAAACTAACACTACTCAAAGGGCACACTGAATCTGAGAATAATTCGTATAGCACTGGTTAGAAGATAATTTGCTGAAAACAGTCATCTAAATTCTAGAATGTCAGATGGAAGTTTTGTAAGGCTCCAAAAATGGGTCAGTTGCTTTGTTATTTAACTTCAACAAATCACGACCCGCCATAGGATATCAATAGTGACAAGGGTTGGCTGTTATTTGAGTGATGGATTGAGAGTCAAACTATCTATTGGTGTGAGGCCAGTGACCTTTATAGAGGAGACCTACATTTTCCCTGCCATTTGAGTTGGAAAATGATAGCAGAATTCGACCGCCGGAGCGTATGACAAAATCAGCGGTACAAAACCAAAGATATTGATCGGTTTTAAGCAATCGATTTTGTGTCGTGATTACTATAAACGGTTATACTAACATCACTAATCCGAGGTAAAAAGGATATATAATTACCCTCAATTCGATGTGATCAAAACGTGAGGTGTGTAATTTAGTAACACATATACAGTCCACATACAGGAAATTAGCTCTAAAATAAAATAATGTAATCTGTAGCTTTATTGGACAATCTCACAGCTAAATATGGCACAGAAACCTAAACATTTATGTTCAACTGCAATCAGACCAGTAAACTGAGGAACACTCGCTCTCTCGTGTCTCTCCGGAGCATAATCCTCATCTCTTTGCCTACTCACACCAGTAATAATTCCCTGAGGTTCTTAACCGTTTCAACATACCAGCACAATATCGGAGTGATTCAAACCTATCACATTTTGGAACCAGTCCTCTTCGACGCCTATGGGATTCTACTGTATAGTATAGGATTTTATTTTACAGGATTCCAATACAATAGACAAATCATATCAGATTTTGGAACCAGTCCTATTCGACGCCTATGGGATTCTACTGTATACTATAGGATTCTATTTTACAGGATTCTAATACAATAGACAAATCATATCAGATTTTGGAACCAGTCCTATTGGACTTCTATGGGATTCTTTCGTATAGGATTTTATCTTAAAGGATTCCAATACAAGAATCCTATCAGATTTTGGAACCAGTCCTATAAGATAAAATCCTATAGGAGAGGTCCTATAGGATTCGATCCTATAGGATCAAATCCTATAGTATAGGTTCCAAAATCTGATAGGATTTTCTATTAGGGTTGTTTTATTGGAATCCTTTAGGATTTTTTGGCTAGGTTGCTGATTAAGAGCTGTATTTCTATAGCACTTTCCCAAGTCTCTCACCGGCATTATGTCCTCTGGTTGAGATGTCAGTGAAGCCCAGTAGATGTGACAGCTCCTGGTCATACCACACCAACAGTTCCTCATCCTGATGGATTTCCTTAGTGGTCCGGAAATACAGCTGGCCTCCCTTCAGGAACGATTCGGTGTTCTGCTCCTCCCGGTGACGTGCCACTTGCACCAGACGCAGCCAGGACAGCACGAGAGCAGAACTCCGCATAGCCTCGGGGCCCACCTGTTCAGAGAAATCATTATGACATAGAGACATCTGGATCGCCTCTCCTCAATCATAGTGAAAACATTTAATTGATTGGAATTTGTAAAGATGTAATGCAATGGCTGGTCAATCATTTTCCACTGGTACGTGGATGACAATCAAGCCATTTTGTGGTATATAATTTTCTTAACAAGATTTTGATTTAGCCTATGAGTCTCTGTTTTGCATCCTTGTGTCTCTGTGTGGTATCCCAGCTTGCAAGCCAAAATGTGTTATTAAATAGAAAATAAATGTACCCTGAACACGTATGATTTGCTTCTCTTGTCGCTGGATTTTAGCGCTATGAAGGCGATGGTGTCATGGAACGTGTTCTGAAGGATGCACGGGCCGAACTGTGCCCCAGCAGGGATGTTGCACATGACATGTACGCTGGAGTAGAGGACTGTCGCATGGTGGTGGAGGAATTTACCATCGCTGGTCCAGAGGGAATGAGGTAAAAAATGATGGTTCATGGTTTGTCTGTAGAAAGATGCATTATTAAAATGATAGTTATTTGAAAGTGTAGGACATTTTAAATGTGATGAATCGAGACTTTGAATATGATGCTTTTGCGAAAGAGTTATTAGAATACAATATATTAGGCTTAAATATGCATCATCCCAAATTAGTAGGCCAATATAAATGCAGTGTAAAACTTTTCCCTGTTAATTTACAGCATTATACTGGCAGCAGAGTTGCTGTTACAGGGATGCTGTAAAACATTTTACAGTAAGAACTGTAATCATTGCAGCAACACTTCTTGCGAAGTGTTGCTGCACCAGTCTTTTTTTGTATATATCTTAATCTCACTTTCTATCTACAAACTAAATATACTTTTCTACAACCCGCCTCACCCAATATGGTACGGATCTGCTATTTTTATTCCTTATAACTGGAACTTCCATCAGGAGCTAGCCAGCTAACTAGCTACTAGTCATTGTTTGCCACGGCACCTTTTTCTCAGTCACCAGCCAGCCTTAGCTCGGACAACACCTGCCAGTCTGCATAGTGCGATATTAACCCAGATCATATCGGACTGCTTCTCTCTACCACATCACCGGATTCCTGCAGCTCTGGATCATTACACCAGATCATCGCAGATAGCTAGCTGCAAACGAGTGGCTACTGTTAGCTAACGCCTCTGTCCCGAAGCAAGCACCAGCTAGCCTTGAGCTAGCCTCGAGCTAGGCCCATATACCAGCTAATTCTAGGGCTACAATACCTCCTTTGCCAATTGGCCTGGACTACAGGTTAACTGATTAGGATTTTTCAACGCAGATACCAATACCGATTATTGGAGGACCAAAAAAAGCCGATACCGATTAAAATCAGTTGATTTATTTATGTGTAATAAATGACAATTACAACAATACCGATTGAACAATGAACACTTATTTTAACTTAATATAATACATTAATACAAATCTATTTAGTCTCAAATAAATAATGAAACATGTTCAATTTGGTTTAAATAATGGAAAAACACTGTGTTGGAGAAGAAAGTAAAAGTGAAATATGTGCCATGTAAAAAAGCTAACGTTTAAGTTCCTTGATCAGAACATATGAAAGCTGGTGGTTCCTTTTAGCCATGAGTCTTCAATATTCCCAGTTAAGAAGTTTTAGGATGTAGTTATTATAAGAATTATAGGACTATTTCTCTCTATACCATTTGTATTTCATATACATTTGACAATTGAATGTTCTTATAGGCACTAATCTCGGAAGTTGATAGGCTTGAAGTCATAAACAGCGCTGTGCTTCAAGCATTGCGAAGAGCTGCTAGCAAACGCAGGAAAGTGCTGTTTGAATGAATGCTTACGAGCCTGCTGCTGCCTACCACCGCTCAGTAAGACTGCTCTATCAAACCATAGACTTAATTATAATATAATAAACACACAAATATGAGCCTTAGGTCATTAAGATGGTCAAATCCAGAAACTATCATTTTGAAAACAAAACGTTTATTCTTTCAGTGAAATACAGAACCGTTCCATATTTTATCGAACGAGAGGTATCCATAAGTCTAAATATTGCTGTTTACATTGCACAACCTTCAATGTTATGTCATAATTATATACAATTCTGGCAAATTAAATTATGGTCTTTGTTAGGAAGAAATGGTCTTCACACAGTTCGCCACGAGCCAGGCAGACCAAAATGCTGCATATAGACTCTACTTGCACAGAACACAAGAGAAGTGACAATTTCCCTAGTTAAATACTGCCTGCTAACATGAATTTCTAAATATGAAAATATATATATAACTAAATATGCAGGTTTTAAAAAATATACTAGTGTATTGATTATAAGAAAGGAATTGATGTTCATGGCTATCTGAGCAGCTAACCGATCGCTGCAGCTGTACATAGTCTATCGGTAAATAGCCCACCCATTTTTACCTGCCTCATCCCCATACTGTTTTTATTTATTTACTTTTCTGCTCTTTTGCACAACAATGTCTCTACCTGTACATGACCATCTGATCATTTATCACTCCAGTGTTGATCTGCAAAATTGTAATTATTCGCCTACCTCCTCATGCCTTTTGCACACAATGTATATAGACTCCCCTTTTTTTCTACTGCGTTATTGACTTGTTAATTGTTTACTCCATGTGTAACTCTGTGTTGTCTGTTCACACTGCTATGCTTTATCTTGGCCAGGTCGCAGTTGCAAATGAGAACTTGTTCTCAACTAGCCTACCTGGTTAAATAAAGGTGAAATAAAATAAAATAAAATAAAAATTGGTGCGACGACAGTGCTGTTTTCGCGAATGCGCTTGTTAAATCATCACCTGTTTGGCGAGGTAGACTGATTCGATGATAAATGAACATGCAACGCATTGATTATTTGCAACGCAGGACAAGCTAGCTAAACTAGTAATATCATCAACCATGTGTAGTTAACTAGTGATTATGTTAAGATTGATTGTTTTTTATAAGATAAGTTTAATGCTAGCTAGCAACTTACCTTGGCTCCTTGCTGCACTCACGTAACAGGCCCCTCGCCTTGAACTTTCTTTGCGTCTCAGCCATCAGGGGCTACAAGAATGATCAGATGAATATTGTCATTGAGAAAATTCTAAACAAAACGAGACATGACCTTTTTCAAGGTCAGTCTCGCAAAAAGACGCATTCTTTTTGCGTGCTCCACTAAGGCAGTTATTTATCTTATAACTTGTCCTTGTGGTAAAAATGATGTGGGTAAAACAAAGCGAGGTTTAAAAGTACGTATCTCAGATCATCGTAGCACCATTATGTGTAAAAACTTTACTTATCCAGTTGCGGCCCACTTCTTGGAGGCAGGCCACTCGATTTAGTCTCTGCGTTATATTGGCATCGAACATGTCACCCTCCCTAGGAGAGGGGGTGACCTTGATAATTTATTGTTAAAACGAGAGGCTGCCTGGATCTTTAATTTAAAGACCCTTGCGCCCTTCGGTCCCAACATAGACTTTGATCTGAAAGCCATTCTTGTGATTACAACCCTTTATTTTGCTTTGCTTGAGACAATGTGTTGAGGAGAGAGTTGAGTTATTGACTAGATTGGTAGGGGTTGGGCTTGCAGGTGGCTAAGGCTGGCTGGGCGGTCTGGCTGGGCGGTATGGCAACTGCTCAGCCTCCGACCACAAGTCACTACAAAGGGTAGTGCGACCAGCCCAGTACATCACTGGGGCCAAGCTTCCTGCCATCCTCTATACCAGGCTGTGTCAGATGAAGGCACTAAAAATTGGCAAAGACTCCAGCCACCCTAGTCATAGACTGTTCTCTCTGCTACCGCAGAGAGCCATAAGACTCCTGAACATGCAGTCAAATGGCTACCCAGACTATTTGCATTACCCCCCCCCCCCCTCCCCACATCACTGCCACTCTCTGTTGTCATCTATGCATAGTCACTTTAATAACATTACCTACATGTACATACTACCTCAACTAACCGGTGCCCCCCCCCGCACACTGACTCTGTACCGGCACCCCCCTATATACATTTTTTTTTTTTTTTCTGCTGCTCTTTAATTACTTGTTACTTTTTTCTCTTATTCTTATCCATATTTTTTTAAACTGCATTGTTGGTTAGGGGCTCGTAAGTAAGCATTTCACTGTAAGGTCTACACCTGTTGTATTCGGCGCATGTGACTAATACAATTTGATTTGATTTGAAGACGAATTGGCAACAGACAAACAGAAAACACAGGTATAAGTACACAGGGGATAATGGGGTAGATGGGCGACACCTGGAGGGGGTGGAGACAAGCATAATGACAGGTGAAACAGATCAGGGCGTGACAATTATACAATGGAGAATTTTTTTTAATTTTTAATATATATAACCTTGAATGAACAGGTGTGTCCAAACGTTTGCCGGTACTGTACCTTGCAAGTGCAGTTAGTTTGAGAATCATAATGTGCAAGTGGACTTCTGGTAAAGATGCTATTGTGAAAAGATGTTGGACTACTTGGACGACTACTTGGACGATTTTAATTGGCTGAGACAAAATGTGTAACGTAATTATCTGCTCAGCTGTTTGGTCAGGTTGGCCAATGAGAAAAGCTACCAGTTAGCCATTTTAGACAAATGGTTTAAACCATGGTCTTAGCAAAAGTTCAAAGTATGGCCCCATTTAGCTGAGGAACTCTCAACTCCGTTCTCCTATACTGAACAAACATATAAACTCAACATGCAACAATTTCTAAGATTTTACTGAGTTACAGTTAATTTAAGGAAATCAGTCAATTGAAATAAATAAATTTGGCCCTAATCTACGGATTTCACATGACTGGGAATAACTATATGCATCTATTGGTCAAAAATACAGTACCTCAAAAAAAGATGATTTCCCAAATCAAGGGCGTGGATCAGAAAACCAGTCAGTATCTGGTGTGACCACCATTTGCCTCATGCAGCGATACACATCTCCTTCGCATAGACTTGATCACGCTGTTGATTGTGGGCTGTGGAATGTTGTCCCACTTCTCTTCAATGTGCACCTTTGTAATGATCATTCTGTTTAATCAGCTTCTTGATATGCCACACGTCAGGTGAATGGATTATCTTGGCAAACAAAAATGCTTACTAAGAGGGATGTAAATACATTTGTGAACACAATTTGAGAGGAATAAGCTTTTTGTTTGTATTTAAAATGTATTGGATCTTTTATTTCAGCTCATGAAACATGGGACAAACACTTTACATGTTGCATTTATATTTCTGTTCAGTATATATCAAAGCGGAGTTGAGTTTTGATGACTGGTCACGGGATTTGCTAGCAATAACATTGAGTCACACCATCAGTCGATTCTGAAAACGCTTACCTGTACCTATGTTTGTCCTGTACAATTGCAGTCCTTCTGCGGGGTGCTGAAATTCTTACTTTTAATAAAAACTTTTAGCGAATACAACCACCAACTTTTCCCTCGTTGCTCGTACTACGTAAGCTGAGACTCAATTGGGGCCATGCTATCTGGAACCCTTAGTCATGACCATAGTCTCTTCATTGCCCCTGTGGCTGTCACCCTTCACCACCCACCCCTAACCTGCCTCTGTTGGGAAACCTGCATATGGTGGGAAACGGAGCGCCATACAACCCCCAGCATACCCAGCCTCTCACTCACACACACACAGCTGTGGTTTCACGTGAAATAGCTTCCATCACAGCTGAGCAGAGAGAGACAGAGGACAGAGAAAGAGAAGGGAAGAAGAAAGCAAGAAACAGACAGACACACATCTGACCTGACAGCTCTGCCTGTCACTTCCCATGACATTAAAACGATCCACTCACGCACTTCACTCAAACACACTTCGCAGGCAACTGTAAAATATCCCTCCTCCACACAATCAATGATCCACTTACACACACTATCCATAGAGCAGTTCTGCAGATGTATCTGCTTTGCTAGACCTTCCTCTGAGTTTGGTGGCGGTGAGAGGGAGGGAGGGATGGGAGGTCCTCATTTGACTCTTTAATAAACGAGGGCCTCTCCTCCCTCTCTCTTCTCCACTGTGTGACAGGGCCATCAGGGGAAAATGAAAGGCAATCTCTTCTGTCACAATATGGCTCGTGGCCTTTCAACTTCTAATGAACTTGAAGGCCATTCATGGGCCCATTGGCGTGAGAGTAATGTGGAGAGATGTGTGTGTGTTTGTCAGATATCTTGTTTTGCTGGTAGTTATTGCTGTGTCTTTTTGTAGTTGTGCTTTTAGTCGTTGTTGCTGTGCTTTTCAACGGTGTGCTTTTGTCGTTTTTGTAGCGATTTTTTTCATTGTGCCTTTTGTTTTGTTATTGTTGTGCTTTTTGTCATTGTTGCTGTGCTTAGTTAAGTTGTATGACAATTTTAAAAAGACACAAAACCCATGCATGAATAAAACCCTGGAGGATGACTCTTTAAGGTCAAAGACACAGAAAGATTAGATAATGCTTTGTCTTTTCACAGAACTGTGTCTTTGCGTCCGGAACTGGCTCCCTCATAACAATACAGCATTACAAAAGTTACAGAGGTCATTGTGGTCTTTCATGCCCTGACACAACCATCTAGACCACGCTGACAGCAAATATCTCCTCGGAACAAAAGTCGATTTCTCCCCACATGAGAGAGTTAGAGTTGTATTCTGCCCAGTTAATGACGCGTAAACAGAGTTGTGAGGAGCTTTGTTGCGTGGGACTGGGTCGAATTCAGACATAACAGCGAGCTCCCACAGAAGTCCTCCACGTGCGAATCCGAGACCAGGATTGTTTCCATTGTGGGTGTGGTAGCGAAACAACCTTCATTTGCATGCAGTTAACATATATAATTTCTCCCGAGAGTGGAGTAACTTATCTGGAGTGCTGCATAAAACAGTCCGTTTCAGCAGCACCCTGGCTAAAAAGTGGCAGAGGCTGCCGAACTATTGTCAAATGTCCAATAAGGTGCACTTAATGGTTTCAATTGGGACTCTATCCCCGCTCTTCCAACGAGAGAGTGATGTATTTTTTAGTTCAGTGTGGTGATAGAGCAGTGTTTGATAAGAGTCGCATTTGATAGATCGGTGCTTAACTAACAGTGGAACAAGCGCCTGAGTTGTCTACCCCTGGTCTAACAGTTGTTTATGTTTGTTTGTGTTGCAGGGTCGTTGTATCAACTTCACACAAGTAAAAAAAAAAAAAAGGATTCCATTCGATCACATCCTGCCCCTCGCTCTCACAACCCTCCCCTCCAGGCCAGAGGTCTCTAGTCCGGCCCTCCTCTCCTTCCCCTCTCTCCGTCTCCATTCCATCCCCAGTCTCCACACCTCCCTCCTGCTCCGTCCCTCCCTCCAGAGAGGAAGGAAACTGCTCAGGGATTTCACCATGAGGCCAATGGTGACTTTAAAACAGTTACAGAGTGTAATGTCCGTGATTGGAGAAAACTGAGGATGGATCAACAACATTGTAGTTACTCCACAATACTAAACTAAATGACAGAGTAAAAAGATAAATAATAAAATTATTCCAAAACATGCATCCTGTTTGCAATAAGGCTCTAAGGGACAGATATATTTACTGGGGGGTGGGGGGGCTGGTCCCACTCAAGGCGTCATAAAGAAAAATGCACTCCTCTCCCCAATGTTAAAAGTATTTTCACATGACCTTTCCCCTTGTACTGTAAAATAAATTGCACACCCTCCCCTTTCATAGAATTACCTCAAAATAAATAACTGTAGTGACCCTGTATTTATAAACATGGATATCGACTTTGCCACTTCAACATGCTTTTGTGGCACAGTCGATGCCACGGAGGGCTATGGGCCATAAGGTTGAGAATTCAACGACCACCACAGACAAGCTCACTCTCCCTGCCTGTTTCATTACACTCGTTTCAGAGCAAGCTACAGACAATGATCAGCTAGGGGAAATCTGATTTTCAACATTTTGAAGTCATATTTATAATTATTAATAATATAAATATGACTTCAAAATGTTGAAAATCAGAGAAAATATATATCAACAGTTTTCTGTGCCAATGCATCACAACAAATAAACAAAGCATACTGACTTCCAGCACTTCAATATCATGGTTTGAGTTTTCAACACCATAATAAAAAGACTGTCAATCTTGTAGGTATACTCAGTATCGAACGCTTGGCAATCTCCGAATGTCATAAAAGTGTTTTATGTTTTGTATCAGAAGTCTGTTTCCATTAATCGCTAGACAATTTGGATTTATTGATTGTATTTGTGAAGAAAAAAAACATATATACACACAGTACTTTGTACTTCAGCAAGCAAGTTAGCAAGCTACCATCATTACCATAGCAACACCATCATCAGCATAATCAATTGTTTGTTTTAGCTATAGCTAACAGCTCAAACAGAGAAGGCTATCAAATAGTTGAGAAAAACGTTCATTTTGCTACTTGTACTAATTTTATTTTTAATTGAAATAGGACAAGAACTGCTGATTTTGGCTTAAGTTTTTTGAGATGCTGTTGCAGTATAAAAAAACAATCTGTGAACTGAATAAAGCAGACAAAGCTTGGGAATGAGATAGAAACTAAATTACCAAGATAAATGAAGATTATGTACAGATAGATGTCTGCTCTTCACCCAAGACCTTGGTGGTAGACTTACCAATACTAGAGGGAAAGAACAACAAATCTCGTATTTCATACTGTGAGCCCCTTCTGGCACACTGCCCTGTGCACAAAATAGCCAAAACATTGAAAGAATGGTATTGGAAAAGGAAGACCGATCTCAATCAGTGAGGACAATGATGAAAACTGCCCCAGTCTGACCGTTAACGACTACCATAACGGCACCGTCATGGTTCAGGGGTCGGAAAGCAGCCAGGAAGACTTCCCTAAGAGAAGAAGCAAAGGAGCATGAAGCTTCTCCACAGACCAAAATCGAGACAAGCCCTCCAAACTGCAGCCCCTTCTCTCCAAGACTCTCCTTGGATATCAAATCTCTCAGAGATAGTTCTCGAAAGAGACTTTGCTGAGTTCAAGGACAAATGTACCTACTCAGATTGAGACATTTACATGTGTGCAATATGGCCCCATCAGTAAGTAAAGTTATGTTAATGGAGATCTAAATGCTAGAACTGGTAAGCAGACTACATAGATTTAGGGAGAAATCCCCATGAACACAGTGCTACATATGTGTATGAATCACAACTAACTACACAGAGACACGGTTATGACAGTATTGTCAATAAATATGGGAAACAAGTGCTCCAGCTCTAAAAACCTGGGTCTGCACATTGTTAATGGCAGGACGAAGGGTGACTCTCTAGGTAGGGAACATATTGCTCCGCATTAGGAAACAGTGTGGTCGAGTAGCCAAGTTATTGTTACTCTTTGGGTATTTATTATTTTATTGTTATGTGTTTTACTTTTCTATTATTTCTCAATTTTCTTTTTCTCTGCATTGTTATTATTTTTTTTTATTTTTTCACCTTTATTTAACCAGGTAGGCTAGTTGAGAACAAGTTCTCATTTACAACTGCGACCTGGCCAAGATAAAGCATAGCAGTGTGAACAGACAACAACACAGAGTTACACATGGAGTAAACAATAAACAAGTCAATAACACAGTAGAGTCTATATAGAGTCTATAAGAGTCTATATACATTGTGTGCAAAAGGCATGAGGAGGTAAGCGAATAATTACAACTGCATCCAGTTTGCTGAGTAGAGTATTGGAAGCTATTTTGTAGATGACATCGCCGAAGTCGAGGATCGGTAGGATAGTCAGTTTTACTAGGGTAAGTTTAGCGGCGTGAGTGAAGGAGGCTTTGTTGTGGAATAGAAAGCCGACTCTAGATTTGATTTTAGATTGGAGATGTTTGATATGAGTCTGGAAGGAGAGTTTACAGTCTTGCCAGACACCTAGGTACTTATAGATGTCCACATATTCTAGGTCGGAACCATCCAGGGTGGTGATGCTAGTCGGGCGTGCGGGGGCAGGCAGCAAACGGTTGAAAAGCATGCATTTGGTTTTACTAGCGTTTAAGAGCAGTTGGAGGCCACGGAAGGAGTGTTGTATGGCATTGAAGCTCGTTTGGATGTTAGATAGCACAGTGTCCAAGGAAGGGCGAGAAGTATACAGAATGGTGTCGTCTGCGTAGAGGTGGATCAGGGAATCGCCCGCAGCAAGAGCAACATCATTGATATATACAGAGAAAAGAGTCGGCCCGAGAATTGAACCCTGTGGCACCCCCATAGAGACTGCCAGAGGACCGGACAACATGCCCTCCAATTTGACACATTGAACACTGTCTGCTAAGTAGTTGGTGAACCAGGCAAGGCAGTCATTGTTGGGAAGGGCCCGTAAGTAAGCATTTCACTGTTAGTCTACGCCTGATGTTTACGAAGCATGTGACACATAACACTTGATTTTAAAAACTTGATTTGATTGATTTGAGACATGGGTAGGTAGTGTACCACGCCTAGGAAGGGAAGCTGCCACAGTGAGCACAGTAATGTGGAAAAACGGTAGGCAACTTTGGTGGATACTCACAATCTTGACTCCAGCCTCGTCAGAGAATGTCTTTAATCTCTCCCTCATCACCTGTAAGGTGAAGAAAGATACATCATTCTGCTTTAGCATCAATCAAACGAAATCAATTGTTTGATTGATTAATGTATTCATAAAGCCCTTGATGTATTTATAAAGCTCTTCTCACATCAGCATGTATGCTTTACAGTAACCTGATCTGGACTCCATAGAGCAAGCAAAAGGCTCCCTTTGAGTCAGTGGTTATGATAGACAGACTATTACTAGATGTAGAGATAGAGTAATGTGGGTGAAAGAAAAAATACTAATTTCCATTTCCACAAAATGGGTGATAAAGTATTCCTTGTCTTCTAATTACAGTTGACATCAGAAGTTTACATACACTTAGGAAGGAGTCATTAAAACTTGTTTTTCAACCACTCCACACATTTTTTGTTAACAAACTATAGTTTGGCAAGTCAGATAGGACATCTGCTTTGTGCATGACACAAGTAATTTTTACAACAATTGTTTACAGACAGATTATTTCACTTATAATTCACTGTATCACAATTCCAATGGGTCAGAAGTTTACATACACTAAGTTGACTGTACCTTTAAACAGCTTGGAAAATTCCAGAAAATTATGTAATGGCTTTAGAAGGTTCTGATAGACTAATTGACATAATTTGAGTCAATTGGAGGTGTACCTGTGGATGTATTTCAAGGCCTACCTTCAAACTCAGTGTCTCTTTGCTTGACATCATGAGGAAATCAAAAGAAATCAGCCAAGACCTCAGAAAAGAAAATGTAGACCTCCACAAGTCTGCTTCATCCTTGCGAGAAATTTACAAATGCCTGAAGGTACCACGTTCATCTGTACAAACAATAGCACGCAAGTACAAACACCATGGGACCACACAGCCGTCATACCTCTCAGGAAGGAGACACGTTCTGTCTCCTACAGATGAACGTACTTTGGTGCATTAAGTGCAAATCAATCCCAGAACAACAGAAAAGGACCTTGTGAAGATGCTCGAAGAAACAAGTACAAAAGTATCTATATCCACAGTAAAACGAGTCCTATATCGACAAAACCTGAGAGGCCGCTCAGCAAGGAAGAAGCCACTGCTCCAAAATCACCATAAAAAAGCCAGACTACGGTTTACAACTTCTCATGGGGACAAAGATCATACTTTTTGGAGAAATGTCCTCTGGTCTGATGGAAAATAAATAGAACTGTTTGGCCATAATGACCATCGTTATGTTTGGAGGAAAAAGGGGGCAACATCTCAAGACATCAGTCAGGAAGTTAAAGCTTGGTCGCAAATTGGTCTTCCAGATGGACAATGACCCCAAGCATTCTTCCAAAGATGTGGCAAAATGGTCTAAGGACAACAAAGTCAAGGTATAGGGTGGCCAACACAAAGCCCTGACCTCAATCCTATAGAACATTTGCCTCATGGAACGATACACATCTCCTTCGCATAGAATTGATCGGGCTGTTGATTGCGGCCTGTGGAATGTTGTCCCACTCCTCTTCAATGGCTGTGCGAAGTTGCTGGATATTGGCGGGAACTGGAACACGCTGTTGTAGATGTCGACCCAGAGCATCCCAAACATGCTCAATGGGTGTCATGTCTGGTGAGTATGATGGCCATGGAAGAACTGGGACATTTTCAGCTTCCAGGAATGATGTACAGATTCTTGCGACATGGGGCCTTGCATTATTATGCTGAAACGAGGTGTTAGTGGCATATGAATGGCATGACAATGGGCCTCAGGATCTCATCACGGTATCTCTGTGCATTCAAATTGCCATTGATAAAATGCAATTGTGTTTGTTGCCTGTAGTTTATGCCTGCCCATACCATAACCCCACAGCCACAATGGGGCACGCTGTTCACAACATTGACATCAGCAAACCGCTTGACCACACAAGGTCATACACGCTGTCTGCCATCTGTCCTGCCATCTGTCCGGTACAGTTCATCCATGAAGAGCGCACTTCTCCAGCGTGCCAGTGGTCATGGCGGCAGGGTAGCCTAGTGGTTAGAGTGTTGGACTAGTAACCGGAAGTTTGTAATGATCATGCTGATTAATCAGCTTCTTGGTATGCCACACCTGTCCCGTGAATGGATTATTTAGGCAAAGTAGAAACGCTCACTGAAAGGGTTTTAAACATGTTTGTGAGAAATAAGCTTTTTGTGCTTATGGAACATTTCTGGGATCTTTATTTCAGATCATGAAACATGGGACCAGCGCTTATATTTTTGCTCAGTATATTTGTAGTACAGACACTACTTCTACTACTTGCCCCAATTTTTCTACACTAGTAATTTAAATGTATACACTTGACTACCATAAAAACAGTTTGACACTGTTACCATTTGTAGTTACACTTTGTCATTACTCAGGGGACGATTCAGACTTAGGAAATGTATGATTTTTTAAAGCGTTTTGATTTAAGCACTCAGTATTTGGAATTCAGACTTACCTTATGAAGACATTTAGTAGATTTAAAAACATCTAATCTTCTAGATTATTTAGGGTTAAGAAGGCATTTATGAATCTACCTACTTCATGAAAAAAAAACTTGTTTGGAGAGCCTTTATACACAAAATTCTGAATGAATTTTCATTTGATTAATTTAGAATGTTTATTCATAAATTAATTCACAAATATTCATCCACTTTTAGTGCACTTTGGAGCATACAAAACTACAGCATGTTATCCATACCTGGTTGGAAAAATAGAGAAATTCAAATCAGCTATTTCCACCTTATAAAACAGTATTTTCACTTGTCCATCACATTGACTTTTCATGAACATTTTCACTTAAAAATACATTTCTGCTTATTAAATATATAAATACTCACAATTAAACACGCATTGAAACAGTATGTAAACATTCTTTCATAAATCTGTCAATATTCTTCTTTACCATTATGTAACAATCAGACAATAGAAATAGTACAAATAGAATGGCTTTCAGTATAAATGGAGATCCAATAGAATATTTGTATCGTCAGGCAGGATACTTTCCACTGTCCAACCCTATTCATAGTTTAAGTTCCAGATGAACACAAGGACACAATCACAAGGAAAATCATTTATATACTGTCAGGGACAGAGGTGTAATGGTAGTGGATAATCTGTGGACAGACAGACAGACAGACAGACGCTCTGTAGTAAATTCTCCTCATGCCATGATTCTCTTCCAGTTCAGTCTACAGTTTGTCCGTTCTTTGCCAGGCTACACATACGGAGTGAAAATACACAAATTAACAATGTGGGATTATTAGGAAAATATTGGGAAATACAAAAAGAGGATAGGAAATACAAAAGCAAACGTAAACTAATCATCAAATATTATACCCCAAATTCCTTTGCCGTAACCAACAGTTCAGGGTCGTGTCCACTAGACGTGAAATGTAAGAAAGTGGTCCGAAACTTGGAGGAACTATCTGAACATGTACAATAAAAACATGTTTGTTTTCTGTTGCAAAACGTTTCCCTACAGTGTGCGCTAATGAACACAACCCTGGTGTTCTTAACTTCCAGAGGAGTGAAACAAGGCCTTGCGTCACCTCTCTCTCTCAGTTTGGTATGAGTTTGGTTACGGGTGAGTAGTTGTTCACGATGACCTGGACCACAAAGTCTTTTTGTATCTTAGTGTCCTGGAGCCGGGTCTTATCTGTTAGCAGTTTCCCTGCAAAGAACCAGCGTTGGTGGGCCGCTTCAATATCCTCCTGCCCCTCCAGGGCTGTCTTCAGCTGGGAAATGGAGTCTGACATGGAGGCGCTTATACGTAGGTCCTTACCTGTGGAGGAGAAAGACATTGGTCAAGTTACTTATACAATCAGGGGTCTGTTCAGGAATATAGAATGGCGTCTTTCAATTAAGGACTCTTGCTTCAAGCTTTAAAACTGCAACATTTCTCTCTGCCTCATGGCAAAATGTGTAAAATCGCAGGAAATTAGCGTTAAAACTGCAACATTTAATCTAAGATGCCAAGAGGAGAGCCTTTAAAAAGTTCCTTCCCAGGGCCGAGACTTGGTTCACCCAGACATACACTGCCGAAGTCATAGTAAAACTCCTTGTATGCTATTTTGTATCTCACTCAAGTTACGAGGTGGTCCCTGATGAATTTGCTATCACAAAAGTTTGAGAACCCCTGGCATAGGCGATTTCAAGACCCAAAACCTGGTTAGATGGCGTCAAGTTAGCTAAAAGGGTGAGTGACTAACTGTGTACTGTTTTGGCAGAGTGAATGTACAAAGACTTATCACATCTACAAGAGACACCCACATTATACCCCCCCCCGACAACGTTTGGCTTCAGTCATGGCAGCTGTACTTCTTCATGACCAAGCCGAAAAAACAAGGCCAAATCTAGAGCTTCAGGCCCCCTTTAAACACACTGTCAAAAAAGATGATAATAACTAGGCCTGAGGGGCTGACATTCACACTTCAGATTATTAGTATTGGAATGACCCTGGGGATTGGCATAGACTTATCCTGGGTGGTGTACTACTCTAATCTAGATAGAGGAGTAAGCGAGCTAACTTTGGTCAACTCTGAGTTCAACTCGGGATAACCGGTGACAAAAGTCTTTGAGCCGTGAGTTGAGGACCAATCAAATTAGATTCCCTCCCTCTCGCAAAGAGTGCATCATCATCCCTTCGTTCTCCGGACCATATTTGGGGAATATATTTTTTTAATAGTCATATTCAAATACATATCACACGACACAGTTAGAAATGATAGGATGTATTTGAAACATCACACGCAGTAAAACTTCTAATAGCACATTTCACCCCCTAGTCTGCTGAATTTGCAGATTTGGGCAAAAATGAAAATGTGGCACTGACTCCCCCATGAATTGACTTACAACTAGTCATGTGCGACATGAACACGCAGGCTGGTAATGATAGGATGTAGGCAGGTGTTTGATCAATATTTACCTTTGTAACATGAATGAAGCCTGAGCTTGAATGGGAAGTTAACTGAAGGTAGCTAATTTCAGAAAAGCCTGAGTACATTGATCTAGATTCATAGTATACCCCTCTTATCTCAATGAAGAACCCCAGAGAGAAATTGAACAACTAAACGACAAAAGGAATAGGGTGTCTCTCTTACCGCACGAGAGACGTACTCGTAGCTGGAACTCCTCTTTAGGAGGAGGGGGAGGCTTTTTCTGCTCCTTTAGATTGGGAGCTTGGCTCTCATTGGTGCATTCAGTGATGATGTTGGTGGGAGGGGCTAGAGTGTAGGCAGGAAGCTGGTAGCGGTTCCCCAGCTCATCATAACTCTCTGTCAGCGTACCTGGATGGGACAGATAGACACAAAACAAACCTCAGTGACAAGTCCTATCTGAAATCAACCCCCAGCCTCTAGGGACCCTTAGACTAGAGGTGGCCAACCCTCTGCCCGGATCTACAGCACAGGCTTATGCTCTAGCCCTGCTGAAACACACCCGATTCTGCAATGATCTGTTTAGAAAATAATACTAGAATGATGCAATACCACATGTCAAACATGCACATACATTAGAGAGGAGCTTTCCCCCTCTGCTGTGTCCATAATGTCTATGTAGCTAAATCCCTGAGGTCTTGTCATGCTGCCCAGGACTATTATATAACTACACGGCAGTAATCTGACAACCAGAGACACACAGATCTCAAATCAGCTAACTGGTCATGAATTATGTCACCCGTAGCCTGGTGGAACCAGACTGATCGCAGTGTTAAGTGAAACATAAATGGTAAGCCCTCTGTCATGTGATCAGGCTGGTTCCATCAGGACACATCACCCAGGCTATAAAAATACATGGTGGAGCGATTACTATATTGATGCCAGTGCAATACATTCAGATCTCCACAAGTGCATAT
The DNA here is from genome assembly GCF_002021735.2 of Oncorhynchus kisutch. Taxonomy (NCBI): domain Eukaryota; kingdom Metazoa; phylum Chordata; class Actinopteri; order Salmoniformes; family Salmonidae; genus Oncorhynchus; species Oncorhynchus kisutch. The sequence goes on along the minus strand of NC_034184.2, from coordinate 48,863,197 downwards.
AGGGAGTTACACTCCCTATCTAGAACCTAATATGGTTCTTTGGATGTTGCCATAGGAGAACCCTTTGAAGAACCCTTGTTGGTTCTAAGCAGAACCGTTTTGGGTTCCATGTAAAACCCTTTCAACAGGGAGGTTCTACATGAAACCAAAAATTATTCTAACTGGTGCCAAATGTTATAAATACTCATTTTATATTAGTTAGATGTTACAAGTTAGTTATTAAGATGGAACGTGTGTGTGTGTGTGTGTGTGTGTGTGTGTGTGTGTGTGTGTGTGTGTGTCTCACCGTGTGGTAGTGTGATGCAGGCTCCATCCACTATGGCCTGAGCCAGTTCCAGGTCGTTAACCTCTGCAGCCACTGCTGCCGCTCGGAGCGCGTCCCAAATCTCCTTCCTGCCGTCAAAGGCTGGAGACGTGTCCCAAAACTCATCCCTCTTACTCCTCAGCTGGCCCTCAGTCATAGGGTACTCACTCTTCCATTTAGGGCACTCCTTCTTAAGGGGCTCATTGCGTCCTGAATGGAAATAAAGAAAAAGTAAATACATCAGGTTGCGTATATTTAATGAGGATATTCAATTCAGCGTTTCGATTTGAATGTACACTGCCATTCCTCTGAATATCATGTAATAGAACATTTATTACAGAGTGTAGCTTACTAGCTCTCATTAATTGTCATTTTTAAATGCCAATCATGTGTGGCTGGAGCTAGCCATTATATAAAGGAGTGAAGGATTATAAAGGAGTGAGGATTATAAAGGATTATAAAGGAGTTTTCTCACAGTGAGTGAGAAAACATGTAGGGAGAACAGAAGCAACCAAAGCAGAATCGTATAATTTGACAAAATAGGACAGAAGTGAATAGTCCTGGACCTCAACATGCAAGCACACCACATTCTAGAAAAACAAAACTTTGCATGAAACATGAAGATCAGATGCATTCATCTTCAAGGTGGATAACAATCAGCTTACAAGATGGACAGAACTCCAGAATAACAATAAACACCAATCATTATATAAAAAGGTGACAAGTAAATGTAATGAGGCAGAAAGTAACCCTCAACAGGAATAGTTATTTAGACACTCTTTCAATGTCTGCCTCTGTGAAAACCAGAAACCTTTGAGTAAATCTACACTGTGGTTGCCAGGTTGGCCTAGGTCCCTAGGTCTCTCAAGGTTTAAAGATTGGCCGGAGTTCAGGTATATCTGGGGCTTTATACTGCTGAAGCACATCTCAAGAAGAGGTGTGTGTACCCCTCTGTAAGCATCTTCAGCGTAGAGACTCAGTATAAGGTCACTTTGATTCAGAGAGAGAGGGGAGAGAGGGAGGGGGAAATCAAAGTGATTATTTATAGTGCAGTGGACTATCCAGAGTTACATCCACACACACTCATTTTAGTGGACAACAGTCCAGTGGATTACCACAGTAATCAGGCACCACATAACAGGATTTAGCTCCTGCTATCCCACAATGCATTGCTCTGAGAGGTGAGTGCTGAGTGGAGACGGACTCAACGGACCTCAAAATGATGATAACTGCATTCTGAAACAAATCCATATTTCTTAGATCACGAACAAACATAAACCTGAAATGGGAATGAAAAGCATACAACTAGGGGTGAAACTATCACTGGGAACAGGGGGGACATGACCCAGATACTCCCTTGGTCACAGGCTGTAGCTGCGACAGCAGATGTTCTGACTTTATACACGGCACTCTTTGAGAGAAGTAGTTAGCAAACCAGGCCAAAGACCCCTCAGAGACACCAATACTCCTTAGCTGGCCCACAAGAATTGAATGGTCTACCATATCAAAAGCTTTGGCCAAGTCAATTTAAATAGCAGCACAACTTTGCTTAGAATCATGGGCAATGGTGACATCATTGAGGACCTTTAAGGTTGCAGTGACACATCGATAACAGTGACACATGAAATAACAGATATGGAATCATGTAGTAACCAAAAAAGTGTATTTTATATTTGAGATTCTTCAAAGTAGCCAAATCAAATCAAATTTTATTTGTCACATACACGGTTAGCAGATGTTAATGCGAGTGTAGCGAAATGCTTGTGCTTCTAGTTCCGACAATGCAGTAATAACGAACAAGTAATCTAACTAACAATTCCAAAAAACTACTGTCTTATACACAGTGTAAGGGCACCCTTTGCATTGACAACAGCTGCACACTCTTGTCATTCTCTCAACCAGCTTCACCTGGAATACTTTACTCTGGCACTCTGCTTTTCCCCTCTTGAGTTCCCACAGATGCTGAGCACTTGTTGGCTGCTTTTCCGTCACTCTGTGGTCCAACTCATCCCAAAACCATCTCAAATGGGTTGAGGTCAGGTGATTGTGGAGGCCGGGTCATCTGATGCAGCATTTCATCACCTTCTTGGTCAAATAGTCCTTACACAGCCTGGAGGTGTGTTGGATCATTGTCCTGTTGAAAAACAAATGATAGTCCCACTAAGCGCAAACCAAATGGGATGGCGTATCGATGCAGAATGCTGTGGTAGTCATGCTGGTTAAGTGTGACTTGAATTCTAAATAAATCACAGACACTGTCACCAGCAAAGCACCATCATACCTTCTCCCCATGCCTCATGGGAGATCATATGCAGAGATCAATCATTCACCTTCTCTGCGTCTCACAAAGACAAGGCGGTTGGAACCATAAATCTCACATTTGGTCTCATCAGATCAAAGGACAATTTCCACCGGTCTAATGTCCAATGCTCGTGTTTCTTGGCCCAAGCAAGTCTCTTCTTCTTATTGGTGTCCTTGTGAGGAATACCTGTGAGAAGCTTTTGATGATGATGATGAATGGATACAGATATGTTTGAATGCCCAGTCACGTTCATATTATTATCTCAGCCATAAATTACTGCAGTTTAAGACCATCCATAGAACATACTAAACTGAGCAAAAAAATAATAATAATCCCATTTTCAGGACCCTGTCTTTCAAAGACAATTAGTACAAATCCAAATAACTTCACAGATCTTCATTGTAAAGAGTTTTACCTTTTTGGGCTAAATGGCAGTATTCAGAATTTTGGATGACTGACGTGCCCATAGTAAACTGCCTGTTACTCAGGCCCAGAAGCGAGGATATGCATATAATTGGAATCATTGGATAGAAAACACTGAAGTTTCTAAAACTTAACATAATGTCTGTGAGTATAACAGAACTGATATGGCCCATTCAGGAAATGGGATTTTTTTGATGCGAGTGGTTTTCCATTGAAAGCCTATTGACTATATAATGGGTTAGGGCCCAGATTGCAGTTCCTATGGTTTCCACTAGATGTCAACAGTCTTTAGACATGGTTTCAGGCTTGTTTTCTGAAAAATGACAAAGAATAAGACCTTTTGGCATCATGCAGTACTAGTTTGTGCATGTGACTGTGTGCACGCTTTTCATTATTTTTCCTTTCTATCGAATACGCTATTGTCCGGTTGAAATATGATCAATTATTTAGTTAATTGTCAACCTGAGGATTAATTATAAACATCGTTTGACATGTTTCGACAAACATTACCGGTACTATTAGGATGTATTCATCTGCATGTTTTGACCGCCTTTGAGCCAGTGGATTACTGACCAAAACACGGCAACAAAACTGAGTTTTGGGGATATAAAAAGGGACTTTATCGAACAAAACAACCATTTATTGTATAGCTGGGACCCTTTGCATTGCCAACAGAGGAAGATCTTCAAAGGTAAGTGATTTATTTTAACGCTATTTCTGACTTTCGTGACGCCTCTGCTTGATTGGAAAATGTTTGTATGTTTTTGTATGCGGGGTGCTGTCCTCAGACAATCGCATGGTATGCTTTCGGCGTAAAGCCTTTTTGAAATCTGACAAAGCGGCTGGATTAACAAGAAGTTAATCTTTTAACCGATTTTTAACACTTGTATTTTCATGAATGTTTATTATTACTATTTTTGTAATTTGAATTTGGCGCTCTGCAATTTCACTGGATGTTGTCGAGGTGGCGTCCCACTGAGCACAAAGAAGTTACACTGTTTCCCACTCTTGTTCAATGAACCATAAACAATTAATGAACATGCACCTGAGGAATGGTCGTTAAGACACTAAAAGCTTACAGACGGTAGGCAATTAAGGTCACAGTTATGAAAACTTAGGACACAAAAGAGGCCTTTCTACTGACTCTGAAAAACACCAAAAGAAAGATGCCCAGGGTTCCTGCTCATCTGCGTGAACGTGCCTTAGGCATGCTGCAAGGAGGCATGAGGACTGCAGTTGTGGCCAGGGCAATAAATTGCAATGTTCGTACTGTGAGACGCCTAAGACAGCGCTACAGGGAGACAGGACGGACAGCTGATCATCCTCGCAGTGGCAGACCACGTGTAACAACACCTGCACAGGATCGGTACATCCGAACATCCCACCTGCGGGACAGGTGCAGGATGGCAACAACAACTTCCCGACTTACACCAGGAATGCACAATCCCTCCATCAGTGCTCAGACTGTCTGCAATAGGCTGAGAGAGGCTGGACTGAGGGCTTGTAGGCCTGTTGTAAGGCAGGTCCTCACCAGACATCAGTGGAAACAACGTCGCCTATGGGCACAAACCCACTGTCGCTGGACCAGACAGGACTGTCAAAAACTGCTCTTCACTGACGAGTTGCGATTTTGTCTCACCAGGGGTGATGGTCAGATTCGCGTTTATTGTCGAAGGAATGAGCGTTACACCGAGGCCTGTACTCTGGAGCGGGATTGATTTGGAGGTGGAGGGTCTGTCATGGTCTGGGGCGGTGTGTCACGACATCATCGGACTGAGCTTGTTGTCATTGCAGGCAATCTCAACGCTGACATCCTCATCCCTCATGTGGTAGCCTTCCTCCAGGTTCATCCTGACACGACCCTCCAGCATGACAATGCCAACAGCCATGCTGCTCGTTCTGTGCATGATTTCCTGCAAGACAGGAATGTCAGTGTTCTGCCATGGCCAGCGAAGAGCCCGGATCACAATCCCATTGAGCACATCTGGGACCTGTTGGATTGGAGGGTGAGGGCTAGGGCCATTCTACCCAGAAATGTCCGGGAACATGCAGGTGCCTTGGTGGAAGAGTGGGGTAACATCTCACATCAAGAACTGTCAGATCTGGTGCAGTCCATGAGGAGGAGATGCACTGCAGTACTTAATGCAGCTGATACTGACTGTTACTTTGGATTTTGACACCCCTTTGTTCAGGACACATTATTCCATTTATGTTAGTCACATGTCTGTGGAACTTGTTCAGTTTATGTCTCAGTTGTTTAATCTTATGTTCCTACAAATATTTACACGTTAAGTTTTCTGAAAATAAATGCAGTTGACAGTGAGAGGACTTTTCTTTTTGTGGACCAATCCATTGAGGCCACAGAGATGACACGGTCCAAGATTATAGAGATTGTGGCTCAGATGCACAAGGCACGTCTCTCTCCAGAATGTGTTCTCTCCCGCCATTCATTGCTTCATAACTTTATTGTGTGCATTGTTTGCTGTGTCTATTAATTCCCCATTACACACAGTGCATTCGGAAAGTATTCAGACCCCTTGACCTTTTCCACATTTTGTTACGTTAAAGCCTTATTCTAAAATTGCTTAAATTGTTTGTTTCTCATCAATCTACACACAATACCCCATAATGACCAAGACAAAACAGGTTTTCAGACATTTTTGCAAATGTATTAAAAATAAGAAACAGAAATACCTTATTTACAAAAGTACTCAGACCCTTTTCTATGAGACTCTAAATTGAGCTCAGGTGCATCCTGTTTCCATTGATCATCCTTGAGATGTTTTTACATCTTGATTGGAGTCCACCTGTGGTAAATTCAATTGATTGGACATGATTTGGAAAGGCAGACACCTGTCTATATAAGGTCTCACTGTTGAAAGTGCGTGTCAGAGAAAAAAACAAGCCATGTCAAAGGAATTGTCCGTAGAGTGCTGAGACGGGGATTGTGTCGAGGCACAGATCTGGGGAAGGGTACAAAAACATGTTTGCAGCATTTAAGATCCCCAAGAATACAGTGGCATCCATCATTCTTAAATGGAAGAAGTTTGGAACCACCAAGACTCTTTCTAGAGCTGGCCACCCGGCCAAACTGAGCAATCAGGGGAGAAGGTCCTTGGTCAGGGACGTGACCAAGCACCCGATGGTGACTCTGATAGAGCTCCAAAGTTCCTCTGTGGAGATGGGAGAACCTTCCAGAAGGACAACCATCTCTGCAGCACTCCACCAATCAGACATTTATGCTAGAGTGGCCAGACAGAAGCCACTGCTCAGTAAAAGGAACATGACAGCCCGCTTGGAGTTTGCCAAAAGGTACCTAAAGGACTCTCAGACCATGAGAAACAAGATTCTCTGGTCTGATGAAACCAAGATTGAACTCTTTGGCCTGCATGCCAAGTGTCACGTCTGGATGAAACCTGCACCATCCCAGTGAAGCATGGTGGTGGCAGCATCATGCTGTGGGGATGTTTTTCAGCGACAGGGAGACTAGTCAGGATCGAGGGAAAGATGAACAGAGCAAATTACAGAGAGATCATTGATGAAAACCTGCTCCAGAGCGCTCAGGAACTCAGACTGGGACGAAGGTTCACCTTCCAAGAGGACAACAACCCTAAGCACACAGCCAAGACAATGAACGACTGGCTTCGGGACATGTCTCTGAATAACCTTGAGTGTCCCAGCCAGAGCCCGGACTTGAACCGGATTGAACATCTCTGGAGAGACCTGAAAATATCTGTGTAGTGACGTTCCCCATCCAACCTGACAGAGCTTGAGAGGATCTGCAGAGAAGAATGGGAGAAACTCCCCAAATACAGGTGTGCCAAGCTTGTAACGTCATACCCAAGAAGACTTGAGGTTGTAATCACTGCCAAAGGTGTTTCAACAAAGTACTGACTAAAGGATCTGAATACTTATGAAAACTTGATATTTCAGTAGTTTATTTTTAATGCATTTACAAAAAAATCAAAAAAACTGTTTTTGCTTTGTCACTATAGGTATTGTATGTAGATTGATGAGGGGGAAAAAAAATCAATTTTAGAATATGGCTCTAACGTAACAAAATGTAGAAAACGTCAAGGGGTCTGAATACTTTCCGAATCTTTACCAGTTAAATTTTTTTATTTTTTTATTACACCATTTCTGAAATATTATATTTAAGTATGTAAATGAGGAAATATACTGTAAATGTGCCTATACCACCAAACCACTTTTCTGGACACTAAATGAAGTGTGAGAGCAAAATTACAAGAACATGTTATAATAATGTTATTGCATCAAATGGTTGTTTTATGGAATAGAATAGGTTTCTTAGAACACTCTGTGTGGGAGTTGGGCCTTTGGGGCTTAATGCTGGCACTGGATTTACGATGCCTTGGTGATTAACACATGAAGACAGCATTCCATAGCATGAGTTGGTGTTTGTGTGTTGGGAGGTACCCGGGTGGAGATGGCTCGGCTATGGATAATGATGAGGGGAGCCTTGTTTTGGGGTCCAGACCCTGTTTTCCACACAATCAGAACAGTCTTTACGGCAGATACTGTCTGCTGTGAATTATAAAATTATTTCATGCGAAGTCTCACCTTGTGACCCATTCCACACATCTGTTGTTTGTCATGTAGACTAAGGGAGTGTATCTTTGCTATAAAAGGTGTTTGTATTCTTTGTCTCTGGGCTCTCAACTAATCATCTAAGGGTGGTTTGTCGACCAACCATCGTTATTGCAGAGCACTTACATCATTCACTTATGTGTGTGTGTGTGTGTGTGTGTGTGTGTGTGTGTGTGTGTGTGTGTGTGTGTGTGACATACTCTCCGTATTAATAAGTGAATAAATATTTAGTTTATGTAGAACTCTGACTTGTGTGATAACTTTGTCTCTCCTCATTTGATAAAGAAATAAGCACCACAAAAGTCAGCAGATTTTGGGGGTTTTCATTTGAATAAGACACTCCAGGACTGTTCACAGATTGCGGATAAACACTATTTTCATCTTAACATCTAAAAAGAACACTAATGCCATGTATGAGCAATGTATTTCTGCATATATTGTATATGACATAATTTTCAAGATATCAACAATTGCTTATACAGTGGGGCAAAAAAGTATTTAGTCAGCCACCAATTGTGCATGTTCTCCCACTTAAAAAGATGAGAGAGGCCTGTAATTTTTATCATAGGTACACTTCAACTATGACAGACAAAATGAGAAAAAAAATCCAGAAAATCACATTTTCAGGATTTTTTAGGAATTTATTTGCAAATTATGGTGGCTGTCCCAATCACACCCCTATCTTCACAAGACATAAGAAGCAAATAAAACTCAAGACACTTCTATTCGGGCATCATCAAAATCTTAACTTCATAACAAACACTGGCGGACAACTGTGAGTGGGATACCAAGCTCTGTGAGAACTTTCTAAACGCTGTGAAATATGATTGTCTGAAAAGCCATATTTGAGACATGGCCTCCTATTCTGTAATGGACACATTTAAATGTAACTATTTCATAAAGGGACATAGTGAATGCTATGGAGTGTCTATCAGGGACTGCAAAACACTGAACAAAGTGCTGATTTTCCCCTAGAATCACATAATAGGCATTACAATGCCTTGGGTGATGCCACTGGTATAGTAGTACAGGAGAGAGGTCAGAGCTAACAGAATGATCCCAGGGCAGCCACCTGGACTTCAGCCCGTCTACCAAACCCTTTCCAGGAAGTAGATTAGAGGAGTAGATCAGAAACTGGAGGTTCTGATGAATGGGATAGTACTTACTGCACAGCCAAAAGCACAATGACCCCTAAAGTTTAAATGTGTGACTCCCTGGAATACCAGTCAACAAAAATCCTTGCATCAATGCACTCATATTTCATGCAAATCTAAAGAATTTATGTTTCCCTCATACAGGCAGTGGCTATAATGGAAGTTTGATGCTGGTCTCCAGCCCTGACAGATGGTGCACAATGCATCAACAGTCAAACAGTCAGACTCCTGATACTACTACAGTATATTTCCATAATAATTCATCTAAATCCCCTTATTTACATTACACACTTCCTTCTCCTCATAACCCATCAGGGGGGTTGGGTTAAATGCGGAAGACACATTTCAGTTGAATACATTCAGTTGGACAACTGACTAGCTATCCCCCTTTCCCTTTCCCTTCATAAACATCCCCTGTCCCCTGTTAACTGAATTCATGAAATGAGGTAGGTTATATTAACACATCACACTATAGCTTAAGACAGATGTATTACAACCTAATAACAAGTTGTTACTAATATCTAAATGACCACATCTTACACTTCTTCAACTTGACATGTTGGAAAACAAACTACACAGACTTAATACTTTTATGTTATTGGCAATTGAAGCTCTAGAACGATGAGGCTCACTAGCACAGTCATCTAGCACTCCAACAATCCATAGTCCATCTGCATCCATACTCACTTTTCAGCACCACCTTAATGGGAGACTGTGAGGGGTGGTAAGGATGGTAGTCCCTAGAGTTAGCGACTCCCATGTTCTTCTCTTTCTCTCTCCCAGAGATTTTATGTGTGTGTTAGACACACAATCTCTTAGTTCCAGATACCGTTGTTTAAATCAAACACAACACTGACTCAGCGTCAGAAAAAACAGCCCTTCAGAGACTCCAACCAGAAATTGAAGCTTACGTCTCTCTGTCTAAGAAGGCTGCAGTGGTCAAGGGTATGATCCCACCACCTGGACTAGATTCTCACGCTTTGACTATCCGTGACGACTACAGTTATCCTTGTGGAGTCTGAGCTAGGTTAGCTAGTTGTTGTGACACTTCCCTAGTTCTTTACTAACGAATGCCTGAATAACACACACACACACACACACACCCAGACACCCAAAATACCACAGGATCAATATATGACAGATGGAATATCTGGCTGCATATGCCATAAACAGCATCTATCAATAGTATCCTATCCAGATTGGCTAGGTAGGCAGCTAATGCTTACACAACAGCACAAATCCAATTAGCTATTTAGGGTAAGAGGTCAAGAATAACCCAAGTCAACACCACAACCCCATTATAGACTTTAAACTCTGGTCAGACCATGCTAATCTGCTGTGAATGGGATTGCACCTGTTGATGGGCAGTTCAAGGTATACGCCATTGTACAACTGTTTGGGGGTAGATAGTTGTAGGTAGAATCCATTGTACATCTCTTTAGGGGGAGGGGGCTACTTCTTGGTATAATCCAATGTATAGGTTACCTGTTTGTTAAGAAACAAACTTGGCCTTGGAAAGTTCCAGGTATGATCCATTGCAGACCAGCCTAGACCAGAGACTATAGCTTCTGCAGAAGGGTCTTACATTAGCTTAACCATAATTTATATATTATGCCAATTACGCTTTTATGCAAAGTGACTAACAGTCATGCATGCATCCATTTTATGTACGGGTTGTCCACAGAATCAAACCCACTATCCTGGCATTGCAACCGCCATGCTCTACCAACTGAGCAACAGAGGACCACGTACAATCATATGATAATCCTAACAAAAAGGACCAAATGTTTTTGTTATCATAGGTGACATTGTAAACAAATAATGTAGTATATAGGTTAATCCATTTGAATTAAATCACTTTTTACCACACCGCTTTTCATTTAAACAAAACTTTCAATACGTGTTTGCCCATAGAAGGTCAGAAAGGGACTTTTTGCACCTGAATGCCAAAATATTTAGGAATTAGAGGTGCTCAAAGTTTAAACCCTGTTTGAAAGCTGATGGGTTCCTTCTCTTTTTAATAGAGGCCATCAAAACTCTGTTTTCTCACACAATTTCATAGCACAGCCTATAGAAATGTTGCGCAACAGGAACACATTTAATCTTATGCATCAACCAGCTATGACGAGCTGGCTCTCGCTGCGCAACAGGTGATCATATTCTGCTATAACTCTGAATAACAGGGCTCTAATGAAGTGTTTGATTTGATTTTCGATTGCATTTGCATTGATGTCAGAGTGATTAAAGGGACACTAGCAACTGGCAGTTAGCAAGTTTGGTAGGCTACTACTAATGACCATCGGAAGCATCAGAGCACAGTTTTGGAGAAGTCTAGTTACTGTGACTCAATGGTCACGTGGAATTTCACTGCGGTAATGACTCCTGATTGCCAGCGGTAATATGGTCACCATAACAGCCCTAGTTACCGGTGCTTCTGTAACGCACATGAGATGGAGTTTGCAAAACAAATGGCCACTGGATTGATGCAAATAATCATGATATCATTCTGCCTGGTAGGCATAGGCTACTTTGAGTGAAGTATACACAATGCCCACTGAAGAAAAGTGGGTATATGACGTATAACCTCCACCACACCACTGTCTGCAGAGCATTATACAGTCAGAATTTCTTACCTCCTCGTTTTTTGCTCCATGTAGAGGTCCTGGCAGGCCCTGGTCCGTCCAGCTGATCCCTCCCCACACACCCGCCCATGACGGTCTCTGCAGAGCCATACAATTACATAACATCAGTAGCTACATAACATCAGGAAAACACACACACAGGAAAGAGATAAAAGATTAACAGTTATCAATCAGTTATAATGTTGCCAAACAAATATAAGGTGAGCTATTGAAATATAGAAACAAAAATCATAAAGTGTTTTTTTTATTCATCCAAAGACAATACTTGTCAGTATGATATATACCTGCAAAACACATCTCAGATTTGGATGGTCAATGACATTGGCTCATTGTTTAATAGGTAATGCTGTAATGGCAACGTTTACATGCCACATCTACCATGAGCTGTCAAGGTGTCTGACAGCTCGAGCTCACAAACTGCAATTAAGATAGCAAGATGGCTGTTTCCATTAGCCTGAAGACCTGACATTGAATTGCATTGGATTGGATTCAACATTCCGCATAAATGTGCATTTGGATCAGGAAAGTTCTCTCTCAACCTCTACAAACCCAGTATGTTTAATAAAATTATATTTTACTGGTTGTCGCATGGCTTTTGCAGGTAAGAATGTGAGACAATATATCCACAGGAAAGTATGATTACACTAACTTTTGGAAAGCACTGGTAGTCACCTGAAGCACCTGCAGAAACATGTAAACACATGCACGAGCTCCTGCTGATGCTTTAGATGATATAAATCTGAACGCATAGTACTTTGAATCGTTAATGTAATTATATTGTCCTATGGATATATTGTCTCACATTCCTACCTGCAAAATGACAAACCACATAGACAACCAGTAAAGTAAATTACAATATAATTGTATTCTAGCCTGGTCAACCACTAAGGACTAGCCTCGGAATGCTAGTCCCAGATGTTGCCTGTCGCATTCAGCCAATCCGGTTGCATCAATCAAGCTGAAGGGGAAGATAGTAAGCATAGTACTCCCTTTTTTCTGCCTTTTCAAAATTCAATTTAGTTAAGGAGGAAATCGAAGCCTTGCATGGATGGAGAATGATGTATGTACGAACCGGTCGCTGGGGGGTCACAAGTGTATCACCAGCTGTACACATCAAGCCAAGATGATAGTGAAGATCCATAAAACCACTAGCGGCTTCCCAGGCAAATTTCATTCAACATTCTGGATTGTGGGATTGAGAGGAATTTTTCTGATCCACATACATGCTCACTTATGCCCGACGTAGAATTGAATGCAATTCGATATCGGGTCTTCAGGCTGTTTCCACATGTCTTGGTTTTGTATCTATCAAATCAATGCAACCGTAGCTTAAAAACTACACACATTAAACAATTCTATCAGCGCTGTTATTTGCAATTATTGCATTGGTAAACAATCAATTCAACAAAACAGGTTTTTATTTACCAGATATCCAGTTCGTCAAACTCAGCATTTGTCTGCAGTTGGCTTGCCACATCCAAATAACTTAAACTCCAAAGTTAGTTTTGCATTCAGCTGCAGCGATACGTGAGATGGGACACGAGTCAGCAGCTTTACGCTGTGTCTGTCCTGTCACCTTTGCGCCAACAGGTGCCTATTCTCACAGCCGCTGTGCCAAACCTGACCTGTGTGACGCTAGCCATAATAAGGAATAGCCACAATAGTGATATTTGAGGTTCGCCTTAAAAATAAAAGTCCCCATTGAACGTGATTCAAACGGATATAAATAGTGGAATCATGGACTACATTTTTTTATTTTATAAAAAAATCTTTATTTAGATCATGCTAAACAAGGTCGGAATGTTCTTTAAAATTCAACGAAAGACAAGAATTTGTTCATTTGACACACAAAAAAAACATTGTTGAATTAGTACTCTGGATGTATTAGACTTTAACATTGCATTGGAGATTCAGAAAGTATTCAGACCCCTTGACTTTTTCCACATTTTGGTACGTTACAGCCTTATTCTAAAACGTTTTTTTCCCCTCAATCTACACATTATTGCATTTTGTTTAATTTATAACATTCCGACCTTGTTAAGCGTTATCTGGTCAAAATATGGAATGGTTCCACTATTTGTTGTATCCGTTTGAATCACTTTCAACGAGGCAACTTTTATTTTGAAGGCGAACCGCACATTCCACTAGCATGGCTAATCCTTATTGTGGCTAGCTTCACACAGGCCCAAAACTGTGCCTGCTCTGACCCCTGCGTCCCAAAACTAGATTATCTTTTCGTTCGAATAAAAAAGGCCGCAGTATAAAAGCTAGAGTTGATGTACTTGCAATAGATTGAAAACGCCCTGCACCGTGTCTGATAAGGTAAACATGTGGATTCATCCATGCAATCAATCTGCAGCTTGTTTATAGATTTAATCGCCTTTCACTCGGCGTTCACTGTCCCGACGACAAATTAATCGGAAACGCATGCGCAGTATAAACAGCAGCAGCAAGAAATATAATTTCTAGCTAAATCAACCATTTCTCTTAAAACAGCCAGCCATAAAATGGTATACATGCATGTATGTAAATATAGTTAATTAAGAACCCTACATCAAATAGAAAATTGTTCAGACCATATATTTCCAGATTTTTATTTAGATGAAGAACATTTGAGATAAATAATTCCCCATAAAATTACAATGCCCCCATCCACAGGGCACGAGTAGTCATTGAACGATTTGATGAGCACGAAAACGATGTAAACCATATGCCATGGTCGTCTCAGTCACCAGATCTCAACCCAATTGAACATTTATGGGATATTCTGGAGCAGTGCCTGAGACAGCATTTTCCACCACCATCAACAAAACAGCAAATCATGGAATTTCTAATGAAAGAATGGTGTCACATCCCTCCAAAAGAGTTCCAGACACTTGTAAAATCTATGCCAAGGTGCATTGAAGCTGTTCTGGCTCGTGGTGGCCCTTTTACTGAGGTGTGGCTTTTGTCTGGCCACTCTAACATAAAGGCCTGATTGGTGGGGTGCTGCAGAGATAGTTGTCCTTCTGGAAGATTCTCCCAACGCCACAGAGGAACTCTGGAGCCATGTCAGAGTGACCATCGGGTGCTTGGTCACCTGCCTGACCAAGGCCCTTCTCCCTCGATTGCTCGGTTGGCCTCAACACAATCCTGTCTTGGAGCTCTACTGACACTTCCTTTGACCTCATGCGGGACCTTTTTATAGACAGGTGTGTGACTCCAATCAAGTTGTACAAACATCTCAAGGATGGCCAATGGAAACATGATGCACCTGAGCTCAATTTCGAGTTTCATAGTAAAGGGGCTGAATACTTATGTAAATAAGGTTTCTGTTTTTTATGTTTAATACATTTGCTAAAATTACAAAACTGTTTTCACTGTGTCATTATGGGGTATTGTGTGTAGATTGATGACAAAATGAATACATTTTAGAAAACAAGGCTGTATTGTAACAAAATATGTAAAAAGTTCTGGATACTTTCCGAATGCACTGTATGCACTCACTCACACACACTACATTGACACTCCCACACAAAACCCACACACATACACTACATACGCACACCCACATACCGACCAATTTGTTCAGTCTTTGAGGAGAGATCTGAAAGAAGCCATGAATGCAGCACAGGCATCTGCAGCGAAGCAGTTGAAGAGGCATGCTGACCTTTATGACAGAAGAGTCAGAGGAGCACCAGTGGAGATTGGGGATAGAGTATTGCTGGCTAACAAGGGGGAGCGGGGAAAGCGGAAGCTCACTGACCGTTGGGAGGATACTGTCTACCTTGTCACTGGATTGAATGCTGACAGTCACACTTTTAAGATTCAGAACAGCTCCACTGGACGGGAGAAGACGGTACATCGCAACCTGATAATGCCAGTCAACTTTCTTCCTCTTCCCCATGCTGCTGTTGAGGAGGAAACAGACATGTCTGGATTAACAGAGTCTGAGGACATGAATGACAGCCTTGTGGTCTCAGCTGCCATGGACACTGCAGTGGATGATGGTGCTGAGTACAGAACCAGAGTGTGGGTGTCAGAGTTGTCTTCTGAAGGAACAGGTGACACAAGCCTGGAGGGTGATGTGCGATCCTTGGATGCTCAGGATATTCCACCTTTGGATTCCGTGGATGATATACTGCAGCTGGAAGGTCTGCCTCGATCAGAGAGTCTTCAAGAATCTGACCGAGACTGTAACAGTGTAGTGAGTGAGCTAATTGACCAGTCTGCTTACGATATCGGTACTGACCTACCAAACGCGGACCATTCCTTACCTGATCAGTTACGTACTGACTGTGTTGACGGACACACTATTGCAACAGTACACAACACTGTTACCCCTTATGCAGTTGAAGGTCATATTAGGTCAAGGGCAGGAAGGCTATTTAAACCAGTGTCAAGACTGATTGAGATTATGAATCATCAGAAAGTTAGCTCTTGAAGGTTAAATATATGAATAGAGGGTCAATGGTATTGACATCTTTTATTTGTTTTGCTTTTACATCATTGTGACCATGATTAGAGGTTGCAGGATGGTAATGTGACGGATATGATAAAGTATCTTATGGTGGTTTATTTTATTACTTGGATGTTTTAAAGTCACCGAGTGTACTTAACATGTGACAGGCATGTTTACCTATGAGGGCTAAGTGGATTGATCAACCGCTTTTCACTCTAATTCTCAAGGAGAATAGTCTAATGACTGGAATATTTAGTGACTGATTTAAAGCAGGGTCTGCATCCTTGATATACACAGCTTTACCTTTTAGTTTTCTCTATTAGGTAGTATATATATTTTTTTTTTTCTGTGGATTATTCTGTACATATGTTGAGTGTCTCTGTATCTGGTATGTTTGCACAGTGCCGTTTTGTATTTTGTTATTTTTCTTGGCAAGTGGAATTCAGTAGGGGGGAGTGTAACAGGGTTATATTGGTGATTCCCCTTGCCACTTTATTGTTAAGCCAATGGGTTTTTGGTTTGAGTTTGTCTTGCCTTCACCTACTCAACATGGCATCTTATTGGCTGGTTTGCGTGGCTTGCTTACGAGGGGGGATGTTCCAGTTAGAATCGTCCCAGTGAACAAGCACCAAACCAGCGGTAAGTTGTTGGTTGCCAAGCACTGTACATCAAAAGTGATTTTTATACTCTCAAGTGATGATTTAAATGTACAATTTATATCAAATTGTTTGTAAATGTTATTCGAACATCACACATAAGATGCAGCGGTTTTTGGAGAATATTTGTTGTGCATTTTGTTGTAAAGAATTCCCGCCAGTACTAGCTAGCAACTTACTGTGTCTGGTAGGGGTTCATATATTTTGTACAGTGCGTGAGTGCAGAGTTGGATGGTGAGACGTGCATTGCATGACGTGCAATTTTGTGCCGTTCCTAACAGAATAGAGCTACATGACTAGTGCTACATATTGGAGTTCCGTGTCGATGACTGATTGTACACAACGCAAGAAGAGTACTGTTACACACGCACACACACTTTCACTCATTTGCTGCTGCTACTCTGTTATTTATTTTACTCTTATCATTTTCTATCCTGATGGCTAGTCACTTTACCCTGCCTTCATGTACATATCTACCGCAAATACTTTGTAACTCTGCACATTGATCTGCTACTGGTACTCTCTGTATATAGCTCCATTGTCTATTAAATGTTTTTCGTCGTGTTACTATTTTATTTGTATTATTATTTTTAAACTGCATCATTGGGAAGGGCAAGCATTTCACAGTAAAGTCTACAACAGTTTTATTTGGTGCATATGACAAATAAAATACAGTATTATTTGATATCAACCCTGCACTAGTCAAGCTTTACCCCTAACTCCTCAAGCTTCACCCTTGCATTGGTCAGTTATCACCCTAGAAGAGGACGGAGGAGTGAATGGACTTTTGAGGAACAACAAACCTCTTTAATGATGTAAAGAAAACAGGGTAAAAAGCATTTAATTTAAAGATAAAAAATACAGATAAACATTTAGATATTGTGGAAGCACAGCTTTACCATGTTGGCAGTCTGATATGGATGATTAGAATCAGATTACATTTGGCCTTATGCCAAAAAGGTTCTGCTAAAAAAGGTACCAGCCAAAGGCAGTGCCTTATACAGGAAATAGGGTCCAATTACAAGCCCTTGGTGTTCGTAATAGTTTGTGGGACATCAAAGACTCCACCTCCTCCTACAGTGTACATGGGTAATAGTACATGGGTAATAGAGTGCATTTTAAGTCCCACAGACATTGTGTGTACATGTTGATAAATCACTAAATTAAAAAGTTAAATCACATCTATTTTCTCATTCTCTCACTTGTCCATTTCCTCATTTGAATTAAATGCTGTCACTGTCACTTGTCCACTCAAGCTTAACATTGTTGTCATCTATCGCCCACCAGGGGCCCTTGGAGAGTTCATCAATGAGCTTGACGCTTTGATAAGTTCATTTCCTGACGATGGCTCACTTCTCTTTGTACTTGGTAACTTCAACCTCCCAACGTTTGCATTCGATTTGTTTCTTTCCAACTCTCTTTCCCCTCCTTGCCTCTTTTGACCTCACCCTTTCCCAGTCCCCTCCCACTCACAAGGCAGGCAATACGCTTGACCTCTTCTTTACCAGAGGCTGTTCGCCTACTAATCTCACTGCAATCCCCCTCCAGGTCTCTGATCACTACTTTGTTTCCTTTTCTGTCTCGCTTTCCTCCAACCCTAGCCACTCAGCCCCTACCCAGATGGCCATGAGCTGTTGCAATCTTCGCTCTCCCATCAATCTCTCCCTTTTGCTAAATCCTTCTCCCTCCTGATTCTGCCCTCTCAACCCTACTCTTCTCCCTTTCCTCATCCTATGACTCGCACTGTCCCCTTTCCTCCCGGCCGGCTTGGCCTTGCCCTCCTGCTCTGTGGCTGAGTGACTCATTGCGAGGTTACAGAACATGTCTGCAGGAAGCTTGAGTGAAAATGGAGGAAACCTACACTTCCGGAGGACCTACCATCCTTCCACTCCCTCTGTATCCGTTGCTAAAGCCACTTTCTATCACTCTAAATTTCGAGCTATTGCCTCTAACCCAAGGAAACTCTTTTCCACCTGCCCCTCCCTCCTCCCTCTCTGCAGACAACTTTGTCAACCCCTTTGAAAAAAAGGTTGAGAACATCCACTTCTCATTCACTCACACAGAACTACCCTACGCATTGACCTCTTTCTCTCCAGATGAAATCCTGACTAGTGAGGCCCGGCCGCCCGACAACCTGCACACTCGACCCCATTCCCTCCTCCCTTCTCCAGACCATCTCTGGAGACCTTCTCCCATTCATAACTTCCTCATTCCTGACCACTGACTGCGGTCGCTCTGACTTAAAAATATCCCGAGTCGCTCCACCTCAAGAAACCAAGACTAGAATGATCTGACTTCAAAAGCTACAGACTTGTAATCCTTTTCTTTCCAAAACACTTGAGCGTGTGGTCTCTGACCAACTCTCTCGCTTTCTCTCTCAGAACTATCTTCTGAGAGAGAAATTAGTCAGGTTTCAAGACGGTTCACTCAACTGAGACTGCTCTTCTCTGTGTCACAGAAGCTCTCCGCACTGCCAAAGAAAAAACTCTATCTATCTACTGCCTTTGACACCGTGAACCATCAGATCCTCCCCTCCACCCTCTCAGGGCTGGGAGTGTCAGGCTCTGCACTCTTGGATTGCATCCTACCTGGCAGGCTGCTCCTACCAGGTGACGTGGAGAGGATCTGTGTCTGCACCACATACTCACATAACTGGTGTCCCTCAGGGCTTGGTTGTAGGCCCTCTCCTCTTCTCTCTATACACTAAGTCACTCGACTCCATCATATCCTCACATGGTCTCTCCTATCATTGCTATGCTGATGACACAACTACTTTTCTCCTCTCACCCCTTCTGACACCCGGGTGAAAACACACATCTCTGTGTGCCTCGCAGAAATCTCAGCTTGGCCCACCACCTCAAGCTCAACCTCAAGAAGCGGGAGCGTCTTGGCGTAACCCTGGACAACACCCTGTCGTTCTCAGCAAACATCAAAGCAGTGACTCGCTTCTGCAGGTTAATACTCTACAACATCTGTAGAGTACGACTCTACCTCACACAGGAAGCGGCGCAGGTCCTAATCCAGGCACTTGTCATCTCCTTTTTGGACTACTACAACTCACTGTTGGCTGGGCTCCCTGCTTGTGCCATCAAATCCCTGCAATTTATACAAAATACTGAAGGCCGCCTGGTGTTCAACCTTCCTAAGTTCTCCCATGTCACCATGCTCCTCCACACACTCCACTGGCTTCCAGTCTAAGCTCGCATCCACTACAAGACCATTATACTTGTCTACGGAGCAGCAAGACGAACTGCCCCTCCCTACCTTCAGGCTATGCTCAAACTCTACACCCCAACCAGAACACTCCATTCTGTCACCTCTGGTCTTTTGGCCCTCACACCTACGGGAGGGCAGCTCCTGCTCAGCCCAGTCCAATCACTTCTCTGTCCTGGCACCCCAATGTTGGAACCAGCTTCCCCCTGAAGCTAAGACAGCAGATTCCCTCCCCATCATATCAAAAAAATGTAAAACCCGACCTTTTTAAAGAGTGTCTTAAATAATTTCAAAAAACAAGTACTGGAGTGTGGTAGGCCTTTATTACGCAAGCCCAGAACCAGATTTGAGGTTAGGTTAGGTGTGCATTTCTTTCGCCTCTAGATTATTCTGATACCCAGTAAACAGCACCCTACCGACAAAAAGCTATACAAAGATGCCGAATTATAATTATTTTCCTGACACTGGTTAAAGACAAAAGATTACAGGATTACTTTGAATATAGCCAAAGGGAGCGGGGGGTAATTCTGACCTCTCAAAAGAACTGTTCAATTTATCTAAACGCCAGATGAGAATGCATCTACATACAGTATAGTCACTCTTAGTGATTATGTGCGTCAAGGCATTATTCTACGGGGACTCAGGTGGCAAAAAGAACCATCATTGGGACAAGGCACAGATGATTTATGTGAGCGCTGGTGTGCCATCCTGAACAAATGCTCTATTGATTTAATTACATTAATTGTTGGCCAGTTGAAAAGGGATTTTATTGAAATGGATAATACGATTGAAGAGACCGACGAGATGCCGCACCCGATGGGGTAAGAAGAAGGGGACCGTTCACACGGTCCCAGAACCCATGGGACTGAGTGTTTTTAATTTATCAAGCAAGATATTGCGCCCTGCCCATATCTCCTTGCTTAATAAAGGGTTCTTGTTATGGGTGTAAGATGGCACAGTGATGCCATCTGTTGGTAAATGTTCATTACTGCAACTCTTGTGTTTTACCGGGGTGCTTGAAATACCCGGATGTGTTGTCATGTACTGAACAAGACTGGTTACTCGCATCAATGCCTCTGTCTCGTCATTTAACATTCAAACAGTTATCTTTTGTGCCTACAACTCAGTGCAACGATTTTGATGTTAAGGTAGACATGTTTAAGGTTTTTTTAGAAACATCCGTTTAAGGGAATAGTTTAGCTCCCCTAATCGTGATATTTCTATTGAACATGTAGGTTGCTCACATACTCCGACTCCTTTTAGAAGTAAGAGTTATTTTATACCTCCAGCCAATCGCAATCACTCAAGACATATTGCAGACTTGTTCAAAAAGATGTTGTTAATCTCCTTAAGAACAAACAGAAGTACATATCTTTCCATAATTTACCTAAGGATGAAAAACAGTTTGCTCTACAGCCAATTCTGTCGAATCAAAAGAATTTGTGAAAAACAATCAGATTTCGACAGAAATATGACTGACATAAAGAAAATTCAAGGAGAGGGGGTACAAAAATGGTCAGATTAATATTGCCATTGTTAGTGTTCAAATACTGGAGAGTCGAGACCAAATCACGGACGCTGGACAGAGTGGATTTCAGTTGTAACAAAAGGCAGTTTTAATGAGTCAAAGATATCTTGTCCTGCAGTTTAACGTGCACGGACCTATTCGCATAACTCAGTAGGGAGTTAGGTGAAAAAAGGGACCTATACAAAGGTTACAATCATTTTATACATAGAATAAAGTAGGTAGAGTCTTGTCGTATCGCCTTCTGAATGGTCCAGAAGGGTTGGAGGCGGACCTGCTCTAGCCAGAGCAGGAGCCTCATTGGTGCAAAGCAGAGTCTTCTGTTCTGAGCACCCGACCAGTAGAGGGGGGGGGGGGGGGGGGGGTGAGGTGTGTGTGTTTATGCAATGGTATTTGTGTGTCAGTGGGGGTCGTGAGGCAGGACAACAGAGAGGGGGCAGTTTTATGGCTGGGTGTATGTGTTCGTGCGATGGAATGTCTGTGTTTCCTGGGGTCGTGAGACAACAGAGCTGAGGGGGGTAGTTTTATTGCTGGGTGTGTGAGCTGGTTCCTGTTTTAGCAGGGGTACGTAAGATGACTTGAGTCAGGCGGTTTAGTTTGGCGCTGTATAATATATGAGCTATGTGTATGAATACATATATATATATGACACCATTGAGAAAATTCGAAATGAGACATGACCTTTTTCAAGGTAAAAATCGTAAAATTAAGCATTCTTGCGTTCTAACTACCCGCTATTCAAAGTGCTCTGAACAAATTACGGGAATCGTTCACAAACATTGGCACATTCTAAGATCCGATGATATAGTATCGGTCATGTGTTTCCAGACCTTCCCTTAGTAGTATTCTCACGGAGCAGAAACCTCAGATATCAACTGGTAAACTCTGATTTACCACCCCAAGATACCCCTGCACAACGTGTATTTGCGCCACAACAGGGTGGAAACTACGTGTAATGGCTGTGCTCAATGCAATGGCACTTATAAATGTAGATCATTCAAACACCCCCAAACAGGGAAACAGATCCCAATCAACGATTTTATCACGTGCTCCACTAGAGCAGTTATTTATTTTATAACTTGTCCTTGTGGGAAAAAATGTTGTGGGTAAAACAAAGCGCGAATTAAAAGTACGTATCTCGGAGCATCGTAGCACCAGTTGCGGCCCACTTTTTTGGAAGAAAACCACTCGATTTTGTCTCTACGTTATATTGGCAATGAACATATCACCCTCCCAGGAGGAGGTGACCTCGACAATTTATTGTTAAAACGAGAGGCTGCTTGGATCTTTAATTTAAAGACCCTTGCTCCTTTCGGTCTCAACATAGACTTTGATCTGAATCCATTCTTGTGATTTTGCTATTGTAAATGTTTGTAGGCTTATGTAGCCAAATTGTATCTATGATTGTACGCTACCCTTTTGTTTTTTTATGCTATTTTAATATATGCGAATTAACCAATGATATCAGGCTACACCCGGCCATGATTACAGACACGTGCGTCTATTGACACAATATAAATGAGTCATCCCGCAGTGTTTGTCATTATACCCAGATGAAGACAGCTTGTCTGTCGAAACATTGGACATAAATATTTTTTGCATCCGAGCTCCTAGAGTGTGCGGCTCTCCTTTATTTTATTTTAAGAGGACCAGGTTTTAAACATTTTGTAGGGGGGCAATTCCACGGTAAACTGAATTGCGCTGAGTCAGATTTTACACTTCAAATCTATGCCAAACAAAAACCATTGATTCCAAAGTTTAACAAACCATACACATCTATGCACAAGGACAACTTTCAACAATTTACACTGAACATTTTACAAAAACACATTTACTGGAAGAACTGCAGGTGCAAATTTCGGTAACATAATTTCATTAAAATCTCCCTCAGTTTTTTACATGACCACATTTTCAAAAACGTTTAAATATCTAGATTCAATGTCTGCAGAAAGAATGTGGTGTCAGCTATGATAACAGCATTTTATCATGGGTCCCTGATCTGTACTACACAGAAATGCAAAATTATGGATGTAATTCTGTTCATGGTGATGTATCCTAAATAGTTAGACCAAAAGGTAGAAATATGCAATATCATTCTTTGCATACTTGGCTATTATTTTAATGAGCTATGCCACCAAACAAGACCATTTCTATTGCTTCTATAATCAGCACAACAGTTTTCAGCTGTGCTAACATAATTGCAAAAGGGTTTTCTAATGATCAATTAGCCTTTAAAAATTATAAACTTGGATTAGCTAACACAACGTGCCATTGAAACACAGGAGTGTTTGTTGCTGATAATGGGCCTCTGTACACCTATGTAGATATCCATAAAAAATCAGCTGTTTCCAGCTACAATAGTAATTTACAACATTAACAATGTCTACACTGTATTTCTGATGAATTTGATGTTATTTTAATGGACCATTTCTACGTGACCCCAAACCTTTGAACGGTAGTGTAGTTCAGTACAGTCATTTGTGTACTCAACTTGTATGCTCTACTGTGTATTGTTCTGAACTCTACTTTTCTTCACTGTACTGAACTACAGTACCAGTGAAAAATTTGGACACACCTACTCATTCAAGGGTTTTTCTTTCATTTTTATTATAATAGTGAAGACATCAAAACTATGAAATAACACCTATGGAATCATGTTATATTTTAGATTCCTCAAAGTAGCAACACTTTGCCTTGATGACAGCTTTGCACACTCTTGGCACTCTGCTTTTCCTCTCTTGAGTTCCCACAGATGCTGAGCACTTGTTGGCTGCTTTTCCTTCACTCTGTGGTCCAACTCATCCCAAACCATCTCAATTGGGTTGTGGTCGTGTGATTGTGGAAGCCAGGTCATCTGATGCAGCACTCAATCACTCTCCTTGGTCAAATAAACCTTGCACAGCCTGGAGGTGTGTTTTGGGTCATTGTCAAATGATAGTCCCACAAAGTCAAAACCAGATGGGATGGCAAAAAAAAAAAACACATTTGGATTAATCAGGCCAAAGGACAGATATCCACTGGTCTAATGTCCATTGCTCGTGTTTCTTGGCCCAAGCAAGTCTCTTCTCATTACTGTGCTTTAGTAGTGGTCCGACCATCTCATTACTGTCCTTAAGTAGTTGTCCGACCATGAATGTCTGATTCATGCAGTCTACTCTGAACAGTTGATGTTAGAAGTGTCTGTTACTTGAGCTCTGTGAAGCATTTATTTGGGCTGCAATCTGAGGTGCAGTTATTCTAATGAACTTATCCTCTGCAGCAGAGATAACCTGGTGTCTTCCTTTCCTGTGGCGGTTCTCATGACAGCCAGTTTCATCATAGCGCTTAATGGTTTTTGCAACTGCACTTGAAGAAACTTTCAAATTCTTGACATTTTCCGGGATTGACTGGACTTCATGACGTAAAGTAATGACGGACTGTCGCTTCTAATATGGACTTCGTCTTTTACCAAATAGGGTTATCTTGTCACAACACAACACATTGGCTCAAACGCATTAAGGAAAGAAATTCCACAAATGAACAAGGCACACCTTCTAATTGAAATGCATTCCAGGTGACTACCTCATGAAGCTGGTTGAGAGAATGCCAAGAGTGTGCAAAGCTGTCAAAGCAAAATCTCAAATATAATATATTTAGATTTGTTTAACAACTGGTTACTACATGATTCCATGTGTTATTTCATAGTTTTGATGTCTTCACTATTATTTTACAATGAAGACCCTGGAAAGAGTAGGTGTGTCCAAACCGTTGACTGGTGCTGTATACTTTACTGTACTTCACCTACGGTGCTGTAATGTACTGAACAATACTCTACTGTAGTGTACTGTTCAAACTTATGAAACACTATGTTTGGGTCAAATGAAGGCCGGTCCAGATGTTTGTGGATGTTGAAACCAAGGCTGGTCCGGACCAAAAAACATCTGTGGGCAATGAAATCAAGGCCAGGGCAGATTGAACCAAATTTTAACTACTTTTTACGTCCATGGACGTCCGATGCTCAGTAGAGGAGGAGGCTGGTTTCAGTAAATGGAAAGAGAGGACTCATGGGTAGGTGTCAGTAAAAGCTGTTAAGAGGTTACAATTAATTTCTATCTCGTGACTTTGGCCACTAGACCAAAACAAAACAGTTATAAGCTGAACATAAAAGTATGCCAGTGGAAGGGAGGACAGTAGCAGGTGACACAACTGTGGTATGTGAATACTATGATTTCCCATTGTAGCCAATTCAATTGCAGAAATTATGTTACCAATTTGGTAACAGAATTAAAAGTTAATACCTTAATTCATAAAGTAATGACGTAAAAACAATATCACTAATTGATAGTTCTCCTTTTACTTGTTACTTCTGGAAGGAGTAACAAGTAAAGGAGAAATGTTTTAAATATCTTAAAGATATGTGGGTTTTTGGTAAAGGAATTTCAAGGCAAAAGGCAATGTTTCTTAAAACTTACAGAAGGCAGAAAAAGTTATCCTAAGCTAAAATGTGTTGCCATTAGTTGGCAGGGGTCTTTACTTCAATAGTATTATCTTTTGATATATTTCTAATACATTTTAAGACTTTTTCTGGTAGATGTCTTCCAAGACTCCTTTTCCATCTGTTTGACAAAAAATCAAAGCGTTTGCCTATTTCACATTTTTAGGATGTAAAATCATTTAAACATTTACAGTTGAAGTCGGAAGTTTACATACACCTTAGTCAAATATATTTAAACTCTGTTTTTTACAATTCCTGACATTTAATCCTCGTAAGAAGTCCCTGTCTTAAGTCAATTAGGATCACCACTTTAATTTAAGAATGTGAAATGTCAGAATAATTGTAGAGAGAATGATTTATTTCAGCTTTTATTTATTTCATCACAATTCCAGTTGGTCAGAAGTTTACATACACTCAATTAGTATTTGGTAGCATTGCCTTTAAATTGTTTAACTTGGGTCAAACGTTTCAGGTAGCCTTCCACAAGCTTCCCACAACAAGTTAAACAAGGTGAATTTTGGTCTTTCCTCCTGACAGAGCTGGTGTAACGGAGTCAGGTTTGTAGGCCTCCTTGCTCGCACACGCTTTTTCAGTTCTGCCCACAACTTTTCTATGCGATTGAGATCTGGGCTTTGCGATGGCCACTCCAATACCTTGACTTTGTCGTCCTTAAGCCATTTTGCCACAACTTTGGATGTATGCTTGGGGTCATCATCCATTTGGAAGACCCATTAATTTCCAGACTGATGTCTTGAGATGATGCTTCAATAAATCCACATCATTCTCCTTCCTCATGATGCAATCTATTTTGTGAAGTGCACCAGTCCCTCCTGCAGCAAAGCACCCCCACAACATGATGCTGCCACCCCCGTGCTTCGCGGTTGGGATGGTGTTCTTCGGCTTGCAAGCCTCCCCCTTTTTCCTCCAAGCATAACGATGGTCATTATAGCCAAACAGTTCTATTTTTGTTTCATCAGTACGATCTTTGTCCCCATGTGCAGTTGCAAACCGTAGTCTGGCTTTATGGTGGTTTTGGAGCAGTGGCTTCTTCCTTGCCGAGCGGCCTTTCAGGTTATGTCGATATAGGTCTCGTTTTACTGTGGATATACAGTGCCTTGCGAAAGTATTCGGCCCCCTTGAACTTTGCGACCTTTTGCCACATTTCAGGCCTCAAACATAAAGATATAAAACTGTATTTTTTTGTGAAGAATCAACAACAAGTGGGACACAATCATGAAGTGGAACGACATTTATTGGATATTTCAAACTTTTTTAACAAATCAAAAACTGAAAAATTGGGCGTGCAAAATTATTCAGCCCCCTTAAGTTAATACTTTGTAGTGCCACCTTTTGCTGCGATTACAGCTGTAAGTCGCTTGGGGTATGTCTCTATCAGTTTTGCACATCGAGAGACTGAAATCTTTTCCCATTCCTCCTTGCAAAACAGCTCGAGCTCAGTGAGGTTGGATGGAGACCATTTGTGAACAGCAGTTTTCAGTTCTTTCCACAGATTCTCGATTGGATTCAGGTCTGGACTTTGACTTGGCCATTCTAACACCTGGATATGTTTATTTTTGAACCATTCCATTGTAGATTTTGCTTTATGTTTTGGATCATTGTCTTGTTGGAAGACAAATCTCCGTCCCAGTCTCAGGTCTTTTACAGACTCCATCAGGTTTTCTTCCAGAATGGTCCTGTATTTGGCTCCATCCAGCTTCCCATCAATTTTAACCATCTTCCCTGTCCCTGCTGAAGAAAAGCAGGCCCAAACCATGATGCTGCCACCACCATGTTTGACAGTGGGGATGGTGTGTTCAGGGTGATGAGCTGTGTTGCTTTTACGCCAAACATAACGTTTTGCATTGTTGCCAAAAAGTTCCATTTTGGTTTCATCTGACCAGAGCACCTTCTTCCACATGTTTGGTGTGTCTCCCAGGTGGCTTGTGGCAAACTTTAAACAACACTTTTTATGGATATCTTTAAGAAATGGCTTTCTTCTTGCCACTCTTCCATAAAGGCCAGATTTGTGCAATATACGACTGATTGTTGTCCTATGGACAGAGTCTCCCACCTCAGCTGTAGATCTCTGCAGTTCATCCAGAGTGATCATGGGCCTCTTGGCTGCATCTCTGATCAGTCTTCTCCTTGTATGAGCTGAAAGTTTAGAGGGACGGCCAGGTCTTGGTAGATTTGCAGTGGTCTGATACTCCTTCCATTTCAATATTATCGCTTGCACAGTGCTCCTTGGGATGTTTAAAGCTTGGGAAATCTTTTTGTATCCAAATCCGGCTTTAAACTTCTTCACAACAGTATCTCGGACCTGCCTGGTGTGTTCCTTGTTCTTCATGATGCTCTCTGCGCTTTTAACGGACCTCTGAGACTATCACAGTGCAGGTGCATTTATATGGAGACTTGATTTACACACAGGTGGATTGTATTTATCATCATTAGTCATTTAGGTCAACATTGGATCATTCAGAGATCCTCACTGAACTTCTGGAGAGAGTTTGCTGCACTGAAAGTAAAGGGGCTGAATAATTTAGCACGCCCAATTTTTCAGTTTTTGATTTGTTAAAAAAGTTTGAAATATCCAATAAATGTCGTTCCACTTCATGATTGTGTCCCACTTGTTGTTGATTCTTCACAAAAAAATACAGTTTTGTATCTTTATGTTTGAAGCCTGAAATGTGGCAAAAGGTCGCAAAGTTCAAGGGGGCCGAATACTTTCGCAAGGCACTGTAGATACTTTTGTAC
This sequence comes from Oncorhynchus kisutch, assembly GCF_002021735.2. Lineage (NCBI taxonomy): Eukaryota > Metazoa > Chordata > Actinopteri > Salmoniformes > Salmonidae > Oncorhynchus > Oncorhynchus kisutch. The sequence goes on along the minus strand of NC_034184.2, from coordinate 48,834,701 downwards.
CCGTTTCCTCCAGCATCTTCACAGGGTCCTTTGCTGTTGTTCTGGGATTGATTTCCACATTTCGCACCAAAATACGCTCATCTCTAGGACACGGAACGCGTCTCCTTCCTGAGATGCATGACGGCTGTGTGGTACCATGGTGTTTATACTTGCGTACTATTGTTTGTACAGAACGTCGTACCTTCAGGCGTTTGGAAATTGCTCCCAAGGATGAAACAGACTTGTGGAGGTCTACAATTCTTTTCTGAGGTCTTGGCTGATTTCTTTTGATTTCCCCATGATGTCAAGCAAAGAGGCACTGAGTTTGAAGGTAGTCCTTAATAAATCCACAGTTACACCTCCAAATGACTGAAATGTTGACAATTAGCCCATCAGAAGCTTCTAAAGCCATGACATCATTTTCTGGAATTTTCCAAGCTGTTTAAAGGCACAGTCAACTTAGTGTATGTAAACTTCTGACCCACTGGAATTGTGATACAGTTACTTGTGTCATGCACAAAGTAGATGTCCTAACCGACTTGCCAAAACTATAGTTTGTTAACAAGAAACTTGTGGAGTGGTTGAAAAACAAGTTTAAGTGACTCCAGTCTAAGTGTATGTAAACTTCCGACTTCAACTGTATATATGCATTAATTTCTATAAAATATTGACTCATAGCTTTCATTTGACATGCTCCTATGAACTTCACATGTTGGTGCTCATGGGTCCTTTTACATGGAAATAACCAGGTTTGTTTCACTTGGGTGCTGCAAACATTCCCCATCTCTTCCCTGCTGGCCATCCCTGTAGTTCTCTGAGTATTCACTCTCCAGCTCAGAACTCCACTTCTCATCCATATAACCTGGTCATCGGTCTTCAGTACCTGTAGGGAACAGGGGTGACAGGGAGATGTAGTTCTCTCTGTAGACAGAGTCTGTGTGGTCAGGGGTCAGACAGCCATCAGGTATTTCTTCATTTGGGTAGATGTCTCAAGTCAGTTATTTTCTATTTGGCTCAGACGGGAATCATGTCTTTTCTGATTGGACAGATGTCCCAGGTCAGGCCGTTCCCATAGGGGGCATGTCCAGAGGGCAGGAGGACTCGCGTCAGCCAATGACTGGAGAGAGAAGAGAGGCAGAGGTTACCTCAACGAAATAATAATATGTATTAATAGTGTTTTATTTATGACCACAACAGTCACATAATGTGCGTGTTAAATATCTGCACAGAGCAACAGATCTTCACACTGCTTGGTGACAAGCATGTAACTAACCTTCTCTTCTCCACACCAAAGAAGACTTTCCAATTGTTTAGTCTGCCATAGTTAAAGGGGTTCTTGTACACCTGGGAGAAAGAGGAGAATACAGTTTAAATAGCTTGTGTCCGCCAACTTTAAGACAAGTGGCATGTGTGTGCTCACCTTGCCATGTTTGGCCATGCGTTCGGCCTCCTTGTTGTTGATGTGTCTCTCTATGCTGGTCTCTCCTCGGGATATCAGCACTGCGTGCCAGATAGTCAGCCCCCCCAGAGCTACGGCCACCGTGCTAAAATGACCAATCACAGTTTTTTGGGGGAAAACAACCAATGACAACACACACGGTACGGTGAGGCTGAAGTTCTATCATTACGGGAAAATGTACTTTGGCTGCAAAAATTATTTTTTCACCTAATTTCAGTTAATGTGGCAAAACAAGCAGGTATTGTGTAAAGAATAATTGTACCATCTAAACCACTGAAATATATTTTATAACAAAAAATATTGTATTTTCAGCGGTTTGAAATTGGTGTACAAAACCGAATGTAAAAGACAAAAACAATACGGGAAGAATGGGAAGTACAGAAATAGTTCACAAAGAACATTTCTACTGCTTCTTAGACTTCCTTTCAATGACAATTACAGATCTATAACTAACATTTCTATGTGAACATGGTCAGGTCACCCAAAAAGTTACATATTACAGTAATAATAACAGTAATATTGTGAAGTAGATCTCACCTAGTTAATACCCACATGTAGATGATACTCTTGTGGAACATCTTGTCTCTGAACGTGTAGGGAGGAGGAGGGGTCTGGTAGGTGCTCTGATTGACAACAACATACAGAGGTCATACAAACGCCTAAACAGTAAAACATATCCTAATCGGTACCAGAGGTTGTGCTTAAGTAACCGGTTTCATGAGTATGCAATAATAAGTATAATATAAGATCAAAGATCGTGTGAACAATATCACCCTTTAAATCTAAGTCATCCATTGACCTACCACCACTAAGAACAAGAAAGTAACTACGAGAAGCAGAATGACGTGGAAGGGGCAGTGTGTGTGTGTATGTGTGTGTGTGTGTACGCGTACTACCTGCCCAGGAGGTAAGATTCCTATGAGTTGCCCCATCCCTGTCACCGGGACACCTGATTTATCCAAGTCCATGTGTTTGAAGCGCTATGGGGACAATGCAAAAACACACACCAAGACAACCAAGAGTTAGAGATAAACAGAAACACTTCAAGAGTTAAAACTGAACACAGAGACTGTTACAGTAGACCATGACCCTCTCAACAATAGAAGCCCCCAATGGAGGAGATAGCAGACCAGCAGGCTCAGGTCTCTCTCAAAGAGTTTGCAAGCGTGTGTATGCGTGTACCTCTATAGCACTATAAGCATCTAGGAAGAGGTTCCGGCCACTGATGCTGCAGTAGACACAGCCCAGGGTCATGGAGAGACAGAAGCAGAAGAAGTAGCGCTGGTTAAAATGGCCAACACAGTTATTCAGCCACGCTGGAGGGAACGGGAGTTAAGGAGGAAACCAAAAACACTAACACCCATCCTCATAACACCCATCCACACCATAAATGGTGTCACCCATCCCTGATAACTTGACATTACCAATTATAATCTCCACTCTCCAACTCCATTTAAAGGATACGACAATGATGATCCATTTTCAGAATGCACCTGTGAAGTAGAAGATGTCATGTTAACGTTGGCCTACAACGCTACCATACTACCCTGCTACCATACCGTAGCAGGATTATGAGTTTATCGAGTAGTTAGATAGGTAGGTAGATAGGTAGGTAGTAATTCCTGTACCACTGGCCCAGGGTCAGCTATTTCATCCCCCTAGTGGTTATGGTTAGGATATGCGATAGGGTCATCTGATCTTGGATCTGTGGTTAGGGGCAACCTGAGTTTGTCTTACGTGTTGCAGATTCCACAGTGGTGAGTCCTGGCTGGTTTGGGGATGATACACTTCTTACACACGGACACAAATGGAATGTCATTCTTTACCTGGAATAAACACAACACAGATATTTATTCCACCCCTGTGTGTGTGTGTGTGTGTGTGTGTGTGTGTGTGTGTGTGTGTGTGTGTGTGTACCGTAGGGGGGTATCCTGGGGCGGTCTTGGTGGCTTTATAGTAGTGGAAGACAATCATGATGAGGTTCCAGTGTCCATAACCGATGTGCCAGACTATCCAAGGTGGAGAGTAGGTGTTGAGAATCAGGGGCAGCAGACCCACGTAGGCTATCAGCAGGATAGAACTGGTCAGTATCACCACCAGACAGACAAACACCTGGAGAGATGGAGAGAGTGATAGAGTAATTAAAGACATGATCCGGAACTTTGGCGACTACTTCGTTTTTTTTTTTTAAACCTCCCGCTTTGGGTTGGATGTGTCAATGTGTAGTTCAAACATGCATAATCTATGAGCAGAATTAGTCTTAATTAGCCACAAAATAGTGGTTTGAAAAGCGACTTCTGAAAGCTGTGCTGTGCCATTTTCCCTACATTTGCCCCCAGATGGGCCCACCCCCTAGCAATTTGATTTCTACCGAAGAGCTTCAGCCCATCGCCATATAAGTGACAGCTAGCAAGAGGTATATCATGCACCCACTGCAGAGCAAGAGAACAATGACGTGGTGCACATAATGTGATGTAGTACGTAATTGTCGGGAACCACTTGTCTCGAGCGCTATTTTCAGAACTACTGGCTAAAAAGTATACAAAAAAGGTACCAGAGAATCAATTGAAGAGATGGAGTAATTGTTTCATGAGAAAGAACATCTGTGCAACTATCACACATACTTACCGCCCCGAACCAGCGGGTAAGTAGGTCCACCATCCAGAAGATGGGTTCCATCAGTGAGTCCATGACGACATCAGAGTTGGTGAGGGAGTTGTAATAGAGGGAGTTAACCATCAGTTTTAGGTAGGCCCATCTCTGTCTCACACACAGCGGTAGTCTACTGTTGTTGCCATTGCTGTAGCGCCACCGTCTGGCGCACATGCGCAACCGCACCCAGCGCAGCAGCACCAGCAGGAAGGTGGGGCACGGCCGCATTCTGCTCCTGAAACACACACACACAGGGATGAATGTACACACACACAGCTACAAAGACCACATGGGTGTAAGGAATGGTATTGGTTCTGGGTTCAGGCCTACTCCTTCTCTTGTCATCTGCCGGACGTAGCAATTATGACTTTGATTATGATTAGGACGTAGCAACAATTCCGACATTCCTCTGGCTCCCTGGGAATAACGGCATATGTTGGAACAGCCGGCTGGCCCTTCTGCCTACCCGTAATTCCAATTTAGGATTAGATTAAACCAACCCCCCACCCCATGACATCACATTTAATCTCTGCCATTGGATGGGAAGTTACATTCCAGCAGTTTGGAAATAAAATTAAAAACTGTGGCAGTAGTGTTGTTTCATACTTTCACATCCTTCTCAGATGGGGGTTGACTACAATGTGCAGAAGAATCAATGATGAAATCTCGATTAAAACAGTCCAAATGAATTTATTTTATTTAACTATGAAGGTCAGTTAAGAACAAATTCTTATTTACAATGACGACCTAGGAACAGTTGGTTAACTGCAATGTTCAGTGGCAGAATGACAGATCTTTAGCTTGTCAGCTCGGGGATTCGATCAAGCAACCTTTTGGTTACTGGCCCAACACTCGCCCACTAGGCTATCTGGCACCCGAAAAGGGGACTCCGTAAAGGAATAATGTGGAAACAGGTCAAATGTACATTTATAAATCACTTGACCCTCCGCTCAATGCACTTGTGGAGATCGGAGATAGTTTGATAGGTCAAAGCAATATGGTGAAACTTCCACCTAGCCTATCAGAGGCCAAATTGGAACTATTACCAATCCGTGTACGACAGTGTCTCCCCGCCAATATCGAGGAAATCCGCATAGCCATTGAAGAAGATTGGGACAACATTCCACAGGCCATAATCAACAGCCTGATCAACTTTATGCGAAGATGTGTTGCACTACATGAGGCAAATGGTGGTCACACAAGATACTGACTGGTTTTCTGATCCATGCCCCTACTTTCTTTTTACGGTATCTGTGACCAGATGCATATCTGTATTCCCAATCAGAGCAGGGCGGCCCTATAAGCTCATTGCGCAAATTGCGTTGGGCCCGCAAATTACGCAAGAGCCTCACCTCCCCCTCGTGTCAAAGTTGGTGTCAATGTTTACAACTTCGATGAGAGGATGAAGCGGAACTATCCTTCTGGTCACAAAAAAAGAAGAAAAAAACAACATGAGAGTGAATTGCGGGAACAGCGATCAGCTAAACTTGTGTTCTCTCCAAGTTTGGTGTCAGCAAATAACAGTAACGTTAAGTTGATGTGCATCGCTCTCTATTCTGTCTGTCTTGCTAACCTAGCTGGGCAGTGCATCTCTTGGTCCGTCTGTCTTGCTTGCTTGCTTTCCAGCCACTTCCAGGTTTGTGTTCTGTGACTTTGTGCCTGACCAAAGTGAGAGTGAAATACAACTATTTATTACGTTTGATAAGCGCCAACGGTGTAAACTGCAGCTCGGAAAAGATAACCGCGTCACGTGTGAACATGCGTTCATGAAATGGAACTCATGCTTTCCAGCAGCAACCTCTGTGGGTACCAGTCCAGGCAATATATGGGCGTGATGGCACTCATAGGTGTACAGAATTTTAAAACAAGGCAATGATGATTTAGTCTCTCAGTCAAGGTTTAGTTTAAACTCTGGGCAAGATGGAAAGCAATGGATTGACATTGACTATTGGTTTATATATTGAATTAAAAAATGTTGATTAGCTAGGAATACTGGGCAATATGGATGCACATCTCTCAGTAAATAATAACCATCAAGTATTCAGCCAAGCCATAGTATAAATAGTATTTATATTTTAAAGTGTATAAAAGACATCTGGGGGAGCCAGTTAGAATGGGCCTGATACAGCTGATAAAATGTATAATAGTATTGTTATCTATAATTTACAGGTGCTATGCTTACGTGTGTCAGTAGAGGAGGTGCTGGATCATCAGCCAGTACAAGCACAGACTCAGGTAATCCACATCCAGCTTCAGCCAGTACTAACACAGACCCAGTACAGTCGGCTTCAGCAAATACTAACACAGACCTAGTAATGGCAGCTTCAGCAAGTACAGTACTAACACAGACCCAATACAGCAGTCTTCAGCAAGAACTAACACAGACCCAGGTGAAGTACAAGCAACCTCATCCAGTACTAGCGCAACCAGAGGTGTACAGCCAGCATCAGATACAAGCAGCTCAGACCATTATAGAACAGTTTCTGCTCCATCAAATTGGCCCCCAGTCTTAACAGACTTTATGAGGACCGAGTTAATGGACCGCTGTGCACTCAAACCAGGACTGGATTTTTCTTACCCTAAAGACAAGTATAGAAGAGGTTTCCATTCAGGCGTATTACAGAAACAGCTGTCAAATATGGAAAAGTTTACCAGAAGCTGGCTTTCATACTCAAAAACAACTGTGTATTGTTTTTGCTGCAAGCTCTTTTCTACAAAAGATTACAAAATAATAAAAGGTGTGAATGACTGGTCAAATATCAACACCATTCTGAAACACCATGAGGGTAGTCCTGAACACACAAACAATATGATTAAGTGGAGAGAACTTGATCTGTGCCTAAGTCGGGACAGACTCTTGACCAGATACAAATGACAATTTTGGAGGCTTAAAGAAAATGAGAAAAAAAAATCCTGAAAAATCACATTGTAGGATTTCTAATGAATTTATTTGCAAATTATGGTGGAAAATAAATATTTGGTCAATAACAAAAGTTTATCTCAATACTTTGTTATATACCCTTTGTTGGCAATGACAGAGGTCAAACGTTTTCTGTAAGTCTTTACAAGGTTTTCACACACTGTTGCTGGTATTTTGGCCCATTCCTCCATGCAGATCTCCTCTAGAGCAGTGATGTTTTGGGGCTGTTGCTGGGCAACACAGACTTTCAACTCCCTCCAAATATTTTCTATGGGGTTGAGATCTGGAGACTCGCTAGGCCACTCCAGGACCTTGAAATGCTTCTTACGAAGCCACTCCTTTGTTGCCCAGGCGGTGTGTTTGGGATCATTGTCATGCTGAAAGACCCAGCCACATTTCATCTTGGGGTGAGATCTTGCGAGCCTCAGATTGAGGGAGATTATCAGTGGTCTTGTATGTCTTCCATTTCCTAATAATTGCTCCCACAGTTGATTTCTTCAAACCAAGCTGCTTGGTTTGCAGATTCAGATTCAGATTCAGTCTTCCCAGTCTGGTGCAGGTCTACAATTTTGTTTCTGGTGTCCTTTGACAGCTCTTTGGTCTTGGCCATAGTGGAGTTTGTAGTGTGACTGTTTGAGGTTGTGGACAGGTGTCTTTTATACTGATAACAAGTTCAAACAGGTGCCATTAATACAGGTAACGAGTGGAGGACAAAGGAGCCTCTTAAAGATGAAGTTACAGGTCTGTGAGAGCCAGAAATCTTGCTTGTTTGTAGGTGACCAAATCCTTATTTTCCACCATAATTTGCAAATAAATTCATAAAAAATCCTACAATGTGATTTTTTTGATTTTCTTTTCTCATTTTGTCTGTCATAGTTGAAGTGTACCTATGATGAAATGACAGGCCTCTCTCATCTTTTTAAACGGGAGAACTTGCACAATTGGTGGCTGACTAAATACTTTTTTGCCCCACTGTATTTTGGATATAAAAATAATCTTTATGGAACAAAAAGGAACATTTATTGTGTAACTGGGAGTCTCGTGAGTGAAAACATCCAAAGATCATCAAAGGTAAGCGATTAATTTGATTGCTTTTCTGATTTTCGTGACCAAGCTACTTAATGCTAACTGTACATAATGTTTTGTTGGGCGATCGATAAACTTACACAAACGCTTGGATTGCTTTTGCTGTAAAACATATTTTCAAAATCTGAGATGACAGGTGGATTAACAAAAGGCTAAACTGTGTTTTACAATATTGCACTTGTGATTTCATGAATATAAATATTTTTAGTAATATTATGTGAATGTGGCACTATGCTATTCAGTGGTTGTTGATGACAATTATCCCGCTAAAGATGGGGAGCGTCAAGAAGTTAATGTTGACTGCTAACATGAATTTCTTTTAACTAGGGAAATTGTGTCACTTCTCTTGCGTTCTGCGCAAGCAGAGTCAGGGTATAAGCAGCATTTTGGGCCGCCTGGCTCGTTGCGAACTGTGTGAAGACCATTTCTTCCTAACAAAGACCGTAATTCATTTGCCAGAATTGTACATAATTATGACGTAACATTGAAGGTTGTGCAATATAACAGCAATATTTAGAGACTTAGTGATGCCACTCGTTCGATAATATACAGAACGGTTCCTTATTTCACTGAAAAAATAAACATTTTGTTTTCGAAATGATAGGTCATTAATATGGTCAAAACCGGAAACTAAGGCTTGTATTTCTTTGTATTATTATATTATAATTAAGTCTATGATTTGAAAGAGCAGTCTGACTGAGCGGTGGTAGGCAGCAGCAGGCTCGTAAGCATTCATTCAAACAGCACTTTCCTGCATTTGCCAGCAGCTCTTCGCTATGCTTCAAGCATTGCGCTGTTTATGACTTCAAGCCTATCAACTCCCGAGATTAGGCTGGCAATACTAAAGTGCCTATTAGAACATCCAACAGTCAAAGGTATATGAAATACAAATGGTATAGAGGGAAATAGTCCTATAATTCCTATAATAACTACAACCTAAAACTTCTTACCTGGGAATATTGAAGACTCATGTTAAAAGGAACCACCAGCTTTCATATGTTCTGAGCAAGGAACTTAAATGTTAGCTTTTTTACATGGCACATATTGCACTTTTACTTTCTTCTCCAACAGTGTTTTTGCATTTTTTAAACATGTTTCATTAATTTATTTAAGACTAAATTGATTTTATTGATGTATTATATTAAGTGAATAAGTGTTCATTCAGTATTGTTGTAATTGTCATTATTACAAATATATATATATATATTTAAAATTGCCTGAATAATCGGTATCTGTCTTTTTTTTGGGGCCTCCAATAATCGGTATCGGCGTTGAAAAATCATAAATCGGTCAACCTCTACTACCAAGTGAGCTATTTTTCAGATGTTGCCCTACCGGAGCTACACAGTAATACAGTCACTGCTATTAGCTTCACAACATACTATGGAACGCCATTTGGGTCTTTGGGTGTCGGAGGATACAGTAGCCTTCTCAAAGCTGTACAAAAAAAGTCTGCAAACAACCGAACACCGGGCACAAATGAATACAATACCGCATTGATAATAAAGAATCATTTGTTAGACCGCAACTTCTGAGGTAGCTACCTTTAGCTTGGTACCTAGCTAGCACCAATACAACTATCCTGAAAACAATGACAAGTAGAAACTGCAGTCAGTTTCATTATTCTTAGCAATGATTTAGGAATCCTTGTGAGCAGGTATTAGCAAAGTTGCCTCTTGTTGTTCGCCTATTGAAATTGAATTTCAGTTCATGAAAATAAATAGCTAGCCAGCTACTTAACCCTGTTGCCCAAAGCTAATGTTATAAGCAGCCAGCCAACTTCATCTGGCTGGCTCGACAGGACCAGGTTATGTGTTGTGAAGCTAGCCACAATGAGGGTTAGGCACAATAGTGGAATTTGCAGTTTGCCTTCAAAATAAAAGTGTCATTGACAGTGATGCAAATAAATACAAATAGTAGAATTATGCCATACTTTTATTTTGAAGGTTAAACACAAAGTCCACTATTGTGACTCATCTTTATTGTGGCTAGCTTCACATAGATGGTCCGACCACCATTAATCAAATAAGAACTGTCTTATAAATTAGGGTTATTTTAGATGACACCTAGAAGAACATTGTTTGCATCCATGAGCTAGCTAGCTTTATTTTTAATGACCAGCATTGTAGGTGCGCGAGACAACATTACCAGCATCACAGCATACGTATGGATTAATCGTTGTGACATATGAAATACGAGTGATAGTGTAATCAATGTGTAATAACTACGTAAAGAATAAATGAATGCGTTACATTATTATGTGACGTGCAGACATATTCAGGTCTTGATTGGTCAAATAGTATATTTTTTGACAAGCAAAGACCCAAACGGCATTCCATAGAAATCCTGGTTGAGAATAAAACGACAAAACAAATGAACAACAAAACAGCACAGCAAGTAAGTGAAAGAAATAGGTTTTGATTATGTTTTACTGGTAATAGGGACATACGTAAATGCCAACAAATTAACTTTTTGGTCAGTGTGGTGTGTGTGTGTGACCTTTATTTAACATGGCAAGTCAGTTAAGAACTAATTCTTATTTACAATTATTATAGGTCGACCGATTTGGGTTTTTCAACGCCGATACCTATTATTGGAGGACCAAAAAAAGCAGATAGGGATTAACTTGTTCTCAACTGGCTTACCTGGATGAATAAAGGTGAGAGAAAAAAAGAATAGAAATACTGTATGTGGGAATGTCTATTGTCTGTCCTACATGTACTGTTGGTACATGGAATATTCCTCAACTGCATATATCATAAATTGCTATTGCAAATAGAAGTATTATGTTCAACAACTGACATTTTCAGATATTATTTTTACAAACACACTTTGGTGCTTACAATTGTCATAGATTTGGTGGGCACTGTCATGACTTTCTTTTAAGCACGTACTGATGAAACGGTCACTTAATATTTTTTGCTAAATGTCTACAAATGCTCTACATTTATTCACTCTGTGATAGGGTCGGATCCTATATCCTACTTTTACTATTGTCCTGTAATTGGTTCAGTGGTTATAATTTAGGCTGTGTGTGTAGAATGGGACATAAAGGAAATTACCTCTACTACTAGTTTATAGTGATAAGGAAAACAGCATACCAATTTGGCTTGTGTATTCATTTGCCTATAACTAATCAGAATTCCATTATATTTACATTTAAAAAAGTGAATACTTCAAAATGAGAAGATCCTGCCATGGAAAAGACGACTGGGTGGACGTAAAGTGGAATGGAGGGGAAATAACTCACACCATGCAACAGGACACCTTCAGCTGCGGGGTCTTTGTAATGCAGGTTTGATAGCTATATTTTCAATAATTAATGGTTAGCTGTTATGTGGCAATTAGGTCAAAAACTCAATTTTATTTTTTGGTGTAGATGGCCAAGGAAGTTGCACAGAACTCCCAACATCCCCTCCCAAATTGTTATGGAACCTTCAAAAACACATGGAGCAACTGCGAAAAGAAATGGCTGAGGATATACTAAAAATGTCTGGTATGTAATGACGTTTAATTCAAAGTAAATGTAAATTCATCATTTTTATGTAGTTGTGTCAGACAGCCCTATGTTCAGTTCATGCCTATGATTTCAGAGTTCAAAAAAGCCAACAACTACTTCATGTGTGCCACTGATAAAGAACCTGGATGTGGCCCAAAGACTGACTGGGTTAGTAACATTATTTAACATGTTTATAATCTTTTGACAACAGTGACGGCATGTAAGACAATTTATGATGTAACACAATGGATGGCTACTTCGTCATTCTACATTGATATTTGATGTTAAATAATAAATGTTACGCTTGGTTTTGTTTTAGATTGAATGTTTTGCATGCCAACGGTGGCTCCATGTGCTGTAACTAGGGATGAAGACAAAATAGTTAAACAAGAGTAGAGAACACAAACTTGAAGTGCAGTCTTTGTTGTTGAAAATGTATGCTATACCCCATCTACACTGAAGAGGCTCTGAAATGTACATCAACCAGGGATAAAGAGAAAGTTAACACTGAAATGTTCTCATCTTTATGTAATCTTTATGTAATACATGTATCACTAGCCACTTTAAACTATGCCACTTTGTTTACATACCCTACATTACTCATCTCATATGTATATACTGTACTCGATACCATCTACTGCACCTTGCCTATGCCGTTCTGTACCATCACTCATTCATATCTTTATGTAATATTCTTTATCCCTTTACACTTGTGTGTATAAGGTAGTAGTTTTGGAATTGTTAGGTAAGATTACTTGTTGGTTATTACTGCATTGTCATAACTAGAAGCACAAGCATTTTGCTACACTCGCATTAACATCTGCTAACCATGTGTGTGTGACAAATACATTTGATTTGAAGTGTCTGACATGTTGGAAAAGATTAAAGGTCTACAATTTCTGTTTCATTTGTCAATATTACATTTTTATTAATTGATTTACTAGCCACCATTACTATGGTTACATGTTCAGTATATGTATTGACCAGTAAACTCACTGCAGCCTACCTCACCATCTCACTCTCCATCCCTGCTTTGGACAATTAATAGCATGACTCTCGTACTTGCCCTTTTCCTTTATGGTTGATATTAACGACGAAAGGAGATATTATCTGTCTCTCTCCTATTGTGTACGTCTGTTAAATACTGTGGGGGGAAAAAAACACACAAAAAACAGGGAAAATAAGTACTTAGAACTACCAATAATTATAGATAAATATTAAAGAAAAGGGTAAACACAACACTGGACTGAACCCCCTAATTGTCAAACTAATATTAATGTACAACAATATAGAAGAGACATAACTAGATGTTAAGCAATATGGGTGTATATCCACTGCACACTTCTTAGGTGTGTAATTGACATGAAGTTTAAAACTACGAAAAATGTACATTAAACCACGTGATTTTACAGTACAAAAACACAAGTGTGCAATATATAAGGGTACATTTTGCACCATGTTTGGAGTCAGTAGGTCACATGACCAAGGAGCTATTGAAATCCTACTTTTTTTTTTTTTTATTCATGTAAAATCTTGAAATGAAAATGGACTAACTAGCGGGTGTGCAATGTCGAGGCCCAGTTTTAGGAGTAATGGTTAAATAGCTATCGGAATTTGAATATTTTGATTTGTCACTATGTTGACGGTCCCTAACTGCTGTTGGTGGACGTAAGGAAAACTACAGGCGAATACCCAACCTGAAACTGTCTTTACCTCGGTCTGCCACTGTCACAGAAATAACAAAGCTTTTTCGTGATACAATGTTCAATTGAAATCAAATTGTATTTGTATCGTGCACCGAATACAACACGTGTAGTAGACCTTAGCTGAAATATTTACTTACAAGCCCTTAATTAACCAACAATGCAGTTAAAGAAATATAGTTAAGAAAATATTTATTAAACAAACTAAAGTGATATAACACAATAAAATGACAGAACAACGAGCCATTATACAGGGGGTACAGGGTAGTCGAGACAATTTAAAATGTGACTATGCATAGATAAAACTGCGAGTGGCAGCAGTGTAAAAATTAAAGAATGGGGATGTGACGGCACGACGGAACGAAGGCTATTTATAAAAGATAGCTAAACAATAATATGCAGACATTCATATCAATTTAAACGCTGACATCTTCCTCACCGCCCTGTCTGCCAAAAAATAATCTATTGAAATGATAAACCCAGTGGCACAGACCAGCGGTGTCGTGAGCTAACCAGTAACAAGCTTCGAGAGTAGCGTTGTATGCTGCTTGCTAGCTACCATTGCACAAATACATTGAATGTATTTACTCACTTTCTTAGGATCGCACGCCACCCGCGAGAAAGGTGTTATCTCTGGCCATTATACCGAAGTAGGTTTAAATTATTCGGAGGCGAATACTTGAAAGATAGATACTCTGGCGTGGGCTTCGTTTTTAGCCCAAACGCTACACCTCTACTGCGCAGACTCAGTGCTGCAAGGTGTTCTGGGTATTTATCTAACTCCTTTTCCTTCCAGTCCGCGTGTAGGTTGCAGAATTTATTCCCTGCCTTTTATAGCTATACTAGTTAAATACACTGCTTCGTCAGAACTATGTCTTTCAGTTTCAACTTCGACGTGCAGTTGACGACAAAGGGGCAACAAGGTGGAGAAAGTCAATCACAAACTGGAAAGCAGGATTATGCAGTCAAACCTGTGAGTAACAGCTAGCTAGCTCGAGCCACTACAACCTTAGTTATGAGGTCCCAAAGAATTCCCCAGGCTTTTTGGGCTGTTACCGAAGAGCAGAATTCCTGCTACGTTAATTAAGTGCAACTGAATATAATTTATTTACGAAGTAGAGGTAACCCTGGCTTTATATTCTTGTTTAAAAGGGATTGTGTGCAGCTGCCCATGTATCTGCGTTAAGGGCCATCCACACCAAGTATGATAACTAACAACATGAACGCCCGAGGTAAAGACAGATTCAGGTTGGATATTCGACAGATATTCGCCTGTAGTTTTCCTTACGACCACAACGGCAGTTAGGGACTGACAACATAGTGACAAATCGATCACAAATTTCAATAGATCTTTAACCATTACCCCTAAAACTATCAAAACGTCTTTTGACCAATGGCATAGACACACATTGCACACTTACATTTTTTTTTTTCATTAGCTCCTATGTCATGTGACCTGACTTCAAACAAGGTTCAGAATGTACACTCAGTGGGCCTACACATTGCACACACTTTAGTTTGTCCATTTTCATCTCACACAATTTTACATGGTTTTTCAATGTTAATAATTTTAATAGCTCATTGGTCATGTGACCTCCTGACCTCCAAGGTTCATAATATCCACTAACTACCCCTCTATATTGCACACCCTATTCATCTCACATGGTTTTAAATACATTTTTGTAAACATTCAAATTTCAATAGCTATTTGGTTTAGAGGTCGACCGATTTAATAGGAATGGCCGATTTTAACGTTTTCATAACAATCGGAAATCTGTATTTTTGGGCCCCGATTTGACTTTTCACATCTTTTTTACGCCTTTATTTAACTAGGCAAGTCAGTTAAGAAAATATTCTTATTTTCAATGACTGCCTAGGAACAGTGGATTAACTGCCTTGTTCAGGGGCAGAACAGATTTTCACCTTGTCAGCTCGGAGGATCCAATATTGCAACCTTACAGTTAACTAGTCCAACACAATAACGACCTGCCTCTCTCTCGTTGCACTCCACAAGGAGACTGCCTGTTATGGAAATGCAGTAAGCCAAGGTAAGTTGCTAGCTAGCATTGAACTTATCTTATAAAAAACAATCAATCATAATCACTAGTTAACTACACATGGTTGATGATATTACTAGATATTATCTAGCTTGTCCTGCGTTGCATATAATCTGACTGAGCATACAAGTATTTGACTGAGCGATGGTAGGCAGAAGTAGCGCATAAACATTAATTCAAACGGCACATTTGTGCGTTTTGCCAGCAGCTCTTTGTTGTACGTCAAACATTGTGCTGTTTATGACCTCAAGCTTATCAACTCCCGAGATGAGGCTTGTGTAACCGAAGTGAAATGGCTAGCTAGTTGGCGCGCACTAATAGTATTTCAAACGTCACTCGCTCTGAGCCTTCTAGTAGTTGTTCCCCTTGCTCTGCTTGGGTAACGCTGCTTCGATGGTGGCTGTTGTCGTTGTGTTGCTGGTTCGAGCCCAGGGAGGAACGAGGAGAGTGAACGAAGCTATACTGTTACACTGGCAATACTAAAGTGCCTATAAGAACATCCAATAGTCAAAGGTTAATGAATTACAAATGGTATAGAGGGAAATAGTCCTATAATAACTACAACCTAAAACTTCTTACCTGGGAATATTGAAGACTCATGTTAAAAGGAACCACCAGCTTTCATATGTTCTCATGTTCTGAGCAAGGAACTGAAACGTTAGCTTTCTTACATAGCACATATTGCACTTTTACTTTATTCTCCAACACTTTGTTTTTGCATTATTTAAACCAAATTGAACATGTTTCATTATTTACTTGAGGCTAAATTGATTTTATTGATGTATTATATTAAGTTAAAATAATTGTTCATTCAGTATTGTTATTGTCATTAATACAAAAAATAATCAAATGTAAAAAAATACATTTAAAAAAACGGGCCGATTTAATAGGCATCGGGTTTTTTGGTCATCCAATAAATCGGTATCGGCTTGAAAAAATCATAATCGGTTGACCTCTAGTACAGAGATGAGGTAGTCATTCAAAAATCATGTTAAACACCATTATTGCAGACAGAGTGAGTCCATGCAACTTGTGCGACTTGTTAAGCAATATTTACTCCCAAATTTATTTAGGCTTGCCATAACAAAGGGGTTAAATACTTAATGACAAGACATGTCAGCTTTTCATTTGAAATAATCTGGAAACATTTTGAAAAACATAATTCCACTTTGACATTATGGGGTATTGTGTGCAGGCCAGTGACCCAAAAATGTGAAATTCTATCTATTTAAATTCAGTCTGTAAACAACAAAATTTGGAGAAAATTAAGAGATTTTTATACTTTCTGAAGGCACTGTACCTAATAATCTTCCTGCATGTTTATGGACCAAGAAAGCTGTAGATCAGCACGTGTGTGTTCTCGCTTCTCAAACTATGGGCAGATTTGAGTCAGACTGAACGTGCATCGTCGTTTCATATATTTTTTCCTACCCTAACTCTCCATGTTAGATATTATACACATTTATGGCTTGATAGCAAATGTCATTGCCATTGAGTTAGTTCTCACAGTAGCAGTAAACAGCACCAAGTGATATGAGCGGTGAGAAGTGAAAGGGAGCGTAGCTACCGCCTTGCTCTTTCCAATTATAGCAGCAGGCTCAAGTTACAACCTGCCCATTTCTTGACAGATAGCTGAACTAGCCAATCGAGTCACTTCAAATTTCATCCTGGCAGCTGTGTTTTTTTAGAGATGTGTCCTGACAGCTGAAAAATAAATCTCTACAAATCACCATTTGCATTGAATACATGTTCTTCTAAACTCAACAAAAAAATAAACATCCCTCTTTCAGGGCCCGGTCTTTCAAAGATAATTAGTAAAAATCCAAATAACTTCACAGATCTTCATTGTAAAGGGTTTAAACACTGTTTCCCATGCTTGCTCAATGAACCATAAACAATTAAAAATGAACATGCACCTGTGGAATGGTCGTTAAGACACTAACAGCTTACAGGCGGTACATCTGAACATCACACCTGCGGGATAGGTACAGGATGGCAACAACTGCCCGACTTACACCAGGAACGCACAATCTCTGCAATTGGCTGAGAGAGGCTGGACTGAGGGCTTGTAGGCCTGTTGTAAGGCAGGTCCCCACCAGACATCACCGGCAACAATGTCGCCTATGGGCACAAACACACCATCGCTGGACCAGACAGGACTGGCAAAAACTGCTGTTCACTGACGAGAAAAGTGATCTTCACTGACCCCTGGTTTTGTATCACAAGGGGTAATGGTCGGATTCGCGTTTATCGTCGAAGGAATGAGCGTTACACCGAGGCCTGTACTCTGGAGCAGGATCCATTTGGAGGTGGAGAGTCCGTCATGGTCTGAGGAGGTGTGTCACAGCATCATCATCGGACTGAGCTTGTTATCATTGAAGGCAATCTCAACGTTGTGCGTTACAGGGAAGACATCCTCCTCCCTCATGTGGTACCCTTCCTGCAGGCTCATCCTGACATGACAATGACACCAGCCATACTGCTCGTTCTGTGCATGATTTTCTGCAAGACATGAATGTCAGTGTTCTGCCATGGCCAGCGAAGAGCCCGGATCGCAATCCCATTGAGCACATCTGGGACCTGTTGGATCGGAGGGTGAGGGCTAGGGCCATTCCCCCCCCAGAAATGTCCAGGAACTTGCAGGTGCCTTGGTGGAAGAGTGGGGTAACATCTCACAGCAAGAACTGGCAAATCTTGTGCAGTCCATGAGGAGGAGATGCATTGCATTACTTAATGTAGCTGGTGGCCACACCAGTTTGATCCCCCACCAGTGTTCAGGGACACATTATTCCATTTGTTAGTCACATGTCGCAAATCAAATCAAATTTATTTGTCACATACACATGGTTAGCAGATGTTAATGCGAGTGTAGCGAAATGCTTGTGCTTCTAGTTCCGACAATGCAGTAATAACGAACAAGTAATCTAACTAACAATTCAAAAAAAAAACTGCTGTCTTATACACAGTGTAAGGGGATAAAGAATATGTACATAAGGATATATGAATGAGTGATGGTACAGAGTCTGTGGAACTTGTTCAGTTTATGTCTGTTGTTGAGTTTATATTCTCAAACTAACAGCAGCGACCTATATGATGTCCTTCCATACAGGCGTGACATGCAGAGTGATGCTTCTATGCAAATGCTGTTGATCAGTAGGCTAATTAAGTCCCAAATGAAAGGCAAACAGATCATCATCTGCAGCACCATGGATTCCACTGATGAGCCAAAACAAGCTCAATAACTCAATGCATGCATGCACACTCCTACTGAATATGCATTCACCTGTATTGTGATTAGTCCTTTGACATCTTAATTTACGCAGTTCATCAAGAGATTTACCATTCAAATACAATTATTACCATTATGTTATTATTTAGATTAAATTTGATAATGCATTAATGAAAAATCGTGACGTGTCCTTGAGCAAGGCACATAACCCTAATTGCTCTTGTAAGTCGCTCTGGATAAGTGTGTCTACTAAATAATTAAAATGTAAATCAATGCATACATGGCCTTGTTTGGGAAATATCATCAACATTTTCACATTTAATGATGTTGAATATTGTAGACCGTCATCTTAAATAAGAATTTGTTCTTAACCGACTTGCCTAGTCAAATAAAAGGTTACATAAAAAATGTTGACCACCAAAAATCTCAATCGTCTCACAAAAAAATCCATATCGGATATGTCTGGTTTAAATCTGAGTATCCTGGGCGTTAGCGATGAGACCCGTCATACTCATCGTCGACAAGGTTAAGTAAAATATATATACACAAATCTCTAAAAGGGCTATCCACACCAAGGACAATAACTATTATGAAAGTACGGTTGATATTTTATTTATTTATCAGGGGGTGATTCAGGAAGTAGCACCCCTACTTCCTGTAACTACGTGATCAACAGCTACTTATTAATAGGCCAACAGCATGCAGTAGGATGTGTTGATCAGTTGATTTACAGGTATGCTGCAGAACAATAAACGACCCACTGGTGTGGATGCTCACCAACGTTTATAGACTGAGGTAAAAAAGAGTTTCAGGTTGGATATTTGCGCTTTCAAAACAACAGCTTTCAAACCACTTGAGTCACAAACTCCAAATAAGTGTCATGATGTTGGAAAAATTGCACAACATTGCACAGGTCTTATTTTCACGATTTGGCACTTAATTTGCTTTGCAAAGCTAATAAACATGTGAGCAGCATTTTGTATTCCTAGATGAATTAGTTAGGGAGCGTAAACAAAGTACAAGCTTTGTTTGTTTTTTTACATTTCAATTTCAATAGCTCCTTGGTCATGTGACCTACTGACATCAAACAAGGTTCAGAATGTACAATCAGTGGGCCTACACATTGCACACCCTTTAGTTTGTCCATTTTAATCTCATGCAATTTTACATTAATTTGCCTACTCTGCCCCCTTGAAGGACAGTGTTACACACCTTCACTTGGGCCTTCCTGACCTCCAGGCAGGCCTCCCATTGACCTGGTGACCTCTAGGCCTACACTCCCTGCCTGCCTTCTCCCTGGGCCTGAGAGTGTATAGCTTACTCCCTGGAACTACAGACCTCTACACCTACTCGGTCAACACCCCTCTCCCTTGGCTTTAGTAATTCCAGGGAATAAGCTATACTCTAAGACGTCTATAGCCCCGCTGTCAGGATCCACGTGAACCTGATAACCCTTAACAGGCTCTGGGCACGTGGTAACCCGCCCGCTTTTATCCGCTCAGAGAATAAGTCCCCAACCTCCACAGCTAGAGTGCTGCCCCCAG
Organism: Oncorhynchus kisutch; assembly: GCF_002021735.2. Taxonomy (NCBI): domain Eukaryota; kingdom Metazoa; phylum Chordata; class Actinopteri; order Salmoniformes; family Salmonidae; genus Oncorhynchus; species Oncorhynchus kisutch. The sequence continues at coordinate 48,814,573 of NC_034184.2, read as the reverse complement.
CCCGATTTCCAGCCACCCCTGAGTGACCCTCACCTTGGGGGGAGGCCTCCACCGGCACCTGGTAACCTTTTGACTTCCACAGCGAGGCCCAACCTGACGCACTGTCCCACCAGAGGATGGGCGCCCACCACCTAGCCCCCTCCAGAGCCCAATGTAAATGTCTTATGCCTTCTACCCGCCTGCCTGGGCTCTCTCACACTCCATGTCTGGCCTCCGACCCTTCTCTGTGCACCTGTAACCCATAAGTAAAGCAGGAGGATGGTGGTGGAAGATGCCTTCCGTCCCCAACAAAAGCTTGGATCAAGGGCTGACTTTCAATAGCTCGCAGCGAGTGAGCTGCTCTGCCACGTACGAAACTCTGACCCAGAATCAGATCGTCTAAAAGTGACTTAGCACCAGGTTCCCCACAAACATGCGGTGCGCATCAGGAGAGGGGCAGTAACTCATCCGGCCGCACCCCAACCCCGTTACGAACGGCTCTACTCAACTGCCAAAAGAGGCAGGCTATCCCGGGCCAAACGAAGATCCGCGGTGCTATGGTATCTCTACGTTTAGGGGGGGGGGGGGGGGTTCTGACATAGAGGCATTTAGTCATAATCCCACCATTGGCTCCTCAGCCAAGCAAATACACAAAATGTCTGAACCTGTGGTTCATCTCGTACTGAGCAGGATTACTATTGCAACACATCAGTAGGGTAAAAACTAACCTGTCTCACGACAGTCCAAACCCAGCTCACGTTCCCTATTAGTGGGTGAACAATCCAACACTTGGTGAATTCTGCTTCACAATGATAGGAAGAAACGCCCCACTTTCACGGTCTGTTTTCATACTGAAAATCAAGATCGTGCGAGCTTCTGCTCTTCTGCTCCACGGGAAGTTTCTGTCCTCCCCAAGCTCGCCTTAGGACACCTGCGTTACCGTTTGACAGGTGTACCGCCCCAGTCAAACTCACCACCTGCCACTGTCCCTAGAGCAGGTCGCACCCAGCGCGAGCACACAGCGCGAGCACCCGGATCTCGCATCCCGGCCTCACCGGGTAAGTGCAAAACGATAAGAATAGTGGTATTTCATCGGCAGTCGAGGCCTCCCACTTATTCTACACCTCATGTTTCTTCACAGTGCCAGAGTCAAGATCGACAAGGACTTCTTTCCCCGCTGATTCAGCAAAGCCCATTCCCTTGGCTGTGGTTTTGCTAGATAGTAGGTAGGGACAGTGGGAATCTCATCCATCCATTCATGCGCGTCACTAACTGGATGACGAGGCATTTGGCTACCTCAAGACTTAATTATGTCCCGCCGTTTCCCCCCGCTTCATCTAATTTCCTTACTTTGACATGAGGGGGTCACAGCCACCCCGAAGGTGTTTTGAGTGCAACCGCAAAGGGAAGCATGCTATGGTCAGATATCATCAAATTGGCATTCATTCGAATCACGCCCGGTGGCATCAGAGGCTTTTCTGTCTTAAACTGGACATCAGTTGCCACTACTAACCTTCAGTGGGCCTTTAACTTGGTTTTTACACCCAACCGACATCAGGTTCCAGCGCAATACTTATAGGCTTGAGAACCAAATACCCCTCGCAGTATAAAGAGGCACCATCGGCCGATTGTCGGATGAAGCAACAGAAAATAATCATCCCCTTTCAATAATTTGCTTGCCCAGTCAGCCCTCCGGGACAGAGCCATAGGAACCACCTTTACCCGCACTTCAATATTCCTCACTTTGACATGAGTGGGTCACAGTCACTCCAAGGGTGATTTGAGTGCGACAGGTGTGTACACTCCTTTGAATTTCACCAAGTTGACATTCAGTGATCTGTGCCCAGTGGGAACCTAGGCTTCTGCCGTCCATTTTATGGTTCCGCTGGCAAATCAATGGGCTTGGATGGTACTACCCACATCAGGTGTAGGCCTCCCTCCCCAGACAAGCTGGAGATAACTCTCCCCACTTCGTAGGGCATGAGCCACATCCATGCAATGGCCCATCACTGCGGGGCCAATGGGTTTGGTCTCCGCCTCAAGTCTAGTGAGCGTAGAGGAGACCTCCCCACCTACAATGTGTGGAGCCGGCGAGCGCCGTAGCTGGGGTGATCCGCGAGAAGGGCCCGGGCACACGTTCCAGAGTTGCTGTCGACCTTCGGCCCGCCAATGGACACCACCCCAACGAAACCCCACACGCAGCACCTTGCAAGTCAATGCAAGAGAGACAGCCAGATGGGCCGCACAACAAACTTCCAATGTTGGTGAGAGGAGGAAAACGGAGCGACTGGCCCGAGCTCAGCCCGGCCCTCGCACCCCAGCCTGACCGCCCCAGCCCTTAGAGCCAATCCTTAACCCGAAGTTAGGGATCTTACCTTACCTACATTGTTATAACATGCCAGAGGCTGTTTACCTTGGAGACCTACTGCGGATATGGGTACGACGCGAGTATTACACCCTCTCCGCCAGATTTTCAAGGACCAGGGAGCGCTCACCAGACGCTGCAACGCTTTCCAGGGCTTGGGCCACTCTCTCAGGGCGAACCCATTCCAGGGCACCCTGCCCTTCACAAAGAAAAGAGGACTCTCCCCGGGGCTCCCGTCAGCTTCGCATGGATCGGTCGCGTTACCGTACTGGATGCCTTGCGGTGCCCATCTCCGCCAGTCCGTGGACATTCTGAAAGTCAGTCGGTCACATTAACAGGGAGCTATTGAAATGTAAAAGTTTACAAAATTCATGTAATAACGTAAGATGAAAATGGACAAACTTAAGGGTATGCAATATAGAAGGGTAGTTAGTGGACATTCTGAACCTTCATTGAGTCCAGTAGGTCACATGGTCAAGGAGCTATTGAAAATCTTAATTTTGAAAAATTCATGTAATGCGTATGCGATGAAAATGGACAAACTAAAGGGTGTGCAATGTGTAGGCCCACTGAGTGTATATTCTGAACCTTGTTTGAAGTCAGGTCACATGACCAAGGGGCTATTGAAATAAGAAACATAAAAAATGTGTGTAATATTGCATGAGATGAAAATGGACAAACTAAAGGGTGGCAATATAGAAGGGTATTCAGTGGACATTCTGAAACTTGTTTGAGTCCAGTAGGTCACATAACCAAATTAGAGGTCGACCGATTATGATTTTTCAACGCCGATGCCGATTATTGGAAGACCATAAAAGCCGATGCCGATTAAATCGGACAATCTTTTTATTTGTAGTAATGACAATTACAACAATACTGAATGAACACTTATTTTAACTGAATATAATACATCAATAAAAATCAAAATAAATAATCAAAATAATGAAACATGTTCAATTTGGTTTAAATAATGCAAAAACAAAGTGTTGGAGAAGAAAGTAAAAGTGCAATATGTTCCATGTAAAATAGCTAACGTTTCAGTTCCTTGCTCAGAACATATGAAAGCTGGTGGTTCCTTTTAACATGAGTCTTCAATATTCCCAGGTAAGAAGTTTTAGGTTGTAGTTATTATAGGACTATTTCCCTCTATACCATTTGTAATTCATTAACCTTTGACTATTGGATGTTCTTATAGGCACTTTAGTATTGCCAGTGTAACAGTATAGCTTCGTTCACTCTCCTCGTTCCTCCCTGGGCTCGAACCAGCAACACAACGACAACAGCCACCATCGAAGCAGCGTTACCCAAGCAGAGCAAGGGGAACAACTACTAGAAGGCTCAGAGCGAGTGACGTTTGAAATACTATTAGTGCGCGCCAACTAGCTAGCCATTTCACTTCGGTTACACAAGCCTCATCTCGGGAGTTGATAAGCTTGAGGTCATAAACAGCACAATGTTTGACGTACAACAAAGAGCTGCTGGCAAAACGCACAAATGTGCCGTTTGAATTAATGTTTATGCGCTACTTCTGCCTACCATCGCTCAGTCAAATACTTGTATGCTCAGTCAGATTATATGCAACGCAGGACAAGCTAGATAATATCTAGTAATATCATCAACCATGTGTAGTTAACTAGTGATTATGATTGATTGTTTTTTATAAGATAAGTTCAATGCTAGCTAGCAACTTACCTTGGCTTACTGCATTTCCGTAACAGGCAGTCTCCTTGTGGAGTGCAACGAGAGAGAGGCAGGTCGTTATTGTGTTGGACTAGTTAACTGTAAGGAGAATGTGGTACTCCGTAATGTTTGTATTGGATTTGCCCAGCTCTGCAATTTGAGACAGGCCGTTATTGAAAATGTGTTCTTAACTGACTTGCCTAGTTAAATAATGTTTTTATTTTTTTTAAACGGCCATTCCGATTAATCGGTCGACCTCTACTCTGTACCCCACACATACAAATTATCTGTAGGGTCTCTGTCGAGCAGTGAATTTCAAACACAGATTCAACCACGAAGACCGGGAAGGTTTTCCAATGCCTCACAAAGAAGGACAACTATTGGTAGACGTGTAGAGGGAAAAAAAGCAGACACTGAATATCCCTTTGCGCATGGTACAGTTATTAATTACACTTTGGATGGTGTATCCATAGTCACCTAAAAGATACAGGAGTCCTTCCTAATTCAGTTGCTGGAGAGGAAGTAAACCGCTCAGGGATTTCACCATGAGGCCAATGGTGACTTTTTAAAACAGTTAGTTTAATGGCTGTAATAGGAGATAACTGAGGATGGATCAACAGCATTGCAGGTACTCCACAATACTAACCTAATTGACAGTTAAAAGGAAGCCTGTACAAAATAAAAATATTCCTAAACATGAATCCTGTTTGCAACAAGCTATTAAAGCAGTGGTTCTCAATCCTGGTCCTGTGGACACACAGGGTGGCACCTTTTTTGTTTTTGCCCTAGCACTACACACCTGACTCAAATCATCAAAGTCTTTTAATGAGTTTATAATTTGAATCAGCTGGGCAAATCCAATACAAACATTACGGAGTACCACTCTCCATATTTTCAGGCATAGTGGTGGCTGCATCGTGTTGTAGGTATGCTTGTAATCGTTAAGGACTGGAGTTTTTCAGGATAAAAAAATAAACTGAATGCAGCTAAGCAAAATCCTAGTGGAAAACCTGGTTGTCTGCTTTCCAACAGGCACTGGGAGATGAATTGACCTTTCAGTGAGTGGCGGCTAGCATAGCAGCAGCTTTGCTGTTTAGCGGGAATATTGGCAAAGCCGATAGACTAGAAAAGGCCAATAAAAGCCTGATATATTGTCTCTGCCAAGAATTTTAATTTTAATGATTTTTTATTGGTTTTCTTATTCAAACTCCCATTAGACAGCTCTGCAAGTTTTATGTCAAAATGAGTTTGTTGTTCACCAGATATGGAGTTTGGCGATGTACATCCAAAGAAATTTGAGTTGCGATAATGTGAACTTTCGTTATGTACTTTCCAAAAAGGTCTAAATAAAAATGTACAAGCAACTGGAAAAAATGCCTCTTCGCACCTCCATTACTGCCACGCACAGGTCGAAAGTCTGCAACAGTTCAATACATTGGAGGTGCCAAAGACAGTTTTTTGGTTGCTTGTACATGTTTATTTAACTTTTGGGGGGGGGGGGGGTACATATCAGACCTAACGGTAGTAGATAGTTGCACAGCGACATGCCTTATTTGGTGATTAACAAACATTATTTGACAATGATTGCAGAGCTGTCTAATGGAAGTTTGAATCTGAGGTGTTAGAGACTAGATGCGTCATACTCATCAACATCTCTAACACACAGATACTGGGACAGTGTGCGGCCAACCACAAGAGGGAGTCCTTGTTATTCTGTGTCCTTCATGACATTAGGCATCTTTGCTTGTGCGTAAGCATTAGTATGCTGCTACAGTGGCAAGAAAAAGTATGTGAACCCTTTGGATTTACCTGGATTTCTGCATAAATTTGACATAATTTGATCTGATCTTCATCTAAATCACAACAATAGACGAGCAGTGTGCTTAAACTACTAACACAAATTATTGTATATTTCTTGTCTATATTGAATACAACATTTTAAACATTCAGTGTAGGTTGGAAAAAGTATGTGAACCCCTAGGCTAATTGACTTCTCCAAAAGCTAATTGGTGTCAGGAGTTGACTAACCTGGAGTCCAATCAATGAGACGAGAGATGTTGGTTAGAGCTGCCCTGCCCCGCCCCCAAAAGAACAAGAAGCATTGCCTGATGTGAACCATGCCTCGAACAAAAGAGATCTCAGAATACTTAAGATTAAGAATGGTTGCCTTGCATAAATCTGGAAAGGATTACAGAAGTATCTCAGTCAGTACAGGGTAAGACAAATTGGTTTGGGGCTGCTTTGCTGCCTCAGGGCCTGGACAACTTGCTATCATCATAGTTTAGCCTAACATTCTCCTGCAAAATGTCTATCTGCCAATTGAAGCACAACAGAAGTTGGGTGATGCAACAGGACAACAACCCAAAGACAGAAGTAAATCAACAACCGAATGGCTTTAACAGAAGAAAATACGCCTTCTGCAGTGGCCCAGTTAGTCCTGACCTCAACACGATTGGCATGACCTCGAGCGGTTCACACCAGATATCCCAAGAATATTGCTGAACTGAAACAGTTTTGTAAAGAGGAATGGTCCAAAATCCCTCCTGACCGTTGTCCAGGTCTGATCCAGAAAACTACAGAAAACGTTTGGTTGAGGTTATTACTGCCAAAGGAGGGTCAACCTGTTCTTAAATCCGAGGGTTCACATATTTTTTCCAGCCTGCACTGTGAATGTTTACGCGGTGTGTTCAATGAAGATATGAAACATAATTGTTTGCGTTAGTTTAAGCAGACTGTGTTTTGTCTATAGTTGTGACTTAGATGAAGATCAGAAAATGTTATGACCAATTTATGCAGAAATCCAGGTCATTCTAAAGGGTTCACACAATTTTTCTTCCCACTATGTCTGTTCTATTCATGTGTATGTAGTTGACTACCAGGAGACAAGACAGTTACAACACTTGTGTATGCATGCAGATTGTACTTTGCATTGCACATGACAATGGGCATCTCTTACCTGTGTGTAATCAACAGGTGCCCAGCAACAACACCACCACCCCAGCAGAAACTGTCAAAGCAGCTGTTGAACACCATCCCCCTGCAGATCCCCACTTTCTCCTCAACGATGCTGTCTCTGAGACTGTTACCATAGGAACGCTTCCACCCCTCCACTTCCTGAATGAGTCTGTGTTCGAGCGGACGGCCAGCGAGCGAGATGACGACGAGAGGATCCTGTCGCGGACCGCCGCCCAGAGCTCGGACCTCATCTCCGGGGTGTACGAGGGAGGGTTGAAGGTGTGGGAGTGTACCTATGACCTCCTGGAGCTGCTAGAGAGGGAGGGGGAGACGTTCGGGGGGAAGATGGTTCTGGATTTGGGCTGTGGTGCTGGACTGCTGGGCCTACTGGCGCTAAAGAGCGGAGCAAGTCAGGTCCATTTCCAGGACTATAATAGTACTGTTATAGAACAGCTCACACTGCCTAACGCACTGCTCAACTGTCAGGTGGAAGGGGAGGAGGAAGAAGTGAAGGGAAAGAAACGGGGGCTGCAGGAGGAGGACGATGAGACAATTATAGAAGAGGACAAAATGAAAAAGGATGAGGAGAAGAAGAATGAACAGAAAAAAGAGGGAGAGGATGGCAGCCCGTCGCCCAAGAGGCAAGCCCTGGACCTAACCCAGCATTCGAAGCTGACCTGCTGTCGTTTCTTCTCGGGCGACTGGACAACTTTCCTAGCGCTGGTCCTCAAGGAAGACCTGTTCCCTAAATATGACATCATCTTCACCTCGGAGACCATCTACAACACGGCGTACTACTCAGCTCTTCACGACACCCTCCACAGACTGTTGGCCCCGAGGGGAGTGGTCTACCTGGCCACCAAGGCCCACTACTTTGGGGTGGGGGGTGGGCTGCACCTATTTGAACAGTTTATAGAGGACAAGGGAGTGTTTGATATGGAGAAACTGTGGGACGTGGACCAGGGGCTACAGAGACACGTTGTGGCCATGCACTTCAAAACAACAAACAAGTCTTGACTTTTTACTTTGTGTAGTTTCAAAGAACTAAAAAGGATCATATTTTTCAAATTAATTTCTACTCGATGCACCTGGAACTTCTATGCTACCTAAGGTGTGCTAACATCAGTCTGTTTCAAATAAACGTTTTCCTATAAGGATCACCTGTGTTAATTGGGACAAAGAAACGGGACTTTCACATAATTAAAATGACCGTATGTTTGATTGTTTGACAGATAATGAAAAGACATAGAATATTTAAGACTTTCTGTAGGTCTGTCAGTCTGGCTTATTTTACCTTGGTGGTAAAACCTTGTATGTCAAATACTGGAGATGTGCTTCACAAAGAAGGCAGATTAAGGAGGAGTTTGAATATTCGCCAGTTGAAGAGGACAACAGGATAGCTGCACTGATGGAGGGAAAGAAGCAGAAGTCTGATAAAGAAGATTGAGGAGATGAGCAGATATTCCATTGTTTCCATTGTAGTGTGCAAACTAGGCCAATATCAAGCGTACCTCAAGTATTTCAAAGTATTTTGGCAAGTGTATTTGGTGCAGGTCGGTTTTTAACAGGACATAAGTGGTAGTTGAAGTAGGCGCAATATACTACCCGAAAGAAGATACCGTTTCATGTCAACTTTACCTTTTGTTCACATCTCTCTAACTTTCTATATTTATTTAGAATAGGGCTAGTGCATGAGAAAGGTGGAAAGGAAATGAAGGTCTTTATAGGGGGTAGGTAGGAGGGAAGGAAATGGGCTCAGTGACCTTTTGCAGGTGATTCCCAAAGTGTTCTAATGGCACCATGAAAGCAAGACTTGTTTCTGAAGTCCGCTGCAAAATGTCAATTGCGACTTCTCATCTGCGTATGGATGTGGTCTGAAAGTGGAGTCCAGTGTAGTGTAGCACATCTATTCTGCAGTAGGGCTTTGTGGTTTCTGTCTCCTAGTTCACATTTTCACATTTTGTTGCCCATCAGTATTATTTTGTATACACTTTAAAGACTTGGCAATGTCATGTTACAATCTAATGATATCAAAGCATATCAAAATGTCTTTCTAGAAGGGTGACCATATTGGATATGTCCTCGAGTAAATATTATAAAGTGTCACAAATCATGATTGAAACTTTTTAAATGTAAAATATTCACTTAACTTATTACGGTAAACCTATGAGTAGGAACAAACCAGGGTAGATTCTGTTGAGCATGGTGACAGAGTGGTGTAGCTAGAAGTGGAATTCCCTTTTAGCTTTATCATGGAAATCTAAAGCTTGTGGAAATACTGTAACACAGACTGAGAGAAGGGAGGATAATGCACAGTAAAACCAGTGGGAGAGAGGGGGATATCCTAGGAAGAATAATAAACAGGGCAGCACCACCTAAGTGGGTTACACCTGTGTTGGTGTCAATGTAACATGAGGAAGAAGGATTAACATGTTTTTTAAGGTTATCTTATGTGTCAACTTCCACTTACTGATAGTTTGTCTATACTTTCGTCTGTGTTCTGTGTTTCACATTGATCTCTATGTATGACTCATCTGTTCCAGTTGTTGACACTTGCACAACTCGAGTGCCCTGTTTCATCCAATAAGATTAAGATGACTTTATTGGTCAATTCCAACTGAAATTTGACTTCCCCTGTTTCCACCAACCCCTCAGAAAGATACACATACAGTGCCTTCAGAAAGGATTCATACCACTTTACTTATTCCTAATTTTGTTAAGCCTGAATTCAAAATTGATTAAATATATTTTTCACCCATTTACACACTATCCCATAATGACAAAGTGAAAACATGTTTTAGAAATGTATTGACTTTTTTTTATTTTTTTATTAAATCCATAAACCTTAGAAGCACCTATTTTCTAGGTAAGTCTCTTAAGAGCATTCCACACCTGGATTGTGCAACATTTGCCCATTTATTATTTTCATCATTCTTAAACTTCTGTCAAATTAGTTGTTGATCATTGCTATACAACCGTTTTCAGGTCTTGCCATTAGGGTTGCAAAGGGTCAGAAACTTTCTGGGAAATTTTCCATGGGAAGTTAAACTCATGAATTTTCCTTAAATTCATCAAAAAATTATCTTATAACTGAGCCTTTTTTGTGGGATACGCAAGGCAATTCTAGGTCTTGTGGCATATTTTGGTTAAACTATCCCCAATTCAATGGAATTGCAACCCTTTGCATGCACAGTTCATTTTTCCATCATGTGCAGTGCACTCTTCCATCACACATACAGCTGATTCTCAAGATCTTGCACACTAATGAGATGCTATTGAGCCCACACTACTACACTGAGGAAATGACTACATGCCTTCTGGTAAGTTTTGATTACAACACTGGGTGAGGTGAATAGCTTTTATGACAGATCATTTTTTGTTAACTAGTAAATAGTAGCCTACAGCAAAGTGTTTAAATCATTTCTAACTTGTTAACAGTTTCTGCTTGTTAGTTTTTGCTACCATGTGGGTTTTAGCTTGCTTGAGCCTGCTAACTAAGGAGTGTTAATTCACTGGTTTCATTTTAAAACATTTATCTTATAAAGGAGTTGTTTAATCTAACTGCTTAACTATTTATCTGTACATGGAATTGTATTTGTTTGTTTTTTTACAATTATTTTTCTAATCTTTACAGGAAAATGCCAAATGTGTGGCGAAATTTCACTACAGCTAATGTAGAAGGAAAAGTTGTGTACATTTGCAAATACTGTGCCAAATAATATGTGAAGAATGCAACAAAGATGCAGAATCATTTGGCCAAGTGCATAATGTTCCCTCAGCGATCACAACAAGCAGTCCCTCTACTTTTATTCGAGGTGAAAAATTATGAATCACACCTTATCGATAGTAACAGCTCATGGTCCTGGAATCAGAAGTTTTTTGACTCAATGGAGGAACATAGAGATGCTGATGAATGTCTTGCTCGAGCTGTGTCGGCAACGGGTATTCAAAGAGATTTCTGAATGTTCTTCGCCCAGCATACACCCCTCCAACCAGACATGTTTTTATCTACTAATTTGCTGGATGCAGAGTTCAACAGAATTCAAGTGAATGTCAAGCAAATCATAGAGAAAGCAGACTGTATTGCAATCTTCTCTGATGGGTGGTTGAATGTTCGTGGGCAATAAATAATTAACTACATCTCCACCCCTCAACCTGTATTCTACAAGAGCAATGACACAAAGGACAACAGACACACCAGTCTTTACATTGCAGATGAGCTGAAGGCAGTCATCAATGACCTTTGACCACAGAAGGTATTTGCACCGGTGACGGACAATGCTGTGAACATGAAGGCTGCTTGGTCTAAGTTGGAGGAGTCCTACCCTCACATCACACCCATTGGCTGTGCGGCTCATGATTTGAATCTGCTCCTCAAGGACATCATGGCACTGAAAACAATGGATACACTAAAAGAGATCCAATGAAATGGTTAGGCATGTGAAGGATCATCACGTTATAAAGTGAGAAGAATAAGAGCACCACATTGAAGCTGCCCAGCAACACCTGTTGGGGTGGTGTTGTCATGTTTGACATTCTCCTGCAGGGAAGGAGTCTCTCCCAGTGATGCCAACTTAGCAATTTGTTGCTAGATTTAGCAACTTTTCAGACTACCCTGGCAACTTTTAAAAATGTGTTTGGAACTTTTAGCAACGTTTGAAAAGTGACTCAAATGCTAAAATGCAAGCATTTCCCCTCTAAATGACACAAACCATTTTCTCTGTCACAAACTCAGTCACAACACACGTGCCTGGCTGCAAAAGCATTGTGAGTGACGCCAGCAGCAGGCGCTCAGCTTGTGCACAAGCAGCAGCAATTTCAGCAAATTGCAAGTCATTGTTGGCTGACTGCAGCAGGAGTATTACGGGTTCGACGAGCCAAACTCAATTAATATAGTTGGTCATGAACGTTTGATCTTGAACAGAACTTACAACATCAATCAACATGCCTCAATCAAAAATGTACAGCCAGAAGTACAGAAAAGAGTGGGAGTCTGTTCCTGAACAAATATCAAATCATGTTTTTTGCCGAGATGGCCAGTCAATTTGAGTAACGTTATTGTGTATTCCACATAATTACGCAGTTTTACATTATCACGCAATGACATGACAACGTCATTTAGCAACTTTTAGCAACTAATCAACCTTCCTCTAGCAACTTACACTGAAAATTAGTTGGCAACACTGGTCTCTCCAAGAAATGGCCATATCACAGTCTGCTGATATGGACAGCTCCATCAAGAGGATCCTCCTGGATGATGTATTTTGGGAGAGTGGTAAGCAGCCTGAAACTCCTGAAACCTATAGCAGTAGGCATTGCACAGATTGAGGGAGACAATGCCACCCTGTCTGATGTTCAGACTCGGCTTGCAGGTGTAAGAGAAGAAATCCATACTGCTCTGCCCACTTCACTGTTGCTCCAAGCAGAGGAAACTGCAGTTGTGAAATACATCAAAAAGCGTGAAGACTTCTGCCTGAAGCCCATACACGCCGCAGGTACATGTTGGACCCCAAGTATGCTGGCAAGAGCATCCTGTATGATGGTGCAGAGATCAACCAGGCCTATGGTGTCATCACTACCGTATCTTGCCACCTTGGCCTGGATGAGGGCAATGTTCTTGGCAGTCTGGCGAAGTACACTTCCAAGCAAGGGCGTTGGGATGCAGATACAATATGGCAGTCGTGCCAACATCTCATCAGCCACCTGGTGGAAGAGACTGGATCTGAGGTTCTTTCCCCTGTTGCCTTCATCATCCTCCAAATCCCACCAACATCAGCTGCCTCAGCGAGCTAACTGGTCCTTGTTTGGGATCATACTCAAAGCACGCAACAAGCTGACCAATACAAGGGTTGAAAAATCGATGGCCATCTGAGCAAGTTTGAGGCTTTTTGAGCTTGACAATGCGCCATCAACAAGATTGGAACGGGACAGTGAGTTCTCAGAGTCTGATGTTCAAGAGGTGGTCATTTGAGGAGGTCTAGGGAGAAGACATGGAAGACAACCAAAGCTTTAGTTTCTAGACTATAATTTTACAGATGTACAGTGGAAGTCAGAAGTTTACATACAATTTAGCAAAATACATTTAAACTCAGTTTTAAGAATTCCTGACATTAATCATAGTAGAAATCCCCTGTCTCAGGTCAGTTAGGATCACCACTTTATTTTAAGAATGTGAATTGTCAGAATAATAGTCGAATGATTTATTTCAGATTTGATTTATTTCAGTTCTGTCCACAAATGTTCTATAGGATTGAGGTCAGAGCTTTGTGATGGCAACTACAATACCTTGACTTTGTTGTCCTTAAGCCATTTTGCCACAACTTTGGAAGTATGTTTGGGGTCATTGACCATTTGGAAGACCTATTTGCGACCAAGACATTTAAAAAAAAGTACGATCTTTGTCCCCTTGTGTAGTTGCAAACCGTAGTCTGGGTTTTTATGGTGGTTTTGCAGCAGTGATTCCTTCCTTGATGAGTGGCCTTTCAGGTTATGTCGACATAGGAGTCGTTTTACTGTGGATATAGAATCTTCACATGGTCCTTTGCTGTTGTATGTTCATCTCTAGGAGACAGAACGCGTCTTCTTCCTGAGCGGTATGACGGCTGCGTGGTCCCATGGTGTTTATACTTGCATACTATTGTTTGTACAGATGAAGGTAGTACCTTCAGGCGTTTGGAAATTGCTCCCAAGGATGAACCAGACTTGTGGAGGTCTACAAAAAAAATTCTGAGGTCTTGTCTGATTTCTTTTGATTTTACGATGATGTCAAGGAAAGAGGCGGTGAGTTTGAAAGTAGGCCTTGAAATACATCCACAGGTACACCTCCAATTGACTCAAATTATGTCAATTAGCCTATCGGAAGCTTCTAAAGGCATGACATACTTTTCTGGAATTTTCCAAGCTGTTTAAAGGCACAGTCAACTTAGTGTATGTAAACTTCTGATCCACTGGAATTGTGATACAGTGAATTATAAGTGAAATAATCTGTCTGTAAACAATTGTTGTAAAAATTACTTGTCAAGCACAAAGTAGATGTCCTAACTGACTTGCCAAAACTATAGTTTGTTAATAAGACATTTGTGGAGTGGGTAAAATTTTAGGTTATGTTTTAGGTTATTGTCCTGCTGAAAGGTGAATTTATGTCTGGTGGAAAGTAGACTGAACCAGGTTTTTCTCTACGATTTTGCCTGTGCTTAGCTCTATTCAGTTTATTTTTTATCTGAAAAACTCCCCAGGCCTTAACGATTACAAGCATACACATAACATGATGCAGCCACCACTATTCTTGACAATATTTAGACTGGAACTCAGTCATGTGTTGTATTGGATTTGCACTAAACAGTGTATTCAGGACAAAAAGTGAATTGCTTTGACACATTCTTTGCAGTATTACTTTAGTACCTGTAATAACTTCACCATGCGCGAAGGGATATTCAGTGTCTGCTTTTTTTCTTTCATTTTAACACATCTACCCTTCTCCAATGCCCTTCTTTGAGAGGCATTGGAAAACCTCCCTGGTCTTCGTGGTTGAATCTGTTAGAAATTCACTGCTCGACTGTGAGACCATTATGTGTGGGGTACGGAGAGGAGGTAATCATTCAAAATTCATGTTAAACACTTATTGCACTCATGCAACTTATTATTTGACTTTTTAAGCAAATGTTTACTCCTGAACGTATTTAGTCTTGCCATAACAAAGGGGTTGAATAATTGACTCAAGACATTTCAGCTTTTCAATAAATTTTTACAAATTTCTAAAAACATTGAAATTATGGGGTAAAGTGTGTTAGATTAAACTGATGTTTTTTGTCATTGGCTATTTTAAATTCAGACTGTAACATAAATGTGGAAAAAGTCTAGGGGTGTGAATACTTTCTGAAGGCACTGTATACAGGTTTTGGAACGGTGAGGAGGGTTGTCACACTGGGAGCTACTGTTGTGGGAGGGTTATGTGCTCAAGGGCTCAACAGCAGGAAATATCATCTAGGATTTAACGCCGGCAATCCTCCGATTGCCAGCTCACTTCCCTCCAGATTTTTCCCATCAGACCCGGGATTCGAACTGGCAACCCTCCAGTTGCTGGCTTGCCTCTCTAACCGTTAGGCTAATTATCAGTTTAATCATGCACATAGTGTAGACCTAACAGTGGAGTCAATGTTATTTTTTTAGGCTTCAAGCTTGTCTAGATTGGTCAAATTGACTCCCTTCTCCACACGCAGTAATCAGAATCAATGACGCAATAACCTAATTGACATATGAGAAGAAAAAAAATGTGGTTTTGTGGAAACCTAATTGTATTCCACCAACTCTTGAAGCATGCCTCTTTGTTAAAAAGGGCAACGCGTGACTTCCTTTTCACTCAAACACACAGATACCAACCAATGCATGTTTTCCTGTGCCTTGTGCCAGCAGCTGTTCTGAGGCTGAGGGGAATTCCTGTTTCCTCCACCAGACTAGGGCTGCATATCAATACTCTAACACAGGTTCCTCCTCTCCTAACCTTGTCTCCTCTTCATCTGACCGGAGAGGACGTGACAACACAATTCCTCAGGAATTCATTATTTTGCTAATGTTTTTAGATCAGAAAAGAGAAATAGGAGTTGAAGGTGAGAGAAAAGACCAGACAAGCAGAGGAAGTGACTATAGACTATTAAGCAACCCCTAGCCTCTCCCCATGTTTTCTGATGGGGAGGGAGGGCAGGGCTGGTCTGATGGAGTTCCTCAGAAGTAGCTCTGTTGAATCACTGTGTGGGGGCGTGAGCCTCACTCCCACTGTTTCCTTGCTGGGAAGTGACTGCTTTACTTGTCATACAGAGGGAAAGCTAGAAAAACAAGAAGGGGGAGACTAGTGTGGAGAAGAGTGGTATTTAAGTGAGTCTCAACTCTGTCAGACAGTGTGGTGTGACTGTGGGACAGGGAACAGTGGGACCTGGCTGGACAGTACAGGTGGATATCAGTGGAGGGAGAAATGTGGAGGATGGTCTAAACTCCAGTAGGATTTCAGAATGAAACAGAATATCCTCAATGGTGTTTTAAATGGACATCAGATGCCAAAATGGAAGATACCGCTATTTGTTGGGTGAGGGCCAGGTCACTATTGTGAGTTTTTTTTTATTAGCCAGAACATTGTTTCTGGAAAAGACACGATGAAGCAATGGGACAATGTATGTAGTCTGTAAGTATTTGAGTAACAAATGTCTTCATCTGTGTGAGTATAATTTCAGTATTGGAATAAGAGATTATGTAGAGCTGTTACTATTCAACATTATGTATCACACAAAGTAGTGTGAATCGCCTAGTCTGAAATTAACCACTAAACCCTTGTACACTTCTTGTTGGCCTTTCAACGTTCTGTGAGGATTGGATGGATGTAAGCAATATGGCAGAAACCCAAAGGCTACAAGGGCTGTGTGGAGTTAGAGTATCTGATCTATGAGGGGCCATTGAACCGTATCTGTCTGGGTTACATATGCTAGAGGTTGATTAGAGACTGTGCTCAGACTTTGCCTGGTAGCCAGATCTGTCCCCGCTTTATTCTACACCATATGTGTGATTCATATCTTTTCATTTATATTTTTGAACAACAATAGTTCCTAGTCAACAACTGAATGGGTTTAACTGTGTTTAACCCCACTGTGTTAGCTCCCAGAGCTAATGCTTAGGCTTTAACACAAGACTCCAGGTCTCAGGCAAGGTTATTCCAGTTTAGTTCCAGGCAGTTCAACCGGTTGTTGCTCAGTTCAACTAACTGACGGGAAGACTGCAGTTTCCTGAGCATATATTAAGGTGTGTTCTTCCTCACAACTTTCTGTGTGCTTGTTTGTTTGTGTGTGCGTATGTCCACTCAGGAATGCACTGTAAACCACCTGGGGATAACACTGAAGATTCCTCGAACTGTACTCACACTGTCAATATTGACTCTAGTCATTTGAATGGGTTATATTCCTGCAACATAAATTGTTCAGATGACGATGAGTGGCAAACCATATCTATTGTTGTGGATTTAAAGATATACTGAGCAACATTAAAATAAGTATTGTGTTTTTTGTATCACACTGCAGGGGCTTGTCCATGGGAGGGTTCTACGTTACAGAACGTTAAGATAGATATGTATTGTGTACAGATACAGTATGATTTTCTTTCATTTGTGAATCAACTATTTTTATCTTAACTTTTCACCTTCCTGACTACTCCCCTTGTTTCTGTTGAACTGTTTTATGTGACAAGTCATGTCTCGGCTTGACCAGTGCACTGTGTGTGCTTGTTTGTGGCTGACCACTGCTGTACAGTATCTCGCATTGCAATCTGAATCAGGCCTTGCATCACCTCACCACAGAAGATTCCCTTTCCTCCCTGCCAACTTCCATCACAGAAGTTGTGAAACGCTTAGGAATCTTGGCTGCTGCAGATGGATCCTTTAAACATCCTTTGGCAAGGTTAAGAGTAGGAGTAACCCTTAGGCACAGATCTAGGATCAGGAACTGCATAATCCGTGACCGTTTAGCAATCCAAAGGTACTGTGTTCGAGTCGTCTCTGGGATAGTTATAGCATTTTAGCTAACCCTTATGCTGAATTTAACCCAATTCACATAACCTGCTACGTACATTTTCATAACCTTTGTCGTTAGTTCCCCTAACCGCCAACAAATTCTTCCCGTAATTTGTAATTCTCCTTTGTTGTTATGAGTGCGTAACGAGGCCTTATATAAATTAATCATCCAATTCATAAGCTATTGTAGGACTCAGTAAGACGTATGGAACTATGTCTTATAATTCGTACGATATTATACTGTTATTCCATTCATAATGTAATGTAAAATATCATACCAAAGTGTCACAGATTGACTATGAACGAAAACAAATACCATTTTGAGCCAGGTGTTACAGCAGCCATTTTAATGGATTTAAAAGGTGCTAAAGCCTAGAGAGTGAAAGAGAAGCTTAGGAAGACACAATTTGGGAGGAGAATGAGAGGTGTTGTGCCCTGAGAACTGAATTCCATAGATGGTGGGTACTGGAGATGTCATCTATGGGCTCAGTTCTTCTGGCAAGGCACTGCTTATCAGCATAACAAGACAGCACCTATACTTCTATATGAGGAATATGGATTCTCTGACTTAACATGGCAAACTTGTGGTTTCAAATAAAATGTGTCCTTCTGTAGATTACATGTAGTCAGCACATTACATTTCAGCTTTGTTAAGTAATAAACTGCTAAAGTCTGTAATTGGGGTATTTTGTATGTACACCATGTAAATGAATAAATGTGTCTTCAGAAAATACACTCTCATTAATCTTTACAATCTCATAATGTTTATTTACACTATGGACTGGATTAATATTGACAGTCATACATTCATGAATAGTAAAATCATCAGTGACACTTATTTATAGAGAAACAGGGTGTGTGCTCAAGCACATTTTACTGTACATTTTTACAGTTCAGGGAACATTCTAAACATAGGATGGCGTATTCCCAACCAACACACCCTGGCCACAACTGTGTTATCTCTCAACTGGGAAAGGTGACTCAGACCCAGAGCCTGTTCCATGGAAGAGTTAGCGACTACCAGCTAGTGACTTCACTGGGAATGTCCATTCTAGTACTTATATTTCTATGCTGATGGACAGAGTCAAATGTGAGGAGTGATGAGATATGAGAGATTCGACTGGCTTTAATACAGTATATGACAGGGTTATACAGTAAGAGATCAATCATCGGTGACATATATGAAAGACAAAGGTTAGAACGACAGTGGGTTGTGTAGGAGAGATAGGGTTTAAATGCATGACGGGGTTATACAGTAAGAATGAGGCAAATGACAGGAGTTTATAAAAGGAGTGGCAAAGCAAACAGTAAAACGAGTAATCCCCTCTCTTCTTCTGCAAACTTGCTAATGTACAGAACACCTTGATAAATCATAGTAGTACATGGTAGCCAAATGAAAACACCAGACCTGAAAGACTCCAACATTGAAGTAGCCTGAGGTAGCTATGTATTAATAAAATAATGAGATGGAGAAAATGAACATAAGTAGCATTTGTCTGCTTTGTATTAAACATATAGTATCTGGAGTTTGGATGTCGAACGTTTATTTTAAGTGAATTTGTCCCAATACTTTCGGTTTCCTAAAATGGGGGGACAATGTACAAAAAGTGCTGTAATTTCTAAATGGTTCACCCGACATGGATGAAAATACCCTCAAATTAAAGATGACAGTCTGCACCTTGACCTCACAGTCACTGTATAATTTGAAATCTAAAATGCTGGAGTACAGAGCCCAAAATAATACTTTTGGAGCTCACTGTAAGTCTACCGTTACTCCAGGGCAGATGGTAAGGTTGATGATAGTGGTGGAACGCCCTGGGATCAGGTCCCTGGGGTTTCCTCATACTCCTGGAGACCAGGTTTAAGGTGAATTGATGCTCGGTAGGGAAAAATTGAAGGTCGTGACTGTAGTTGTTGCGCCACTGCATCAGTGGGGTGATGGCAATGGGAGACATAGCTCGGTAGAAGTCATGTGAAGATACAGGTCAAGGAGATGTGTATGGGTATAAGTAGTTAAGGTTAGGGTTGTCTTCATCCCTACAGGGATCTCACTTCACTGAAATAAACAACAAACAAAAACAAAGTACTCCTAATAAAAATGTACACTGAACAAAAATATAAATGCAACATGCTACATTTTTTTTGCAAATGTTTAAAACTGAAATACCTTATTTACATAAGTATTCAGACCTTTAGCTATGAGACTCTAAATTGAGCTTTTTTTTTTTAAATTGAGATTTTTCTATAACTTGACTGGACCAAGCCATGAGGTTGAAGGAATGTCCGTAGAGCTCCGAGACAAGATTGTGTCGCACAGATCTGGGGAAGGGTACCAACCAATTTCTGCAGCATTGAAGGTCCCCAAGAACACAGTGGCCTCTATCATTCTTAAATTGAAGAAGGAGACTAGACAGTATCGAGGGAAGATGTACAGTACAGAGGGATACTTGATGAAAACTTGCTCCAGAGCTCTCAGGACCTCAGACTGGGGCGAAGGTTCACCTTCAAACAGGACAATGAGACGAAGCACACAGCCAAGACAAAGTCTCTGAATGTCCTTGAGTGGGCCAGCCCGAGCCCGGACTTGAACCCGATGGAACATCTCTGGAGAGACCTGAAAATAGCTGTGCAGCGATGGTCCCCATCCAACCTGACAGAGCTTAAGAGGATCTGCAGAAAATTAAGCGAGAAACTCCCAAAATACAAGTGTGCCAATCTTGTAGCGTCATACCCAAGAAGACAGGAGGCTGTAATCGCTGACAAAGATGCTTCAACAGAGTACTGAGTAAAGGGTCTGAATACTTATGTTGATGTGATATTTCAAAAAAAAAAATTATACGTTTGTAAAAATGTCTAAAAAACTGTTTTTGCTCATTATGGGGAATTGTGTGTAGATTGAGGGGGATGGGGGGACAATTTAATCAATTTTATAATAAGGCTGTAACGGGAACAAAATGTGGAAAAAGTCAAGGGGTCTGAATACTTTCTGAATGCACTGCATATCGGTCCGCTAATACAGGACTAGTACTTTTCTATAAAATTATAAAGCTTCTAGGAATTGTGTACAGATCCTAGTAACATTGGGCTGTGCATTTGCATGCTGTAACTTGAGGTGATGACGGCAGATGAATGGCACGACAATAAGCCTCAGGGTCTCGTCACGGTATCTCTGTGCATTCAAACTGCCATCAATAAAATGCAATTACTGCCAAATTTCTCAAAATGACATTGGACATTCCTGTAGACAGCATAGCCATTTGCACGCTCCTTCAAAACTTGAGTCATTTGTGGCATTGGGTTGTGTGAATAAACTGCATATTTTAGAGTGGCCTTTTATTGTCCCAAGCACAAGGTGCACCTGTGTAATGATCATACTGTTTAATCAGCTTCTTGATATGCCACACCTGTCAGGTATCTTGGCAAAGTAGCAATGCTCACTAATAGGGACACGTCTGGCACTGCAGGATTTGAGTCCCTGGCGGCGTAGTGTGTTACTGATGGTAGGCTTTGTTACTTTGTTCCCAGCTCTCTGCAGGTCATTCACTAGGTCCCCCCGTGTGGTTCTGAGATTTTTGCTCACCGTTCTTGTGATCATTTTGACCCCACGTGAGATCTTGCGTGGAGCCCCAGATCGAGGGGGATTATCAGTGGTCTTGTATGTCTTCCATTTCCTAATAATTGCTCCCACAGTTGATTTATTCAAACCAAGCTGCTTACCTATTGCAGGTTCAGTCTTCCCAGCATGGTGCAGGTCTACAATTTTGTTTCTGGTGTTCTTTGACAGCTCTTTGGTCTTGGCCATAGTGGAGTTTGGAGTGTGACTGTTTGAGGTTGTGGACAGGTGTCTTTTATACTGATAACAAGTTCAAACAGGTGCCATTAATATAGGTAAAGAGTGGAGGACAGAGGAGCCACTTAAAGAAGAAGTTACAAGTCTGTGAGAGCCAGAAATCTTGCTTGTTTGTAGGTGACCAAATACTTATTTTCCACCATAATTTGCAAATAAATTCATTAAAAATCCTACAATGTGATTTTCTGGATTTTTTTTCTTCTCATTTCGTCTGTCATAGTTGAAGTGTACTTATGATGAAAATTACAGGCCTCTCTCGTCTTTTTAAGTGGTAGAACTTGCACAATTGGTGGCTGACTAAATACTTTTTTGCCCCACTGTATACTATTGTCTGTTTTTTTCAATTTTGCTCATGTTCTCTTCTGCTCTTATTCTACCAGGACCACTGAATGGCTGTTCAGATCGGACAGTTCTGTCTTGTCTGTAGTGTTTCTGTAATATAGTTGTTTTCTCTATCACAGCCTGTTAGATTAAATACATGAAACCGGAATTGTCCCCCTTTTTTATT
Source organism: Oncorhynchus kisutch (assembly GCF_002021735.2). Lineage (NCBI taxonomy): Eukaryota > Metazoa > Chordata > Actinopteri > Salmoniformes > Salmonidae > Oncorhynchus > Oncorhynchus kisutch. The sequence continues at coordinate 48,792,687 of NC_034184.2, read as the reverse complement.
TCATAGAAAGTAACATTGGATATTTTAATTATATATTGACCGCCGAACTGGAAATATGCCCGGTTTTCATTACGTAGAATACGTTATTACGTAGAATACACAATAACGTTACTCAAATTGGCTGGCCATCTCGGCAAAAAATATGATTTGACATTTGTTTAGGTACAGACTCCCACTCTTTTCTGTACTTCTGGCTGTACATTTTTGATTGAGGCATGTTGATTGATGTTGTAAGTTCTGTTCAAGATCAAACATTCGTACATAGATTTCCCATATTTCTCCTCATTCCCCACATTCGGATTGTCAATGGCGTATTGGAGGCGAAGTCAGGTGCAGGAGAGCAGAGTATAATGAACAGGAACACTTTGAAACTCCCCCAGCAGTTCAGGATCCTAAACATCTGCAACCGGAACCCAGCACCTCTCCTCCGGCCTGTACTCCTCCCACTCCACAAGGTACTGAAGGTCCCCCACCCGACGCCTCGAATCCAGGATGGAATGAACGATGTATGCCGGGGCCCCCTCGATGTCCAAAGGGGGTGGAGGGACCTCCCACACCTCAGATTCCTGGAGCGGACCAGCCAGCATCGGCCTGAGGAGAGACACATGGAACGAGGGGTTAATACGATAATCAGAGGGAAGCTGTAATCTGTAACACCTCGTTCACCCTCCTCAGGACTTTAAATGGCCCCACAAACCGCGGTCGTTGTGGAACGGGTAAGGGATGTAACTTACCTCTGGGCAGGTGTCTCGGAGCCTTACACTGGGCACACACCGAGCAGAAGGAGACATAAACCCTCACGCCGTTAGCCAAAGTGGGCCACCAGTACTTCCCAGTCAGACAGCGCACCGTCTGACCGATCCCCGGGTTGACCAGAGGAGGGAGACGTGTGGGCCCAAGAGATCAACTGGTCACGGAGAGCAGACGGAACGTACATATGCCCAACGGGACACTGGAGGGGAGCAGGTTCTGTACACAACGCCTGCTCAATGTCCGCATCCAGATCCCACACGACCAGCACTACCAGGCAGGAGGCCGGGAGTATGGGAGTGTGATCAATGGGCCGCTCCTCTGCGTCATACAGCCGGAACAGTGCGTCTGCCTTCTTATTCTGGGAACCTGGTCTGTAGGATAGGGTAAACACAAAACGGGTAAAGAACATGGCCCACCTTGCCTGACGAGGATTCAGTCTCCTCGCTGCCCGGATGTACTCCAGGTTGCGGTGGTCAGTCCAGATGTGGAAAAGGTGTTTAGCCCCCTCAAGCCAATGTCTCCATGCTTTCAACGCTTTAACCACAGCCAACAACTCCCGGTCCCCCACATCATAGTGGCTGGGCTGAGCTTCTTCGAGAAGAAAGCACCACATAACCATGACCAAGGAGATGGTGGCCTCCCTGATTAGCCCGGACCCTAATGGTCAACTATCTAGAGTGTGTACCGGGAAGGGTCTAACTATAGGAAAAATGGGTATCCCTAACCTAATGGCTAATGCTCTGTCGATAAAATTCCCAGCTGCGCCTGAATCGACGAGTGCCTTATGCTGGGAATGTGGGGAAAACTCAGAGAAACAAACAGGCACAAACAGTTGATCAACAGAGGACTCTGGATGAGTGTGGTGCAAACTCACCTGGGGTGACGCCAGAGTGCCCTGCCTGTTGCCTCGACTCCCAGAGGAACCAACACTGCACCGACAAGCAGTGTGTCCTCTGCCACCACAGGTGGCGCACGTGATGGCTTCTCCTCCAGCCCCTCTTAATTCTATGGGCACCGGAGCGGGGGTGCTGGACGATGGAACCGACAGAGCCCCCTCTGGATGTCCGCGGGTGACCGGCAGGTTACCCAACCGGATGGACAAATCCACCTGTTTGTCAAAGGAAATGGTGGTATCCCTGCAGGCCAGCTCACGTCGGACGTCTTCTCGTAAGCTGCATCGATAGTGGTCGAAGAGGGCCCTGTCGGAATTCCAGGGCGTAGTCCTGGGCGCTCCTCATCCCCTGTCTCAAATGGAAGAGCCTTTCCCCCGCTGCTCTGCCCACAGGTGGATGGTCGAAGACGAAGCGACGGGTGAATTCCTTGAAGTGGTTTAACTAAGTTAAGAGATGTACCATGGCCATACTGAATTTGGTGTAATTTGGACCAATGGTTCATGAGAATACATTTTTCAAAGGTTTTCGAAAATGTCCAAGATGGAGGATAATCTATTCTTACGGACCTTATGGGTCGGTCATTGAGGCAAATTTGTTCTGCATGAGGAAAGATGGGTCATTGAGGCAAATTTGTTCAGCATGAGGAAAGACACTGACATGCACAGTTTTAAGTCTCTTGGTCAAACGGGGCAGCGGATATGAGGTTTTAAGTGAGATTGCTTACAACAGTGCCACCTATAGGCCCATTGGTGCCATCATTTTTGACCAAGTTACGATTGGCCAGTAGTTTCTGTGTGCCAAATTAGAAAAAAAGTTACCAGATTGGTAAGCATAGATTATGCTTGAGTTATTTGACCATGTCAAGAAAAACATCTCAGAATAGCTATAGGTTTTCCAGCGAACTAATTATATCACTGCCAAAGTTTTGGCTTTTTATTTAACTAGGCAAGTCCGTTAAGAACTCATTCTTATTTACAATGACGGCCTAACCCAGACCATGGGACTCCCAATCATGGCTGGTTGTGATACAGCCTGGAAATCGAACCGGGGTCTGTAGTGACACCTCTAGCACTGAGATGCAGTGCTTTAGACCGCTGCACCACTCAGGAGACTTGATATCATAGCCATGCATTTCTGGAATATTGCATTTGAGCAAAGATGCAAATGTATGTATATGCATCTCTGGAATACAGGGATAGGCAACTCCAGTCCTTGGTGGCCGGAGTGGTGTGGTGTCACACTCTTCTCCCATCCCTAGCAAACGTAGCTGATTAAACTAATTGCATTCTAAACTGAAGATCATGATTAGTTGATTATTGGAGTTTGGTGTCACAGCCCCAGCTAACACACCGATCAGGTCCCCTTAGAACTGGAGATGGCCATCCCTGTTTTAAGGCATTAGGAAAGATGCAAATGTATCTTCATGTATTTCGAATAGCTTTTAAATATATTGAAATCTATTAGATTTTTTTGCTGGCTAAATTTCCAAAATGGCTCACATACCCAGGACATTCTGCTGAGAGGGCCTTCCACTGGAGTAGTAAGAGGGGTACAATAGGTTCTGGTGGGAGGGGGTGGATGGAGGTCCACTGGAACTAGCCCCCAGACCCACCAGGTGTTGTGATGAGTTACAGGGCAGCAGGCTGGGGTTAGAGGCCTGAGAGGAGAGACCCTCATTGAAGGAGGAGGGTTCATGGTGGGTGGCCTAGGTAAGGCTGTTACCCTGGCCTAGGTAAGGCTGTTTGCTGGGGGTCCCAGTGGTGGTCTCAGGGAAGGCTGAGGAGTGTTTACGCTTCTCTGCTGTAGAGCTGCAGCCGGAGCTGTTGGTGCTGCAGAGGGAGAGGACTGTCTGAAGGAGAAGGGAGGGAGCACTGAACGGAACTGAGTGGAGGAGAGAAGAGACACAGGGAAAAACATTTAGTTCTAAACACACCACTGAGTACAAAATTAATACGTATGAAACGCTCTCAAACTCTAGCTTCTCTCTCTTACCCCTATGTCTTGCATAGGTTCTTCTCTTTCTTGGTGACCTCCGAGAGGAAGAGTTTAGAGTTGAGATGTCCTACTCTGCTAGGAAGTAGTCCACTGCTCAGACACACCTAACACCTGACAGGACACACACACAATTCTCTAGGTTACAGTAGCCCCTCAGCACTTCCCTCAGAGCATTGGTTCGGAGCTGGAAGAGTAGATAAATTAGTTTATCTACTCTGACCTTCTTCCATCCAACCTTTGCCTTGAGGACAGCATTGAAGCTCTGAGCAGTTTGTTGGTAATTCCGTCTGACTGGATGCCCAAGCTGTTTAGCACATATTGTGTGCTCTTGTCCATGGTGTCAGACAACGACTGATGGAAATAAACCTCGAGATCAGGGCTCCAGTGTGCATTCATAGTCACTCCTTGATTTGAGGCCAAGAGCTTTTTGATGGCCTGCTGGTAATCGGCCACAGCTTGGGCACCCTCTGACCCCATCTTGTGCTTCACATTGTTCGAGATGTGGTTCCAGCAATTGACAACTGGATTGCTCCCTCAATAGCTTCCTCGCGGTCTGTGCAGAAGATTGCTGTTGATAATTGGGGAAGGAGTGAAAGGATGGTGCGAAAGAACTGTTTGTGGTTTTCCATGTGCCGGGTGGTGTGAATGAGGAAGGCCAGGGGAAGGACAGGTGCCTCTTGAAACGCTGCATGACGGAAAACAAGTGGTGAAACATAAAAATTGCCCAGGTCAAACGTGGTGTTACAGTGAAAAATGTGTGCTCCTACTACATCTGTCCGAGGGTATCATTAGACGGGGCTACAGTGTCTCCCCACCCCTTGTATCTCAGCCTCCAGTATTTATGCTGCAATAGTTTGTGTCAGAGGGTCAGTCTGTTATATCTGGAGTTTTTCCCCTGTCTTATCTGGTGTCTTGTGTGAATTTAAGTATGCCCCCTGTCATTCTCTCTCTCACTCTCCATCTCCCTCCCAGAGGACCTGAGCCCTGGAACCATGCCTCAGGACTACCTGGCCTGATGACAACAACCTCTCCCTCAATGTGAGCAAGACAAAGGGGCTGATCTATATGGGACTATAGGAAAAGGAGGGCTGAACAGGCCCCCATTATTGTCTATGCTCATACCATCATGGGAACCAAATCATCTCCAGCTTCATCTCCTCTCGTCCCCCCTGTAACTCTTTTCGCCA